>NC_080753.1:5635000-6260000 GCF_020826845.1 Diceros bicornis minor
AGAAAAAGCTATTTCAAAATGACCATGGAAAATTAAATAAAATTTCTTCTAAAATGCGATGGACTTCAAGGTTTTATAAATACTATTAAAATTACACGAAGAAGTTTAAAATAACTCTTTTATGTGCACTCAGGCAAAGGCAAAATACCATATTGAGAGATGATTGATCAGAATGTTTCTTGTCTGTCCATAGGTCTTTCTTTTTCAAAGCTCTAAACCATGTTATTGAATATGATCTTCACGACTGTCGCAGGGTTGGTTCACTGGGAAGAAGTCTCCAAGAAAAGACTGGGGTGCAAGATGTTTATTAGTGAGTGCTCCTGGCATCAGCACTGGCTTGGGGCCTGGGGGAGTGGGATTGGGCTTAGACAGAGGTCAGGGTAGTGTGCAGGCCCCAGTAACAGCCTCAGCTGACCACATGGAAAGAGTTAAACCATCCCATGAGAAGCATTTCACTTGGGATCCAATTGAAAAGATGAGGTCTTTATCTTCCCTCTATCTGTCTGTGGATGTGAGCGGCCCCCAGGAGGGTGACCATAAGCGAAGGATGTCTCTGGAGCTGAGAAAACCCCTGAAGGCCAAATGAAAGTTGTTTTCCAGCTGTAAGCCCAGTAGTTAGTGCAATGTGTTCTTCCTTGAAGGATGTGCTGTATGATGTATCTCTGTGTAGGAAAAGCTTCTTTTGCCAGTGCCAAAGATGAGGAACTGAGAGGAATGATCTGAATAAAGTAACACAGCATCACGTAACACAGCATCAAGCAGTAGAATCTGGGATCGGCAGCCATTCTGAGCTTTCTCAATCTCTCCCACTGCCGTGCACAGTAATTTATCCATGGTAGTGACAGGTCCAGGCCCAAAAGATTGTCTGTAATATTGCAAAGCAGGTCTTCTTGCTTTGCTTAGAAACATGCCATGTGTTTCTGAGTTTTAAATTAAAAATATATCTCTCATTTTCTTTCTCTTTTCTGGGGTTTTCGGATAGTCCAATTAAATTTTGTTAAAGTAGACAATAAATCTCTGTGATTCTGGGCCTATTAAAAATGCCTAGACTTAAGAGATTTGATCGTGATGAGGCTATCCACATTGAAACAATCTTAGAAAAGTCAGCTATATAACCTCTTATATAAGAGTCTTAAATTTAAAGCCACCAGAACGAGACAGACTTTGAAGCTGATTTAAGGCTATTCAAGCTGCCAGTGGAGATATGGCCTTTTCATGCAGAGTGAATGACGGGTAATAATTAACTCAAATTGTAATTATATAATCACCGATAGTAATCAAAGCCATTGTTACATAGGATCTGAAATGGTACATAGGGTATTTGAAAAATTATAATAGCCTTCACAGTTTGATCTCAACATTCATTCCATGGCACATAATGATAATTTTTTTTTAATATATTGCCCCATAGTCATTAAATGATTTTTAATTGAGTAAAACCCTTGACAATCAATATCATGATGGTTACCTTCTTATGAAATTATTTCATTTTTCATGATGTTACCTAATGCTAATGAAAAATTAATGCAGTCATATAAATTTGAAATAAGACACCATTACCTTTTGTTCACAATAGATTCCATAAGATAGTCTTAGTTAACAAGATAATTCTCAGAGAATGCAAAATCCATGTAAATATTGACATTTGTAGTATGGTCCACAATGAAAGAGTCTACACATACACGGGTATAAGTACACATGTTGGTGTGTGTTGTGGAGATATGGGTGTGGTGATGGTTAGTGATTGTTAGGGTACTTGGTGGCTAATGCGAGGCTCTTCAAGATAAGCCTTCTCTTTTCTCTCTGTGATGGCGACAGGAAGTGTTGGAGAGGGTGGCTGCTCCATCAGTCTGTGTCCATCACTCGCTGCAATGAGCATTCTGGTCAGCCTGTGACTGGCACGTGCATCGATCAGGGAATTGACGGGCCTCTGCTGCATTAAGCCATTGAGATTTGGAGACTATTATTATTATTTTTTATTGTTATTTTTTTGTGAGGAAGATCGGCCCTGAGCTAACATCTGCCAATCCTCCTCTTTTTGTTGAGGAAGACTGGCCTTGGGCTAACATCCATGCCCGTCTTCTTCCACTTTATATGGGATGCCTCCACAGCATGGCTTGACAAGCGGTGCGTCGGTGCGCACCTGGGATCCTAATCGGCGAACCCCTGGGCCACCGCAGAGGAGCACGTGCACTTAACCGCTTGTGCCACCAGGCGGGCCCCTGGAGATTATTGTTTACAATAGTGTAATCTCGTCTGTCCTGGCTCAAACACTGCACAAAGGCCTTGGAAGATTGGTGAAGCTAAAAAGTTGAGGCAAAGTGACTTGCTAGCACAAACAGGAATAGGAAATACCAGGATGCAGATATGTCATACAAAAATAAAAACATTTGTGAAAGAGATTTTGGAGTAGTTTGTGTCATAGACTGTGAATGAAGACATGAGTGTGCAGAATTGGACATATGTATAAATTAGGTGCCCTGAACCTCACTGACTCTGTGGCCATATATTTACATTGTCTCAACTTTGCTGCTTGGAAGTAACCCCACAAATACCAAAACAAGGACTGGGAAAAAGCCCCAACTCTCTCCAGGTGCGCTGTGCAGGTGGATCAGCCGCTCCATCACTGATTCTAGAAGGCTGGGGCATTAAGGGTGGGGAGGTTACGTCTAAGTCTATGGAAAAAGAGTCCACTTACAAGACATTCATAGAACTCATTTAATTTTCTGGAAAAATCCAAGAGAGCCATTCTTTTTCTTACATATCATAATCCAAACTACCAAAAATATAATAAAATTGTTACTGAGCCATCTTCATATGCATTTCAACTTTTTCAGTTATCTCTGTTTTGCAGTTCTGGAGATCTTATAATTATTCCCCATCAATTACCTATATGCATGCTTTGTCTAGATCTTCTAAAGCAGTTATCGAAATGGTCAGATTTATTCAGGATTTACATCTGTTCGAACACATGTTGATATGGCAAGAAGAGGGAGCAATTGCTGTCTTCTAGAAAAGTATAGATTTCCTCCATCCCCAATATACACAACACGAAAACAAATCAGTGGGAATTTTACTCTATGGGGCATTTGCTCAATATGAATGCCTGAATCTCAATTCCTGCTTGAAAACATTCCATGTAAATTTGGAGCTGCATTCCACATAAATTTGGAACTTGGATTCCATGTAAATTTGGAGTTGGCAGGCAAGTGCCCCTAATCCTAATCCTAAACCTAACTTTATCAAACTGGAGTATGGGACTAGTGAAAAATGGATAAATTAGAAATTATATGATCATATTTATCAAAGTATTCACAAAAGTTTATAGAAAAATCAAAACTCTGTCAACCATTAAAATATGACTATAAGGTAATCAAAAACCTCCCAACAAACAAAAGTCCAGGACCAGATGTCTTCACTGGTAAATTCTACCAAACATTCAAAGAAGATTTAATACCTGTCCTTTTCAAACTCTTCCAAAAAACTGAAGAGGAGGGAATGTTTTCAAACTAATTTTACAAGGCCAGCATTACCCTGATACTAAAACCAAACAAAGATGCCAGAATGAAAGAAAATTACAGGCTAATGTCCCTGAAGAACTTAGATGCAAAAATCCTCAACAAAATATTAGCAAACCAAATTCAACAATACATTAAAAGGATCATACACCACAATCAAGTGGAACTACTTCCAGGGATGCAAGGATGGTTCAGTATCCACAAATCAATCAACATGGTACACCACATTAACAAATAGAAGGATAAAAATTATATAATCATCTCAATAGTTCAAAAAAAATTTGACAAAATTCAACATTCATTTATGATAAAAACTCTCAACAACATGGGTATAGACAGAACATACCTCAACATCACAAAGGCCATAGATGACAAACCTACAGCTAACATCATACTCAACAGTGAAAAGCTGAAAGCATTTCCTCTAAGATCTTGAACAAGACAAGGATGCTCACTCTGACCACTTTTATTCGACATAGTATTGGAAGAACGAGCCAGAGAAATCAGGCAAGAAAAAGAAATAAAAGATATCCAAATTAGCAAGGAAGCAGTAAAACTGTCACTATTGTAGATGACATAATACTATATACAGAAAACTCTAAATATTCCACCAAAAATATCTTAGAACCAATAAATGAATTCAGTAAAGTTGCAGGATACAAAATCAATATACAGAAATCAGTTGTGTTTCTATACACTTATAACAAACTGTCAGAAAGAGAAATTAAGAAAAAAATCCAATTTATAATTGTAACAAAACAGTAAAATATCTAGGAATAAATTTAGCTAAGGAGGTGAAAGATTTGTACACTGAAAATTATAAGACACTGATGAAAGATATTGAGGAAGACACAAATAATTGGAAAGATATTCCATGATCATGGATTGGAAAAATTAATATTATTGAAATGTTCATAATACTCAAACCAATCTGTAGATTCAATGTAGTCCTCATCAAAATTTCAGTGGCATTCTTTACAGAACTAGAACAAAGAATTCTAAAATTTGTATGGAACCACAAAAGACCCAGAATAGCCAAAGTAATCTTGAGAAAGAAGAACAAAACTGGAGGTATCATGCTCCCTGATTTCAAACTATACTATAAAGCTGTAGTGATCAAAACAGTATGGTATTGGCATAAAAACAGATATACAGATCAATGGAACAGAATTGAGATCCCAAAAATAAACCCACACATATACAGACAATTAATTTACAACAAAGGTGCCAAGAACATACAAAGGAGAAAGGACAATCTCTTCAATAAGTGGTGCTGGGAAAACTGGATAGCCACAAGCAAAAGAATGAAACTAGACCACAATCTTATACCATACATAAAAATTAACTCAAAGTGGATTAAAGATTTGAATGTAAGACCTGAAACCATAAAATTCTTAGAAGAAAACATGGTCAGTAAGCTCTTTGACATCAGTCTTAGCAGTGTTTTTGTGGATCTGACTCCAAAGGCAAGGGAAAGAAAAGCAAAAAAAAAGAAAAACAAATAGGACTGCATCAAACCACAAAGTTCTGCACAGCAAAGGAATCCATCATCAAAATGAAAAGGCAATCACTGAATGGCAGAAGATATTTGCATACCATATATCCAGCAAGGGGTTAATATCCAAAATATATAAAGATCTCATAAAACTTAACAAAAAACAATCCAATTAAAAAATGGCAGAGGATCTGCATAGACATTTTTCCAAAGAAGATACATAGATGATCAATAGACACATGAAAAGATATTAATCATTACTAATTATTAGGGAAAGGCAAGTCAAAACCACAATGAGATATCATCTCACAGCTCTTAGAATGTTATCAAAATGACAAGAAACAACAAGTGCTGGCGACAATGTGGAGAAAAGGGAACCCTTGTACACTGTTGGTGGGAATGTAAAAAGCTGCAACCACTATGAAAAGAGTATGGAGATTCCTCAAAAAATTAAGACTAGAACTACCTTATGATACAGCTATTCCACTGCTGGGTATTTATTTGAGGAATACGAAAACATTAATTAGAAAAGATATATGCACCTCTATGTTCATTGCAGCATTATTTACAATGTCAAGATGTGGAAACAACCAAAGTGTCCATCAGTGTATGAATGGATAAAGAAGATGTGGTGTGTATATATATATACACATATACACAATGGAATATTAGCCATAAAAAGAACGAAATCTTACCATTTTGGACAACATGGATGGACCTTGAGAGTACTATGGTAATTGGAATAACTCAGATGGAGAAAGACAAATACCATATGATTTCACTCATATGTGGAATCTTAAAAAAACAAAACAAACAAACAAAACAAAAACAAACTCACAGATAGAGAATAGATTTGTGGTTACCAGAGGGGAAGGGAGTTGGGGGTTGGAGAAATGAGTGAAGGAGGTAATTGTGTGGTGATGGATGGTAACTTGACTTTTGGTGGTGATCACTTTGTAGTATATACAGATGTCAAATTAAAATGTTGTACACTTGAAACTTATATAATGTTATAGACCAATTTTACCAAAATAATAAAAAAAGATGAAGAAAGAAAAAAATATGTGACTAAGAAACGCGGTAAACAGACATTACATTGTGTTTCCCTATTATGTATAATATCAAAAACTATAAACTTTGAAATTAATTCCTTTTCTGAATTTTTTTCTGAAATGTTTTTAAAGTACTAATATCATACTATATGATTTTTTTCACTACTGTATTTTTAATGGAAATTTTCAAACATGCACTAATTAGAGGGGATGTATTACGAATTCTCATGTATACTTCTGCAAGCCTCAGTTTTGTTTTGCTAATCTTTTCTCACCCATTTCACACTTTCTTACCCTCTATCTCTCTATATCTCCGTATCTCACCCTCCCTTTCTCTCACCCTGTCTTTTGCCTATGTTTGGCTAGAGTATTTTAAAGTAAATGCAACCCAGCCAGCAAATTTTATTTCTTACATAAGCATTATGCAACTAGTGGAACAACAAAATTAACAATACTTCCTTAATATTAGCTTTTGTTTCCAAGTTTCTTTGATTGTCCTAAAGACGTATTTTTAGAATTGGTTAGTAAGAATCCGTATTCCAACAAAATCCACACATAGCATCTGGTTGATATGTTTCTTAGTCTCTTTAATCTATAACCATTACCTCACTTCCCTCTTTTTCTTTGCTTATATGATGAATAAGAAACCCAGTCATTTATCCTCTAGAATTTTCCACATTATGGTGAGTTGATTGCATCTTTATACTATTTAATAGTTCCTCTGCCTTATTCGTTTCCTGTAAACTGGTCGTTAGATTCAGAGGCTTAGATTCAATTGAGCTCCATTTAGGTGTTATTTCGTACTGCCTAAAGCATCATATCTAGAGGCACACAATGTCTACTTGCCTTGCTCTTAATAGATTGATCAGTGGCTTTGTAATATTATTGCTTAAATTCATCCATTATAAAATTCATATCAGTTTTCCACCTAATGATTTTTGGAGAGAGTAACGATTGTTTCCTAGATTCATTATTTATTTAGGGGATAGAGAATGGTGATATTTGAATTTCATTATTTTTCTACATGTTTTAGACGTAATTACTTTATAAAGTGGAAATATCCCTCATCAGCACTTTTGGATCTTAAGAGATATTGCATACAGACAATCTAGGATAAATAATTGGTACTCCGCCTCTTCTAAATCATGTTCAGAACAACGATTTGGTGCCCCAGCAATATCCAATGGTATGATCAATGATATTTTTAAAATATTATTTTGAAATTGTGCACCTTAGCAGTGATCTCCACCTCTCCCTCATTGATTAGAAAACTCCAACACTGTTATTCCTGTATCCTTCCATTTTTCCCCTGATTCCAATACCCTTACGTTTCCCATTGGATTTAAGGGGAAACATTACGTTTCATCTGCTTGCGAGAATTGTAAGTGGTCAGAAGCCATCGAGGAGCTCAGGAATATTTATGATGAATTGTCTTCCGATTAACCAAAAAGCACTTTGAATGATTAATACACTAGAGGCATTTCTCTTGGAGGTCATAACCCAAATTAACAGAGAGGACAGCTTTATCCACAAATACAGACATAAGGAAAATTAATTAGCAGCTAAAAGTTTGCAGAGATGGTGAATACTATTTGAAATAGTAGACACAGTCAATGCTAAAGGAAAGAACAATAATATGAATATTGGCAGACAACTTTCAAAATATGAAAACCTATCATCTAGCAATAGTTTGGATAGCATCATATAAAGGAAGTTTGAATTAAGTGATGTACAATGAAACCTAAGACCTACTTAAATCCTTTTTCTTTAAATGCATCTTGCCTCCTGAAATAAATGTTGAAAATTTGAATCAGCTTATCCTTCTATCATTTTTAAATATGTTTATAACTTGTGATTAAATGTCTCTAAAGTTTGTTCATACAACTTGAATCCATTAATATCTTATAAGTTAGAAAACTGGAATAACTGAAGCTCTGTCCTAGGTTCTAATTACCAGCTTCCTTCTATCAAGACTACTCAAAATCACTTTCCTTTCCCTATGTTTTGAGTGTAAGAATTCTTACATCACTTTATAACATAAATGCCAAGCCATCGGTGTACTTTACTGAGCATTTTCTTTCTCTTATCATACTTTAAGGTTTATTTTTAAGTGCATTTTTAGTCTCTTCCCTCCACCCTCGGTGGTCAGCACTTTGTACACTCCTCTGTGCTTCAGGAAAACATTCACCAGCACTTCTGGCTTCCTCAGGGACCAAGGGCAATGAGAAAGAGAGCACTGTGATCAACTGAAAGCTACGCAAAAATATAAACATTTCAGTTGGTATTTTTGTTGCATTTCATATTTTGCCATTGGGAGTTGTTCTGGCAAAAACAGTTAAGTGTCAATTACAGCTGGATAATTTGAAAAGAAAAAAACTATCCTGATTATACATTTATACAATTTCTATGGTTCAAACAAAACAAAGGAAAAAAGTTTAAAAGCAAGTGAGGTTCCAAAAATTTGAGCCTCTGTCCTACCATCGGGATATTACAAAAACATTAAGAACTCTTCTCTTTGATGTAATATTAGACATGCAAAGAAACATTGCCAATGTTAAAAAGTGTTTTAAAAGTAAATGACAATTATTCTATTCCTATTTTGAAAAATCCCGTAAATGCTTTTTTGATACTAAGGCTTACTTTTTCATGTTTATATTAGCTTTGGTGTATGGGAATCCTGCCCCCTCTTCCACCTGAAATTCCATCCAATTGGCAATCTTTATTATTTAGTAAATCTATGTCTGTATCGCTCTGAAAAACTTGCTCGGGAGATATGTGTTACCACACAATAAAAGACATTGCTTTTCTTCAGTTATATACAGATGGGGGGCATGCTTAATCATTAAAAGTATTTAAAATTTTTATTTATCACAGTATTTTTCTGTTATTCAGGATAAAATAACATACTCATGACATTTTCTCTTTTCCTTAACTTTGAAAATAAATGCGAAGAGCAGAGAGTGGTTTCATGTGAAAAGCAGCAATTCACACATTAAACTTCTAAGTGTAGATTTCATGGGCAGCCAGCTGAATTTGACTGACTATCAAATTCACCATCGATGAGTATACTTCTACTTTTTTGGTCATCTTAAAACATCTTGATTAGCAAATATGCCTTGGAAGTTGGGATTTAGTAATACTTATAAAAGTTACTTTAGCACTTATTTTGTATTCAATCAACGGCCCATTCTGTCATTATAGTGAATGGTTTTTATATTTTTGGAGTACTGTAAAAGATGGTAACATTTTTGTAGCTTTGGATAGTAAATGCAATACTACTTTCAGTGTACACACACAAATAAATATAGAGACTCATGTTCACAGATGCACACACACAAGTAGACTCATAGCTAGCTGCCACTCTATTTTTCATATCTGCACACTAAGTTGATCTATTTTTGTTTTTGGTTCTCAGCACAATATACCTACTTCATTAAATATTAACCCTTGGTTTTTGTTCATACCAAAAATGTTTTTCTCTGAAAAATTTTGACATCGTCTCTTACGAGTTTCCTTTAATGTTGCAACAAACAGTGCCAAGAATGCTAATGATTTGGCCATTATTTTTTCCCTAATTGAAAAATGACAAATGATCGTCTCTAAGGACTGAGCAAGTAATCTATAATCAATCTACTTTATTGTTAAAGAAATGACAAACAGTAGACTTCATTTTATTACCAAGTCCATTTTATTAACATATCTTGAAATTAATATTGAGTAATATTTTTATAATGTTGTTAAATGCTAAGATTTATTATTTCCTCATTTGTGTGGATAATTTAATGTATTGCACTATATATTATGTATGTGTAAGTTAATCAGCACTGTTTATATTCCTCAGCAATGCATCCATTAATCAAAAGTGAAATAAATCATTGATATTATCTTAATTTTCTAATAAAAACATTCAGAAGAAACTTCTTATTTAACTTAAGTGGAAGATTACTAGAAATCACAGTAAATAGAATGATTTGTTCTGAATTCTCCTTTAGTAAATCTTTGAAGAGGAAAATTTAAGGATTATTTAATGGCAATTAAATTATTAAATAATTAATAACACAGTGCTGATTTGGGACATCATTTGAAATCTTTAAACCATCTATTAATGGAATAGTCTACGAGAATGGATTGTCCAGGAACTCTTCCCAGCAAATCCACAAGTCCTTCTGGAGTCAGTGAAACAAAGATTTAGCAGAAGTTTACAACAACACCAGGTATGATTCAAAATCAAACTCACAACTCTGAATGCCACCAAAATGCACCAATCTAACACTTATGATGACTTAAAAGAAAACTAACTTGTAGACAACGAATATCTTGATGGCAGCAATGATTACTCCCCAAGCAACTGTGAATAGCTTAATTTAGCAAAACAACGCATCCTCATTTTGACGTTCTTATGTCTTATTATGTTGAAGTCTCGAATGCATTATACTGTTTGATTATTGAGACAATTTTCTATCAGTATTTCTATTTTGTGTAATTCTGAAAAACAATTTGTTATAAGAGAACACAAATCAGCATCATTGAAATAAATACCAAAAAAAAGATTTTAAAATACATTTTACTTAGATTGGGAAAGAAATAAAACACATTATTTAGACTACTAGACTAGCATAATTAACTTAAAAATTATTATGCAAAATGACATCTCCCAAATAAATTTTATTTTCAGTAGAATATGTATAAAATAAATTGTTAAATTTATCTATTTCACACATGTACACTGACATATTCAAGTATGTAAAGATTGGTAAGTAGTTAATGTGGACACACTAATAGCAAACAGTTATATTTATTAGTGTGCATTGTTTCACCACAAGTATTCAAGCTATTTTCATCAAAATAATTTCCCAAAAAAACTAAATAATAAATGTATTATTTACTAAACAACGTTCATTACTATGTGATAAAGTTGCCATAAACAGTAGACTCATAAAACATAAAAACATTTTGTTCTGGACTATTTTTTCTAATTAATTAAATATGATAAAATGCAAATATTTTGAGGGTGAAATTAGGTGTTTTGATACATGTGTAAGCCGTGCAACTATCACTCCAAATAAGATAGCAACTTTCTATCACTCCAGAAAATTGCCTTGTGTTTCTTTCCCGTCAATCCTTCCAAACCCCGTCAACATGCAACTACCGAGGTGCTTTCAGTCACGATAGATGTTTTCCTCTTTTAGAATTTTATATAAGTGAGATCGTACAGTAAGTATTTGGATTGGTCTGCCTTCTTTTCGCTCAACATAATAACTTTGAGATTTGAAACATGTTGTTAATTATGTAAGAAGACTTTTTCCTTTTTATTATTGACAAATTTCACTGTACGGATATGAAACAACGTGCTTCTTCATTATTCTGTCGATGGACATTTGGATGGTCTCCAGTCTGGGGTAACTATGAATAAAGCTCTCCTAAAATTTCATTTACCAATCTGTTGATAGCCATAAGGTTTCTTTTTTTTTCTTTGGTAAATATGTAGAAGTGTAATTGCTAGAACAAACATTAAATGCATACTTTACTTTAAAAGAAAGTGCCAAATTTAATTTCACAGTTTTTGTACCATTTTACAGTCCCGCCAAGAATGAAAATAAATTCCAGTCGCCCTGCCTCTTGGCCAATATTGTGTGTTGTCAAACTCACTGTGGCCATTCCAGTGGGTGTGAATGTTGTCTTCGTGTAGTTTTCATGTGCCTCTATCAGATGACTAACGATTTTGAGCACCTTTTCAAATACCTTTTGTATGTCTTCTTTTGTAAAGTATCTCTTCAAATCTTGTATCTATATTTTATAGACTTTCTCTCATTTCATTATTGGCTTGTATGTATTCTTTCTATAGTCTGCGTGCAAGATTTGCCATACACGTGTTGCAAATTTTTCTCCCCATCTGCAGCTTTTCATTTTCCTAATATATTTTTTATTTGTTTGTGAGTATAATATAGATACAATATAATACACAGGTATTATGTGCTCAGTTCAATGACTTCTGAGAATTATATACACTGTATAACCAACATACAGAACAAGATAGAGTGTTGCCGTTATCCAAAACATGTCCACTGTGCCTTTTTTAGTCCATTTATACAGCCACAGGACAACAACTTTCTTGTGTGTGTGACCGTAGATCAGCTTACATTGTTCTAGAATTTTATATAAGTAAAATTATAGAGTTTATTGGTTTTGATCTATCTTCTTTCACTCAACCTAATGTTAGTGAAATTGTGATGGAACTCTTTTCCATATTTTTTTGGCATGGTGATTACAAGATGTCCACAATTGCCAAAACAGAAACTGAACAGCTAAAAATTGATAAGTGATATTGGTTTTAATCTATGAATAACGATGTTGAGCTTTTCTTTAATTAAAAACATAGTATATTTGAGTATAAGAATCAAGCAATCATGGGGGAAAAGTTTACCAAATAGGAATCAGAATAAAAACAAAATGTTTTCTCAAGAGTAAGGAAAAGACAATGTTATAATATCTTCAAAGTATTATGAAAACAAATAATTGTCAAATCATACCTTTGTACCTAGCTAAACTATGATTTAATCAAAAGGGCAATTTTAATAGTTTTTAGACAAGTAAAACCAGTGGTTATGACTGAAAAAACAGACCTTAACTTTAGGAGAAAAGAAAGTTGTCTCAGAAGAAATGTTGACAGAAATAAGTGGTAAACATATGGGTTAAGCTACAAAAATACTAATTGTTTAGATTTATAATAAGTATTTGAATTTTAAAAATAAGTTGATTTTAAAACTAGATCACAATTAGAATAAACTCATATGAAATGATCAGATTTCAAGCTTTCTAAGATTTTTCTACTGTTAGGGAGTAGAAAAGAGATTTTTTTTAGTATTAAAATTTTTTTGAAGTTAAGTCTTTTTAACAAAGGTTTAAGAGTGTTCACTAAAACATTAAAAAAGAAAAAAATTTCTAAACAAATAAGAGGAAAAGGTGAAAGAACACCCATGATCAAAAATAAGGCAATAAAGTAGAACAAATGAAGTATAGAAAAAGCTAGGAAAACAGAAAGCACAAGTTAGAACGGTAGAAATAAATTCAAATATGTTAGCGTTACAAGCAATGCATATGGACTATTTTCTCTAGCTAAATGGTAAAGACTGTGAGATTAGGTTGAAAATGTGCACGTATAACTCTTCCAAGCTATGCCAGGGCGTGCAAAGTAGTAGTAAATGTGTGGGAAAATATACTAGGCAAATACTAACGAAAAGAAAGCTTATGAAATTAAAACAGAATGTGTCCACTTTCTATGTAACTAGCGTATAAATCTCTCAGATACAAACAAAACAATTAGAAGAAACTTAAATACCTACACAGTAGGTAAGCAGAAAGAAAACAACATAAAACAAAATAAATAATACCAACTACATCAGTTGTAACAGTGCATGTCAATGATTTACCCACAATTAAATGCAAAGAAAATTAGCGTCAAAATGATTAACAATAATAATGAAATACCAACTATCTGCTGCACGCTAAAAGCATTTCTAAAACAAATTGACAGAGTTTCAAGGCATAAGAATGGACAAAGATGTAAAAAGAAAATGGGTAAAATTAAAGATTGGTATATTAATTTAAGGCAGGATATAATTAAAGCAAAAAGTATTCAATGGGACAGAAAATGACATCTATTGACACAAGATACTGTCTACAATGAAAATATCAGCTGTAAAATTTTATGAGCCAAATAACAGAGCATTAAAGTATATTAAGCAGTAAATGTTAGAAATTCAAACACACAGACAAAATATACAAATGTACTTGAAGATTTTAACACACCATTATCTGCACATGAAACATAAAAAAGTGAAAATATAAAGCCATATAGGATTCCTATTATGTATCTGAGTATTCCATGATGGTGTGTGAGAGAAAACAACTGGGGTGTGAATATTTTCCTTTTCTTTTCTTTCTTTTCCTTTTCCAAAGTGGATATATACATTTATTTTTGAAACATAATTTTGGGAAAATGTGGAGTGGGATATTGGAAATAAAGAGAGTGACTCCTTAGTTACTACAAAATTTTTTTTTCACTTATTGTGGATAAAATAGTGGAGACACTGTTAATCTAAATGTAGATGTTTCAGTATGATATGCTAACAGCTGTATTTGTATAGAAGATAAGGTGTAACTTTATCAAGACTATTCTCTCCAAAGTTAGAAATCTTTTACCTTCTATAAAATATAAAGGTGGCAAAGTTCTAAAATTTGTTCCTAATAATTGAGAGATGTGAATGTGCATTTTTTTTTCCGCAAGCTCTCCTAAAATGGGACAATGCCATGACACAAAGATTTGCCTTATCATCTCTTAATCTGACATTGAATAATACACTTAAGAAAAGCTATTGACAAGTTTTAAGTGGTCAAGTAAACTCATGTTTGTTTGTTTACTTATGTTTTTGTGTTTATGTATTTGGGGCTAAGTCTATAGAGCACTTACTTATTAATGTACAAACAGAGCAGCTTTCAAGATGAGAGTGTCACCACAGCTTTGAACTCTTTTGGACAGTGTTTTTGCCCTTTTTACTATGTAGGAATACATTCTGCTACATCTAACAGAAAAAAAATATATATATAACACTGACTTAAGATGAAAGTTTTGTTCTTTCTGTACATGAAAGTTAGGCAGTTCGGGATGGGAGAGCCTCCATAGTCATTAGGGATTCTGGGTCTTTCTATCTTCTGAATCTGCTCACCTTTGTGAAGGATGATCCAAAAAGGCTGCTGAGCCTCCGTCTTCCTATGACGTCTTTCTTTTTCATGCAGCTTTCTTTCTATTTCTGGGCAGACACCAGAATATTCATATGAGAAACTTTCCTTTCTACCACTTCCTTGTCTAAAGCCTGAGCTCCAGAAAGAAATACAGCAAAAAAACATCTTTCTTCTCTTAAATTCCTATGTCCCAGATGTCGCCTAGAATGAACTGATCTTGAACTGAAGAGACATATGGCTAATGGGCAACTGAAAATGGATGTCTGATCAATACGGCTTAAAGGATTTGCATAGTGTTAAGTCCCAAAGCCCTTACTCAACCAGAAGAAGCAGCTCCAAAACCATCTGAAATTGAATTATTTACCAGTTTGATGACCTAATTCAAAGTCAGACTGAAGGTGTATATACGTGTGTATATGTTGTTATGGACTGAATTGTGTCCTCTCAAAATTTATGTGTTGAAACTCTAACTGCCAATGTGACCATATTTGGAGCTAGGGCCTTTATGGAGGCAGTTCAGGTTAAATGAGTTCATAAGGATGGGACCCTAATCCTGTGGGACTGATATCCTTATAAGAAGAGAGAGCTCAAGCTCTCTCATGGCATGCACACAAGGAAAGGCCATATGAGGACACAGAGGGATACAGTGAGAAGGTGGCTATCTGCAGGCCAGGAAGAGAGCCCTTACCGTAAGCCAAATTTGATGGCACCTTGGTCATGGAATTCTAGCCTCCACAACTGTGAGAAAATAAACGTCTGTTGTTTATGCCACCTGGTCTGTGGTGCTTTGTTATGGCAGCCTGAGCAGACTAATATATATGTGTGTGTACGAATATGTACACACATATGTCTGTATTCAAATGCGTATATATCTGACAAAATTATTCCATGGTATTTATTAGAAATATTCAAGAGAGTTGTTTAGGCAAATAATTATTATATTGGTATGCCAAGAATTCTAATCTCAGAGATGATCTCCTTTTCATTTTTTTTTTAATTTTGATCTACTGTTATATTTATAGAATAGTTTCAAAAATAGCTTAGGCAGTTTCCATAAATCCTTCCCTCAACTTCCCCAACTGTTTACAACTTACAAAACTATAGATCAATTGTTACAACTGAACACCTATGAAAATTTAGCATGAACAATGCATATTGTTGAATGCACGAATGGTAACTTGGTTCTGTTTTATATTGATAACAGTTTTAAATTAATAAATGCTACTTTAAATTATTATAAAATATTTTTGCCTACTAACTAGTTTCTTTCTGCTTATTCTGAAAAGTTCTGCATATAATTTTGCTTTTGATACTGTAAACACTTCAATTGACAGACTGTCAGATCATAAACAAAGAATTATTACCTCTTGATGTGATCAAACAGCAGAAAGGAAAGAAAACTCCTCAAATACGACATATTTAACAATTAGCAATTGAGGGAAGGATATAACCATAAAAAAGAACACAACTTAATGTCTTTTCAGAATGGATGTGTAAATTGTGAGTAACTCAAACCCCTGTAAGATCTCAGACAACTGTCCCTGCCTGGCATTTCCAAGCGTTATCAGAGAGGGCTACCCCAGTGATGCTACAAGCTGTGGTCCTAGAGTCACCACCACATTCTTATTCTTAGAACTAATTTTACCTTTTAAGTAACAGCACCAAGAGCTTCAGTAAAGCTATAACAACTGGACAATATCAAATTTATAAAAGAACATGATCGGTCTACCTTACTGTACCATTTATATCATCACATGAAAGACACTGGACTGTTCAATCAAGGCATCTGATCCCGCAAAAGTTATCAGAAGAGAAACTCCCATGCTTTTCTATCTTGTTCACTAAACTTATTTGAAAACAAAACCAGTATTAAAGGAGTAATGGCTAGCAGTGGGGCACAAGAATGTTCAGGAGAGAACAAAATTTGAAATCCATTTTTTCATGTGGTAAAGTTCTTGTAATTACATAGTTTATGTTAATTCAAATCAATTGTAAGGAACCAATCTGAAGAAAAAGTGAGCAAGTGCATCAACTTTTTGGCTAATATTTTTATATTCACATGTTGTCTATAATATTTAAACAAAGTCATAGCTCCATAAATGTGTCAATTATAGAGACAATTGAATATCATTGGTAAATCGAAAAAAATTTTTCTAATGTAAGCTTAGTTCCTTGTATGTTCATTTTACATCTACTTACATGGGAAAAGAATTGTGGAATATTAGAGTGAGATGCTTTAGATATTTTATCACTATTCACTTAATAAATTTTATTATTAATAACGTAAAGAATTATGCTATTTCTTCTTTGAAAATTACCTCTAGATTATTTCACTGAATTTATATGTGATATTCATTATTAGGCAGTCAGAAATTGTCCTTTCTTTGCTAGCAGAAGTGAAACATGCCATTTGGCAACTTTCAAAGGACAGCAGATAAGAAACATAATTGATCTATCCCAACTTTAACCAGGTGAAACAAATTATTAAAAGATGGACATCACTAAAGATATAATATTTAGACTGAAAACTATCAGTCCACAGAACTGTTATAGCACCTTGTGGAAGTGTTATTTCCTTGTGAAGATAATAATTAATACATGCATTTTCACATCAGAGTCTGTCTACAAATACAAAACAGAATGAGTAGTGAGTCAAACAGAATATGAAACAACCTGCTAATTGAGGCAAACATTTATCTCTCTTTGCTTAAATTATCTAGGGAGAAAATGGTGCCTTACTAAAAGACTGACACTCAGGTTTATATTTTGGGGCCTCTTTAAAGGGTAGAACAATGTACAAAGGAATTATGCCCACTTTAACCTAGGATAGAGGCTAAATAGATTATGCCACTCTGTTATACATCCAAGAATCTAAGTTTTCCACTTGTGCTCACAGGATTCTAGCTATGTTGCAATTGCAATGGATAAAGTTGAAGAGTAAAAGTAAATTTAACAAATTCCACGGAATGCATATTTCATACCAACAAACGTTTAAGCCAAAAATCCATCGAAATTGTTCAACTTAGAGAGTGGTCCTAATCAATATGAATCATTAAAACCATACTGACTCGTCAGATTTCAGCTGTTAATATAGTCAAATCTCCGACCAGCATTGCCTTCTCACAGTAACTAATTTTAGTCACTTATAGAGTCACAATCTCAGGGCAATTATTGAAATTACCAAATCCATAAAGCATTTGGAATAAAGTTTTTGAAGGTAGTATAATGAAACACAGTGTACAATCAATACAAAACTGCAGGGGCAAAGCTATGCAGCGATTCTCCATCAGACATTGTAATGCAAATTATAGAGCTTGCTGTGAATGCCTGCTGTAAATCTCTACAGTTCATAACTGTAGAAAATGGTAGAAATTTTTTCCTTGGGGAAAAAAAGAGCAACTGATATGAGTACTTGAAGAAAGAAAGAAGAAAAATAAAAATAAATATACTTCTAGAGTTGGGGAGCACACTGTACCACTGGTGTACAGGTGATTTTGTTTTTTCTTTTAGCCATTCCTTCACTCTCCTTCAAAAAAATCGTTTTTTCTTTTCTACATAGTTTTTTGCCTATTATTGTCCTAATTGCCAATGGTATATCCTTCCCCAAAGTCCCCTGGCTCATTATGCCTCTAAGTGTCACTGACACCCAATAGCATGTCAAAGCTAAGGAGATGGGAACTTGACCCTTTTGTTCACAAGGGCAGAAGCAAAGAACCGATGTTAGACTACCTGAACAAGAGCGAGATCCTTTACTGTGCCTTTGTTTACATCAGTGGGTCTCAACTAGGGTGACCTGGCCTCTCAGGGGATTTTTGAAATGTCTAGAGACAATTTTGTTTGTCACAACTGCAGGAGGAGGTTGTTACTGGCACCTATTGGGTCAAGGCCAGGGATGCTGCTAAGCATCCTATAATACACAGGTCAGACCACACAAAAAAAGAATTATCCAGCCCAATATGACAACGGAAGCTAAGAAACCTTGGTTTAAGTGGACTTTGGTTTGCTTATTTTTTTCTGGTATGCAAATATACTTTCCATGAAATTTGGTAAGACTTGCTTTTTCTGTTCAGTTTTAGCTAGGACAATTGCATATTTTCCCATGTTTCTGCTCTTGTCTTTATTCTCACTCTCTCTAGTCAGCATTCTTTGTTATTTCCAGTCAGGCTTCTTTTGCTTGGAATAACTAGACATTCACTAGACTCATTCCTTATTCTGATAAAACTTATCATCTCCCATTCCAAAACCTAAGTAGAACCTCAAACGATATACATTATTTTAAAATTAAGGGTTTTATTGAGCACCCGCCAGGCACAGAGTTTGTTATGGATATAGATGTGTTATTTATAAGAAATCATATAGCATCACTCCTGCCATTAGGGGTATTAAAATTTTGAGGAAAGAACATATTGAGTAAATAGCTAATATCCCCCTTGCTTTCAATGGAGAAAAATATCCACAATTCATGAATAATGGCACATGTGTTTGTGCATATATGTGTATATATATATATACATACAGTTAAACACACATATACGTAACCATGACTGTGATCCTTAAACTTTGCTAGATGACAGAATGCTTTGAAAATTACATTGAACTCTTATAAAAAATGTAACCATTTTAATTTTGTATTGGAAATTATTTTCTTAGCTAAACTATGTTGTATTATACTTTATAATAAAGTATGCTTATCTCACTTGATTTTTTAATTTAACTCAATTTAACAAAATTGCATTGCATATATTCCAAGTGTTAGATAATCAGAAAGTTGAAGATTTAGGGATGGTCAGGAATTAGAACGTATGAAATTGTGATTCAAAGGTAGAAGAGTTTTGATTAATTATAAAGCCCATGGCATGGCCAAAGAAAAATGATTGGAAAAATGGAAGATAAGGTCATTGGAAAGAGGAGGTCAAGAAAGCAAGAGGGCAGAATTTTGGATGGATCATTCACAAATCAGAAATTATTCAAAATCTATGTTGTGAGGCAGTCACCAAAGTCATTAAAGAATGTCGGGGGGGGTTGACTAGAGTGTTGTCATGTGAGAAAATGAGTAGGGTGCAGGATATAGAAACAAGTTGCATAAAGATCAAGAACTTGTTTATTCATTTCTTAGAAAAATTAAGGCAATGAAGGGACAATGGTTTCAAAAACACACTGGTTAGGGAGGTGAAGAGGAAAGTGACATTTTCCACTGATATGACTACACGTGGATTTTGATAAAATGACCAAATTCCCCTTGAGAGCCATTCACGAAAGCAGAGTCTTGTGAAGCGCCAGTTTTGATTTAAGACTAGATGTCACAGGGAATCTTCAGGGAAGAGCTTGAGGATGTTGAGACAGCCTATTAATCACCTTCCACTTCAAAGAAAAGGGAAAATTGTGAACATAAGTCAAGTCTATTTATTTCTGATCATATATTTCAATTAAAACGTTGTTTGTCTTGGAAAAAAAGAGGTTTAAATTATTGAGTGGTCTTTTGTAAGGCAAAATCCCATATCTGATCTCCAATCAATTTACCACTTTTCATTTTTATGGCAGTAAATGCTGAAACCCTGAATCAAAAGAGCACATAGAAAAAGAATCAAGACCCCCACAGCTCACTTTGACAAATGAGAATGAGTCTGTGTCAAGGAACAACAAAATTCTCTAAGATTTTTTGAGTGAAATTCATGAAGCATCATTCCCTTTGTCGCTAAGTCAGTGAGGTCATTTTTGGCAAGGTCTGTGTCATTGATTTGCTGTCCATGTCAGCCAGGAAAGGATTACAAATCCTTGTTTCAGTTTTAAGGTCATCTGAGCAAAAGCAACCTTCAAAAATTTTCTTCAGGGTTTCCAAGTTTCTTCAGATTTCTGCCTACAGATAAATTAAATGGGAGAGTTTGCATAGTTGTCTTTTTAATATAGAGTGCCAGCTTGACCAAAGCAGTATTCATAATGGTAATTTGCAGGAATTTAAATTTGAAGGCTTTAACTCATTTGTACATCCATAGAACTCCACCAAATGAACCACAGTATGGATTTACTCTTTATTTTTAAATTGTTCTGAGTGGCCATTTCTCATCTTTAAAAGAGTGAAACTTCTGCTGGATTTGAATACATTCTTTCACGACACAGTCAACTAAACCAGTGAATTCTATGTGTTTGAAAATTTTCTCTTTTTCTCCTTGATTTTTACAAGTCACTTGAAAAGGTCATGGTTCAAGGTTTAGCTCACACAGACACAGTTTCATGGCAGTAGCAAAAAAATTTCAGAATCATGTAATAGTATTGGACACCAATGCATCTTATGCAGAAACAAATGGGACATCACGATGTGTGATATTTTTCTATTCACAAAATCCATGAAAACTCATCAATTGTAAAGAATCAAAACAGTCTCATAAGTAAAGAGAATGCCAAGAATTTTCTTTCAGTTCAGTTTTTCTCTGACCAGAAAGTCACCCACCGTTTCAAAGTTATCAGCTTTTTCATTTCCTTAAACAGGATTAAACCAGTGTAGGTATCTTGATAGACATCAGTAGTTTCATTTAGTTTCAAGTTGAAGAGTTATGCCAAGGCCATTTCTTTAATAACCACTACCCAAATATTAGAAAACAGGATTTTAGTGTGGCTGCAATCACTGAGAGATGCCTGGCTTTGTTTGTTTGATTTCTCTGCATTTCAAATACACAAACCAGTTGAATTTCTGGCTTCACTAGATGCTCCACAATTGTATGATTTTCTTTTTAACGATATGATGAGCAAGTATTTTGTGCTCATGTAAAACTAGATTTAGATAAAATTCCAGATGTGTTAGCCCAATCCTTAATTCAAGACAAAGATTTCACATTTTCCAATTTATTTGTTGTCCTCATTCACTTTGCTGGATGCATTAAAAATTTAATTTAATTTTATTTTTTTGGCTGTTTTATTTATTTTCACTCTATCATGATCAATACAAATAAAGCCAAAGGATATCTGATTTGCAGTTTGTTTATTTACATATTTACAGAGAAGGCCTACCCACGTAAGGAAAGACCCATGTCCATAATCATAATGTTAGGACATGTCTTCTTAGTTCCAACCTATTGGAAACTATTCTAGACACCATAAAATGGTAAAATTGAAGACCATGTTATGTGACCAAGGACTGTACTATCCTATATCTCTCTAAATAGTGGAGAGAGAAAAAATACTTTAAAAAATTTAATTTAGGGTTCTAGGTTAAGAAGGTAGATTAAAGACCTACATTTAATTTTCTGTCATCGTGAAATCTCACTCTAGTTATTGTGAGAAAATTATTATTATTATTTTTTTTTGTGAGGAAGATCAGCCCTGAGCTAACATCCATGCCAATCCTCCTCTTTTTGCTGAGGAAGACTGGCTCTGATCTAACATCTATTGCCAATCCTCCTCCTTTTTTCCCCCAAAGCCCCAGTAGATAGTTGTATGTCGTAGTTGCACATCCTTCTAGTTGCTGTATGTGGGACGCGGCCTCAGCATGGCCGGAGAAGTGGTGCATCGGTGCGCGCCCGGGATCCGAACCCGGGCCGCCAGCAGCGGATCCAGCGCACTTAACCGCTAAGCCATGGGGCCGGCCTGAGAAAATTATTTTTAAGACATAAAACTACAGAGATAGAGATTGTAGGAGATATGACAACAGCAGCAACGTTTTGTCAGCTGGAAAGCAGATAAACAAAAGGTACATGGAAGCGGCTCTGAGAGGGCTGAAACCGAAGCCAACAGTGGGTGAAAGGTGAGGAAATAAACACCTGATTTGCACTGAAGAACCCTGCTATCAACAGGTGCCTTTGAAATTAGGGATAAAGGCTTGGCTGCTAAAATAAGAAGGGTTAGTAGAGCCTGCATAGTCAGGAAGCAGTTCGATCCCTAGATCACCTACAGCCATCTGCTACAACATTCCACTTTCCTCATCCCAGCTGGAGTCCAGAGCTACGTTCTTTGTGACCAAGGACAGTAAAAGCATCCATACCTAAAGCTGTTGTTCCCCTAGAATAAACAGAAAGAAATTAGGAAAATAAATTAAAATATTATGTTCAATTGTGAGATCCACAATGGTGATACAGTATGGCTAAGAATGAATAATGAGACCAAAATGAAGTACCTTGCAAACATCAATGGCTAAGGCTTGACAATTCTCTTTTATACAATAACTTGACACATATCTTCTCATGACTATAAATGGTAATGCAGATGTAAACACAAAATTGCCAACGTAAAGGGAATCATCATATGTTTATAATAAACACGTTTGCATATGTATAGATCCTCGAGAAGAATGTACAGGAAGCAGGAAATTGTTTGCCTTGGGGGAAAAGAACTAGGTGGTTGTAGTAAAAGGACATAATGGAAACTTAGTCTGCACTTTTAATAAACTTGTGTTTTCTGACTTTGCATAACACCTACATATCGCCTGTTCAAAAATAATAAAAAACATACTTCCCTCCACCAATAAATAGGTAGCAATGCATATCAACCATTGCGGGAGGATGGATTTTAAAAAGCCACCAAATATAAAATGTTTCTTACAAATAAAAATTTTAAAATAACGAAGAGGAAATACTTCAAGAAAAAATAGTCATTTATACTTGAGTCATGAATTTCTTCGTTTATTCCTTAAATTTCCAAGTTAATCATGGAATTCAAAGAATGAAAAAACCTCAAAATTCCTAGGTATGGCACAGTTTCACAATACTTGTATTTCACAGCAAGCACATACACATTTTATTAACATATGAGGAAATATATTTATCCTATGCATCACTTTTTCCTTTAAACATGAACACATAATTCACATAGAACATTAACAGCCAAAATAACATAGCCTAAGAACAAAACAAATGCAACATTACAAGATCCTAGATAGCAGATACATCTGTTAAGAATGTTTTAGCGCAAATTATAGAATACCTGACAGGAATGTCTTAAAGAAATCAGACTCTATTGACATGAGAAGTCTAGAGGTAGGATTTCACCAGTTCAACCGTGCGATGGTATCAGGCACAACACACCTGTGATTCTTTTGGCCTCATCCTCAGAGTTGTCAGGTGGCTGGGACAGATTGAGCCATAATACAAATGTTTAACATAGAAAGAAGGAAAGAAGGGCATAAGAATAATTCCAGGAGACTTCTGTTATGACTCATTGACAATAATTGGACCAAATGGTCATGTATGCTGGGAGAGCTGATATTTAGCTTTTAAATCTCTACCACAGTGACAGACGTGAGAAAAGAGGAGTTGGGTGTACAACCCTTCTGTTTCTGCCACAGTATGAACAGAAGCTAGTAGTGGATTCCCAAACCCTTATTTTCTTGGTGGGCACATAGCTAGACTTCAACTTGCAGAATATTTGAAGTTGTCTGAAACCTAAAAAATTGAAGTGATATGTTCTATTTCTAGAAGGAGCCATCACATCATCCTCCATTATCTTCTTTTGTCACTAGATGTTGATCTCCAGAATAACTTGGCTATCACGAGGTGGAGATGGTGGTCTCCTAGATCTTTGAATCACTATTTAAAAGTGTGCTTTCTACCACCCATCAGAAAAACCTATTATAGAATTAATACTAGGAGGAAATAAAGTTTTATGTTTAAGCTACTGAAATTTTGAGATATTGCTTATATCAACTAGCTTAATTAGTATAGTGCCTTAATTCACCTTTGCTCTATTTTTTCATCTTTTTACTTTCAACCTATGTGTTTCTGTAGACAGCATAAATTTTGGTCTTGCTTTCTTATCCAGTCTAACAATCTGTGTTTTTAACTAGAGTATTTATTCCCTTTAGATTTAATATAATTATTGATACGGTTTAAGTCTACCTTCTTCTTATTTTCTATTGCCAAGCTCTCTTATGCAGCTCTCTTGCTCTTTTCCTATCTTTTTTTCATTTAGTAAAATATATTTTTTATTTTTATTTTTCTATTTTATTTATTTCCTCTATTGGCTAGTAAGACTCAACTGTTTCAATACAAGCATCCCTAATTCATTAAACTATATGTAGCATTAACACTGTGCCATTGTAAACTTCACTCTCCCCAATCCTTACTCCCCACATCTGACTTTGTATAAGAAAATTGTCATTTCCCACCTCTCACTACTCACTTCACGTTTCACAATTTTTACTTCCCTTTGCCCACCCTTAACTTTCCCCTTCCTGTTTCCTACATTACAAATGTAATAAGCATATACTATAATTTCATTCAAATGCCCCAACTCTGTATCACTGCTGACAGACCTTTTCTACACACATCAGAGAATGTTTCTATTTCAATTATTTTATTTTATAACATCTGAATTTATACCTGTTTTTTATAGTTTCCTTTTCTCTGGTGTGGAGTAAATACCTATGTATTTACTCATGAAGATATCTCTTTGTCTTTAATTATATTTATAATTGCTGTTTTAAAATTTTTGTGTGCTCAATCCAATTTCCTAAGTCTTTAGAGATTAATTTATATTGACTGCTTTCTCCCTTGACTTTGGATAACATTTACTGTTGCGTTGCATGTCTAGCAATTTTTTTTGTTTTTATTGAATGCTGGACATGCTGGTTGATACATTTTAGAAGGTCTGCATTCTGTTATCTTATGCTAAAAAGTGCTGATGTTTGTTCTAGCAAGTAATTCAATTATTGCCCAATCACCTTGAACTCACGTAGACTTGATTTAATGCTTAGTTAGGGCAAATATGTGGAAAGTTCAACGAGTTTCCTAAGGTCATCCAGCTTGGTGGTTCTCAATCTGTAAACGCCTCCTCCCCTATAGATCTTATTGAAGTTTGGGTTTAAGCTTCATAAGAGTGTGTCTAGAGTAGCCCTTTCTCGAAGGTCGTCATCATTCCTAACTATGGTACTTCTGGTATCTCAGGTGAATAACCTGGGCATTAAAATGTTTACTCTATTCTGGCTAAGCCAGTACTAAATGACTTCTCAGAATGTTTGCCCTTTAGTCTTGTTTTTTCTGCTCACAACCTCACAGCAGCTGCTGTTTTGTAAACATCCTATTGTCTTGCCCTACACTTCCACAAGTCTAACCCTCAAGCAGGAACTTGCAGGGAATCCCTACACAGGCTTCTTGTGTCTCACTCTACTACTTTTCTAAGTGCCCTACCTCCCAGAGTCTGGACTGCCTCAGCAGCCCCAAATTCTCATCTCAGCTTCTTTAGCTCAACGGAACGTCAACACTCTGCTTTGGGAAGTTGTTCACAGGTGGGGGTGATCATAGGATTCATCTAGGAAGTTAACCTTCTAGCAGGGATTGCCATTTTATAACGTCTGGTTTCCAGGACTAAAAACTTTGCCACATATATTTTGCTCATTTTTATGGCTGCTGCTGGTAGGAAAGCTATTGTAGTAACAATTACCCTGTCATTCCTGGAAACAGATGTTCCTTCCTTACGTTTTGCCCACCCTTACTCTAGGCATTGCTAGAGGTAATGCGAAAATCTTCAACAATTTTTATGAATTTTATCTATCCATTCTTGTATCTCCATCCATTTTTGTTTCATGGTTTTGAAGTTGTATTAGGTGCATCTACTTTTAGGATTGTTATGTTTTCTTGAAAATTTGGCGCTTTTGTAACTCTGAAATGTCCCTCTTTATCTCTAGTGATACTCTTTGTCTTTAAGGGTATTTTTTCTGATATGAATATAACCACATTGTCTTTCCTATAACTAGTCTTTCTGTTACATATCCTTTTCCTTTAAAATTAACAGTGTCTTTTAAATGCAGCTGGTGAAGACGTAATGGATTTGGCTCGTATGTATTTTAAACCATTCTGACCATCTATCCTTCTAATTTTGGGTATTTAGTCGGTTTACGTTTAATGAAACTGTGGATATGATTAGATTTGTTTACAGTGCTGACATTTGCGTTCTTCTAGTTTCCTCTGTTCTTTGTGTCTTTGTCTCTAGCGTCCTGCTACTTGTGGATTACTTAATTTATTTTAAATTATATTTTATGTCAAAATTATATTTTAGTCAAAACTGTGTTATCCTGCAGTAATGACTGTCATTAAAATGTTTATTCAGTATCATTTAGGAATTGAACATAATTGGAATCAATCAGATCTGTGTTTGAATCATAGATCTCACACTGAAGAGTTGCGGACTGTTGGGCAAGTTCCTTAACTTCACTTAGTGTGGGGATCCTTATCCATAAAATGAGGATAATGGTGTATACTTCACTTGTTTTCATTCCTCCTTTCCTGATTACTTGGGAATAAAGTTTTTTAAATCAATCAATTAATTTCAGTATTCATTTTTATCCTTTCTATATACATGCAACTATATCTGGTTTTTTTTCCCCATGGCTTCTCTAGGAATTACAATATACATTAACTTATCACAATCTAATTTGAATTCTTATACCATTTTATCCATCATGGGTCTATCACTTCACTTACCATATGAGAAACTCAAAATAGTATACTTCTGTTGATAGCCATCCATCCTTTCTTCTATTACTGTTATGCACTTCTGTACCTATTATAAACCTCAAAGTACATTTTTTTATCTTTTCACTACATAACTCAATTTCCTGTTTTAAAAAAATTCAAGAAAACAAAAGTTTATATTTATTCATGTATTTACTATTTTTGCCATTCTTCAGATATTCCTGTAGAACTGAATTTTTATCTAGAATCATTTTCTTTCAGTCTGAAGAACTTCCTTTAATATATCTTTTCATGCAGATCTGTTGACAACTGATTATTTTTCTGATATTTAATGATATAATATTTGTAAATAAGTTGGCACAAAAGTGAAAAATATATGTTCATGGTGATGCCAGGATGATTATATTTATTAAATAGTGGTTTTTGCTTTTTTAAATCTTTACGAATAGACTATGGAAAATTGGACAGTATAGGACATTTCTAACTTGTTCAGGAGGAGTTTATGCCAACTTGATGTATTGAGCACATATATTTATGAAATCAGTCATTACTGTGGGGCTATAGGAATTAGCTTCTATTGATTATGCCTCGCTATCTGTTATGTGTGTGACAATATGAAAATGGGCACAAGCTGCTCCTATTGATTTACTGTCCAATAAATAATTACCCTTCATTACTTATTAATTATATACTTCCATAGTCATTTCACTTCTCTCTTCTTTGTGGTATCAGTGTCAGTTTTAGAACCTGAACAATTTATGCATAAAAATTAAAAGTCAGTTGTACAGACAAAATGCACTGTCAAAGTGTCCCCTGGCTTTCTTATTTGCATGTGACAAAAAGACATATAATTCTGATTACTAGCATCAACTCTTCTAAATATACTGAGCAAATCTCACTAAATAGGCAGTAGAGGCTGTTTTGATTGATCATAGAGGGTTTCAAATTGACTAATGGCAGAAACACTCCATTCTAAGAGCCAAAACAAGGCATCTCAGAGGAAAAATACTCAGGGTCCAGATTTCCAGGTGGGAAAGGGGCCAGGGAGCACTTTAGGCAATTATCCATAATTTTTCATTTCTCTTGGTGTCCCTAATTCCTATTGGTGGAAATTACTGCTGGCACTTGTTTTCCTGGGAGAAAATGAGACAATTAAAAATAAAGAAAAAGAAAATAAATGATTACTTAAATACTAGCCCCTCAAGGAGAGGGGCTACACCTTTCTCTTACGTTACCAGGGCTATGAACGAAGGACCAGGAATTCTTTTTTTCTCTCTCTCTTTTTTTTTTTGTGAGGAAGATCGGCCCTGAGCTAACATCTGCTAGTCCTCCTCTTTTTGCTGAGGAAGACTGGCCCTGGGCTAACATCCATGCCCACATTCCACCACTTTATATGGGAGGCCGCCACAGCATGGCTTGACAAGCGACGCGTTGGTGCAGGCCCGGGATCGGAACCAGCGAACCTCGGGCCACCGCAGTGGAGCACACACACTTAACCGCTTGTGCCACCAGGCCGGCCCCAGTAGCAGGAATTCTTGAGGATATTCACTAAGTCCCTTTCTCCCTAAGTTGTTCCCAGAATGAAGTTTTAAAAAAAATATTCACTAGAGTGTGAATGAAGTCTTTCATCTAATGTATGGAGTAATTCTGTGTGTTCTATCTATAAAGATCACCTAGCATCAAGTCCTAAAAGAAGAGAAATTCCCAAAAGGGTTTCAAATGTGTTCTCATTGGTTTTCCTTCAGCATAACTAGCAAACATGAAAATAACTTGGAAATCTTAAAATTTTCCATGAGTAAAATTAGAAGTCAAGACTTGCTTTACCTGAATTTCCTTGGGCACTGTGAGCAATTGACTCTCCTTTCTGTTCTTAGCAACGCCACTGAGATTAACAAGTGCATGCCAATGCTGGAAGGCTTAATTGGTGATTTTTTATTAGTTTTTAAATAGTTGTAATAATTAAAACTAAACGATGTCCATTTGTTAACTACTAATAAAAGAATAAATAAAAGTATGTGACATTTGACATTTTAAAATTTATGTTGGCTCTCAATACATAAAATTAGAGATAAAATTGAAAACCAGCAAATTTTTAAAATTGTATCACACATCCGTGTTTCACTATTTTCACTGTAAAGGATTTTCTTCAAATTAGCTAACCAAATAAAACCAGTCCTATCATTAGATCAAAGTAGATGACCTCGATATCAAAAACCTCTCCTATCACAATCCTGATTCATATTCAGTAGATCTGACTAGAAATCAGGATGTCTCCTCCTATTTGCCCCACCTTAAGAATTTAGTTGATAAATCTGAAGAAAGTATATTATGCCCTTTACCAAAATTATCTATTTATATAACTTGGTGTCCTCTTAGCTGCATAGATCTGTGGTTTGCTATCTGTTATTAATTTTGAGAAATTCTTAGCCAGTATTACTTCAAATATTCCTTCTGCTCCAATCTCTTTCTTCTCTTTTTGGCATTCCAATTATGTGATTATAATAAATTTTGAAGTTGCCCCACAGTTTATGGAGGTTCTGTTTTATTCAGTTTTTTTTTTTTTTTTTTTTTAATCCTCTCTCTTTGCATTTCAGTCTGGGAAGATTCTATTGACATATTTTCAAGAATATTGAGTCTTTCCTCAGTCACATATGTTCTACTGATGAGCCCATCTAAGGCATCCTTCACTTTTCTTACAGTGGTTTTAATTTTTAGCACTTTGTTTGGATTTTTCCTTGGAATTTCTCTCTCTCTTCTTACATTATCCATCGGTTCTTACATGTTGTCTACTTTTTCCATTAGCACCATAATATTAATCATAGTTATTTTAAATTCCTTGCTGGATAATTCCAAAATCTATGTCATATCTGAGTCTGGTTCTGATGTTTAATTTGTCTTTTTAGATTGTGTTTTTTCTTTCCTTTAGGCTGTTTTGCAATTTTTTGTTTAAAGCCAGACATGATGTATTGGGCGATAGTAATTGACATAAGTAAGCCTTTAGTATGAGGTTTTATGTTAAACTGGCCAATAGTTGCTGTGCATTCAGTATTTCTATAGCTGTAGGTGTCAGAAGCTTCAAATTCCTGTAGTGCCCTTCTTTTTATCTCCCATGTAATCCTTGGGCTTCCCTAAGAATTCCTCCTCAGATAGAGTCCAGGTCTTGAAGCTCTTTCAGCTGTAATCCATTGCAATTATAAGGGAGTCCTGCTGATGTGGTGGTAAGATGTGCTGGACATGAAGCATTCTATAATCTTATGATTACATCTCAGCTTTTTTAGTGGGCTGGTATCTGGGCTGTGACCTTCACAAGGGTTTCTCTCCTCTTACCTGAGATAGGAAGGCTAGAGTGGGCTGAGCCAGGGAAATTCCTTTCTTCCAGACCAGATAAGGCTCTGATAAAATCTTTTATCCTGGAGAGTATGCATTGATATGAAGAGGCCTCTGAATGTATTAACAATGGTTACTCCTCCCCTTCCCTTGCCAGAGCCATGACAGGATCTCTCTAGGCTCTTCACCATGAAAACCTGATGGGATTCCTAAAGATTAAACACACCAAAGTGTAAGGCCCCTTCAAACTGTGGCCCCAGCAGTTTCTCACTCTCAAACTAGTCCACACTTAACCTCCAGAAATTCATCATTGCCATTTAAAAGTTCCTACAGGCTCATGGTTCAGAGGCTTCTGCTCCTCGGAAGCAGATCTCAGCTGTGACTATTTGGATTTGTCTCTGTCTTCAAATTTCAGGGTGTCAGTTTGTCCTGCACCTCAGTTCTCTTAGGAGTCTAAGAAAAGTCACTGATCTTCTGTTTGCTCAGCTTTATTTTGTTGTTAGGATGGGCTCCTTATGTGTCAGAATTAAAATGGAAAATCCCTCAAAGTATCTACTCAATGAAATGAAAAATTCTCCTGAGTAAAATGTCTATATTAGATGGTAGAGTGGATAAAAAGAAAATACAGAGAAACAGACAAAAAGAAACAAAAAAGGAAAGAAAATAAAATTCTTTCTTTAATTATAGTTTAGACAGAACAACAAAATTTGGTAGAGAAATATGTGGATGATTAAACAATGGATAGCACAAGAGGGTAACAAATGTATATTGACAAATAAAATATGTAGGCAATGCTTGCTTTAAAATAACACATATTTAAGGAAATCTCATACTGAAACTATTTTCTAACAGATATCAGAAGGAGAAAATAATGGCATGCAGGATCCAAACAGAATGCACAATATTTACAAAAGTTTAAGAAAGAAGAAAAATATTGCAGAGAAATATCCAGAATCACACAAATGCAAACTCATAAAATGGAACAGGTTCTGGGCTGGAAGTCACATAGGAGCTGAATCCACCCCCACCAGTGAACTATCTGTATGGCCTTTCATGTTTCTGAGTCAAATTTTCTTATGTGCAAAATCAGAGTAATACCTTGCCTCTCATTCTGTGGCCATAACAGAAAAAATGGTTAAATATTTTATTTAAATGAACCTAGCAAACATTCTAATAGACTTTAGATCTTCGATAAATTTCCTTCTCCTATCCTTTCATTGTTTGATGGAGGTATTCTCATTTATTTTTCAAATATTGCTCTTCACGTCTAAAAGCACTGTAATCCTGTTAATAAATGGATTTTTGGTCCTACAATGAACAGTAGATTAAAATCTAGTTGCTTGGGAATTTGGGAATGCATGGCATTAATGTAGGAACTAATGGAAGATGAAGTTTGAAATAGAGTACTTTCAATAAAATTCAATCTTCTCTTGGAAAATCAGAATATGGATTATCAGTATCACTTATTAAACCGCACTGTGATGCATTAACCTGGTTTAATATCAATTCCTTCAATAATTATTATCACTTGCAATGCGCTTGGCACTTGTGGCAAAGGATATGATTGCGAACAAAAATAGAGCCTCGTATTTGATTGTAAAGAGTCTAGTGGTAAATCTAAGTGGCTACAAAAATTTATAATGCCCCAAAATATAGTTTTTTCTTACAAGTCTTGTTTTTCTCAGCAGTCTGTACATCTGAGATGGGAAATGTATTAAAAATATTGCACGGAGCATAAGTTATCAACCGTGTTTATTCTTTCCCTTTCCTTTCATTCGAAAACCACTAACTCATTTTACCAACTACTAAGAGGTAATTGGCTTTAAAAAGTTTCTTTTTTTACTATGAGGAAACTTGTGAAAGCTTTTTAGATATCTTTGTGTCCAGAGGGCATTTTCACTTGTTTTCCGATCATCACCTAAACTAAAGTTTTAAAAACCTTCTCTCCAGAGGGCTGCAGCACAACCCCATTTAGAAGTGCAACATTCCATCTGAAAAATGTACTGTTACCTGCTATTCTTACTTACAAATGAGTAACTATAATAAGCAAGAGATTGTACTAAGTGTTGACAACAGTAGTAGCCTGCATTTTCATTATATTTTTTGAGTTCATTTTGAAGTAAAATAAAAAGTTTGGTTTAGAAATTAAGGAAATTAGTTTCTACTCTGATGTTTATATCACTTTCCCAGGTATAGTACATTAATTTATTTTTGCTGATACTCTCCCTCAAAAATATACATAGTATCCAGCTTTTGTGTATATGAGAGTCATAGTTACTTTGAATATAAAATATTATTATTTAAATAGGCCTTCATTGTGAATTTAAATCAAAACCAATGGAGAAAGAATGAAAAGCTTATACAGAATTGCTGATTTTCATATAGAACACAATGAATTAGATGAAATAATAATGTCAGAGGTTGTAACTAATACAGTGATAGGTAAAGGGGATGCAAATTGATGAAACAGTGTTTTCAAGTCTCCACAACTATACTTCATTGATCTTTGCAAATTGGTTCCTAGGGAAAAGTAGTGATGTGGGGAACAAAAAAAAAAGGTGAGTAGCTTTTGCTATTCTTACAGCAAATGCAAAAACTCTATCCTTTTGGTATTTACATAATTGAATATTTGTCTATTATTTCCCTTAATGGAAAAGAAGTCGTTTCAATCAAGAAGTCACTAAGAATTTGTTTGGGAAAACCTAAATGGCTGTACTTTTAAGCAAATATTTAAACTGAATAAAATAAAAGGAAGATAGAAGAATGAACAGGAAGAATACATTAATGGGAAACATCAAAAGGAGAGGGAAGAGAGGAAGCCAATACTTGCTATAGATAATGGATGAGATAAATTTTTCCAAATTTCTATTCTGAAAGGATTGCCACACTGTCATCAAAGGCAGCTCATAAATTACACTTCATTAGCACCGTTATTATTTCTACCATCACTGTAACCAGACATGCACAGCTTAACAGAGGCATGAGCCACAAGGAACGTATCACAGCACCCTTCTTCAGGAATGTATCCTGGGAATTTGAGGGCAAAATGTTTTCTCTTCTCTGGTTCTTGTGTAATAAAATGTGTCCCTTGAATGATGTCAGATTTCTTTTGAAACATCACATATAATTCCAATGACAAATGGATGTCATTGCATCTTTATATTTCTTTCTCCGTTAGGATCTAGAGATACTTACTATTTATCTACTGCAAGAATAGGCAAGGCTCTCAATTCACCCAGTGAGACTCTGGGCATATCATCTGGATCTCAGCACTACTTTACACAAACAGATGGAATAGATCCTTATTTCAAGGGTTCTAGCTGTTTATAATAAACTCAAAATAGGTATCATGATGGAATGGATGATACTTCAAAATAAAAACATTGGTGATTCTACTAGACATGTAGGCTGCAAAATAATGTTTAAGAAAAACACCTAGGATTTTAAATGACATGTAGGTGTAGGGGAGGCAAAATTTTACCTGTCACCATCTTAGGTTTTCAGCTGGACCTCTTTAACAAAAAAGACTAACAAAAGACAGTTTATTAAGATTAACAGGTTATTAATGTGCACAGCACACATCATCTGAGAGAAACCTCAACGAAAAAGTCACTCAGTGTGAGCTTAGAACTGCAGTTTATACAGCATCTTCAACTAAGAACAATACATTTGTAGAGAAATGACACGACAAAGGAAAGCAGTTCTAGGCTTCCAAAGGCAGCAAGCTATGTGAAGGTAAATATACAGGAGGAAACTGAGAGAGTAGTGTTTGTGTGCAGATTTCCTCTGGCACCATCTCTGGGCTGATAAGAGTCTGTCTCCAGGAAGAGGAGAATTTATATCTTGCCTTTAGGAAGAAAGGCGGGAGCTTTTTCTGGTTTTGCTGCTCTTAATTTCCTGCGGTTCAAAATAACTTTTATGTCAAAGAGACATATTTTGGGGTGACATATTCTGGCTTCCTGCACAGGCTACAAAACAGTGTTTGAGAAAAGTGCTGGGTATGTCAGCTAAGGTATGTGGAAAAGCCTTTCTGACAGGCACCCATGCATAATCCATTATTTTCACTTAAAATCCTCTTAGGAATTAAAAATGGAAGTCACTTTCTAGGTTAGTGAATTTGCTTGTGATGAAGGACTGTGTGCCTTGTATTCCGTAAAAAAGAGTTTAAAATAATAATCATAATCAGCGTTCACAAACAGTGTATTAAAATTACCTCAGGAAAACAAAGCTGAAGACCTAAATTTGACTCTTTCAGAAGCAGGATTCCATAGAAGGTTTTAGATTCTTAACTTCAGGATTATAGCTCATTTATAAAATGTTCCTTTTTCTTAAGAAGAAAAATGACTTACGTTAGTCACACAGGCAGTTAACAAGAGGTAGACACAATGCTTCAGGTCTAATTTAGAACCGGATGAGATCGACGAGGACACTGAGGGTCAGAGAAATAAAAGGAGAGTAGGGATGAGACTTGAATCCGGGTGATACATGTTTACAAGTATTTTCAATTAATTAAATCTAAATTATATCATTTACTTTCAAAAAACTGATAAAACATACGACTAGTTTTATAACTTTCTTAGAGTCTAAAGATTATTTTGGAGTTTTTGCATATAATTTAATATTGATAAGAAGATATATATTACTATTGATGCAAACTAGATTTTTCCTATTTATAGCCTTATGCTAATTAAATAAAGACCCTAAAAATAACTCCTGACTCTGTGTGTGTGTGTATAATTTTAAATTCAATAGTTAATATCATTATATCTTTATTTCATATGGCAGATTTTTTCCTATAAAAAGTTAATTTCACTCCTTTTTAAAATACCAATAAAGAGAGTCAATAAGATCTCTAACGTGCACTATATAAGTGAACATTGTTGTTAAAATTTAGATTTCTTTTAAATTAAAAAATGGGAAATTCAGTTTAGATTGTTTTTCACAAAAAAGTTACTGTATGTGGCTTCCTGTTGACAAAGTAGGAGTTCTAAAAGGTGATTTGTAATCTGAATTCGCACATTACTTTGGATTTTACAATATCAATTTTAGGAACCAATTGGAACACAATCATATATAATAGAGCCAATATCTAATGTGGGAACTTCTTATATAAAATATTTCTACCCTTGTAGACTAAATTAAATAAAATGTTGACGTTCAATGAAGCACTGCTACCACTAAAATTATATTTTCAATGTGATGTGATTTTTTGTAAGACATATATTTATATTTATTGAGACCTAGTTGCATATTATTCTATATGTCGTTTTGCATTGACTTAAAAGAAGGATATAGGTAGGAAAGAGGAAGAAAGTATCTACTGCTATTGACTATGTACAACATTTGGATCAATAACAAGAACAAAATTGATGTTTAAAGGAACTTTAAAAAATAGCTTTTGACACAATGAATGAAGTTTCCTTCTTTGGTGAATGTAGCCATAAGACAACATTTGCAATAGAAAAAATAAAATATAAACATAAATCAGCAAAAAAATAAAAAAAGCAACAAGACCTATGTTTTTAAAATAAATGCATTTAGGAAAAAATGTACAATTTCCATATTATTTCAGGATTGTTTTTGCATTTTATAACCCTTATTCAAACTGAATTAGCTATTAAATAATTTAACTTTGCCCCTAGCTACTTTTCGTGGAGGAACATGAACGTCGTTATAAAGGAAAAATCACAAGACTGCACTATAGGGGAACTGTTTTCGGCTCAGATTCAAAACAGGAAACAAATTTTTCCTCAAGAAAGAAATTAAGGTATCCCTCTCTCCGTAGATTGCAAAAAAAAAAAAAAAACTATATATACATATATATGTGTGTGTGTATATATATATGCTGATCAATAAAAAGGAAATGCTGACTGACCAGAGAGAATGCACTCTGGGAAAACCACACAGTACCAGGTCTGAGTCCTGGGCTGGACTCTGACTAGAGTGAGGGACACTTCCCCCCGGGCCTCCCTAAAAGCACACGTGTGACCCACCAGTGGTCTCGAGAGCCACTGTGGTACAGAGGACAAAGGTCTGCAGCACCACTCAGCTCACATTCTGCAGAGTTTTAGAGGGAAATAGAATCTTCCTGAGCAATCAACTGGCATATATAAGGTATGTAAAGGCCCTCCTTTTAACAAGTGTATTTCCAAACACCAAGACCTATCGGGAAAGCAAGAGCCCTTAAGCCAGAAGCAGCTCTCGCAGGATACCTGGGATAGAAACAATTTGGGCCCAGGAAACATATCATAGGACTAGGATTAATCCGTATCCAGTCGTGGTCCAGGATTACAGCAACAGAAGAGAAGAGTGCCAGCCTCTTTACGAGCTAGGTTCACATTACAGTTCAACTCAGACTAAAACTTTTGATATTTCAAACCAAAAAATATGACTCTTAATAGATATTGTGGGAGAATGTTGGTCCCTAACTGGCCCCTGTACATGGAAGGTGAGGAGAGACGGAAGAAAGGGGCAGACCACTCCAGATGGGTAGGCGGCAGGTTTAAGCAAGGGTAATTACAAATGAGGCTTGTCTTGGTTGCTGCAAGACGAGTAGATCTCTGCACCCACCCGCCAGAATCTTAAAAGTTTATATAGAGGCCTTAGGGGTGTTCAGTAACATATTCAGATAGCCTCAGCAACACCTTAGTCTCTCAAGACTGTGTCCTTGAAACAGCCCCTAGTGTAGGAATGGTGGGTGGAACGTACATTCCAAGGGCAAGAGAGAGGGCAAGAAGCCTCTGCTTGCTCGGGTCCATCTCACAGGGCAACCAGCAGTCACGTCCTCTTGATGACCTCCTCCAACAAAGAGCTTAAATCCCCTGGTCTGCCCTTAATGTATTTGTGCGTTAGGGTGATAGTACAAATAAAAGTTCACATACCATATGTCTACTACCCAAAAGGTATAAACCAAGCAATGAAATATGTTTTAGCCTCCAGACTTGACAAATATACCTTCATAATGACCAGGAAGGTAAGACTAAAATGTAACCTCCTTAGACGCCTCTGAGTTCTGAACAAGAATACGGTAGTTAGGGAAGACATAGCTCCCGGCCCTTGACCGATCTCCCCTTCTCTATCTGTGCTAGGCTCAACCTCATACCACAAGGGGACTTTTGCACATGGGTATGGACCCATCAGCCTGTCTATTCAAGCTTTGCTCGCAGTGTCTGATGAGAACCATCCCTTGGTCACCCCCTGCCTCCACCTCTCCACCCCACCTCAGCTTAGAGTTGAACAAATGAATATCATAGTCCACCCTGTAGGGCACACACTGGCAAAGAGGTCCATGCTCATGAAGGTCCTGGAATTAGGTTCTGGACCATTTAGACTGGAGTTTTCAGGTTCTGGGTATAAGGAGAGTGAACTGGAAGGATGCATGTGGGACCCAGGTGGCTACATTGCCTTAGGCTTAAGGATTCTTCTTCCTGTGGAAAAGGTCATGTACAGAGAAAGATCAGGATAGAGCTCTCTCAAGCCCAGAACTCAGAACAATGGCCACTTCTAATTGGGCCTAAGGATGGTGCTGGCCCTCTTAAAGCCGGCCCTCTTGGTGCCACCATTCCCATCAGTACACTTGTAAAGGGTTAACATGGAATTTCAATCAGGACAAACTAGAATTCAGATGCCCTTTCTATGATTTCAATTCCCTTTCTATAACTTATTAGAAGTATCCATAAAGCTAAAGAAATACAAATATTTCTCATTATGCAATGGTTCAGTTACTCTCAACAAATTTTTTAATTATGAAGTGTTGATTTGAAGAATTTTTAATATATTCAAGGGTTAGGAATAAACATTTTATTTGAGAATTTGACAGAGTGAAAATTGTAAAGCAAGGGGCCAATTCCTGAATATACCTTAGGAAGGATTAACCTAACTATATATTACATGGATCCAAATTTAGATAGCTTAGGTTATCTATGTGCAATTAAAAGAAATTTGATTGTATGAAAATACACTCTCAGGTAATTGTTTAGCAAGAGGATGTTCTAGTTGGGGAGCATTTGGTTTCAAGGATCCAAGAATCTTTCAGATAAACCCGAGTTACAGAGGCAGCTTATTGAGAATATACAGAACATTCTCTAGGTGCCCAATGTTAGGCAGCACAGTCAGATCTCCCAATAACTGGAAAATCTTTAGATAGCTGATCTTGTCCTAATGTCTGGGGCGGCATGGTCTCCATTTTCTATCCCTTGCTATAGAAATACTTCACTCTCCTAACTATATCAGTTCTGCTCAGTGTGTGGTTTCTGCTTACACAAATGTAGCTTGCTCAGGGTTGGCATACAATGGTGCCAACTCCAGCCTGGTTCCACTTTTAACTTTATCGCTCCAATGTCCAACTTGAGAGTTGAATCACTCATTTCTCTATTTCTTATTTCAAATTACTGTGAACGGGTTGAATAGGATCCACCTGGGTCAAGTGTCAACATGCATCTCTTTTTATTGGTTCTTTGTTTTTGGCGAAAATTTGCTTAGTTCATCTTTAAAAAGGAGGCAAAATTCCATTCATATTCTAGTAATATATAAATTCCATTACATTTATTGAAAACCTTGAAAGAGATAAATACGTAATTTTCTTAACCAGACGGATGTTTCTTTTTTCAAGGGAGACAAAGAGAACCTGAGAGGCCACTTACTTGAATTTATACAAAAATCATAACATTGGGCTGGCCCAGTGGCATAGCGGTTAAGTTTGTGCATTTCACTTTGGTGGCCTGGGTTTCTCGGGTTCGGATCCTGGGCGCGGACCGATGCACTACTTGTCAAGCTATGCTGTGGTGGCATCCCATATAAAGTAGAGGAAGACGGGCACAGGTGTTAGCCCAGGGCCAAGCTTTCTCAGCGAAAGAGGAGCATTGGCAACAGATGTTAGCTCAGGGCCAATCTTCCTCACACAAGAAAAAAAAATCATGACATAAAGGGCTACATTATTCAATATTTTTTCAAACGAATTGTTCTTACTTTTATTCTTACAACCAAATTCTTTTCTAAAATAATCAAAAATTATTTCATGAATAACATTTTAAAATTTGCAAAATAGATACCATTTTGCAAATCTAGTCTATTCTTTATACTTTTTCACATTTGAGAAAATCTAGACACAGTTGACAATCATTTAGTGATTGACAAAATGGAACTACTTACTAGTTAACAAAATATATAAAATATTAGCCAAACAAATTACTACAAAGCAGAGAAAATATTAAATTTCATGAGAATGCTAACGTGCACACTGATAACTCATTTTCACGTTAATTATGTAACTAGTGATATTGTTGCTATAGGACAACATTAGCTTGAAGGGTTGAATATTTAAATTATTAAACTCCCCCTGCTCTCATTCCATACTCTCCAAACAACTTTGGTTGTGATTTGGTTGCCCACGTGCTTCGACTACAGGCAGAACAATCAATTTATTCTGGACACACGTGAGTGTTCAGGCCTGGGTTGCAGTTGTCCACAGTTTCTCCAAGACCGACACCTAGTAAGCTGCAAAGAAGGGGTTCTTCACAGATCTGTACGTAGCTCTGGTGTCCAGGCACTCAGAATCGTACATAACTGTGTCAAATGCCAGCTGAAAGTTGCTGACTCTGTGACCTTGGATAAGTTATTTACACTCATCACTAAAATGGAGAAAGCACCACAGACCTCACAGCGTTGTGGCAAGGACTAAGCTGGGTAAGTTTAGTGCTCTGCCTGGGATAGTACACATTTAATCAGCTTTACTTTTTTGCTGGTGAGGAAGATTGTCCCTCAGCTAATATCTGTGCCGCTCTTCCTCTCTCTATATACTTTTTTTGTATGTGGGATGCTGCCACAACATGGTTTGATGAGTGATGTGTAGGTCCCTGCCCGGGATCTGAACTCTGAACCTGGGCCGCCGAAGCAGAGAGTGTGAATTTAACCACTATGCCACTGGGCGGGCTCCTTTGTTTATTTTTTGAGTGCTGTATATTTGTGCTTACTTTAGTCACTAGTGTATTTTCTGTTCATTCCTAGGCCCTGATAAGGATAAACATCTGGGCCTACACAAAAGCCCTGGATTATGGAGGCTGTCATCTCAGTGGGCTTCCCTGCAACGAACCCTCCAAAGTCTCAGCACAGCTTTTCTTAGAGAACACTCTCCTCCCGTGACTTATGTCCAGAAACATTTAAAGAAGAAAGAAGACAAGCGTATGCAGTAAAAGGTCCTATATGTTGAGGAGATTCTAAATATCTAATAAGTGTTTATGACATGAAATTATTGGGTATAATGTAGAGGTATGATATACCCATAATTACGCTGAGAAAATAGTTCAGGTTAGTCTTAATTGCACATTATTTTTCAAGTTCAAGAGTGGTGATTCACTAAAGTCATAATTAAAAGTGATTGAATTTCAAGAATTCTATGTATTAAGGTTCACAAATTAATAAAAAATATTAATTTTTATATATAATTGACATTCTTATTTTGGGAGAGTTAGGGAAATACTGTCCACACAGTTATATATACTCTCAAAAAGTGTTACATCATTCTAAACCAGTGTTATTCAACTGGGTTAGGAAGAGGTCATATTAGATACTGTGTGCGATTTTCAAAATACACATGGCTACCAACTGCTTCTCCAGCTTCCCTCCCACAAACCTCCTCAATGCAAGAGAATCTTCGGAAGTCATAAGTGTGGAAAACGGCAGGGAGCATGTGCAATTTGGGAAATATTCCCTAAGACATTCATAGAAGCATTTTTCCAGTCTGGCAACCTACCAATCTAAGTAATTTAGTTATCAAACAGTAAGCGTTCAATCACTTATTTTCTACACAATGTATTTACTTAAAGTCAGTTAACTGGAAAGAAAATTCTATTGCTCTTCTATATTGTAATATGCTTGGTAGCAGGTTAGAAACAAAATTGTGAAGTTCCAAGAGTGGTCTTCTGACCACTTCTATTCTAGCTACCTTGCTTTACAGATGACATATCAGATGCACAGAAAACTTAAGAAGCTTTCCCAAAGACATACAACTAATTTGTGAAAAATTCAAGTTGTTTAGTGTTATTTCCCAACTTTTGCATTCAAGTGCTGCACTAAATTTTGATCAAATTAATTACTTTATAAGAGAAGAATCATAACAACTCCCAGATTTCTCCCATTCTTGCAAAACATATTGACAGTTTTGAGTTGTTTACAAAGAGGAATTCAGTGACAAATATCCTAATTTTGGTATATTAAATCTTGTTTTCTTCTAAAGTAAGTTTTTTTATTTATAAGCAACATTTATTTCTCAAGTTTCACAAGTTTTAATCTTTTCTTCTAGTAAGATCCTGGTTAACGATATCCTTAATTAATGAGGTACATTTTGGGTAGACACATAAAGTTGATGCTTTCCACTCGTTGGATGGAGCAGTCTGGAAGTCAGATAAAAAGATCTTTTAGTCTGGCTTCTGAGGCTTTTTCTTCTTTCTCCATTTGACTATGCTATTGAAAAGAACATTTTTAGTAATATATTTACATGATTGCTCATAAAAATGTAATTATATTCTTTGTCTTCTAGCTCTACATTTTCCTGTCCCAGTAGAGTAAGTCATGGGCTTTATGCTTTCTTCTTCTTCTAAAACCTCCATATTGCCATAAGCCAAATATGATAAGTAGGAAATTTATCTGACAAATACATGGTGAAATTTCTGCCCACTAAATGGTTTTCAAATCACAGAGTAAAAAGGAGCCTAGGGAGATGAATCTACAGATTTTGGAGCAGCTCTTTAAAAATTGTCAGAATAATCTTTTGCATAGCCCAAAGCAAGATGTAAATTAAGGAGCAATACACTATGAGTGTAATGGAGCGTGTACTTGTAAATTCAGGGTTCCATTCATCTCATGTAAACAGCTCACACATTGCACCTCCCAGGAATAATTACACAACACTAAAGAGTTTGAAATTATAAATATTAAGACAGAAAATTTTCTGTGTGTTTCTTTTGGAATAAGTTTGGAGAGATTAAGAAGGAGTATAATTCTTAATTGTTATATTGCTTTCTAATTGTATACTTTGTATGTTGAATGTTAAAAGAATTGAAAAAGCTTTGGGCAAAATCAGCAGGCGAGATGTGCCTGTTGTCAGTCGAAAAAAGATGTTTGCTGGCCTGTTGGCATGGTAGCAGTGTGTTGTACAACCAGGCAGGTCTTTAGCATTCAGGAAAGAACATGACGCTTTTAGTGTTCCAAGTGCTAAAAGCTGGATTCATTAAATAGGTAACAATTGACCTCTTCAGGAAAGGAAACTATTAGCAGGAGGCTAACTGAACAAAAGGTGTCTTACACAAGATGATTTATTAAATTTCTCCAAATATGCTATCAAATGCAAGCTTTGAAAATGTTGGTGATGTTGTATGTGCGTACACGCATGTGGTATAATTTGGAAAAAGAATACATTGAGTAGAAGCCCAAAGATACTTTAATCTGGAAAATAGAATTATGGCTTCAAAGATTAGTTTTCAACATTTTAAGAGATACTTATGATATAAATCTAACAGAGTAGGATTAAATGTATTTGAAAGGGTAAACAACATAGAAACAAAAATTTCTAGGTTGATTATATTTTATCACAAGAATATACTTCATAAGAACAGTTAACTCAAAAGACTAAAAACAGACTTTTTGATGTGATCACCAAAACTCTGAAATATTTGAGATTGCAAGGACTATGGATAAATGCCAGAAAACTAAAGACAGCAGATATCTTTTTTCTTTAATGGAGTAAATACAGTTTTGAAAAGCTGTAGGCTGATAAACCTAGTAGTAATCATAAAAAAGAGAAAACTCTAGAACAGCACATTCAATTACCATTTTGGATAACCTTAGAAAAGGAATAAAAATAGGATGGCATGAGATTTAAGGTTTTGGCTTCAAGACACATCAAAACCTCAGCAGTAGGCATGAAAAAGAGAGAGAAAGCAGCCAGGGGCAGAAACTGGACATAAAACAACTAATCTGTCTGCTGTCTCGCATAATGCCAAAATATGAAAAAACAGCAGCCAATATCAGATTTTAAAAATTAAAGCATTTTGCTAATTTCCAATGTGTCAAACATAGTGACTTGGTGGTGGTTGCCTCACAATTTTCAGTTTTCTGCCCAATTTGCAGGCGGACTCTTGTTGGAAACCAAACTCTCAGGAAATGGGGCTCAGCCATAAGCCAACTTGTCTGGCATTATGGTAGCATGAGGGCAGAATCATGGCCAAATTGGTTCAGGGAAAATTCATGTTTTCATGGAGGAAATGAAATACACTGAGAAAACTTAGGCAGATTTAAGGAAGGGATTGAAATAATATTAAATATTATTTTATACCTTGTTGGATTCAATTTGCTAATGTTTCTTGAGAATTTTTGCTCATGACAGATATTGGTCTGTAGTTTTCCTTTCTTGCAGTGTCTTTATCTAGTTTTGGTGTTAGGGCAATAATGGCCTCATAGAATGAGTTAGGATGTAGTCCCTCTACTTCCAGTTTCTGAAAGAGATTGAGGAGAATTGCTATAATTTCTTCTTTAAATATTTGGTAGAATACACTAGTGAAACCATCTGGGCCTGGTGCTTTATTCTTTGGAAGGTTATCAATTAGCGATTCAATATCTGTAATAGACATAGTCCTATTCAATTTATCTATTTCTCCTTTTGGTAGATTGTGTCCTTTAAGCAATTGGTCCATTACCTATAAGATATTAAATTTATGAAAATAGAGTTGTTCCTCATTTCCTTTATTATCATTTTCATGGCTGTGAGGTCAATATTAGTGACCCCTCTTTCATTTCTGGTAATATGTGCCTTCTCTTTTTTCTTGGTTAGTCTGACTAGAGGTTAATCAATTTTATTGATCTTTCAAAGAACCAGCTCTTTTTTTTATTGATTTTTTCTGTTGTTTTCCTGTTCTCAATTTCTCTAAGTTTTGCAGCAATTTTTATTGCATATTCTCTTTAGCTTGCTGTCCTCTTAAACTGCTCTTTTCTCAGTTTCCAAGATGAAAGCTCAGAGTATTGACTTTAGACTGGAAAAGAAGAAAGATCTCAAACCTATGCATATACTTATGTTATAAATTTCACTCAAAGTACTACTTTTATTGCATCCTCAAAGTTTTAATAAATTGTATTTTAATTTTCATTTAGTCCAAAATATTTTTAAATTTCTTTTGACACATTTTTATACCCATGTGTTATTTAAAAGTGTGCTGTGTAACCACCAAATAGTTGTGGGATTTTCTAGCTTTCTGTAACTTATAGCATTAAATGTATATATTAGAAATCCTCAACAAAATATAAAGAAATCAAATACAATGTATATAAAGAATTATAGCTCATGACAAGAGGAATTTATTAGACGTCTGGAAGTGTGGTCCGACATTCAAAATCAATGTAATCTACCATGTTAACAGGCATGGATAGAACCTGGGTCACTAATCTCTGGTGGGAAAGCAAAATGGTACAACCACTTTGGAAGACAGTTTAGTAGTTTCACAGAAAATTATAAATATACTCCAATAATCACACATATAGGTATTTATACAACCGATTTGAAATTGCCAAAATGTAGAAGCAACCAGTATGCCCTTCAATTGGTGAATGAATAAACAAACTGTGGTACATCCATACAAGGGATACTACTCAGTGATAACATAAATGAGCTATCACAAAATGAAAAGACACAGATGAATCATAAATGCATATTTCCAAGGGAAAGAGACCAATCTGAAAAGACTACATACTGTGTAATTTCCATGATATAACACTCTGGAAATGCAAAACTATATAGACAGTTAATATATCAGTGATTTCCAGGGGTCCAATGTTGGAGAGAGGAAGTTTGAGTAGATGAAATACATGGGATCTTTCTAGGGCTGCGAAACTATTTTGTATGGTACTGTAAAGATGGACACAGGCCACTCTTCATTTGTCTGAACATACAGAACTTTACAGCACAAAGAATTAACTTAATAGAAATTGGAAAGTGCTCAACTAAAAATAGCAATCCACATGATGGAGGTACATCAAAGTGACACAGGAATAAACTGAAAGAGCTCCCAATAGGCAAAGCTTGAACAACTTGAGGAGCTACATAAATACAGCACTATTTGATTACAACTCAATGTATTAAATGAATATCCATGAATTCATACTGATATAAATACATTACTAAATAAATAAATGGAGGAGAAGAGACAAATATCCGGCGTAAAAGAAATTAAAATAATTATTGAGGGACATTCTATGAAGTACTTGACCAGTAATTCTCAGTCAAATTAATAAAAGTGTGGAAAGTCTGAGAAATTGTCACAGATTTCTCTGTGACAGAGGAGCCTAAGGAGACATGACTACTAAATGTAATGAGGTATCCTGAAACAGAAAAAGGGTAGTGGATGGAAGCTAAAGGAATCTGCATAAATGATGGACTTTAGTTAATAATAACAACTAATAATAATGTTAGCATCAGTAGGTTCATTAATTGTAACAAATGAATCATTTTAATGCAAAATATCAATAATAGGGGAAACTGGCTGTAGTTTATACAGGTACTCTGCAATATCTTCACATTTTATATATGCAAATATAAAACTGTTCAAAATTAAAGTTTATAAAATAATTGTAAATCATAATCTAAGGAAAAATTATGATAAACTATGTACCTTTTAAATAAAAAGTTTTAAAATATATAGTATACATTTTAAAGTGATTACAAACCATCCATTCTTTTGGAAAAAAAAAAATGTGTGTCATTTCAAAAATGCATCTGCACAGCAAAGGAAACCATCAACAAAATGAAGGGGCAACCTACAGAATGAGGAAAAAAATATTTGCAAACCATATATCTGATAAGGAGTTAATATCAAAAATATATGATGAACTCATTCAACTTAAAAGCTAAAAAACAAACAATCCAATTTAAAAATGAGCAGAGGAGGGGCCGGGCTGGCTCGGTGGCATAGCAGTTAAGTGTGCAGGCTCTGCTGTGCTGGCCCAGAGTTCGGATCCTTGGGGCATACCAATGCACTGCTTGTCAAGCCATGCTGTGGCGGCCTCCCGTATAAAGCGGAGGAAGATGGGCATGGATGTTAGCCCAGGGCCAATCTTTCTCAGCAAAAAGAGGATTGCTGACAAATGTTAGCTCAGGGCTATCTTTCTCACAAAAAAAACAAATAAATAAAAAATAAAAATAGGCAGAGGAACTTAAAACAAACATTTTTCCAAAAAAGACATCTAAATGGCCAATAGGTACATTGAAAAAGTGCTAATCATCAGGGAAATGAAATCAAAACCACAATGAGCTATTCACACCTGTTAGAAAGGCTAACATCAAAAGACAAATGTTGGTAGGGGTGTGGAGAAAAAGGAACATTTGTACATTGTTTGTGGAAATGTAAATTGATGCAGCCACTATGGAAAACAGTATGGAATTTCTTCAATAAATTAAAAATAGAACTAGTATATGATCCAGTAATCCCACTTCCGGGTATATATCTAAAAGAAATGAAAATTGGACCTCAAAGAGATATCTGCACTCCCATGTTCATTGCAGCATTATTCATAATAGCTAAGATATGGAAACAACCTAAGGGTCTGTCAATGGGTGATTGGATGAAGAAGATGCAGCATACCCCCACACCCACACCCACACAAAATGGGAGATTATTCAGCCGCAAGAAACAAGAAAATCCTATCATTTGTTGCAGCATGGATGGAACTTGAGGGTGTTAAGCTAAATGAGTAAGTCAGACAAAGACAAATACTGTATGATATCACTTATATGTGGATTCTAGAAAAGCCAGACACATAGAAACAAAGATTAAAATGGTTTTCACCAGGGGTTGAGGGATGACGGAAACGGGGAGATGTTTGTCAAAGAGTATAAACTTTCAGTTATAAGATTAATAAGTTCTGTGACTCTACTGTATAGCATAGTGATCATGGTTAATAATACTGTATTATATACTTGAAAATTGCTAAGAGAGTAGATCTTAAATGTTCTCACCACAAAAAAGAAAGGGTAATTAAGTGAGGTGACGTGGGTTTTAGGTGTTAATGGTGGTAATCATTTTTTAATATGTAAGTGTATCAAATCAACATGTTGTACAACTTAAACTTACGCAATGTTATATGTCAGTTATATCTCAGCAAAGCTGGGCAAAAAGAGATTACCAACTATTTTTCTTTAGAAACAAATACTTGTCACTTAAATCTGGGTTTCAGTTATTCTATATTTCCCCAGAACATATTCTCTGCTTTCCTAAAATTATTACCACATATTTGAGATTTAAGCTTGTTTTAGAGAAACTTGAACCATCAGAACTGAGAGTGAAGCTGTCCATATTATATGAGCTACCTCTGTCCATAGCACCTCTGAACTTACACAGGAAAAATTAATATGATGATGACATGCTTAACATCCTTCTCTCTGACATCTCCTTGCTCCAAAATGGATCATTGAGTTAGGGATGATAATTTTGAAATTCAATCCATGGATGTCTTTATTATTTCTAATAAACATTATCTTTCTAAAAATGTAAAGCAAAAGATGTTTATTGTAGATAGTTTGTAAAATGCAGAAAAGGTAAAATGTGAATTTCTAAATAATAATTTTAACACCAAAAATTCATTCCCTCATTCCATCTTAAAGTTCTACTTTACAAATATGTGTTATTATTTAGCCCCTGTTTCCAAGAGCATGTCTTAAATTACCTGATTACAAAAATTCTAAGATTTTTTAGGACTGAAAGTTTTCTTTTTCTTATGACTAGTTGTGTCTATGTGTATGACGTGCTGAAAATGCACAAAAAAGCAGAGTAATAATTTCTTAGGTGTTTGCAAGGAGCAAGCTACTAAAGACAATACAGACTTTAATACATTCACTTCTTTTGCTCTCATCTCATATCACAATTTATGTACAAATTTGTATTTTCATTTAGTGACACATGACAACTTCAATATGCACACACCGTCTTTGCTTTTGGCATTAAGGAATTCTCCACTGAAGCCCTCCAACTGTGAGTGACATAATGTGATGTCTTCTCTGGCAAACTGGTCCACTTTTCTTATCTCATTTATTTCCCCTCAGCCAACTCCCTAGACTGCAATTCTTTTTGTACCAAACTATCACCACATTAAATACAAGAAAAGACAGATATGCATTTCCTATCTTGAATATTCAGCCTTAAAGGGACAATTTTCACTTTTTAAAAAATTCTAGCTGCTACTTTACCTAACTGGTATAATCATGGAGGTTCAGAAACTGATAAAAATATCAAGGTGCGGTCAGGGAAGATTTCGTTAGAGAAGGCTTTCCTCTCCTAGCTGGAGAGCTGCAGGTTTTGCTTAATGAAAGAAAGCAAGGGAATTTCCCACTCTAGGAATGATTTTTCTTATTTAAGAATTCAAACTAGAGATAAAATTTTGAGGGTAGAATTATCTGACCAAGAAAAAAATTAAACTCTTGCCATTTTTTAAGGTGTATGGGTGCATTTAAAGCTGCTGATTTTTTATTTTGTTTTTATAAACCATCTATTATCAAGGAGAAGCTGTGGAAACTAAAATTAAAAAGTATTTAGAGGAAATTATAGTTCTTAGGGAAATCAAAATGTTAAATATATGATCAAAATGTATTATTGTATATTTCTATAGATGTGTTTATATTAGTGTATATTAGCATTATACTAAATGCATGTATTGCTTTATAATTTTAATATTTTACTTATTACTATATCAATCCTCTTAAATATATGACGCTTAATATTTTCATATTAGTCCATAATATAACTATAGTCCCTGTCTTAGTTAACCTATTTTTTGTCATTGGACATTGAGGTTGTTTTCGTCTCTACCATGAATAAAACTGCACTGAACAGCCTTAGAAATAAATCTGTGTATGGGTGTGTTTTAGTTGGTGAAGATAAATTACTTGAAGGAGATTGGCTGAGACTAAAGATTTCACGATATTTAAGGGATTTCATGAGAGACAGTTTATAATAATTTATATTATACACATATATATACACACCGATGTGAATTTAAATTGTATACACGTATGTAGGTTTATGTATACGTATATATATTTAGACATACACATATACACATACACAGGTATTAGTATACATATATGTATATGTGTATTGTGTCTCTGTGTGTGAGCGTATATATATATATATATATGTATATATACACACACACACATACACACATTAATACAATTTAAATTCACTTCAGTAGTATGTAACAATGCCCATTTCTTCATACTTCCCCAATCTTGGTTATTAAATTTTTTCTCATTTTAAATAAATGATGTTATTATAAATGGCGTTTTATTTTTACATATTTTTCTTTCTTTGAGAGGTTATTTGTAATATTGAACATTTTCCAAATTTATCTTGATCACATATTTTGAAGAGTAATATCTATGCATGTTCAATGCCATTTTCTCTTTAGAAATGCTTTCATTCATTTGCTTGTAAGAAATCATTTTTACAGAATAGGAAAAAAATCTGTGCTTATAATTAGAAGATAACTTAATTCTGATAATTATATTTTCAAAATTTGTTCCACATTTAAGATCAGGATTTGACAGAAACAAAGAAAATGCAATTCGGGCCAACACAGTTTTACCTTTTCCTCTGTTTAACAGAGGTCACCCAAACTATTAACTTAGAAAATAAACACTCAACAGAAAGCAAATAATAGATCCAAGAAACAATTGCTTATCATGAAAACCTTAATGATTGGAGTAAACTCTAAGGGTACGAATACTTCTGTTAATTATACCAAAACTGAAGCTGCAAAGCTTGAAAAAAACTGTTTTGATGGGTTTGCAATAGTAGTTTCAACTAGTGCATAATGAAATCAATACAGTGAAGAAACTGATATACCCGAGGCCTTTAGGGTCATTTTGAAAGCACGTTTAATAGGATAATTTGCCAAATCCCAATGAGGAAAATGGAATGCATTTAAAAAGTGTTCAATGAAAAGTAACTGAGAAGTAAACACAATGCTGAAAGTAAATCAAGTTAATTACCTGATACAGAGAGAAAACATTGGTAACTATTAGAGAAAAAGTTTGTAAGTAAGAACAGATAACGTTAACTTCACAGACAGAAAACATTTTTATAGCCCCATTTTTGAGTATTTGGATTTATTTGCAACAAATATTTTAAAAATTTTATAAAAATATTATAATGTTTAACATACTTTGTTTTATTAAGTCATGGTTGTCCCATGCTAGATTAAATTAACAATTTTTAACCCTCGTATATATCAGGCTTTAAGACAGATTTTCACGTATGTATTTTTCAATCTCGTATAGCAGAATGAGATGTGACTACGCCATCCCCAAAATACACCCAAACCATTTTTAACTTATAGATGGGCACATACAAAGTGGAAAAAAAAAAAAAACGAATTACTTCATAATGGCTAAAACAAACTTTCTTCTCTGATAGTAACCCGTAAGAGATATGGTAGTTTCATAGAAGGCTTAGAGTAGTTAGAATATGTAACTGACTCATCTTTCTGAATTGATTCGGGAGACACAAGGCCTACTCCTCCTCTTTTTCTTGAGCTATTCTAGAATGAAATCTCACCTCACCACCCTCCTCTCTATATGCCAACAGGAAATTAAAGACAAAAGTCTCAAGCTGGGGAGGAGAGCATACAGGTGTTTTGATTCTCTAGTGATCACCAGTGGTGGGGACATGGAGCAGATCTCATGGGAAACAGCTGAGGTGAAGGACCCTCAGAAGGGCAGACCCTCTTCAGGAATATCCCTCATGTGACTATGTTTTAAAAGATGTGAAGAGATCATAAACAAGGTTCTGGAGTACAAATCCTTCTGGTTGCCTGTCTTTGACCAGACAACCAATAGTAATGAAATTTAATGATGAACCAAAGGACTTCCTCTACCTTCATGAGAGGTTACACTACATCAGGACTGGGAAAAGTAAACATTAGCAGGTGGATTGGTGAAGGAAGCTAAAATTTGAAGAACAACAAAAACAAAAATTGTGGCAATGAGTTTCTGGGTGTGTTTCCTTCATTGTCTCCCAGCTTTTACACAGAAGTGACTAAGTCAAAAAAACACATGGCAGGTGTTGTCAGCAAAGCCTTGGAGAGGAGCCTATCTGGCAGCAAAGCCAGTGACCACAGTGACACCAGCAACAGCGATGCAGAAGACCAGGAAGCAACTGCAAGAGTACTGGCAACACCCCAAATAGAGGCCATGGAGAGGGGAACATGCAGATCCTAAAATATATAGCCAGAGGCAATTCAGGTAAGAGAAACTAACAATTAGTGCTATAGCACCACCTACTGAAAAACAAAAGAAAGGCTACTAATCTCCTTGCAATTGAAAGTTTGAATCAAAATGAAGCAATACCTAAATAAGAAAAGTGTTTGCTACAACAAATGCACCAGCAGAGGAATAACTCAGTAACCTTCATAAAAAGCCATGGTACTATAGCATTAAAAGAATAATACAATTCTCCATAAACCAAACATAAAGTCATGGAAGATTATGATCTAACTGATAAAGAATTCAAAATAGCTGTCATGAAGAAACTCAACAAGGTATAAGAAAACTCAGGAAGGCAGTTCAATAAGCTTGGGAATAAAATCAAGGAATAGAAGGGATTATTTACCAAAACGGCTAAAACCCTAAAAAAAGAACCAAGGAGAAATTCTGGAGCTGAAGAACTCAATAAATAAGATGAAGAATGCATTAGAAAGTATTGGAAATAGAGCACACCATATGGAAGAGAGAATTAGTGAGCTAGAAGATAAAAACTTAGAAATGATGCAGGTAGAAGAGAAGAAAAAACTAATACTTAAAAAAAAAGTGAAATTCTATGAGAATTATCCAACTCCATTAGAAAAGGCAACATAAAGATAATGGGTGTTCCAGAAGGAGAAGAGAGAGAAGAGGGTAGAGAGCTTATTTAAAGAAATAATAGCTGATAACTTCCCAAACCTAGGAAAGTAATTGGATATACAAATTCAGGAAGCTAATAGAACACCTAATTATCTTAACGCAAAAAGACCTTCACCAAGACACGTGATAATAAAACTGTCAAAAATCAATAACAAAGAAAAAATATTAAAAGCAGCCAGGGAGAAAATGAAAATAACCTACAAGAGAATCCCCATTAGGCTATTAGCAGATTTCTCAGCAGAAACCCTAAAGGCCAGGAGAGAGTGGAAAGATATATTCAAAATATTGAAAGATAAAAACTGTCAGGCAAGAATAAATCCAGAAAGTTATATTTCAGATATGAAAAAGAAATAAAGTCTTTCCCAGACAAACAAAAGCTAAGGGAGTTTACTGTCACTAGACCTGCCTTACAAGAAATATTGAAAAGAGCCTTCCTACATGAAACAAAAAGGCAAAGGTATACAAAGCTTTGAGGAAGGTGGTAAATAGATAGGCAGAATCAGAAAATTGTAAATCTGTATCAGAATAGTATAGTTAATAGTCAATTATAACGTAAAGGTTAAAGGGAAAGAAAGCATTAAAAATAACTTTAACCACTTAAATTTGGTAACAAACTCACAATACAAAAGGGATAATTTTTGACAACAAAAACATAAAAGGGGAAGAGAAAAAGGATGAAACTACATAGGCAAATTATTAGATGCTATCAGCAGAAAAAGGACTATCTTATCTACGAGACCTTTTAAACAAACCTCATGGTAACCACAAAACAAAAATTCGGCACAGAGTCACAAAACATAAAAAAAGATGAAACAGAGAAACAGATTGCAGAAAACCACCAAACTGAAATCAGAGACAGAGACAGGAAAAAAGAAATAATGAAAATGTAAAGCAACCAGAAAACAAAAAATAAAATGGTAGTATTAAGTCCTCATATATCAATAATCACTTTACATGTAAATGGATTGAATTCACCAATCAAGTGACACAGAGTGGCTGGATGGGTTAAAAAAAGACCGAACAATATGATGCCTCCAGGATACTCATCTCAGCTCTGAAGACAAATATAGGCTCAAAGTGAAGGGACGGAAGGTGATACTCCAAGCAAATGGCAACCAAAAGAAAGCAGGTACAGTCATGCTTATATCAGAAAAAATAGACTTCAAGCCAAAAAAGATAAGAGAAAAAAATGGACATTATATAATGACAAAGGGGACAATCCACCAAGAAGAAATAACATATATTAACACATGTGCACCTAACATAGGAGCACCAAAGTATATAAAACAATTATTAACAAGTTTAAAGGGGGAAATTGACAACAACACAATAATAGTATACCCCATTACATCAATGGATAGATCATCCAGACAGAAAGTCAGAAAGAAAACATTGGCTTTAAATGAAATATTAGACCAGGTGAACTTAATAGATATATATAGAACATTCCATCCAAAAGCAGCAGAATACACATTCTTCTCAAGTTCACATGCAACATTCTCAGATAGACCATATGTTTGGAAACAAAGCAAGTCTTAGTAGATTTAAGAAGATTGAGATCATATCAGGCATCTTTTCTGCTGCCACAGTGGTAGGAAACTAGAAATCAATGACAAGAAGAAAGATGGAAAAGTCACAAATTCGTGGAGATTAAACAACATGCTACTGAACAACTACTGGATCATTGAATAAATCAAAGGAGAAGTCAAAAAATATCTGGATACAAATGAAAACACAAAATGCCAAAATCTACGGAATGCGACAAAAGTGGTACTAAGAGGGAAGTCTATAGCAATACAGGCCTACCTCAAGAAACAAGAAAAATATCAAATAATCTAAATCTACACCTAAAGGAACTAGAAAAAGAACAAATGAAGCCCAAAATCAGTAGAAGGAAGGAAATAATAAAAATCAGAGAAGAAATAAATAAAATAGAGACTAAAAAATAATACAAAGGATAAATGAAACTAAGAGCTGCTTCTTTGAAAGGTAAACAAAATCAACAAACCCTTAGGTAGACTCACTAAGAAAAAAGAGAGAAGGCTCAAATAAATAAAATCAGAAACAAAAGAGGAGAAATTACAACAGATACCACAGAAATACAAAGGACTTTAAGAGAATACTATAAAAAGCTATATGCCAACAAATTGGATGACCTAGAAGGAATGGATAAATTCCTAGAACCATATAACTTTCCAAAACTGAATCGAGAAGAAATAGAGAATCTGAGTAGATTGATCACTTGTAAGGAGATGGAAACGGTAATCAAAAACCTCCCAAAAAACAAAAATCCAAACCAGATGACTACTCTGGTGAATTCTACCAAACACTCAAAGACAATTTAATATCTATCCTTCTCAAATTCTTCCAAAAAATTGAAGAGGAGGGGATGCTTCCTAACTCATTCTATGAAGTCAACATTACCCTGATACCAAAATCAGACAAGGAGGACACAAAAAAGAAAATGACAGGCCAACATCAGTGATGAACACAGATGCAAAAATCCTCAACAAAATATTAGCAAATTGAATATAACAATATGTTAAAAGGATCATACACCTTGATCAAGTGGGATTTATTCCAGGAATGCAGGATGGTTCAACATCTGCAAATCAATCAATGTGGTACACCATATTAACAAAATGAAGAATAAAAATCACATGATCATCTCAATAGATGCAGAGAATGCCATTTGACAAGATTCAACATCCATTTATGACAAAAACTCTGAATAAAATGGGTATAGAAAGAAAGTACCTCGACATAATGAAGGCCATATATGACAAACCTACAGCCAACACCATACTTAATGGTGAAAAACTGAAAGCTATTCCTCAAAGAACAGGAACCAGAAAAGGATGCCCACTCTCACCACCCTTATTTAATATAGTATTGGAAGTCTTAGCCAGAGCCAATTAAGCAAGAAAAAGAAATAACAGGGATCCAAATTGGAAAGGAAAAAGTAAAACTGTCACTATTTGTGGATGACATGATTCCGTATATAGAAAACCCTAAAGAGTACACCAGAAAACCATTAGAAGTAATTCATGCATACAGTAAAGTTATAGGATACAAATCAACATACAAAAATCAGTCACATTTCTATATTCTAACAACAAACTAGCAGAAAGAGAAATCAAGAGTACAATCCCATTTACAATCACAGCAAAAAGAATAAAATACCTAGGAATAAATTTAACCAAGGAAGAGAAAGACCTATACCCTGAAAACCATAAGACATTGTTTAAAGAAGACATAAAGAAATGGAAAGATATTCTATGCTCATGAATTAGAAGAATTAACATAGTTAAAATGTCCATATTACCTAAAGCAATCTACAGATTCAATGCAATTCCAATCAGAATGCCAATGACATTTTTCATGGAAATAGAACAAAGTACTCTAAAATTTATATGGAACAAAAAAAGACCCCAAATAGCCAAAGCAATCCTGAGAAAAAAGAACAAAGCTGGAGGTATCACACTCCCTGATTTCAAAGTGTACTACACAGCTATAGTAATCAAAACAGCATGGTACTGGCAGAAAACCAGCTCTAAAAGAGAGATGCATGCTTAGCTGCTGAGGGATGAACCAAATTTGAGATGGCTGGATTCATCACCCTGAGCTTTCAGATTTTATATAGGCAAACTATGTTTCTGTTGTCTATGAACCTGATATGAGTCACAAGTGATAGAGTCAGCATCGGGCTGTCCAAGATTCTTTCTAAGAGCAAAAGTGAACAGACCTCACCAAAAAGCAAGCAGAGACTAATACATTAGAAAGCAACGAGCCAGGGAGACAGTCATAGGAAACGGAAGGTAAGAAGTTCCCAAGGGCAGCTGATTTTCTGAGTAACACATGACAACAACCATGTAGGAGCATGCGGTTTACACAATTCCCAAGGTCACAGAGTATGACGCCTGCTCACACTATCTGTTAACTAAGCACTTTACTGCCCGTTGGCCTCTTCACTGTCCTGTGCTCCAACACTAGAGGGCTCAGAATCAAATTGTGTGGAGGAGAAAGAGAAGACAAGAAATGAAAGGAGGAAAAACATGCGACACCCCTTTCCTGGGTGTGGGCTTCCTAGATTGCTCATATGTGAGCTAGAAGTAGGGTGGTTCAGGGAAGGTAGAGAAGAAGCTGTGACATGAGACCATTCAAAGTGTTTGTTAGTATTTTGGGCTAGACATTTTAATTCCTGGTTAGAGGAGCCTGAATTATTTTAGAATTATCAATAATGTATGGGACCTGACAATGTTCTCTTCCTAGTACAAGGGAGGAATAACTAATCCAGCTGAATTTAAAAACAAAAAATGCTTTAGGATTACATCCCATCAGTTACCCTTGTTTAGTGAAATAGTTTTCCACACTCATACAAACACACACATGCACATACCCCCATACAAAGACAGGAAGACATAGTGTTTTACTGTGTAAATTTGGGACTGTATTGCATAGGACATTGCCCATTTGACTTACTAAATATTACACTATTTATTCATAGTAACGCCAATTGATGGAGCATGATTTTGACTTCTTTTTTGTTGTTGTATATCTGGGCTTTTTATTTATCCCCTGAAGACATTTCTCTATCTGACTTCTAATTATGTCTGTGAATATGAGCAGTGTTTTCCTCAGTTGGAAAAATCAGGGGCAAATGGTGACTATGGTACCGGTCATGGCCAAGGCTGTGTCAGTGTCTCAGGACTGTGCCTAATAGGAAGCCAAACTTGCCATCAGGTACTATCTGGTCTGCAGCAACTAGCAGCAAATTCAAGGGGAGTTAATTATTCAACAATGTCAGTGGAGGCTACTTTGTAACAAGGTTTAATATGGATGATTAATGACCCTTAGCATCCCAAAGCTGTAGGACTAAATATGTAGATCCGGAAAAGAGCACACGAATGTCTCAGACACTTCATCAATTTCCTTACCTTTGTCTTGACTTGTCCTGTGACTACATCCACTAATGAGTTCTAAATGCCACAAGCCCATTGCCAGCTTCCAAGCCAATCATCAAAGGGAAGACAGCATCTCAGAAGGGCTTGTGGAACATGCTATGTTACCCACATCTTAGCTGACATGTCCCACTGATACAGAACCTCAACGTTTTATCTGAGGCTCTGATACTCTGCCAAATTCTTGCCAGAGTCATCCTTTAAACAATCATTTATTGAGTGTTATTACAATCCAGGTATTGTGTGACTTACTGGAAATATAAAAGCAAATATAGCAAAGGAATAACCCTCAATTACTTTGAAGTCCAACCTCAAAGTTAAACCTTGGCTGTGCAAGCAGATGGACCTGTTGTATCAGCTAAAATGTTTACAAAAGCAAGGATTAGAAACCCAGCATCAAAGACGGCTAGCAAGGAGTGATCTCATTATCTCCAGTTGGAAAGCTCAAAAGTAGGGTAAACTTTAAGGTATGTCAGGTGATTCAATTGCTTTAGATGCCATCAAGGATTCAAGTTTTTCTTACTCCCCAATTTTTTAAATTATGGAAATATCAATCAACTTGTATTGAAGTCAGGCAGAAAAGCCCTCTTAAAATTGTCCTTTATTTACTCGAATTTTTTAGATAGCCACCTCCAGATGAAACTAGCCCCATTCATTTACAAACTTGCCAAAGATGATAAGAAATTGTAAGCACGTGCCAACATTCAATAATTTCTCTACCATTTGCAGAAATATTGTAGTCTTGGTTGGTTCTTGTCCTGGAAACAATGTAGAACGTGCAGCAGCCTAACTAACTTCAGAACCAAATTCTCAGACAGGAGTCGTGAGGAACTCGTTGCCTATGGTTCTACTTCTTCCTCACAAGTAATTCCATATTTTAGAATCTGTTGCTTGCAGGGCCCAAAGGATGGTACCTTATTTTGAATCCATTGAGATATAGCTTGCTACAATGAACAAAAACACCAGCTTAAAGATCTTAAGTAATAGGGACTGAATTATTCACATGATAGAAAGTTCAGATGTAGGGCAAACTTTAGGGCCAGTTAATTCAGTGCTTCAATTGTCTTCAAGGACCTGGGTTCCTAGCATTTCCTTGCATTTCTATACATACTCTTAACTTTACCCTAAGTTTGGTTCTCTTTATGGTCATGAAATAGTTGCTACCAGGGACAATATGCTTCCTTGTACTCAACTAGAGAGAAAAATTTAATTTTCCCATAAGTCCCAAGCAAGCCTGTCTTCTTGGGGAAAAATGAGTGATGACAAGTTAAAAATGATCTTCAATCTTACTCTTAGATGTTAAGCTCACAATAATTGTGTGTTCATAGTATAATGAGAATTTTTCTTTTTTTTTTTTTTGGCTGAAGAAGATTTGCCCTGAGCTAACATCTGTGCCAATATTTCTCTATTTTGTATGTGAGTCACCTCCATACCATGGCCACCACTGAGCGGTGTAGGTCTGCACCCAGGAACCGACCCCGGGCCGCCAAAGCAGAGCATGCCAAACTTAACCAAGGCACTAACCACTAGGCAATGGGGCTGGCCCCCATATAATGAGATAATTTTTGATAAGGGAGTACAAGTATTTATGTAATGAATTTGTGTTGGGATTTCAATAATACCCACCCTTCTTACAATTTACAAGATCATTTGAGACATAGATGAGTGATTCAGAATCTCAGGTTTTTGCTGTTAGTGCTGTAATTGAGAAAGCGGCTTGGACTCATGGCCAAATGGAGCTCCTCTGCATTACTAATACCTTGGTTCCTCCAATTTAGATCTTGGGACAATTTGCATAAGGGACAGCTCATATTTGAAGAAGATTCAGCCAACTCTCAGTAGGAATATCTGCCCTATAGCTCTTGGTCCCTCAACAGTGTCAGTAGGAATTTGCCTACTGACTTGCCTCTGGTAAGCAGAATCCAGTACATGACTCCATTGTGCTTACTTTATAGAGGACAGGAGTACTAGATGGATGTGCCAACCACAGCGCAGTATAGCCAGAAATGGGAGAGAAGATGTATATGCAGATCCTTTTTCCAGTCTGGCTATCTTTAGTATTCATCCTTAGGGATGAATGAATAATGAGGCCGAGAGAAAGACACAAACCACAATTTCCAATATTTCCAAATGTGTCCAAGGGGAAGGATATTCTAATTTATAGATAGGCAAAAATAAGAGAAGGGGCACTGGTGTTTGCTACACTCTGTTTTTCCAGATTCTACCCAATGTTGTCCTTCTCCTTCTCACTATTCTGAGTTGCTGAAGTCCATATGTTCCCTAAGTGACCAAGGTGTTTGGTCATTAACTGTAGCTATGATGGAGAGCTTGGAATACTTTTGCTTCTTGGAACAGAGATCCTTAATCCTCAGTAGGATGCTCTTCTCTTTGCTGACTTTTCTGCGGTGCAAATCCTCATAAGGCAATTAGAAAAAAGTATAAACTGGAAGGATAAATATGCAGTTTGGCTATTACTGCTCTTATTCTGACCCAAGAGACCTTTGATGACCAGATTAAAGAATGAAAAATCTAAGGGTTTCTGTATTAGTTGACTAATTTGTAAGTCACCCATCAGTGAACCACGAGGTTATCATAAGGTGGTGGAGTAGTTAATATTAATAAGGATTGAAATTCCCACATAACATTTACCTTTCTTATCAAAAATGAACATAATGTAATATTACACTGGACACTCTATAAAATAATGCATTGCATTAGGTAGCAGCTTTTTTTATACACACCCTGAAGAGATTAATACTGCACAGCAAAATGATCCCTGAGGTGTTCGTTTCCTTACAGTGGATCTTTTGAATAACAGGGTTATTGAAATATAATTAATATGTCATAAAATATGCCCCTTTAAAGTATACAGTTCAGTGTTTTTCGGTATATTCACAGAGTTGTGTAACCACCACCACTATCTAATTTTAGCATATTTCCGTCACCCCAAAAAAAGAAAGGCATTAGCAGTTACTCCTCATTGCCACCTTCCCCAAGCACTTAGAAATCACGAATCTGCTTTCTGTCTCTATGAATTTGCCTGTTCTGGATAATTCATTTAAATGGAATCACCTTTGGTGATTGGCTTCCTTCAGTTTGCATAATGTATTCAAGGTTTCTCCATGCTGTGGCACACATCAGTACTTCCTTCTATGTCATTGCCAAATAATATTCTGGTGTACGGATATACCAAATTTTGATTATTCATTCATCAGTTGATAGACACTTGTGTCTATTTTTTTGGCTATTATGAATACCATTGCTTTGATGAATCATGTACAGATTTTTGTATGGGCGTATATTTTCAATTCTCTTTGGTATGTACCTAGGAGTGGAATTGCTATGTCATATGGTAAATCTATTTTTAACATTTTGAGAAACTGTCAAACTGTTTTCCAAAGTGGTTGCATCATTTACAAACCTACCAGCAATGTATGCGTGTTCAAATTTTTCTACATCCTCATCAGCACTTGTTTTTGTCTGTGTTTTTAAATTTAGCTATTTTACTGGGGTTGAAGAAACATCTCGTGCTTTTCACATGCATTTCTCTACTGACTAATGATGCTGGGCATCTTTTCATGTGCTAGTCGTCATTTCTATACATTCTCAGCATAAATATCTATTTAAATATCTTTGCCTACTGTTTAATTGGGTAATTTGTCTTTTATCATTATTTTAAGAGCACTTTATATATTTGAGATACCAATCCCTTATCAGATATACTACTGTAAATATCTTATCCCATTCTGTGAGTTGTCATTTCCCTTTTTTGATGATATTCTTTGAAGCAAAACATTTTTTTGAACTCTATGAAGTTCAATTTATCTTTTGTCACATGTGCCTTTGATGTCATATTTAACAAACCATTGTTTAATCCAAGGTCACAAGATTTACTTGTACATTTTCCTCTAAGAATATTACAGTTTTACCTCTTAAATTTACATCTGTAATTCACTTTGAGTTAATTTTTGTATATAATGTGAGATATGGTTCTAAATTCATTCTTTTGCATGTGGATATCCAGTTGCTCACATGATTTTTTTAAAATGATGGCTTCCCCTATTTATTTGTCTTGACACCCCTGTCAAGTATCAACTGTCCATAGATGTATGGATTTACTTCTGAACTCTCAAAGCTATTCCACTGTTTTACATATTATTATGCCAGTACCACACTGTCATGATTACTGTAGCTTCAAAATAAGTTTTGAAGAAATCTGAACCTTCCAACTTAACTTTTCTTCTGCAGTATTGTTCTCACTATTCTGAGTCCCTTGCATTCCCATATACATTTTAGGATCAATTTGTCAATTTCAGAAAAAGCCAGTTGGAATTTCAGAGGGATTATAGTGAATCTTAGATCACCTTGAGCAGTATTCCCATCTTAACAATATTAAGTCTTCCAATATGTGAACATAGGATCCTCTTCTTTAGGTCTTCATTAACTTGCTTCAATGATGTTTTATAGTTCTCAGTGTACAAATCTTGCACTTCATTTGTTAAATTTATTTTTCAGAATTGTGCTGTTTTTGATGCTATGGTTAGCAAAATTATTCTTTTAATTTCATTTTTGGATTGGTCTTTACTAATGTATAGAAATACAATTGGTTTCCGTATGTTGACCTTATATACTGCAACCCTGCTGAATTCTTTGATAAGTTTAAAATCTTTTTGTAGATTCCTTAGAATTTTCTACATACCAGGTCACATTATTTGCAAATAGAGATAGTTTTGCTTCTTCCTTTCCAATCAAGATGCTTTTATTTCTTTTTCTTTAGTGATTTCTCTGATTAGGATCTCAAAAACAATGAGGAATTAAAGTGATGACAGCAGACATGAGAGTAGTCTTCCTGATCTTAGAGATAGTGTTCAGTTTTTCACTATTAAGTATAATGTTAATTGTATGTTTTTCATAGATGTTCTTTAACAGGTTCCATTCTATCCATAATTACTAGAACTTTTGTTTTGTTTTTAATCTTGAAAGATGGTTGATTTTGACAAATACTTTTTCTGCATTTTCTGAGATGATCGTGTGGTTTTGTTCTTTGTTGAATTAATATGGTGAAATACATTGATTGATTTTTGTATGGTGAACCCACCTTGCATATCCTATTTCATGATAAATCTACATCATCATGGTGTTTATCATCAATCCTCTTTATATGTTGCTGGATTCAGTTTTCTCCTATTTTGTTGGGATTTTTGCATCTATATTCATAAGGTATATTGGTCTGTAATTTCATTTTCTTAGGATTTATTTTTCTTGTTTTTGTACAGGTTAATACTGGCCTCATAGAATGTGTTGGGAAGTTTTCTCTCCTCTTCTATTTTTGGAAGTTTGTAAATGATTGGTGTTATATTATATTTTAAACATTTGGAAGAATTCACCAGTAAAGGTATCTGGGACTAGGTTTTCATTTCTGGAAGTTTTGATTATTAATTCAATATCTTATTATAGATCGATTCAGATTTTCTAATTCTTCTTGATTCAATATTGGTAGTTTGTACCTTCAAAGCAATTTGTCCATTTCAGCTAAGTTATCTAATTTGTTGCATATAATTGTTCAAAGTATTTTCTCATGATCCTTCTTATTTCTTATGGTTAGATGTAACATACTCTCTTTTATTACTGATTTTAGAGATTCCAGTCTACTCTTTACAAAAATTTTGTTAAAATTTTGTTAATTTTATTTATATTTCCAATAAATCAATTTTGGTATTAATGTTTTTTTCTGGTAAGTCCAATATCTGGGCATTTCAAGGACAGTTCCTATTGACTTTTTTCTCTGTTTATGGACCGTGCATGGCTTGAACCTTTTTGTTGAAAACTAGATATTTCAAATAACATAGCAGCTTTTGAAATCATATTCTCCACCTCCTTCCCCAAGGTGGGTTGTTGTTGCTATTTGTTGTTGTTTTCATTACAGCTGCTATTTATTTAGCAACTTTCCTACATTCTATGAAGTCTGTATTCTTTGTCATGTGTGATCACGAGTCTCTGCTCAGTTAGTGTAATTATCAGCTTATGATTGGACAGAAGTTTCCTTAAATTCCTTAAACCAATGTCTTCTAGTTTTTTCTGAGGGACTTCTAGTTTTGGAGCCTAAATTTAAGATTCTATCAGGTCATTTTTATCTTTGCCTTAGTGTTCACTTCTTCTGCTTGTGCAGAGTCTCAAGGTCAGCCAGAGATGAAAGATAACAGCCTTCTCAGGGCATTCATGGGTGTGCACACAGCCCTGAGCATGCATAAGGCCTTCTAGAATCCAAGGAACATATCTCAGATTCTCAAAGTCCCATATGGACATCTCAGTGTCCACCTTTAAGGTTTTTGGTCAGCCTCTTGTTCGTCTCATTATTGCCTCCTCAGTCATCTGTGATTTTAGGCAATTGCCAATGATTATTTTCAAGACATGCCCAGGGAATAGACTATTCACAATGAACAAAGTCTGAGTCAGATCAATTAAGACAAGCCCAGTAAATGGGATTTCAAAAGACTGCCATACAGGTCAAATACTAGCAGTTCCCTGGAACTAGGGCTTTTGGCAGAGCTCCAAACCTGCTCTATCTCCTCCAATGGTGCTTGGCTGTGGTTTCCCCAACTACTGTGACTGTAAGGCTGGATTTTGTTTGGTTGTTTTTTTGAGGCTACTATGGTGCTGGGAATGGGAAGATAGGAATAGGACAATTCAAAATGTTGTAACACTTGCTTCTCTTTTTGCAGCCATTTTTCTGTAATAAAAGCTTCTCAGATTGTTACAAGCCTTTGGTTAATTTCTAGAGTACTGAAAGCTGATTTTGACAATTTTTTTGCCAGTATTATCATTGCTTTTAAAGAGGAGTAGAATTTTGGAAGTCCTTACCACGGCTTTCTGGAAGTGCTTCCCAGTGACTTTTAAAACATTCAAGAAATAGAAACAGAATACCATGAGGGCAAGATTTTTTCTCTTTCTTTTTATACTAGTTTTCCTGATTTACTAGTGACTACTACACACATGGACGCTCAATAAATATTTGTTGAATGAATCAATATGTTATTTTTTATTACTGACAAATTGAAAGTCAATGTATTTTAAATCTCAAGAAAAATGGATTGAGCATACATAGCACATTGAAAAGAATATCACCAACATTTTCAGGCTGTGACTCTGTGCCAGCACTACAGTTATTGCTTGTTCCATACTGCCTCATTTAATCTTTAATACAACTGCTTGTAGTTTCCCTAAAGTCAGAGATATCCAGTAACCTTCTCAAGAAATACAGCTAGTGAGTGGTTGAATGGGGATTGCAACAAGGAATCTGGAACCAAATTCTTAAACAGAGCATAATATTGTCCCTTTCCCCAACTCCTTGGGTTTAAGAACTTCAAAATGTCACAGAAAATATCAGTTAAGTAGTAGGTTTATAAAAAAAGATATAGATAAATTCCAGAGGTAATTTTTTTTTTCCTGACCTAATTCTATCAGCTTTGCATTTAGGAATAGTAATTTACTATAACTGTACCATAGGTCAGAATCAACAAGCTTCATTATTCATCACTGAGAGGCTTCTCATACATATCAGCTGTTTACCTGAAAGAAAAGCAAAGTTGCCTCCTGCCCTGTTGGCATCCTTTCCTTCTCTGCCCGGGCTCTGGGCCCCATATTTCTCTCCTCTACTTCAGCTGCCACTCTCAGCGCTCTCAGCGCTCTCTTCTGTCCTTTCTTTCTCTCAGTTTTATGATTTATTCTCCTAATACTTTCTGATATGATATGACAAAATATGATGACATGATGTAATATAATCTTTATTTAATTAAAATGCTTGATTATGTCTGCTCTTAGTTTTAAATATTACTCTGACTTCCCATTGCCTGACCAGCAAACTCCAAACTCTCTCATCATAGGAGACTCCAATACACACTCCTAGTCAGATTTAATTGTTTCTTCTTTTTTGCTACTCTATATAACGTAGATTTACCATTATTTGAGGCTATATGCCACTGAATTTGAAGCAAACGTTTTGAAATCTCACGCATTACCTTCAAATCTCCTTGCTCCCCCTTTTTAGGTGTGTGACCATTGCCTAGTACTGTCACTTTTATGAGCCTCATTTTGTTCATCTGTAAGATGGGATAGATATACTGCTTTGACAAAGTTAGATAAGACTTAATGGGATCTTGCATATACTTAGCAGAGTATCAGCTACCTAAGTTCCTAGCATTTGGTGACTCTTATAATTGGTAATTACAATTATGTATTTGTCTCTCAGACCTTTTCTACCGATGTGTCAGCTCTTCTTTTGTTTCGACTTGGGGAGGAAGTCTTAGGATTGAGTGCCTTTTCTCAATCTCACAACGTCAGGCCTGGCGCTGAGCCACTCGTGTATTCTCCCTACATCGGTGCCCTGAAGTGTTCAAGGTTGTGCATCCTCCCCCAGGCCAGCAAGGGCGCGCTGACTGCTGGTCCCTGTGCGCGCCTGAAGGTGCTCACACAGGCCATCTGCGGAGGCTCGCTCTCATGCAGTCTGCGGCAGACCGGGTGCTGCCGGCAACAGCGGGTGGGCGCAGAGTGCAGGGGCGTTTGCCCGCTGGCGGTGGAGTCCTCAGGTGAGGGAGTCCTCGGGTGAGGCAGTCCTCGGGTGAGGGAGTCCTCGGGTGAGGGAGTCCTCGGGTGAGGCAGTCCTCGGGTGAGGGAGTCCTCAGGTGAGGCAGTCCTCAGGCGAGGGAGTCCTCAGGCGAGGGAGTCCTCAGGTGAGGCAGTCCTCAGGCGAGGGAGTCCTCAGGTGAGGCAGTCCTCAGGTGAGGGAGTCCTCAGGTGAGGCAGTCCTCAGGCGAGGGAGTCCTCAGGCGAGGGAGTCCTCAGGCGAGGCAGTCCTCAGGCGAGGGAGTCCTCAGGCGAGGCAGTCCTCAGGCGAGGGAGTCCTCAGGCGAGGCAGTCCTCAGGCGAGGCAGTCCTCAGGCGAGGGAGTCCTCAGGTGAGGCAGTCCTCAGGCGAGGCAGTCCTCAGGCGAGGGAGTCCTCAGGTGAGGCAGTCCTCAGGTGAGGGAGTCCTCAGGCGAGGCAGTCCTCAGGCGAGGCAGTCCTCAGGCGAGGGAGTCCTCAGGCGAGGCAGTCCTCAGGCGAGGCAGTCCTCAGGCGAGGCAGTCCTCAGGCGAGGCAGTCCTCAGGCGAGGGAGTCCTCAGGTGAGGCAGTCCTCAGGCGAGGCAGTCCTCAGGCGAGGGAGTCCTCAGGCGAGGGAGTCCTCAGGCGAGGCAGTCCTCAGGCGAGGGAGTCCTCAGGTGAGGCAGTCCTCAGGCGAGGGAGTCCTCAGGTGAGGCAGTCCTCAGGCGAGGGAGTCCTCAGGCGAGGGAGTCCTCAGGTGAGGCAGTCCTCAGGCGAGGGAGTCCTCAGGTGAGGCAGTCCTCAGGCGAGGGAGTCCTCAGGCGAGGGAGTCCTCAGGCGAGGCAGTCCTCAGGCGAGGCAGTCCTCAGGCGAGGGAGTCCTCAGGTGAGGCAGTCCTCAGGTGAGGCAGTCCTCAGGTGAGGCAGTCCGATGAACCTTGTGCCCGGGGTTCTTGGTGGAGTCCGTGAGTCGCGTGCGGCTGCTCCTTGAGATCCATGCGGTGTTGGCTGTGAGCCTTCGCCCTCTTCCTGCTGCCCGCTGTCGGCGACCGTTCAGCTGTGCAGATCCCCTTAGTGCTCTGGGAGGGACGAGACAAAAGTGGGCCTTCTGGACAGCAGCCAACAGGACCGGGCAGTCACTTCACTCCTCCTTCCGCCCCCCACCATGTGGGAGAAATTGCTGACCAAGAGATGGAGTGAAACGTCTTACTCTCTTCAGTGTGTCTACTCTCAGACTTTTTGCTCCACTGAGGTGCTGGAACCCCGTTCGACCGTAGATGGTTATTAAAACTGGTGTTTTATGGGGGTGTGAGGGCTGGAACCTCCTGTGCTACCATCTTGCTGGTGCCACAGCTCATCTTTCTCTTTTCCTCACTAAGCCAGATATTATTTTAACTTAGCATATTTTCACCAAGGATTTACCTGTGTCCTGTGAGTATATCTTGTCCCCCCAGAGCTTACTGAAATCTTAAAGAATAAGCCCCAGGAAGGCTGGCATTTAGCCCGTCTTCCTCACTGCGTGCGTGTTATGATGTTGAGCAGTTGTTAGTCATTCAATAAATCTTAGTTAAATATTGAAAAAAATAACAACAAATATATATATATTGTAATAATTGCTTCTACTTTCTGCAACAATCAGTTCCAGATGTCTGCTTTGCCTTGGCACCTTTAGTCTTTCCTCAGATTTTTGTGTTGCTGGGGATTTTTAGCTGCTGTTCTGTTTCCTGTTTATTCACCCTTGAATTAAGAAAAATAGGTTTAGATGTTTTGTTAATGTCTTACCATCCCTTTCTACACACAGGTGTTCTGGCAGAGCACTTTTTTATATTTCAAAATCTGCAAAAGTATTGATGCTTAGCTTTTAGCCAATATTTACTGTATGATGGGCATTCATCTAGTTTACATTTTCTGTAATATTTTTGGACCCTCTTTTCCCTTCAGAGCTCAATTATTATGCTAGAGCATCTGAGATAACCTGTGGTTCTTTTCTGTATCTTGTTATTGTGAATTCAAAACTATTCTTACACTCTTGGACCTGTTTCTTCACAGGCTCTTTTTTTTCACAGACACCATTTGTAACAGTTTCCGAAAGTGGCTTACACATTCCAGGTTAATGCACAACTCTTAGCCCCCTTCTCTACCCTGAGCTGAGCTCTGACACTTTCTGAATGGATGTAGTAATAAAGTACCTGCTTGGGGGTGGGAGGTGGACACATATATAACTGCCTGTTTTTCTAGTCGTTAGTGTAGACCTTTATCATAGTACCTGCAGTAAGCTAAAACCTCTTCCTTGCTACTTCTTAAGTGTTGTGTTGTTTGGTCAGTGGGCTATATATTTGTAGGACATATCTTTGTATCTCATTCCAATTCCATTAGTAGTTCCATTAGTTGAGAGTCTCCAAAGAAGCTATGTTTAGAATTTTGTTTTATAGCTTCAGGATAATTGTACTGAGAAATCTGAAAAGATTATACAGGGTATAAATAACATCATACCACATAAACTTGGACCACTGCTGTGATAGTTAATTTTATGTGTCAACTTGACTGGGCTAAGGGATGCTCAGATGATAGTTGGGAAAACATTAATCTGAGTGTGTCTGCTCTGTGAGGTATTTCCAGAAGAGATGAACATTTGGATCTGTAGAGCCAGTAAAGATTCCCCTCACCAGTACTAGTGGACATCATCTTATCTATTGAGGGTCTAAATAGAATAAAAAGGCAGAGGAAGGGTGAAGGTGCTCTCCACTTGAGCTTGGACATCTGTCTTCTCCTGCCCTCCGACATTGGTGCTCCTGGTTCTCAGGCATTTAGACTCAGACTGGGACTTACACCATTGGCTCCTCTGGTTCTCCAGCCTTCTGATTTGGACTGGAACTATAACACTGGCTTTCCTGGGCTTCCAGCTTGCAGACAGCAGATCTCGAGACTCCTTAGCATCCATAAACATATAAACTAATCCCTCATAAGAAATTTCTTTCTATATAACTATACATCTGTGTAGCTATGTATCATTGTGTATCGTGATGTAAGATACAATGTAAATGGATTAATGAAGACAACATTACGCTATGTTTTCACTAAAGGATGTAGGAAAACTCTATGTACACTCTAAAATTCTAAACATGTTTCTTTGAAGGACACTTCCAAGTCCCCCTTACAATACTCCTTTGTACCACTGAGGGAGACATAATATTGGCCAAACAGACCTGAGATTTATCCCACTGTTCTTAGGGTTTAATTTAAACCAACTTGAAGGCAAAAGCATCTCTGAGTAGCACTAATGAAAATCTAATGGATGTAAGAGTTAAAAGAAATTCATAAAGCTTAGAATCGGTTTATAGAAATTAGGAAAAATCATATTTCACAATAGATTTTAGGTTATAACTATATAGGCAATGCAAAAGCACAAACTGAACTGCTTATCCTAGGATGAGGGGGACTTAGAGATTTACACAGTCAAATATGATATTCATAAACTCAACATATTTTTTAAATAAATACCATTTCTTCTCCCAAATTGTCTGCATAATTCCATTTTTTAATTTCATTTTTCTCTATGTTGACATACCTGTCAAAATGTGTATCTTAAAATGAGGGTAACAAAAACAATCAAGTAGGAGGTTTGCCTTCAAAAATAGAATTGGAACACGTTTGTGTGAAATTCGGTGTCCCAAAATATGCACTATATGGGAGAAATGTAAGTTTGGGGAGAACCAAAACAACACTTTATAAATGCTAACGATGTAAAAGCATCTGGCAGGAGAGGAGGCAACCTATTAAATCATTAGCACTGAAAAACTTCTACAGAACACCTGGTATAAGCAGAGAGCGACTTGAGGACATCACATATAGGGGAAAACATTTCACAGAAACAAGTCATTGTTCTCATTTACTGTTTAATCTTGTTCTTTTTGTATAATGGACGAAACAGTCTTTAGTGATTTGATTGTATTTGATGTTTGCTTCTATCTTATGGCATTTTGGAGAAGAGAGTAATTATTTAATGGACCTCGAATATATTTTACTAGATTTGTTCTTACAGCTTTTTGTAGAGTTGCATGCTATACAAACTTAATATAAAAATCTAGGCCTTGGAAGTAACTCATTTGATTTAGAGGCAGAAATATCCATAGGAAATTCTGACATAAAGATATTTCTTCTCACTACTCACCCTCCCTCAGCTATCAGAAACAGCATTTCTCACAATTGCCCCAAGTGTTTTCAAAGACAAGATAGATAGGTCCTCAAGAGATAGGCAGTTACAATCTAAGACATTCACCAACTTCAGTCATAAGGGTCAGCAAAGTACAGTGAGAAACAGAAACAAAACTCAAAATTTAGACTAGCAAAGGGTAACCTAAAAAGATAAATAATTAATCCAAAGACTGTTAAAATGTATCGATATTGACCCTTCCTGCCTCCCTCCTTCCCTCCCTTCCTCCCTATCTCCCTTTCCTAGTGCAGTCTTTTAACTGTAACCGTTTATCTATTACTATTCCTTTGGAAAATATGTCCCCATTTGAATGTAAAAGAAACCCTAATATTTGCATTTCTTCTTTTCCGAGCAGGAAACGTGTTCAGAACACTCTACCTTGTAACAGAAAGAACCATGCTGACCAATATATCACCAGTGCTTCTGAAGTATTTAAGAAAAATATATATATTTGTAGTAAATTTAAAGATTTTCTGTTATTTTTAGTTTAATACTGCAAGCTATTTTCTATGCACAGATGGATAAAGTAACATAACACACAGTTTCTAATACAGCTATTCAGATAGTTGCATGCATCTCAATGATCATTGAGAATGATTTCCTCCATTCCTCCTCAATAAAAGTAATTGAATAGGAGAAATGGCTTCACAATAATTTTAGACATGCACAAATTTGAGCCGACTATGTAATCCTTTTATTAAGATTTTTATTTATTTCCTTTTTTTCCCCCCAAAGCCCCAGTAGATAGTTGTATGTCATAGCTGCACATCCTTCTAGTTGCTATATGTGGGACGCAGCCTCAGCATGGCCGGAGAAGCAGTGCCTCGGTGCGCGCCCAGGATCCGTACCCGGGCCGCCAGTAGTGGAGTGCGCGCACTTAACCACTAAGCCACGGGGCCAGCCCTATGTAGTCCTTTTTTGATGTTCCTATGGGTATACCTTATCACCCAAAACTGAATATTTGACCAGACTCTTGCCCCTCAGCTCTGATTCTCACCTGTCTACGACCATGTAAATCTCCCTCACCATCCTCCAAAAACTCTTCATTGATTTTAGGGTAAAGTCTAACAGTCCTTAGCATGGTCTGCAAGACGCTTTATGATCAAGCCTTTGGTGACCTCCACACACACACACACACACACACACACACACACACACTCACTAAATCCCTCCAGTAATCCTCTCTTATAATTGTTTTCTAAGTCAAACACTCAGTTCCTACCCTATAGTTTTTCTTTATGACACTCACTACAGTTTGTAAATGCTAAACTATAAGCCCCAAGGAAGCTGGGGTGACATCTGTTTTGCTCACCAATACATATGTAGCCCTTGGCAGAATACAGCAGGTACCAAATAAGTATTTTTAAGTTAATGACTGGTTGGGTATATATTTTAATTTCCTTTCAAAATGAGGTCATACTTTTCGTACTTTTATTTTTAACTTTTAATATTCTCAGTATGGATCCTGTCTTCATACTGAGATATAAACATTTATGTGCATAAATGTAAATGATTAACTTTCATCCTGGCATTGTCGGGATTGGTCCTTTCCTTCAGAATTTTACATCCTTTTTTACTACTCAGACTCTTGCAATTAAATCTAATTATTGAACCTGTGTGCTTTCACTTGGTAGTGCTGTTGATTATTCTCTTGAGATTGGTTTTAGGCTGGAATTGTCAAGATCGGCCCTTGTTGACCCCTGTTGCTAATGCTGCTTTCTGAGGCTCCAAAGACATTGCTCACCAAAGGGCTTTGCCTGCCTGAGCTCTGAAGTCTCGTTTCAACACAATAAATCGTTTTCTCATTGTAACCTTTGGAATCTGTGGGTGATTTGGTGATTCACTGTCTGCTCAGATATTTGATCTTCTCACTTGCTTTGTCTATATTATAATATAGGTCCTATATGACTAAGTTCTAATATTCATAGCAGTGTTGATTTTGCCTTATCTAATTTTGCCTCCATATCTGGTATTTTGTGTTTCTCTAATTTGTATTATGTATCTGGTACCAAATAATATAGTTTAGATTTTCTAGTAAAGAGAAACCTCTAATATTCTTAAACAGGTTGCTTTTAATATATGGTATCTTAATTCATTCTCAGATGGCAATGTACTAATAATAAATAAAGAATATTGAAATATAGTTCTTGACCATTAGTGAAGCATTGAGTATATACTCGGATATAAATCACTGCTGTGAAGGCTGACTCCTGTATAGGGCTGCTGTATATAGCAAATAGAAATACAATATACTCAGTTAAGTATGTCCCAAATAATATATTCATATATTTACTCATACTAAAATATTATTCATTGTTTGTCTGAAATTCACATTTATGTAGGAACCCTGTATTTTATATGGGAACTCTACCACTATACATTGCCTAATGTTAAAAAATTTGATAAATTAGGGGCCGGCCCGGTGGCGCAAGCGGTTAAGTGCGCGCGCTCCGCTGCGGCGGCCCGGGGTTCGCTGGTTCGGATCCCGGGCGCGCACCGACGCACTGCTTGGTAAGCCATGCTGTGGCGGCGTCCCATATAAAGTGGAGGAAGATGGGCACCGACGTTAGCCCAGGGCCGTCTTCCTCAGCGAAAAAAAGAGGAGGATTGGCGGATGTTAGCTCAGGGCTGATCTCCTCACAAAAAAAAAAAAAAAAAAAAAAATTTGATAAATTTATTTTCATAAATAATTAAACCAGAATTGGCACGAATCAGAAACCTTAGATAGATATAGATTCCTAGAAGGAAGTCTTGTTTAGCATCATTATTAACTATTGAAAGTTATTGCTAGTTAAATATTCATTTTACATGGCTATTTTCAAAATATAGAGTTTTTTGCTTTTAATTTACCTAAAATTATTGTGCCTAATTGAGCTTTTGAAGCAATTACGTATTTTCTTTTTTTGACTGATTTTTCACTATCATAACTTTTGTTCTTGCCTGTTTTGTTATTACTTCTGCCATTTTAACCACTTATTATTTTTTGTCGTGGGTGTTTTCTGTTTCTTAATTAACTTTAATAAATTTTTCTTAATTCATTTTGAATTTTCAATTGCTTGTTTCTTGTTATCTGTCCTTCCTGAATAGACCCCATTAATCAACTATACACGTGAGTTAGATGAATGCTTAATTGCATGATGACCACAAGGAAGATTCTAATGATATCTCCATAATGTATGAACCTAAATCACTGGCTGCACAGGACAGGTAAAAATTTTAATGTAAAAATCCTCTGACAGACACATTAGAGTCATTTAGTTTCTTAAATCAAATTACTAATGTGTATAAATAACAGAGCTATATTTCTTTGCCGTCAAAAGAGAGGAAATAGCTTAAGAAAAGACCTTTATATTTAAAGTATCATGTAAGAAAATGTATAATGGATAAATTTCCAAAAAAATGAAATATAATAAAAATCTATTGCTGTGAAACATCTGAAGAAACTTAGGCATATTTGTTCATAAACAATCCAATTTTCAAGAATTTAAACATTTAAGGGAAACTTGCATAAAATTCCTTGGATAAAAGTTTCAATAAGTCATTGATGTATCAAAGCCAGTGTAATTATAACAATGATATCATGACATTAATTATTTTGTGAGTGCTTAGTTAATCCGGACCAGGAATGGCACTTAGCATTTTACCTCCATTTCCATATGTTATCTTCACTATTATCTTATGAGATAAGCAATATCCTGTCTGCTTTTCAGAAGAGGAAATATTTATGTTTTATTTCTTTAAAAGTTATTTTTTAAAATTTAGGGAAAAAGCTAAAATGTATACTAAACAAAACTATACTTAAATGTGTTTCCAAACAGCAATTAACGTTTCAGGTAACAATTTTTTACCATTATCACTGGTCATCATTTCCTGGGATATCAGCTCTCTTTACTCCTTTAAAGGGAAATAGAATACTGTGTGAAGAGACCTGCCTACTAATCTGGTTAGACCTAGATTTCAACCCTAGTCTGCTAAATGCTGACAGTGATAGTTGGAAAAATTCCCTCAGGCTTCATTTCCTCCTATAAATTTGGTCAACAGTGCCTACATCATAGGGCTGTTGTAGAGACTAAATTAGGTAATAGATGAGATACACTTAGTGCCTGGCTTATGGTAATTATTCAATTACTGGTAATAATTGTAATTATTCATTTAACCTATTATAGGCCAAATTTTTCCTGGTCATGTTTTGTCTCTCTTGGCACCACAATTAGTTTATATGGAGTTGAAATTGGCTCTTGGTAGCTTTCCTCAGTGTTTATCTCTACCTCAGTTATAAGAAGTCCATTTTGCCTTTCTACATTCTTAATTTGTCTATTTTTCATGCTTCTAATCAGCTAAACAAATAGACCATTCTATTACCAGGGGATTTCTTTAATCCAACACTCATTTTTCCTTGTCACATTGCAGAGGCAGGAGAACAAAACTATCAGCTATGAAGCATGTGTTTGACAAGTGTAAAAACCCTGGGTGATTGTATTTTCCTAATCTGAGAAAGAGAATGCTTGGTGCTTATCCCTTTAGAGGAGAGGAGGGGGGAGCTTACTAAACTTCTCTTCCATACAAGGATCTGCCTGGATTAATTGACACACAATCTGTTGTTATCCAGAAACCTTAAAAAACAGCAACATTTTATTCAGTTTTTAAATTACTAAGTTAAGAAATGGTCTTTATCAAGTCAAGCAAATCAGTGTTATGCTGAGATTCCCTTTTCCTAAGATAATCATGTATTAGGAATTCAACTGAGTTGTTTTCACTTTTTTTTTTTTAACTTTAACCCATACAAAATGTCTCAATGAATTACATCTTCAGAATTTATCTAAAAAACCATGCAAGGACACGTCATAATCAAAATGTCCAGAATTAAAGATAAAGAGAGAATCCTAAAAGCCGCCAGAGAAAGTCAAGTTACATACAAAGGAAACCTCATAAGGCTATCAGCTGACTTCTCAGCAGAAACAGGCTAGAAGAGAGTGGCATGATATATTTAAAGTGCTAAAAGGAAAAAACTTACAGCCAAGAATACTCCATCCAGCAAGGTTATCATTCAAAGTGCAAGGAGAGATCAAAAATTTCCCAGACAAGCAAAAATTAAAGGAGTTTGTCACCAAGAAACCAGTGCTACAAGAAATGTTAAAGGGACTGATTTAAGGGGAAAAGAGAAGACCACAAATAGGAAAAATTATCTATTTCCATGATAAGAGGGTAACGGATACAAAGCACAAAAAAGAGGTTAGATATGATATTGAAAACATAAAATGAGGGAGGAGGGGAGTTAAAGAGTAGAGCTTTCAGACAGAGGTCAAACTAAAGTGACCATCAATTCTGTATAGAAGAAGAAAGGAACAGAGAAGGACTACTAAAACACTGAGGAAAAAAAAAGTTAAAAAATGGCAGTAAGTACATACTTATCAATAGCTACTTTAAACGTCAATGGACTAAATGTTCTGATTAAAAGGCATAGGGTGGCTGATTGGATAAAACAACCAGAACCATATATATGCTGCATACAAGAGACACACTTCAGACCTAAAGACGCTCACAAACTGAAAGTGAAGGGAAGGAAAAAGATACTCCATGCAAATGGCAATGAAAAGAAAGCTGGGGTAGCAGTAGTCATATCAGACAAAATAGACTTTAAAACAAAAACTGTAAAAAGAGACAAAGAAGAGCATTACATAATGATCAAGGGAACAATCCAACAAGAGGATATAACACTTGTAAATATCTACGCACCCAATGTAGGTGCACCTAAATATATAAAGCAATTATTAACAGACATAAAAACAGAAATAGACAGTAACACAATAATAGTAGGGGACTTTAACACTCCACTTACACCAACGGATAGATCATCCAAACAGAAGATCAATTAGGAAACATTGGCCTTAAATGACACACTAGAACAGATGGACCTAGTAGATATATACAGAGCATTCCATCCAAAAACCGAAGAATACATGTTCTTTTCAAATGCACATGGAACATTCTCTAGGATTGATCACATATTAGGCCACAAAACAAGTCTCCATAAATTTAAGAAGATTGAAATAATACCAAGCATCTTTTCTGACCACAACGGTATGAAACTAGAAATCAACTATAGGAAGAAAATCAGAAAAGCCACAAATACGTGGAGATTAAACAAAATGCTACTGAACAACGACTGGATCAACGAAGAAATAAAAAAATACCTGGAGACGAAAGAAAATGAAAATACAACATGCCAGAATTTATGGGATACAGCAAAAGCGGTTCAAGGGGGTAGTTTACAGCAATACAGGCCTATCTCAACAAACAAGAAAAATCTCAAATAAACAATTTAACAATGCACCTAAAGGAACTGGAAAAAGAAGAACAAAGCCCAACATCAACAGAAGAAGGGAAATAATAAAAATCAGAGCAGAAATAAATGAAATAGAGACCAAAAAAACAATAGAAAAAAGAAAAAATTAATAAAACCAAGAGCTGGTTCTTTGAAAATATAAACAAAATTGACAAACCTTTAGCTAGATTCACCAAGAAAAAAAGAAAGAAAGCACAAATAAGTAAAATCAGAAATGAAAGAGGAGAAATTACAACAGACACCATAGAAATACAAAAGATTATAAGACACCATAGAAATACAAAAGATTATAAGAGAATACTATGAAAAGCTATATGCCAAACAATTCGACAATCTGGAAGAAATGGATAAATTCTTAGACTCATACAACCTTCCAAAACTGGATCAAGAAGAAATAGAGAATTTGAATAGACCAATCACCAGTAAGGAGATCAAAACAGTAATCAAAAACCTGCCCAAAAATAAAAGTCCAGGACCAGAGAGCTTCCCTGGTGAATTCTACCAAACATTCAAAGAAGACTTAATATCTATCCTTCTCAAACTCTTCCAAAAAATTGAGAAGGGGAGGAAGCTCCCTAACTCATTCTACAAAGCCTACATTACCCTGATACGAAAACCAGACAAGGACAACACAAAAAAAGAAAATTACAGGCCAATATCACTTATGAACATCGATGCAAAAATCCTCAACAAAAGACTAGCAAATCGCATACAACAATACGTTAAAAAGATTATACACCATGATCAAGTGGGATTTATTCCAGGTATGCAGGAATGGTTCAACATTCCCAAATCAATCAACGTAATACACCACATTAATAAAATGAAGAATAAAAATCACATGATCATCTCAATAGATGCAGAGAAAGCATTTGACAAGATACAGCATCCATTTATTATAAAAACTCTGAATAAAATGGGTATAGATGGAAAGTACCTCAACATAATAAAGGCCATATATGAGAAACCCACAGCTAATATCATCCTCAATGGTGAAAAACTGAAAGCTATCCCTCTAAGAACAAGAACCAGACAAGGATGCCCACTGTCACCACTCCTATTTAACATAGTACTGGAAGTCCTAGCCAGAGCAATCAGGCAAGAGAAAGAAATAAAAGAGATCCAAATTGGAAAGGAAGAAGTGAAACTGTCACTATTCGCATATCACATGATTTTATATATAGAAAACCCTAAAGAATCCACCAGAAAACTTTTAGAAGTAATAAACGAATATGGTAAAGTTGCAGGATACAAAATCAACATACAAAAATCAATTGCATTTCTGTACACTAACAACGAAGTAGCAGAAAGAGAAATTAAGAATACCATCCCATTTACAATTGCAACAAAAAGAATAAAATACCTAGGAATAAACTTAACCAAAGAGGTGAAAGAGCTGTATACAGAAAACAATAAAACATTTCTGAAAGAAATTGAAGAAGACACAAAGAAATGGAAAGCTATTCCGTGCTCTTGGATTGGAAGAATTAACATAGTTAAGATGTCCATACTTCCTAAAGCAATCTATAGATTCAATGCAATCCCTATCAAAGTTCCGACAACATTTTTCACAGAAATAGAACAAAGAATCCTAAAATTTATATGGAACACCAAAGACCCCGAATAGCTAAAGGAATCCTGAGAAAAAAGAACAAAGCTGGAGGTACCACACTCCCTGATTTCAAAATATACTACAAAGCTATAGTAACCAAAACAGCATGGTACTGGCACAAAAACAGACACACAGATCAATGGAATAGAATCGAAAGCCCAGAAATAAACCCACCCATCTATGGACAGCTAATCTTTGACAAAGGAGCCAAGAACATACAATGGAGAAAAGAAAGTCTCTTCAACAAATGGTGTTGGGAAAACTGGACAGCCACATGCAAAAAAATGAAAGTAGACACTTACCTTACACCATACACAAAAATTAACTCCAAATGGATTAAAGACTTGAATGTAAGATCTGAAACTATGAAACTTCTAGAAGAAAACATAGGCAGTACGCTCTTGACATCGGTCTTAGCAACATATTTTCAAGCACCATGTCTGACTGGGCAAGAGAAACAATAGAAAAAATAAACAAATGGGACTACATCAAACTAAAAAGCTTCTGCACAGCAAAGGAAACCATCAACAAAACGAAAAGACAACCTAACAATTGGGAGAAGATATTTGCAAACCATACATCTGATAAGGGCTCAATCTCCAAAATATATAAATAACTCATGCATCTCAACAACAAAAAAACTACCAACCCAATTAAAAAATGGGCAAAAGACCTGAACAGACATTTCTCCAAAGAAGATATACAGATGGCTAACAGACACATGCAAAGATGTTCAAAATCATTAACTATCAGGGAAATGCAAATCAAAACTACAATGAGATATCACCTCGCGCCTGTCAGAATGGCTATAATTAACAAGACAGGAAACAACATATGTTGGAGAGGACGTGGAGAGAAGGGAACTCTCATACACTGCTGGTGGGAGTGCAAACTGGTGCAGCCACTATGGAAAACAGTATGGAGATTCCTCAAAAAATCAAGGATAGAACTACCATATGATCCAGCTATTCCGCTGCTGTGTATTTATCCAAAGAACTTGAAAACACCAATGTATAAGGATACATGCACCCCTGTTTTCATTGCAGCGTTATTCACAATAGCCAAGACTTGGAAGCAACCTACGTGCCCATCAAGGGACGAATGGATAAGGAAGATGTGGTATATATACACAATGAAATACTACTCAGCCATAAGAAACGATGAAATCCAGCCATTTGTGACAACATGGATGGACATTGAGGGTATTATGCAAAGTGAAATAAGTCAGAGGGAGAAGGTCAAATACCGTATGATTTCATTCATTAAGTAGTAGATAATAATAACAATAAACAAACACATAGAGACAGAGGTTGGATTGGTGATTACCAGAGGGGAAGTGGGGAGGGAGGAGGGCGAAAGGGATAATTCGGCACGTGTGTGGTGATGGGTTGTAATTAGTATTTGGGTGGTGAACATGATGTAATCTATGCAGAAATAGAAGCTTAATGATGTACACCTGAAATGTATACAATGTTATAAACCAATGTTACTGCATAAACAAAAAATTAAAAAAAAAAACCCTGCATGGATATGATGGAATATTAGACATAAATACAAACATGTATGCAGCACAGACTGTGATTATAAAACGAGAACTGAAGAGAGGTGCATTCAAATATTAACCATCGTATCTGGAAGTTTGATTTCTCTTCTTGATATGTATAATGTATTGGTACTTTCTAAATCTTCTAAAACAAACATGTGATCTTAAAATCAGAAATAAGTAGCATGATCAAAAGAGAGAAAAGAAAATACAATACGAAGGGGGAAAGACAAATAAAATCAATTACAAAAAAGATCATTTCTAAAAAGAATTCTTAAAAGGATTGAAATGGCTTGAAGACAGATGTTAGCAGGGATCGGTAGCGAGCATGAAGACAACTCAATATTAAACCTGCAATAAGTGCAGCCGACAAGATTAGATTTTCACATATATTTTTACTTTTTCAAAGATCGGACTGGAGAACAGAGAGGAGACCCAACACACTGAAGCTTGCGCACATTGTGGAAGGGTCGCTTAAGGTCTGATCTGTTTTTTCCCATTTCCCTCATTTCCACTTGAGCCCTTGTCCCACTAGCAGGAAACTTTACAAGAACCAATTATATTATTTTTAATTTCCGGTTTTTAAAAAGGTAAGGGCTAATAACAAAAGAAGAGGGGCATCAAAGAATGTGATTAAATAAGCATGAGAGGTGATTAAATAACAATCCCACTCACATAATTGTCCTGGAGCATGAAGGGCGCAGTTCACTCACAGGCGGTATTGCTGCCTCCTGTGCTGATGTCTGCAAGTGCTGGGCTCACTCTCCACTACTTAGCGCAGGCCAAGTCCTAGAGAGAATGGTCAGCTGTCCTTTGCAAATTTTGGTTCTACTCAGACCTTCCTGGCTGTAGGCTCTGGGTCTGCCACATCCTCCATTCCGCTCCCTAGCCCAGTGGTTCACCTCTAACCTCTGCTCCTGGCATGGCTGGCCTGTGGCAAACGGGCTGGCTCTCAGCTCAGTGTGGCCACCACCCTGAAAGAAAGAGGCTTGGGAAAACTTGCCTCCCTCTCTCTCCCTTTCACCAAGCAATTTTGTCCCCTTGATTAGACTTCGACTTCCCCACTTTGGTACCGAGCAGTCTACATATAGGACCCCTAACCAGGGGAGCGTGGCACTGTGTTACCTTCATCCCAGCTAATGCCTGCATCTCAGCGGAAACCCAGAGAAGAGAAGTGAGAGCACATCACAAAGTCTGACTCACCCACCTACATCTCTCTCCCTCTTTCTACTATAGATTTCCTGGGGGAAGGGAAAGTTCCTCTCCTTCTTCCAGTCTCAACACTTTCATGACAAACAACTCCACGGCCCAGGACACCAGGCTCAAGCAGCAAGACAGCATGTTTAAACACTGTTTCTCAAGAAAATATTCTTGTGATTTTTTTCAGCAAAGTTTTATATGTCATCAGCTGAATATTATTCTACAATATTATTACATTTTTGATGTCTAAACCTAATCTCCCATCAGGCAGAAGGAAAAATTGGTCGCACCAGGGTGAAAGTTATGTTCTCAAAAAGGCAGTAGAAAAATGTACATTAATTTTTGGATTATTGCCCATTATACATGTTATTATAGACACGCTGAAAGAACCTGTTAATGGCCATATGCTACCCCACAAGAGGCTTGTGCCATAGTGTATTTAAAAGTTCCCATTATTTTCCAAACTTAATTTGCTTTCAGATTTTTTGATATCATGGTTTAAAAAACATTTTTTACTAAATTATGTGTTGTCTCTTTCCAGAAGTTAATACATTAATACCATTGTTAGAGAAGCATTTATTATACAGTTGATGTCATTAATGCCCTTAGTTCTTAGAAATGGTGCTTCCATATTTGCGGAAATGTGCGTATTCAGGTCAGTGAGATTACCTATGTGTAAAAAGATAGAAAGCATATCAGTATCACTGTGCCTTTTAATTTCTAGATTTTTTTTTCCAAAAACAACTGCCGTTTCCTCTGTAATTCTTTGTCTTTCTGTATAAGATAAATTATCTTCAGTATCCTTAACGTCTTATCTTATTCATACCATATGATTATATTTAATTCAAATGATAATTTAGTATAATCTCTTATTTTTAAAAAAATAGTGTGTGGGTTTTCCATGTAAAAGCAAATAATATACCACTAAACATGAATAAACATACCAGTACTTTATGTTCTTTTTATTCATTGTGTTCTTTAAATTCACTCTGAAAATGCATTATTTTCTGGGATTTATCATAGCTGCTAAATATTTTAAGGTCTTCTGTTTCCAATGTAAAAAATTAATTAGTACAATGATTTTCCCTTAAGTATAATCTCATTTAAAAAAGTGTTTTGGGAATCAGTTGTTTCTATGGTAACTAGAAATTCAAGTGGAATTATAACCTGCTGAAGCAGGATCCATTTGATCAATCCTATGAAAGAGATTTAGGGAAATGCTATCTAAAAAGTGTTAAAGCCATCAGTTTTCTTCAAGTACATTCTTGGGAAAAAATATATCACTCTTTTTGTTCACTGTGTTGTGTTCACTTCACTATTTCAGCCAAATTCCAATATAATATGTAGTTTAATTACAGGAATAGGTCTTAGGAGTTCTTTACTGATAAGGAAAGTACATAAAAACACTATATTCACGGTTCAGGGTGGATGGAGGTTTGGAGCCTGTATTGTATCATTACCCCAGCCTCCTTTGGGATTCTAAACTCTGGCAGCTGTACACGGAAGGACTGATCACAGACTCAGGAACCCAGGATAATTTTAACAGTCAAGCATGCATACAATCTACTCAAATTCATAGTATGCTAAATGTTTAGAGAACAAAACCTAGATAACAAGCTGAAGTGAGGCTCTCTCTTCCCTCCTGAAGAGAGATGGTTGATCCTCCAAAATAGTCTCACATTGCTTTACCTGTGAGATTCAGGTTTGATGAGTAATAAGCCTGCAAGGAGAGGAGAGACGCCTTACAGACTCTGCCCTAAGACGAAGAGGAGCAGAGGGAAGCCAATCATGTGTCCTGACGTCGCTACAAAACGTCCTGGGTCCTGGGTGTCCCATACGCTGAACAATTGGAATAGCAATGTTTTTTCTTAAAAAATGAAGGTAAATGTGGGGTAAACTGAGAGAAAAGAGTGTGGGAAGAACACTGAAATTTCCCTCTCCACTGTGGCTTCTTCAGGTTATTTATATCTCTATCCAGACACCTTCAAATATGAAATAAGGACCACCCTCAGATTCAGACTTTTTTTATGAGAACTAAATCGATTCATGACATGTAGAAGGCTCTTATTAATCATATTAGTTATCTATGGTGAAACTGTTTCTTCAAACAGCATATTTTTGATTTTAGAGATTTTATTATACTATTGAATAAAACAGATTTGAGAAAATTGCTGTTCACGAGCTCATTTTCTTCTTCCACGTGAAAAGAAGTGTACATCTAGTGGATTAATTATTACATTAAACATTGAACAATGTTACCAATCTCAGAAGGATATTGTGAAAACTAGATAATGTTTATGAGAAGGCATGGAAATTTTAACTGACATTATTATCCCTGGCAGGGTAATAAAATCTTCCCATTTGTTTTGGACAAATATAAATAGGAATCAAACGTATTATATTTATATTTTATAAATAAATATAGCAATTATAAATCTCAATCACAATACTCAGATTCAAGTATTCAAGAACTAAAACTTTATTTTTAATAGCTCATACTCTAATGCTCTCTTCCATTAAATTGGCAGATAAACACGACCCCAAACATGCAACCCCACCTGTATGGAAGGGATTGTTCCACAGTTCTGCTTGTTACAGAAGGCCAAAGGATTGAAGGGAGTGAGGCCAATACACAGGCAACATATGTTACTGCAAACCCTCTCTCATCACTGTCTTAAAGGTACCTTTGAGTTCAGTGTGTTTGCACATCTTCCCAAGACTTTCTATTAAACTGCTTATCATCTCATCTACCTAGAGCTACTGTGCAACCAGCCTCCCTCATCTTGCTCCCTGCCTCTCCTGCTGCTAATGTAGTGAACACTTTGTTCCAGTCGTCCAGAAAATATTTTTCTTGTCTTGGAGGAAAAGCTACATTCACGGAGATGCTTCTCCAAGGTAGTACTTTCATGACTCCAAATTTCCTCCTCTAGTTTCACCTTTTTCATTAATTCTATGCTTTCCCAGGAGATTAGGTATTTAGAATACAAAAAGTAGAAGGGCTTGACCCCACCTCTCAGTTCTTCCCTCCCACATACTTTCATACAGCAATAAAGAATCTAACTGCATGAAAGCAAGTAAGGGAAAGGTAAATATACTAGAAGAAACAGTGTATGTTATTAATTCAAACTATCATCCAGGCAAATAGTTTAAATATGTAAGCACTTTGAGAAAATTTGCTTTGTGTTTGTTTCAATCAGAACGAGTTAGTTTATGCTGAAGTAGCACATATATCCAGACTTTTTGACTTCAAACAATAAGCATTTTTGTTTGGTTTGGTTTGGTTGTTCTTATTTATTTTATTGCAGGTCATCTACGGAGTCTTTTCTCTATCACCGTTGGCCTCACTCTGGGACCTGGGCTGCTGGAGCAGCTGCTATCTGGAAAGTGCTGGTTGTTGTAACAGGGAAAAAAAAGATCTTGAATTGTCAGTTATACATACTGGTCTAGAAATAAACAGCACTCAGAATTCTTTGGCCAGTACAAGTCAACCAAGTGGTTTCGTCCAAATCAAAGAAATTGCCTAGAAGGAAAATAAATATTTCCAAATAGCCCAAAAGGTTACCACTGTTCTGTCCATTAGTGTTAAATGCATTTTCATGTTTATCTTTACTAAAAATCATAATCAGTCAATGAGAATATTTAAAAATAAAGTGAATGATTATGGTACCCTCTCATTCTCCCAAAATTTTGACCAACTTAAAATAGGCAACTTAGTAAATCAAACAATTTGAAAATCAAGAGCTGCTCTTTCTTTTTGACATCACTCAATAAATTTTTCCAAAACATTCATTAAATGCTTATTTGGAAATCACTATGCAATTTGTCTTGGATAATGATAAAACAAGTTAACCTTGCCATCAAGGAATTTAAAATTTAATGAGGTAGAAAATGTACATAACTTTTACCTACAATTCCAATAAAACCACCCTTGTGAAAGTCACAAAAACCTACCTGATATTATATCCAATGGTCAACTCCTAGTTCTCTTTGTAATAAACCTCTCTCCACCTTGTAACATAGCATTATTATTTCTTCCCTCTTTAAGAACTTTCCTCCAATCCATCACCTGTCCCTTCTCTTTTAATATGTTCTCTTTGTTGTGGATGTAAAAGTTAATGTTTTCACCTGCACTCTTTCTTTTGACCTCCAGACTTCTATATCTGACCATCTTATTTACATCAACACTTGTCTATCTAAAAGAAAAGTAACATGCCCCAACTTTTACTCTGGGTTCTTCCTCCTTATATACATCTTTCTCTTGCATTGACCATGTCATTAAGAAACACCACCATTCAGTTACTAAGACCAACTTTCTTAAAGTCGTCTTAGACTGCTTTATAGTTGTAACGCACTGCATACTCTGCATCCAAGATTTCAGCAAATTTTATCAGCTGTACATTCAACTGAATTTGACTACTTCTCATTATCTTCACCATTAAAAAAAATAACAATAGTCCAACGTACTATAAGGTCTTATGTCAATTTGTACAACAGCTGTCTGGCTTCTATTTTGCAATTTTGTACCAACTTCACAATGAATATCTTTATACGGAAAAAAAAATCATTAAGTGGTGATTAAACACATCAAGCTTAGAATCAATCATCTGGCATTGTGTTAGTTCTTTACTGAATGCCTGCTACGTGAAAGGAAGTGGAGGAATGAAGGTAACACATCTCTGCCTTCAAAGACTGAACAGAGGCTCAACTATTTCTAATGTAGAATCCCTTCTTCATGCTCTTGTGTTTAAAAATGTGTTTCTAATCTGTTTGAGAGATTCTCATAGTTCTTCTAATTGTTGTAGAATACCTCTGATAAAAACTTGCCAAAAATCTTTCAAAAAACCTGTTTCAAGCTAATTTTCTGTCTAACCATCTCATTAATTTCATAGAAGAAAACCTAGCATTACACTATATGAAATAAAGCCCCCCATCAGTAAATCTTTCAAAATGCAGGTTCAAACATTTGTTTTGATTAAGACAATATGTTTTTTAAAATCTTGTGATAGAATTAATTTAACCATATAATTGATACTCTTTTTTTAATAGATAAAAATAATAGTTTCACTTTTGCGTATGGTTTCTTCAGAAACCCACTGAAATTTGCTGGTTTTTATTTGCGACGCAGTATAGGAATACAGGTGACATCCTACACTTGAAATCAATTAAAGAAAAATTTTAGTTCAATATCATTTAAGTGAGTAATTTTCCTACACATTGGTAAATTTAAACCAAAAAGATATCGCTATGCTTTTGCGAAATAAGATTTAAAAAATAAAATTCCATCATTTTGAGGATTATCTTTCTTTACATCTGGGTGATTTTTTGTAATCCCAAGTATCAAGGCACTCTTGGTATTTTGGGGAATAGTTAACCTCAAGAAACTCTTATGTCAACATTGAATCATTTAAACTCTTCAAAGTTTTATCTGTGCTGCACTCTCAGAGATCAGCCCCAGCATTGATGCTGTGTTAAAGTACTTCATTTGAGTTACTTGTGCACTTTCCAGTTGATTTCTTTGGAGATAAATGTGCACTCCAGGCATGGCTTTATGATGATTTCCATGGGGCTTAGGGTGGCTGACAGTTCTCTCTTGAAGTACAGCTTATCTGTTCTTGAGCTCTGGAGAGCTAAGGTGTTGTCATGGCAGCTCTATAAATTTACATTTCTTTATAATATTAAGGAAAAGCCAAAGACTCATTTCCAGTACTGATGACTCAAGGACACTTTTCTATTTTTGTCTACATGAGCTGTAACAATCTCAAAAGAATAGCCCATGCAGAGACATTTCAATTTTCTGATCACTGTTGTGCGTCTTTAATGAAGTTTCAATATACAAGCAATGAGGAGAATAGAAGTAGTTAGTATATTTGTTATGTAATTAAATGAATTAAATATAATTATATATATGTATTTTTTTTACTTGCCAGGTGACTGAAATGAAGTAAAAAATAGTAAACCCTTTTGTGTCTAAAGTCTCAGAATAATTCACCAAGGAGAATTTTTTTCAAATATATTGTCTTGCCTGATTAAAGAAAAGCGTGCCTTTGTTTGTTAACTGAAAGATCACTGAATATTTCAAAAGTGAGAAGTAAATATTAATACTTCATTGTTATAGTTCAAAATGGAAGAATTTGGCATTGATTTTTAACAAAACTTTCAACATGGCCTGGCAATAAGCTTCATATTTGGCATTTCCACTTCAGATTTTTTAGATAATTTCAGCAGTGCTTTAGTTTATTTTTAAATTCTATCAAACATATTGGCAAATATTATGGAAAAATATTACCTCTCTTGACCAAATAAAACCTTTCTGGAAAATAAATGGGTTATTCTTTCAACATGATTTAAAATTCTGTGTGCCAATTTCTACTAGTACAAAGACTAATACTAGATAGATTAAACTCATGAGATTTCCAGTTGCAAAAAAAAAATCTCTGCCAAGAAGAAAATTCTGCTCGTGGCTGAGAAATGTGTCTTATGGGAGGAAAGTACAGTGTAGTTTGCTTCCATTTCTAAAACATGCATTACTAATATGCTGCTGCAGAGTAAAATATATCTCCCAGTGGAATGTGACACAATTCTCCTTACTCTATTTTATGCTTCCAATCTATTGCTTCATAGATTTTTCAGAATGGAATCATCTTGAAATTTATTATTTCAGTCACCTGTAATTTGAATAAACTAGGAATGTGCTAAGACACATCAGAGCACGAATAAATGTAAATACAGGAGAATCTCTACAAGCAAGTAATAAATAAACATAAAAATGATGACTCAGTGATATTATGGGAAGTTACCAACAATTAAGGTTTTCATTTTTCAATAAAAGAAAATCAATGTCAAAATATTTCTATTGGAACATTAGAATCGATTTTCTTTAAATGGAAGATACACCTCTAACAGACACAGTCTACTAGTAGAAAATTTATAGAGTATAAGGGGAGGTACTAAAAAGCATTATGGTGACTTCTGGTTTCAGATCCAACATGAAAAGAGTTTGGAATTAGTCACTTCTATCATTATGACAAGAAAAACTAAATAAACTGAAAATCAGTTACACAGAGCAGAAGGTGCTAGGGCCATGAATTGAGAAATAAGACTCCAATAGTAAAGGAGAAATAAAGACTTTCCCAGATCCTGAAAGGAATATAAAAACAGGTTCTTTAGGAAGAAGAAAAATAGTATAGGTAAGACATTCAGATCTACACGAGAAAGGAAGAGCATTGAAGAAGGAGTAGATGAAGGTAAAATAAAATCATTTATTTTTCTTATTCTTAACCTAAAAGATGTGTTTAATAATATTAACAAATATATTGGATGATTATAGCACATAATAAGTGAAATAAATGATAGCAATATCATAAGTGACCGGAGGGAGGAACTGGAATACTCTGTTACGGGGTAACTGTACTACATGTGAAGTAACCTAGTGTTATCTGAAGTTGGACATGGATTAATTATAAATGCATAATGGAAAATCTAAAAATATTAAAAAGTATAATCAATATGCTAGGAGAGGTGATAAAATGGAGCTATAAAAATCCTCAATTAAAAACAAAGAAGGCAGAAAATGAGGGGACAAAAAAGAAAAAAAAATGCAACAATTAGAAAATAGCTAAAAATACGGCAATTATTAATCCACTGTATCAATAATCACGTTTTCTTGTGAATTGTCTAAATATATCAGCTAAAAGACAGAGCTTATCAAAGTAGATTTAAAAAATAGACATAACTGTGTATTATCTACAAGAAACCAATTTTAAATATAAAGTAACAAATAGGTTAAAAGTAAACGGTGATGGAGAAAGATATACCACGATGATAGTAATCAGAAGAAAGCTGGATAAGGTACATTAATTTCAGACAAAGCAGACTTCATCACAAGGAAATTTATCAGGGATAAAAATGGGCATTGTACAAAGATAAAGTGGTCAATTCTTCAACATGACATTACAACCTTAAATTTGTATGTAGCACCCAAAAACAGAGGGTCAAAAATGCATAAGTGAAAATCTGATATAATTAAAGGGAATAGATATATTCGCTACTATATCTGGAGGCTCATGAAATGGCCCAAATCCTTGTAAGATAACACTACCAAACTCACACAAGAAGAAATGGACAATCTAAATTAGGCCAATATCAAATAAAATTGAATTAATAATAACTTTTTATACTGAAATGAGTTCAGCAGTGAATTCTACCAAACATATAACAAAGTAATGATTCTAATTCTCAAAAATCTTTCCAGAAAATAGAAGCAGAGGGAACATTTTGTAACTCACTCTTTGAGGCCAGGATTACCCTAATAACAAATCCAGATAAAGACATTTCAATAAAAGGAAAACTACAGACTTGAATATAGACACAAAACTGTTAACAAAATATTAGCAAATCCAATCCGACAATGCATAAAAAGAAATATACACCACAACCAAGTGGGGCTAATTCTAGCTATGCAAGGTTGGTTCAACATTTGAAAATCAATATATTCCACCACATCAACAAGCTAATGAAGAAAAATCATATGATCATACAAATTGATAGAAAAGCATTTAAAAAAATCCAATAACTTTCATGACTAAAAACTCTCAGCAAAGGAATAGAGCAGAACTTCAACTTAATAAAGAACATCTATAAAAATCCTACAGTAACATATTTAATGAAAGGTATCTGGACGATCCCTTGTAAGGTTAGAAACAAGGCAAGTATGTTCTCTCTCATCACTCAATTTACCACCATACTGGAAATCCTAACTAGTATAATATAAAAAATAAAATAAATGGTATACAGATTGAGAAGGAAGAAATAAAGTTGTCTTTTTCATAGATGAAATTGTATGTATAATATCCTAAAAAATCAGCAACAACTACAAAAACAAAACAAACAAAAATCTCTGGGAATTAACAAGCAATGATAGCAAAGTCAAAGAAACAAGTTTTAATATACAGAAGTCAAATACTTTCCTATACACATACAATGATTATTTGGAATTCGAAATAAAAGAATAATAATACCATTTACAATAACATCAAACATTAAATATTCAGATAAAAATCTAATAAAATATATGCCAAATCTACATACAGAAACCATAAAAGTCTGATGAAAAAAATCAAAGATGATACAAATAATTGAAGAGGTATTCCACGTTCATGAGTTGAAAGACATAATATTGTTAAAATAGCAATTCTCCCCAATTTGACCTATGGATTCAATGCAATTTCTAATCAAAATCGCAGCAAGTTATCTGATAGATGAATACAAAACTAAGGCTAAGGCAAAAGATCTAGAATAGCCGACACAATACTGGAGAAGAAAAACAAAATTAGAGGACTAATGTTACCCAATTTTAAGACTTTTAAAAAACCTACAATAATCAAGACAGCATAGTGATGATGAAAGTATAGAGATATAGATCAAAAGAACAGAATAGAGAGCCCAAAAATAGACTCACACAAACATCATTAACTAAACCTCAACAAATGCACTAAGGCAATTCGATAGAAGAAGGATAGTCTTTCCACAAATGGTGTGGGAAGACCTGTATGTCTACAGGCAAGAAAATGAAAATAGACAGAGACCTTATACCCTCCACAAATATAAACTCAAAATGATTTCCAGAGTAAAATGTAAAATGCAAAACTATAAAACTTTTAGAAGAAACTATAAGAAAAAATCTATGTGACCACAAGTTTGGTGATAAGCTTCTAGATACAGCACCAAAAGCATGGTCCGTAAAAGAAACAACTGATAATTTGGAATTTAGTAAAATTTAAAACTTCTGCTATGTGGCAGACACTGCTAAGAGAATCAAAAGACAAACCACAAACATAGAGAAAGTATTTGAAAAACATGTATATGACAAAAATTCTTGTAAACAAAACACACTAAAAACTTTTAAAACTCAACATCAAGAAAACAAACAACCCAAATAAAAAACGTTCATAAGATCTGACAGACATCTCACTAAAGAAGATGCATGGATGGCAAATAAGCATCAGAAAAGAAGCTCATCATATGTTATTTATGAATTGCAAGTAAAAATGAGATACTGCTCCACACCTATTAGAATGGTTAAAATGCAAAACCTGACACCACCAAATGCTGATGAGGATGCAAAACCACAGGAACTCTCCTTCATTGCTGGTGGGAACACCAAATGGCACAGTGATTTTAAAATATAAGGTAGCAACTTCTTACAAAGCTAAAGATGTCTTAAAATGCAATTTAGTAATCAAGCTTATAGGAATTTTCACATCTGGTTTGGAATGTTAATCCTTTCAAAAATCTGTGAATGTTTATAACATCTTTGTTCATAATCACCAAAAACTGGAAGCAACCAAGTGTCTTCCGTAGGTGAATCTATAAACAAATTGTTGTACATCTATACAATGAAGTATTATTCAGTGACAGAGAGAAATGAGCTATCAAGCCACAAATTACATTGATGACCCTTAAATGCATACTGCTAAGTGAAATAAACCAGTCTGAAACTACTACTTGCTGTATGACTCATATTATATGACATTCTGGAAAGGCAAAACTATGTAGATGAAAAAAGATAAGTGGTTTCCAAGGGTTTATGTGGAAATGGAGAAGGACAAAGCACAGGGAATATTTTAGGGCAGTTAAACTATTCTGTATGGTACAGTATTGGGGGATGCATGACACTATGCATTTGTCAGAACTCATAGAATTTTACAGCACAGAGATTTAACCTCAATGTATGAAAATTTTAAAAAAATCATTTAGGAGATAAGGGGATCCCTGGATAGAATGAGGAATATAATACAAGCTTCTAACTGTGTTACAAATGTGTAAAACAAAGTTACTGACGAGGGTGGGGAAAAATTGCTGACCTAAGTAACTCCAGCAATCAGCAGATTATGTAAGACTAACGGTTAAAGAAATTATATATAAACACTGTACTCTTGTTGATAAAGTTGTTTCCCATGGAGCAACGGTTAACAATTCTGTTACCTCTATACTTGTATACTGGAATGGAACAATTGGGTAAATGGTTGGCAGATGCGGGAGTCAGGTTTCTCCCTTTTGGAAAGAGAGGTTATTGATAAACAAGAGAGGGGGCTAGAATTCTAGAATACCCATGTGATAATGGTCTAGAGTTGGAGACATCAATATAATCACTTGCTTAGCTTAAAATAGACACAGATTGTTACACATAGAAATTTATACATGGATATACATATACACATGAGTCAGCGTACACAGTATTTTTATATTTATATATCATTGTTCTGTCAGCTGAGAGGGCCTAGAGGTAACAACACCCGAAGCAGGAACAGAACACCTGGCTCTCATGTCTTGGTTTCTAAAACCATTCTCCAATAAAAAGGAACCAATACTCCTTGGAAAAATGGCTGATTCTAGTACTGAGGCAAGGAATATACGAGTTGAGCCTGAAGCATCTTATAGTGCCAGGAAGTAATAAAGTGCTTGAAAAAACACACACACACACACACACATGATTGGGATATGCCACACAGACACAGGAACTAATTGAAGTGACCAAAACTGGAATAATCTAAGCAATAAAATAAAAGAGTAGTGTTGGTTTATAACTCAAAGTATAAAATAAATATTAGTGAGTCCATACTGATATAAATAAAATAATAAATGAAGTAGAGGGGAAGAGATCAATCCCCCATGCAGAAGAATGCCAAAGATTTCTGTAGATACTCCTTCCTCAAGAGGGTGGAGCACAGGAGCCGGCCCTGTGGCTTAGTGGTTAAGTGTGCGCGCTCCACTGCTGGCGGCCGGGGTTCGGATCCCAGGAGCGCACCGACGCAACGCTTGTCCGGCCATGCTGAGGCCGCGTCCCACATACAGCAACTAGGAGGATGTGCAACTGTGACATACAACTGTCTACTGGGGCTTTGGGGAGATAAAGCGGGAAAAAAAAAAGGAGGAGGATTGGCACAAAAGAAAAAAAAAAGAGGGTGGAGCATAACTCCCCGCTCTTCAAGTATGGTCCGAACATAGTGATTTCCTTCCAAACAATACAATATGGAAACAGGAAGAAATGAAGGGTGAGTATTCATAGACAATCCTTACAAACACTACCTCAGCCAGGTGGTAAAGGTTAACATTCGTAGTGATAAACGATGTGGACACTGTGGATGGTATGTATCATTCTGATGATGTCATGAGAATGGCACTTTACTTCTGTGGTCCTCCTCCCAAGAACACACGACATGAGTCTGATCATGAAGAAAACAACAGATAAATTCCAATTAAGTGATAGTCTAAAAAAGACCTGACCAATGTTAGTCAAAACTATTAAAGTCATCAAAACCAAAGAAAGTCTGAGAAACTGTCTCAGCCAAGAGGAGCCTAGGAGATGTAACAAGTAAATGTAATGTGGCATCATAAATGGGATCCTGGGACAGAAAAATGACATGAGGTAAAAACTCAGGAAATCCGAATACACCGTGAACTTTAGTTAACAATAATTTATCAATATTGGTTCATTAATTGTGACAAATTGTGATAAAATATGGCAATGTTAATAGGAGAAACTGGGTTTGTGGTACGTGGAGACTCTCTGTACTATCTTCACAATTTTTCTCTAAACTGTCTAAAATCAAAAAGCATATTTAAAAAACATTCTTATTGACTTTACCTCAGATCATTCGTATAAGAATCAAGAATAATGCTGGAAGTAAAATAAAAGTACCTAAAGTATGCCTCATTATATTAATGGATTATGTGTAGAACAAAATAGTCAAGCCTTATTAGAATGTGGCGAGTTAAGGTTTTCCTGCAGAAAAGCTATAAATAAAGAAACAGAGGAAATAAGCTTATTTTTGTTTATTTCAACATCTCACCATTTTAAAAAGAAAATGTTAATACAGTTGTCCCTGCTTATCCACAGGGGGATACATTCCAAGACCCCCAGGGGATGCCCGAAACCATGGATAGTAACAAACCCTATTTATACTATATTTTCACCTAAAGGAAGCACTTCACGGCTCCTCTTTGGCACATCCCAATTGCCAGCATCACAACTCTTGCACTTTAGGGCCATTATTACCTAAAATAAGGGTTACCTGAACGCGAGCACTGCGATACCAAGATGGTCGATCTGATAACTGAGAGGTTACTACTAAGCGACTCGAGGGTGGGTAGCGTGTACAGCATGGATTCACTGGACAAAGGGATGAGTCATGTCCCAGGCACCACAGAACAGGACAGGGGGAGATTTTATCAGGCTATTCAGAAGGGTTGCAATTTAAAACTTATGAATTGTTTATTTCTGTAATTTTCCATTTAATATTTTCAGACTGCGGTTGACTCTGGTGACTGAAACCGCAAGAGCGAAACCACAGATAAGGAGGGACTACTGCACCAAAATGGAATTCCTTAGTTCCGTCATTAAGTTGATTTGTAACTAATGTTCATATTAAATACTGAGAATAGGACAAATTTTCAGGCTATCTCCTCTATAATGGGATTTTTATTATGCTTGTGGATAAAGGTTGGAACTTGTTTCATACTGATGGCCTGGAAAAATGAAATCTACTGCTCATATGCAGTTTTGATGGCTTAGAAGCAAGATGGCAATTTAGTCATTACTTATATCCCTAGGTTTATTAAGACGGTACTGTCTATTACGAACAGAAACACCTTCTTTTGTATTATATTCAAATGGGGAAATCATGTATTGGAGAAACGTTTTCAAATGTAACCTTGAAAAAAACAAAAACACTGGATTTGAGAATCAGATGCTGCAGAGTGATTAGTTGTTTTCTGATGTTCTTCCCAACTCAGTCGTTTTCTAAATCTGTGTTTTTTCTAAAATAAAAATCTCTCTAAGCTGTTCTTCTATAAGTAAAAGCTGATTGAATTTGCCTCTTGAGAATGACATTAACCATCTAATTGAATTGTGATACTTACATAAGAGGAGAATATGAATAAAAGCTTGCACCATACCAATTCATAACAATTGGAATTATAACTACTTATTGTCTCCCCCATGCAAGTTCGTTTCTCACCCAAGACGCTAACAACAGAGTTTGGAATCATATTGTGCACACATTTTTGAACAATAACCTCATAGAGTTTGGAAGGTTACTAATAAATAAAATCACATAGTTTAAAATTTTTTGGAGATTCTCCATTTTTACATTACAAATTGTAGATTATATTGGGTACATAAGCAGACTAGTTTATATGTATCAGAATATTTCTACTGGAGATTTTCAGATACGGGAGGAAAACTTGACCTGTTTTATTTACCTGATCTAAATGACTGGGAATCAGAAATTGTTGTTTTAGACCTCAATGCAAGAACCGATACAGGGTTTTGTTATATCTTTTCCTCCATAAAACTCGTACATCAAACTATGAGTGAGTCACACTTTGGTCAAGGGCTATGTTAACAATTATGGCATCAGCAGTGTTTTATTAAGCAAATAATTAAATTACCATTAAGAGGACTTGATAAAACAGGATATTTATTGATTGATTTAGGAGTAGAAAGTAAGGCTGGAGGAGAACTAGGAGAATACGGTGTCCTGGAACCAAGTGAATAAAGTATTTTCGGGTAGAAAGAATGCCTTTTCTGGGTAAAGTTACTCCATCAAGAAAGATAAAGTAACATAAACACATTATATTTGACCATTGCATTTTGGAGGTCATATCTCTAGAACCCACAGAGCAGTGGAGGCAAAAGCCTAATTGGAGTGCATGTTAGAGAGAACACATTGAGTAATAGAAGGCAAAAGTATATCCACCCAACCAACTGAGAAGTGCTGCTGAAAACTGAGGAGAGAAAGGGGCCAGCAGCAAAACGTAGAATTGGGGACAGTGAGTGTAATATGGTGAGAATAATACAACATGCTTATATGTTCATAAGAATGATCTAGAAGAGAAGGAAATTTGATGATGTGGGTAGGAGATGGTAAAATTGCTGGAGTGATAGCATTTAAGAAGGTTAACAAGGATGAGACTCAATGTAGTTCCGATGAAGAAACAAGAGAGCGGGCACAGACTGTGATCAGAGAGGCTGGTGGGTGTTGGGTATGGTGGTGTAATCTGTGGAAGTTCTCTCTCAGATGCTTCAGTTCCTTAGGGGGGTGGTAAGAATGCACTTGGAGTGAGTGTTGGAGTGGAGATACTGGGCATTTGAGGAGAGAGGAGAAAGTACAAAGCCATGCTTTAGAAGAGATAGAGAATGATGGACTGGGGAAATACAGGGTGATTGCCAGGCAGCATTCACTTTTGTGGTTACCAATTAATTTAATGACTTTATGTGACTTTTAAAAAAGTTTTGATAATATTTATAGGGGTATATATTCTCTTAGTTTTTTACGAGTAAATTACAGCTGAGCTAGCACAGTGGCGAAAGAGAAAAAAGCACAATTTAGTTTTTTGTAAAGTGTGTTTTAAGATGTTTTCAATAATATAGTATGTTTTATTTTAAGAAAGCAAGCTTGTCTGAATTGAATTCTAAGTCACTGATATGGATTCTTGAGACCTTATTGGAACGAAGTAAGAGCTCGCTGGAATTTTATTGTTATATCTGCATGGAGCCAATCCAGAAAATTCAAGCAGAACTTATTTATATAGTAGAGCTGGTTTATAAACAATGCTTTTTAGAATGTCTGCGTAAACCTTATACGTAATTTAAGAATGCTTTACTACAGAAGTTTTTCACTGACAAACTTAATAGAGAGTGTGTACAAATGGGTTCTTATAAAAGGAAAACCATCAAGTTTGTATGTATCCTACCGGTTGCACAGATTAATTACGTCACACTAGAAACAGCGTGTTGCATTTACAATGCCTTAGTATATACTTGAAGGCTCTTTGCATTTTGCATAATGACAGTGCTGATCATAAACGGGGAGTATATTCTTTTCCCAATTACTTTATGTTTTAAATAGTGTATCTTATTAGGCTCCCAGGGAGAAGATTAATTTGAATACTTCTCTTATAGCATGTATGTGTATTGAAATATTTGAGTGGTTTATCTTTCTGTCTTTAATGTTACCTATTTACATTTTGGCCATTTTGTGATGTTCAATTGCTTTTGGTAATAAGGATTCACAGCAGTATTTTTTGATAATGGAAAGTCAAGTTGAAATTATAGGCAGCCACGAATTAGAACTCAGAAAGTTAGTAGCCCTCCTACTGAGATGGGTATTAAAGTTAATTTTTGTATTTCAAGATGTAATCATATGATCTACCCTAAATTCATTCTTTTCTGAATAATGGAATCATAAAATTTTATACTGGAGAGATGTAAACAATTTACCTATTTATCCTTACTTAGCAATGAGGTATCTATTTTCAGAACTTATTTTTAGAAGAATAAAATCACATGTTTTTAAAATCACATCTTACAAATGTTAACTCCTGCCTTCACTACAAATCAAAGCAGAGCTATGCAGCCAGGCCAAGTGGAATAAACAGCATAGACATACAGAAGAGGAGATTGTTTATAAACATGAGCAGCTTGCCTGATGGACTTTGTTGGCTCACACGGTTTTTTTGTCCAATGAGCATCCACGGAGACAGACACACAAGGAGAGTCAGAGAACATACTGCTAAGCAGGATCAGTGTGCAAATCATACGACAATGCAATTTGCCCACTGTCTCTGTCATGGTGTCTGAGTTGCCTCGGCTGTTTTAACTGAGAGTCATTCGCACACTATTCTAAGCAATCTTCTGAGTCTTCCAGAATTTTCTTGGCTATCGGGTTCTGGGTTAGAATCTGATGACGAGAGTGCTCTCAAGATATTTGGAAAGTGAAAAAGAAAGGCAAGTGGCTATTCCCGGGAGACAGCTACAGGCAGATCTGTGAACAAACGTGCAGTTTATGACAGCTTCAGAGTGAGTCTTTTGGAACCAGTGGCTTCACTTCAATTATTGAAATGAATAGGAAAGAGAAAGATGGAGAAGCCATCACCAGTGTTTTCATTTGCAGAAGCAAAATGGGCTTGGTGTGAATCTCAAAACCTCCTATAGATTTACCAGAAAATTCTTGGCTTCCATACCACAAACAGGTCTCTCTGAACCAGAATTGCACACATGGAGCAAAAAAAGATATAATGACAGTTTGACTTACCCCCATTGATTGCTTCCACCTCTGGGGGCTGGAGTTGCAAATATCAGACAGTATGTAGCATTTCCTTCACCTGGCGTGTGAGGCAGCCAGAGTCATCACCCTGTCTTGATCAGTAACAATTCTATCCTTGCAAACACGGAGACAGAGACTCCCCAGACAACTCAGCCAGTAATGAGAGGGGACTGTCAGCAACGCTTTGTCTTCTCACATTTGAGTTTTCTAAAATAATGTCCCTTGGAGCAGCTGTCTGCAATCTTGGATATGCTTTAACGGAAGTGAAAAAAGACAGATAAGAACTTTGATTCAGTTATACCTTAATCTTTCCAAATTTCCATTTTTGTCTATGCTTTATAATTAACATAATATCTTAGTTCTAATATTATGTAACTTATACAATATAATGCAAATATGTACATACTATAAGTGTAAACTGATAGAATGTTGCTGCTATTAGTCACAATCAACAGTATTTGGGGACAATTGGCTTAAACCGTGTCACACATTATCAACCCATAAAAGAAAGCTATTGGTATTAAAGTGTTTTTTTTTTAATTTTTACATTTTACTTTCTGTGATTTACAAATATTGTGATATATTGTTCTTTTGTAATAAGAAAAAGATATGTGGCAACATCACTCACTACTCAGCACCTATATCTACGAGGCCTTTTACAGGTGGTATAGTATGTCTCTTCCAGGCTGAAGCATTTCAGAGCTCATGCACAATCCCCCAGCTCTCTTCTCTGTGCATGAATGAGACAGACTCTGCAAAGCTTTGGGCCCCAAGGCAAAATTTACAAAAAAGGAGAAGTAAGGCTTTATTTATTCAGGCACTAATATTTCAAAATTGTTTGTTACCACAACATAGCCTTCTCCAAACTCACTAATACAAAATGAAGTTAATAATTAAAATCATGAGAAATAATGAAAAAATATGAATGAATGTGCTTCTGATATTCAAATCAGCAAGAACTTTTTAAGTGTAACTGTTATGGAATGAATTATGTCCCCTCAAATAAATTCATATGTTGAATTTCTAACTCCCAATGTGATTGTATTTAGAGATAGAGTTTCTAAGGTGGTAATTAAGATTAAGCAAGGTCATAATGGTGGGGCCCTCATCTGATAGGACTGGTGTCCTTGCAAGAAGAAGAGGAGACACCAGAGCTTTCTCTTGTAGCAAAGACCATGTGAGGACATGGCCAGATAGCACGCTCTGCAAGGTGAGGAGAGAGGTCTCACCAGAAGCCAACCCTGATGGCGTCTTGATCTTGGACTTCCAGCCTCCAGAACTGTGAGAAAATAAATTTCTGTTGTTTAAGCCACCCAGCCTATGGTATTTTGTTATAACAGCCTGAGCAGACTAATTTAGATTTTGGTACCAAGAGTGGGGTGCTGCTGTAGCAAACATCTAAAAACGTGGCAGTTGCTTTGGAACTGGGTAATAAATAGTAGAGGCTGGGAGAGTTTTGAGGTGCATGCCAGAAAAGGCTTATGTTGCCTTGAAGAGACTGCTGGTAAAAATATGGATGTCAAAGGCAATTCTGGTGAAGGCTCAGAAAAAAAGAGGAGAGCTGTAGACAAAGCTATCATTTTAAAGAATATATGCTATCATGAACAGAATGTTGCTAGAAATATGAACATACAAGGTGATTCTGGTGAGATCTCAGATCAAAATGAGAAACGTGCTGTTGGAAACTGGAGGAAGGGCCATCCTTGTTATAAGGTGGCAAATAACTTGGCTGAATTATGTTTTAGCATTCTAGGGAAAGTAGAATGTTCGTGATGAACTTGGATATTTAGCCGAGGAGATTTCTAAGCAAAGTCTCGAAGAGGTAGCCTGGGTTGTTGTTATCGCTTATAGTAAACTGTGAGAGGAGAGAGATGAATTGAAGAAGGAATTGTTAAGCAAAAAGGAGCCAGAACTGAAAGACTTGGAAAATTCTCATCCCATCCATACTGCCAAAAAACAAATAAATAAATAATATATATATATATACACAAAGCATGTTCTAGAGAGAACACCAAGGCTGTGGTTGCACAGTCACTCCATACAGAGATTATCCGTGACGTGAATCAACCATCTCAACAGAAGGCAGGCACAGAAATGGGATTATACCAGCAGAGATACTGCCAGTTTGGACCAAAGGGAATAGAGAAGACATGAAATAAAGGAAGGTTTTCAGTCTTCTGAGAGTCTACAGAACAGTACAATAGAGCTATCCAGCTGCAAACATGCATTTTCCATCAAGAAAGGAGAAGAATGACCCCAAAGGTGATTCAGAGATCATCAGGGCTGCCAGTCCCACCACAGCCCCAGAGCATATTGCCCCGGAGGAGGGCAAGGTTGTCTTCTCATTGGTTTCAGAGGGTGGGGACACCTGCTTGGTTTCAGTGGGCCAGGCTTCCTCTACCCAGTGCCTTGGGGGGGTGAGGGCGGGGCACCACAAAGAGGAGTTGGGGGGAGATGTTTCTGCCCAGAGCCAAGAGGGTAGGGCTGCCACCTAGGGTCTTGTGAGTGACACTGCCACCCCAGTGGGCCTAGTGGGTACAGCATAAATTCAACGAGGATTATTCTCAAGCCTTAAGATCTAGTGACATCCGCCTTGCTCTCTTTTAGACTTGCTTGGGACCATCACCCCTTTCTTCCGTCTTATTCCTCCCTTTTGGAATGGGAATGTTTATCCTATGCCTGTCCACCATTGTATTTTGGAATCACATAATATGTCTGGATTCACAATTCACAGCTGAAGAAGAATTTTGCCTCCAGGTGAATCATACATTGAGTCTCACCCATACCTGATTTAGAGGATATTTAGATGAGACTTTGGACTTGAAATTGATGCTGGAATGGGTTAAGACTTTTTGAGGCTGTTGGGATGGGGTGAATGAGGACATGGATTTGGGGAGCCAGAGGACAGAATCTTATGAGCTGAATTGTGTGTCCCCAAAGTTCATATGTGGAAGCCCTAACCCCCATATGACTCTATTTGGAGGCAGGGCCTTTAGGGAGGTAATTAAGGTTAAATGTGGTCCTAAGGATGGGACTCCAATCCCACAGGACGGATATTCTTATCAGAAGAAGAGACATCAGAGCTCTCTCTCTCTCTGTGCGCACACAGAGAAAAGACGTGAAGACACAGCAAGAAAACATTGTCTGCAAGCCAAGGAGACTGGCCTCACCAGCAACAAACCCTGAAAGCAGCTTGATCTTTGATTTGAGCCTCCAGAACTGTGAGAAAATAAATTTCTGTTGTTGAAGCTACCCAGTTTGTGGTATTTTGTTATGGCAGCCCGAGCAGATTCATACAATGACTAATGGAAAGGAAACAAAAACAAGAATCTCTTGAGTCTATAAATATTAAAACCAGCTTTACATTAAATGCCTACAATAAATAAAATTGAGTGAAATGACAAATTACAAAAAAATTTCAATGTAAATGACATGCAACTGATTTATTATTCAGAAAATTTTAAAAATCAATGCACAAAAAATAACTAAAAAGGGCAAAATCATGAATGGAAATTTATAATTGAAAAGTATGTATTCTTGTATTTATATTTATATTTACATATATTATTGCATTTATTACTGTAATAAATATAAGTGGAAAATATTAAAATCTTTCATTTTTTCCAATATTCAAGGTATATCATTTTAAATGATATTTTTATTATAAATTGGCCAAGATAAGAATCTATCTGTCATCTGTATATCTATTTTCATATTTCTCTATAATTGCTAGGAAGGACACTGATGCAGTCATGAAACTGACTGTAAGGGGTACTGTAGTAACTATGGTGGCCAAAGTATGCTGAGTTAATCAACAACTCTGGAACTGTCATTTAAAAATTTACTTCATGATCATGTCCAATGCAGGACAGTGAGGGACCACTTTTTCTTTGTCAGGGAAAGAGTAGAGAGATGAAGGGGTAACCACAGGTAATTAAAGGTTATGGTCTAGAAGTAACACCAGCATTGTGCCACAACATAGTAACTTGGACTAAGCACTTGGGCCTGCTCAACAGCAGAAAGGCAAGAAAGGGCCAGCTGCCGGGAGAACTCAGCAGAGCTGAAGATGGGAAGCCTCCGCTGTAGACAGGCCTCAGATAATGCGCCGACACAAGAATAAATCTAACTATTCTGAAGCATATTTCAAAATATGCATTAATAACCTTAAAATGTTTATTTCCTTTGAGCCAATATACTTCCTTCTTTCAACTGATTCAAATAAAGTATAATGAGAAATAACATTTTTGATATTTACTGTATCCTAGATATTGTTATTTAATTTTCATGTATAATCTTATTTAATTCTCACAAGAAAACTATGAACTAGTTAATATCATCATCTTTATTAAAGCTGGTAAAGAAGAGACATAGTGGAACTTGAGTCATTTGTCTACTGTCACTCAGCTAATAAAGTTCAGAGCTGTGACTTTAATCCAGGTAATATTGATCTAAAGCCACTGACCTTAATCTCTACAAGTCATGAAATGATATCCAAAAATTATGCTCAAGAGTGTTTTAAAAACATTTTTGCCACTATTGAGAGATATTTGGAAAATAAAATAACTGTTCAACAATAAGACAATGGTTAACTAAACTGAAGTGTAGCCATATGATGAAACAAAATAAAAACATGTGTTTGAAGTGCATTTTATGATTTGTTAAATACTCAAAAATAGAAAAAATACAAATCCAGTTTAAAAAGCCAATATACTCTTTCTCCTTTTAGCCATTCACTCAGTTCATTCATTGAACAAATATTAATTGTGCAAATATCATTTCATTAATATTTTATATTTATTATTTAAATTGTATTACTTTGCCCTGGTATTAAGGACACAAAAGTGAAGAAAAAGGGGAGGGAGGGTTGGAGAGAGAGACAGACAGACAGAGACAGAGAGAAAATACGATTATGTCAGAAGCTCAGCTGAGCTGGAGGGAGCTGAGCTGCCAGGTGTCAGAGAAGCTGATTAAGACAACAAACCAAAATGAAAGCAACAGTGAAAGCTTCATCACTCATTGTGATAGTAGAAACAAGAGGCTAACCTGGAGAGAGTGCTGGCTCCCCGGTCCCACATTCCCCTTGGCTCTATAAGCAATAGAGGGTCAGGTGCGTCAGCACAGATTGGGGGTGTCCCACTGCTGAGGAGCCTCAAACAGAAGGCTTCTACAATTTGAAGGATGTGAGGGCTGGAAAGATGGAGGAGGAGAAGGACTAGGAGTGGAAAAGTACTGAGTACTAAGTCAGAGTGGAGAAAACCGTCTTCAAGTTTCTCTCTAGCGCTCCCAATGAAAAGGCTTAGGCAGAGGCACTGGAGAGAGCATCAGCAGCGGGTCCTCACTAACGCTGTCCCGAGCTGGGATGCAGATTTATATGCACAGAAGCACAGCCTGCGGGTGGGCCTGAGTCCCTGACTGCAACTCCTTCAGAAACTGCCATGCAGTGGGTGCGCACCAAGTCTGCAGGGGGAGGGCAGCTTCTCCACCAGGTAAAGCACCGGTAATTGCCTACGGCTGGGCCTGAAAACTCACGTTAAGTTGCTAGCCAGGAGCTGGACTCCTCATAATTACATTCTCTAAACTTGTATATATGAGAAATAGTGTGTATACGTGTATATACACATAATATTTTTCACAGAGGAATAATACAAATAAGTATACAACTTGTTAATGAATTATTAAAGCAGTCATCTTTAATCAATGGGATTATGATTAATTTTTGTTTTCTTTGTTGAAGTGTTCATATTGAGATGAAACTGTGAACTTTTTATACCTTTAGAGAAAAGGGGTCCCATCCAAGCTTTGTTATGTGCATAAAGAACACAGCCTGGAGACATGAAGTGAAACTAGTGGGAAGAGGTGAAATTTGAGTTTGGCCTTGGATCATAAAAGGAAGACCTGGCTGTTAGACAAGGGAGGAATTTATGAAGAAACAGAATAATAAGCTAAAGCTATGACACTGAAAAGTTTAGGATATGTTTTAAGAAAATCTAATAGTCTTATTTGATTCAAAGAGAAAAAAACCATATAGCATAATGTTGAATGGTGTAAATGACAGGCCTCACTGTTTGCACGCAATGTTATAAGTAATGGAGACTTACTGAAATTATTAGAAAGGAAATGACTTGACTAAACCCATTTAAACTGGGAAAGGTTTATACCCAATTGCGGGAGTAACCGTAAGCTCATCACATAAATTCAAGGTTCTGGGGTCACAGTTGCTTCAGAGTAAACAAGAGCAGAGCCCATGGGCATGCATTTCCTGTCTTCAGCCAAGAGCAACTTGGTCATGACCAGCACTTCTTTGGTTTTTATTGCTTTAACTTTCTCCTAGTTGGTGCAATTTCTGTATACTTCTGAGTATTTGATCTCTTTATGTTGTAAATGAGAAAGTGACTCATGTTCAAAGACGTGAACTCAGATTCAAGGTGCTGAGAGTTCAGAAGGTAAAGATCGGTGGTCACGTCCTAGCCAAAACAATACCTGTGAGTTAGGGTGAACTTCCCAGCGGCAGGTGGCTTGCACTTCCAGGTAACAACCCTTCTCACCTCTGTCGTGTGGTGTGAGATTTTACGGCATTGGAAAGGGCTAACATTGCGAGTGTCGGGGCTTGCAGCTGTGTAGGAAGGCAGCATTTTGTTTTCCTCCATATTAATAACCCTTCTTCAGAAAATCAGGTGGAGAGCAAAGTGGAGACATAGATATCCAGTTTCCCCAAGTGGAAACATCAAGAATAACTACTATGATTCAGCAAGCCAGATTGACCTTTTTGTAAAAGAAATAGATTCTCCCAACTACATGATGGCTATGTCAGATACAAAGAGGCAATGGCATTATTGATGATCTATAGAATGTTAGAATTTTTTTAAAAAACTGGAGCTGAGGCAACAAGCTAGGTTGGGAAAGAGTTAACTCAGATCAGCACTAGGACAATACAATTGGAAATCAAAGAGCAGGGACAAGTGGGAAAGAGTTTACAGAATGAAAATCTGTAGGATTTAGGAATTAATTGGTTGTGGAGAAGAGGGAGTGGTAAACAATTACTCTGAGGTTTCAAATCTAGTTGACTGAGCAAATGGTGGTGTTATCACTCTATGTGAAATGCTTAGCCGCATTTCTCTGAGACTAAGCTGGTCATGGTTTTTATTATGTTTCCCCAGATTCAACTGAGTTTGGGTTTGCAGTCAATCAATCCAATCAATAAACATATAACAACCAGTGATGACATGGAAAAAATATAAATCCGAACCTTGGGAAGATAATCTGCATATTCTACATATATGTAATGGTGTGTGTGTGCATGTGTGTGTGTGTGAGACAGAGAGAGAGAGAAAGCACAATAACAATTAGCATGTTATCCAGCCATTAGTCTATGCTAAGTACTATTCCTAATATGGCTTTATATGCACGAACTCCCTCAAACTTCAAACAAAAATGATGACTAGTTGCAATTAGTATCTCGATTTTTACAGGTGAGGAAACTGAGGCTTAGAGAGTTGCAGTTTCTTTCCTAGGGTCAGAGAGCCAGCACGTGGAGGCACAAAGACTCATTTCAAGTCAATCTGATTCCAAGGCCTATAGTAGTCCCTCTTCATGTTCTTCACTATCCAAATCCGGAGTGGTTGGGGAGAATGGCTATGCAGACCACATAATCTGGGATCCTTTGCAATGAGATCATTGTGGAGGTTAGAAGCACGGGGAGGGCCACTTGTGGAAGAAGCCTTGCCTTCATATTGCCTGAAGCACAGGATGAGAATTGCTGGTGCTGGGAGAGGAGGAGCGGGTTTAATCAACGATCCATGTCTGGGACAACTCGCCATGCCATGAAAGCCTGGATGCACAACCGGACTGGGGGGAGGAGGTTAGGTGAGTAGACCACTAAAAGGACTGAGTTCCCGGGATTGAAGGACAATGCCAGGTTATGAAGCCTACATTCGGAAATGATTCTAAGATACTTCTCTCACCTTTAAACCTCCCTAAGAATACACTCATAAGACTTCCTTTATGCTCAAATATATATGAGAGTGATACAAACTTCCAGTTATAAAATAAATAAGTCACGGGATGTAATATACAGCATGGTGACTATAGTCAATAATATGTTATTGCATATTTGAAAGTTGCTAGGAGAGTAGAACTTGAAAGTTTTCATCACAAGAAAAAGAAAATTTGTAGCTATGTATGGTGACACATGTTAACTAGACTTATTGAGGTGATCATACCACAATATATACACATATTGAATCATTGTGTTGTACACCTGAAACTAGTGTAATATGTCAATTATACCTCAATAAAAAAAAGGAATATATGAGAGAAATTCAGGATCAGACAAATTAAGTAATCTAGACATAATGACGAACTGAATAGACCAGCGAATCTACACAGACTGACATGCCTCAAATACTGACCACTGCAGACCCTTTGAAAGCCAGGACAAATAGACTACTGTGAATATCATTTTACTGCCTAACATTCATTATCCTTCTCCTCAGACATCTGCCTCCACATTCCGTTCAGGCGACCCGCGTGATTCAAGGGAAACTGACCCCATCCAAACCCCAGAGATTAACTCTGATAAAATATACCAATCAGAGCAATTCCACCCACTTTGCTGGTAACAGGATTAGGCGTGAACTCAGAACAATAGGCTGAATGAGATAAAAGATTTTCTGGAGGATTTTGGAAAAGTTTCTAGTAGTTTTTCCCGGAGTAATTTATTCCTGCTTTCTGTAAATGAGGAAATCTTAGCTCCAATTTTTCCTCGCAGCATTTTATGATGATGAGGAACTCAGCCATAAAGTAGCATTCTGGATGGTAGTTTGGAGAGAAGAACAGAAACTTCTGGAATATTTTTCAGTGGCTGGATTCATTGATCTTAATGTTTTTCCTAACTTTAGATATGCACTTACATGAATGAATTTTTCTCCTATTCTCTAAGCCAGTGTGAGGCAAAGGTTCTGTTTCTTGCAGATAAATATATTCTATGGATACGCCGACAGTCTGGTTCAGCTGAACTCTCCAGACATGTGAATATGACCAGTCATAATGACCCGTTTGGTTTTATAGACCTTTCAAGACTTTGATCCCTCTAGAACTAATAATACTCTGGATATACTGAGTGCTGTATCTAGACACACAAATGCAGACACACTGGTTATCTTAGTCACTCTGACTAATCCTGACAGTCACACAGGTCAGAACGCAAAAGGTCCCTGTGCATCTGCCCAGCCCGAGTTTCAGGAGAACTCTCAGTCCCGTACAAACAGGAAAGCGGTCGTCCTGTCGAGGCTCTCTCTGCTGCTGCATTTAGCTGGTGGGTGAGCTGGGCACGTGGATCCGCTGGGACAGCTGGGCCCTCTCTCTCCAAGTGGTCATCCATTCTAGGCTCTTTCATATTGCTATAGCCACAGGGAAATAATCTAAGAGTGTTAATACAGAAGCTGCAAGATCTCCTAAAGCCTAGCTTTCCAAACATCATGACATCATTTCTCCTACATTCTTTTGATCAAGCAAATCACAGGCCAGTCCAAATTCAGGGGGAGTAGAAATAACCTAGATTTGATGATTTTTTCCTTGAAAATTAAACTATAAATTATATAGCAGGAGCTCTGACAATGAATACTTGAATAAAAGGAATCCTCATTTGAGTTATCATATACTCAATAGATAAGTTTAGAAATGTTACTTTAGAGCAACAGTTTATATGAATAGGTACTTTGAATAGATTTTCCTAATGGTTTTTAAATTGTTTTTCAGCAGTCTCTTGATTTAAAGATGGGAGAGGGAGACTGGGGACAAGCAGACACTCCAACCCTCACTTCCCGCCGACCTCCCCACTGCTGGCTTCAACCACAGTAGCCCAGCTTGATCTGTTTTACATAGGGAACATCTGGACAATACTTTATTTGGAAAAATAACTCTACTGCTAAAAATTATTTTAAATAACTTTATATTATTTTATATAGTTTATCACATTTTAGCAATTTGATATTCAAAGCTTTAAATAAAAAAGCAGACTTGTTGTTCAAATCTCTCATATTCAAGTTTCCTTCATCTTTTCAGGATGGCATTTTGTACAAAGGTATGTGTCTACCTAAATCTACATAGAAAAATTTAGGACGATGAAGTTGTATATAACAAAACCAGACTATAAGCCCATTGCTTAACTAGTACTGGCTTCACAATTTGATATTGTTCTTGAGTTTGAGGAAGAGTAATGATGTTTTCAACAATGTAAGAAAGTTTTACACTTATTTGCTGTTTTAAAATACTGATGGTTTCCCCTAAGTTAAATCTAAAATTATTTTGATCACCATATTATATGTTAAGATGCTATTATTTTTTTAATTATTTAGCACATCTTTTAGGAATTCTACAGCCTTTATATGTTCTCTTGGGAAGGTCAAAACAAAGCTAAATTTGTTTTATTAAGAGCAGAATTAATGTGTTAGTAAGACTGAGTTTTGTTTTAACCTCAACTGTGAAACATAAAACAAAGCAAAAGAAAAATAGACATATTTAGAACTTCCATATAAGACAAGACTGAAGGGAATACAATCCTTCACTAGATTCATCCTCTTCCTTCTCAAGAGTTGGACTTGAGATAATGCACTTCTCTGTTCTGTAAAAGAAATTTCCACTGAAAGTAGAAAAAGAATAACCCCTGCCTTTCATTATGACCCATCATATCATATCCTGTAAAGTCTGAGTAGACAGATGAGGTAACATTTCTACTTTTTCTTCTTATCGCAGTGTCAACTTTAAGATTGCCTATATTCTTTGACAAAGGTTTAGTAATTTCCAGTGCTGAAACCTTTAATCATTCATTGTGCCTGTAACAGAAAGATAGAACTTATTTCAAAAATAGCAATCTTGTCACTTGGACTGAAGAAAGAAATCCACAATGTTAATAGATCACTGTGACACTTTTCATGGTCAGAAATAGGACAGAGGCAAAAAGAGAAAGTACTGTTTCCATTTATTCTTTCTTAGTAGTATGGACAGGCAGAGGGAGAGAGAATCCGAACATGCAGATATTTCACTCTGGTTAAGAACAAGGAAAAAAGTGCTCGATTTTATCCAGTGGTTTAAACTTTATGTTGGCAGATAATGAAACTACTTTTTGTGTGTCAGCTCTAAAGAAGATTTATTCACCCATTTAATCATTTTATCATTTGCTTGTTTATTCTTTCAATAAGTATTTACTGAATACTTGTATTATTTCAAATATTGTGCTAGTCAATATTGTTCTAAGAGTGAAAAAGATAATAATAGCTATCAAAATAAAGTTCCAAACAATATGGACAAACAAAACATTAAAGATAAAATTCAAGAATGAGTTTTAGCCAAAACAAATTTTTCTAAATATGCGGTGGTCATTTCTGACAAATGATCACATATTCTGCAAAACTATGAGATTTCTACATGCCTACGGAGTTAAAAATTAAACTATTGAATATTTTTTGGAGGAAAAATTATATAAAAACAAATTGATTTAGACATAAAAAATGAAAATACTCAAACCAAAATAACATTTTATTAAAGACTTAAGTACAATAAAATATTTTATACCTAGTTGCTACTGCCTTGATGTCTTACAAGGGATAAAATATATGGTACTATATTTTTAGAAACTTTAGTTAGGCCTCAGTGAATTTTCCTAATGCCATTAAATGTTGAAAATATTTTAAATTCTAGAAAATTTTAAGTAATCACAATTTGTTTTGTCATTTATAAGATCTGCTATCTTCAGGTGAGTATATTAAACCGACACTAATTATGACCTTTACATAAAACATACCAGATCTTACGCCATAGTCTTTCATACCACAATCTGTCAGTATGAAAGGGTGGGGGTAGCAGAATTATCCCAAATCCCATTTTAAAAACAACCAAAACAAAAAAATTAAACTTTTTCCCTTGAGATGCAAAGACATGCCTTTTTAGGAATGGTACTTTTCTGAGGAAACAATAATAAAGTTTTCACTAATTAATTCCTCAAAGTTCCTAAAGCATGAAAATAGAAGGAAAAAAACCCAGCATAACATTTATTGAGCATTCACTATATGGCATGAGTTATGCTAAGAAGGAAAGTGAGTTTTGTTATTTTCACTTTTGTCGATGAAAAACTGAATTTTTGAGGCTTGAGATCCCAACCTAGTGGGGCATCTTGACTCCCAAGGCATGCTATTTGATCTTAAAGCACGTGTAATTTTCAAAGCCCTACTGCTTCGTTGCCATTGCATAGATGTTGATGTGGAGCCTTCCACACAGGTCCCCACAAAGCGCACTGATGTAAGTGGCAGAAGATGGATTCAAGCCCAGGTCCTCCACATTCGAGCCCAGCGCACATTCACTGTAAGGTATTGCTTTCCTTAATAGGACAAATTCATTGACAACATTATACCGAATAAACATAAAGAAAGTTGTTTATTTCCTTAACAGTACTGTCTGGAAGAAAAACATATTTTTATATTATATATAATCAATCTCAGATTCTACATGTATTATTCTATCAGTTTGGCAAATTTAGGATATTTACATAAGAAACCCCTGAATTTGAAGAAGCTACATATGTTTACTGAATTAGTCTCTAAATCTCTCTCCAGTCATTAAGAGAGGATTCACTTGTAGCCAGGACAGTAAAACCATGAAGCAGATTCTCAGACTCCGTTTCAGGCTGAGTGACTCATGCAGCATTCACTGATAATTAAAATAGTGGGTAGAGAGAGAAGAGGAGAGAAGGAAGAAAACTGCCCCCCAGTATAAAACATTACGAAGATTAAACCACCAAGTTTTTCCCACTCACACTTTAGGCCTTGTGAATATCACTTTATTTTTCATCAAAAAGATGCGTGAAATGTTCTCAAAGATTTATATAGTTTTTTGTAGGAATATTTCTACTTATGTGTAGGAAGAATAGATGATGAATTTTAAGTAAAAAATATCAGTTGTATAAAACAACTTGTATAAAAGTCGAATGTATATTCACATGCATTTATTTATTAAAATGACTTAGAAATATTCAATGGAAGGCCTAACTTATTTATCTTCCTAAAATTGATTCTCATTTATGAAGGAACGTAATTTTCTTCTAACATGATGATCACTGCTGAGAGGTTTCTAAAACAGTGAGGTTGTGCTTACAAAAAGGCACTCCCTATGGTAGAATGATGTATATGGGGAAATCACTATTAGATCAACCTCCCCATTGTTGGCACTTTCAAAGGATGCCTTTTGTTGATTAATCTGCAGAATGAAAATAAATTATTAATTTTAATGTCCATATGGATTCATAATCCTCTCTGATAGAAAGTATGTTTTCATTAAATTAGTTTCTGTTTAATTTTGTTTCTATTTAATTTTTCTTGTTCTATATTTTGTTGAAAGATATATTTTCAAATAATGTGTAGGTTTTCATTAATGTTTGTCAGAACTATATATATAGACAGAGTAGCTATTATGACACAAATTCCACAGGTAAGCAGTGTCAATAAAGCATTATATGCTATTGAAAAAAACACAGTATCTGTAAATTATCATCATACTACCTATAAATAGTAGTTATTAATTTTTTCATATCCTGAAATGACAAGAATCTGAAGACACACCCATAACCACAACCACGTCCCCCAAACAAAACCTTTTATACAGTAAATCTTTTATTCAATGTCAGAGAACCTATACTCATTTTAGAGCCCAATTTGGCATAGATCAAAATATCTTATAATGGTCAACATATTAAAAACTAATATCCATGGTAGATTCATTGATTCTTCAATAAGCATTGATCAGAAATTAGACTATCTGGAGAAAAAGAGAAAAGATATCTTAATCCCAAACTTTAAAGCAAAGAAAATTCCATGGATTAAAGAGTAAAATCACATTAAAAAATAGAATGCATGTTATATTTATAGGACTGCTAGCTGCTTAAGGATTACTTTTCACCTTTTAAAAATTAAATTTATTGAGGCATAATTGACATGTAACAAAATGTTCGCAGAGGGATCAATTTTGTCAAATCTATACATCTGTCTAACCAGCAATATAAGCAAAGTACAGGACATTTCTATCACCCCACAAATATCCCTGACATTTACAGTCAATCTCCCCGGCCCCTACACCCGGATCCAGGCAGCCACAGATCCGTTTTCTGTCACTGTGGATTAGTTTTGCCTTTTCTAGAATTTCATATAAATGGACCCCTTGTACTCTTTTGTGCCTGGCTTCTTTCAGTCGGTGTAATGTTTCTGAGGTATGTCCATATTATTTTATGTATCAGTAATTCATACTCTTTTTAAATGTAAAAACAATTTTTAAAAATAGAATAAAAAACAATAGATTTAACTAGATAAATAGTATGTACTTTATGTTAGAACAAGTTAATACAAATTATAAGGCATATGGGAAAATGGATAAATATTTTCTATAGATAAAAAGTTATAATTTTTGCTATATGTAAATCAATTAGGTAGTATTTACCATTACATTAATAAAATAGGTAAAAGAAATTAATAGAAAACTGGCAGAGAGTAATAAAAATGAACAACTGTCCTATAAAATATCCAAACTCATTAATAATCAAAGACACGTAAACAAAACTAAGGAGATACTTATTTTTCTCACTATAAAATCATTAATGGAAAATAATAAAATATGATCATAATAAGTATCTTCAGGATGCAGTGACATAGACATCTTTGTATACTATGTGTAGCAATCTCTAAAATTTAAATTTGTAATTGAAAGACTCCCAAAAGAAAATCCAAGCCCAGATGGTTTCACTGGAGAATTTTACCAGTTATTTAATGACGAGTTCTACACAATATTTCCAGAAAACAGAAGAGGAGGTAACACTCCCAGTTCATTTTATGAAGATAGTATTACCTGATACCAAGACATGACAAAGAAAGTATAAACAGAACAATACAGACCAGTATTCCTCATGAATATAAATGCAAAAGTCTTTGACAAAATATTAGCAAATAAAATTACCAATACATAACATAATTATGTACCATGACCAAGTTGACTTCCAGGGAAGCAAGTATGGTTCATTATTTACAAATCAATAAATGCACTGCACACTATTAACACACTCAAGAAGAAAAGTCTCTTAATTATATTATCTGATATATAAAAAGCATTTGACAAAACTCAACACCCATACAAAAATTAACTAAAAATAGATCATGATTTAAGTGTTAAATGTAAAATTATAAAACTTTTAGAAAAAACACTGGGGTAAATCTTTGGTATCTAAATCTATGCAAATAGTTCTTAGCCTTTCCACCTAAAGCAGGATCAATAAAAGGAAAAATTGATAACTTAGATTTTGTCAAAATTTTTAAAAAGCCACAAAATATTTTTTGCTCTGCGAAGGTACCAGTTAATAAGATGAAAAGACACGCTGCAGACTGGGAGAAAATGTTAGTGTATCACAAGGACTACATATATAAAAACAGTAAACAACCAAAGGATGCAATTAAAAGGGAAGCAAAAACATGGACAGACATTTCAGCAAACAGAACGGGCAGATGGCAAATAGCACATGAAAAGATGCTCAACACCATTAGTCAGCAGGAAAATGCAAATTAAAATTATGTGAGATAGCATACATACCTATCAGAACGGCTGAACTGAAAAACAGGGGGAGCACCAAATACTGGAGAGAATGCAGAGAAACTGGATCACTCGAACATTGCTGTGTGTGTGCATTGCCACTCTGGAAAACACACTAAACATGTAACCAAGCAACTGCACTCTTGTGAATTTCTCTCAGAAAGATGAAAACACACACATACACACACACACACACACCTGTAACACAAACATTTATAGCAGCTTTATTTGTAACAACCAAAATCGGTGAACATCCTAGACGTCCTTCAGGTGTGAACCTGCAGTGGGTGAATGGTTTAACGAGCTGTGTTATATCCATACCACGGAATAGTACTCAGCAATACAAAAGAATGCATTATTGATACAGGCAACAACCTGGATTGATCTCCATAGATTTAGGGTAAGTGAAAAAAGCTAATCACAAAAGGTTACATATTGTATGATTTATACACCATTCTTGAAATTACATAATTATAGAATGGAGACCTGATTAGTGTCTGCCAGGGGGTCGGGGGAGGTAAGGCGGAGGGGGGGCAGGAGGGAAGTGGTTGTGGCTATTGAAGTGCCACATGAGGGATTCTTGTGGTGATGGAAATTTTCTGTTTCTTGACTGTATTAATGTCAATATTCTGGTTGGGATTTTGTACTATACTGCAGCAAGGCATTACCATCAGTGGAAACAGGTTAACACGTACTTGGAATCTCTCGCATTATTTCTTATACCCACATTTGAATCTATAATCATCTCAAAACAATAAGTTTAATTAAAAAATAAAAAGTAATATGAAAGTAAAAAAAAAAAAGAAACGAAAGAATCGGGAGAATATATATGTTTTGAACTTAAAGCCCATAGCAGAAATTTGATAAGAATTTAAAATGTTACTTTAAAGTTACCTAGTGAGATCACAGATTAATCCCAGTGGATAAAAAGTTCACATTGTTTCTTTTGATTTCCAGAAATGAAATAAGTGATTAAAATTTCCTTAAATAATAATCTATAAAAGATCATATACAAAGGTAGCCCATGAATTATATGGCTAAAATCTTTTCCAGAAAATTAATGGAAAATATTTGTGTATATTTTATACCGTTTGCATGAATAATTTACATTCAGTAATTACAAAAATGTAGTTTGATCAGTTTATTCATTTGTGTTACATTTTAATTTAAATTCACTTTATGCTTTCTTTCAAAGAGGTCTTTCAATTTAGGTAAAATAAATTTAATTATTCATTTAATGAATGTTTCCTTTGCATTTTTAGGACACCATAGTTAAAACAATATAAGTTCACAATTTATTATATTACTTATCAAATTAGAAAACTAAGCAAGACCTCACTTTTCAGAGGTGGTGCTGGACCTTTCCGGCCACTGATCAAATATACCAACAGTTATGTCTGAGCATCTAAGAAACACCAAAGTCCTGACTTCTATACTCTAATGCTTCCAGGCTGAACTGTTCAAGAAAAATAATTTTATTAGAGAAACTTCACAGCAATTACTACTATTTCTGAACTGCCTCTCATTTGCTAGGCTGTATGACAGACGACAAAGGCAAAACCATGAAAGGATGTGGCCCATAACGTTAAATGGTTTCAAGTGATTTTTCAGTTTTAGTTGTATTTTGTTTCTCTGAGTCAGCCATTATAAAACATCAGTGCATATCGAGATCATCCGGGAATCTTGTTAAAACACAGCAGGTGGTTAAAATGAGATCCAGCTTGTAGAACTGTAATTCAAACTGCTTTTTTTACTCATTCTAAACAGATGTCCTTTTTATAGCTAATTTTATATTAAGGATTCTGTAATGTTTTCCTTTAAGAGGATTTCCAAAATTGTATAAGCTTCAAGCCCTCAAAAGTCGGGGTCCGCCCCTGCCTGCATGCAACCATTGCCACATGGTGCCCCATCTGGCCACCGCCCGTGCGGAACCCGGGATCTTGCACCATTTCTTTGCTAGGTAGTCGGGTCCTCCAGTGGCATCGCTGATGGGATTTCCTTGATGTGAACAACGCATTTCTACCATCCGGCTATTGGAGGCATCACGCTCAGCCTCTGTGTTTCCAGTGGTCCTGCCTTCTTTTGGGATTTTATTCCTCTTGAGATGACCCTTCCTTGGGGTTCTGATCTAATTCCAGAATTGCATGTCTTTGCCCCAATGTCAGTGGAAATGCAGCTGGTTCCAAATGCAGCCGCGTCTGGCTCTGCTCTCCCACGTCAGCCCGTAGCCAGCCACCACGTTAGACATTTCAGATGGGGACAACGATCCACATTGGAGGGGACAAACCTGGGAGTGGGCCCAGCGGAGAGCCCTTGCTCATGCTACTGGGAGGACAAGAGTCTTGCCTCTCCCTGTGTGGAGATGGACTCACTCTCCAAGGAGCCCTCTCCGCGGGTGTGGCGGCTCTCTTCTCTCGGAGCCTCGCGGGGTAGGATAGGACCGTCCCGCTAACCTGCCTCCTCAGCTCGCTGTGCGCGGCCTGATGTGCTCTTTACAGAGTAATCAGTCAGCCTGTGGGGCCTCAGACAAAATCCAGATAAAAAGACTCCCGTTTTAATCACCTATTACATGTGCTTTTAACGAGATAGTCCAGGATATTTTTATATACATTGCAATTTTAAAATTACTGACTTAAAATAGCAAAATACAGCTTAAACAGAAAATCACTCTTTAAACCCTTATTAAAGATCTCATCCTTTCAGCTTTTTGCTTTTATCATGGGTCACAGGGCCTAGCAAACACTATACATGTAATAAATACTATTTTTTTATTGTAAAGTTTTTCATAATCAGTTCTTTTTTCACAAAATCATTCATGTTGGAAGCATTTGAGTGTAGAAGTTAGATCTTCAGTGTATGTTAGTGAGTGGTTTTGCCACAATTGCTGGGTTTTTGTTTTTGTTTCTTTGATCAGTGGCCCAGAGGTATCAGCAGAGCAATCAGACCTGCGGCTCTGTCATGTGGTGGCAACGGGGTAGCTCCTACAGAACCAGGTGAGAGGTGATGGAGAAAAAGATTAATGTTATTTTCAGCTGACCGCTCAACTCCCCCACTCTGTCGTGTCGAAATGACCACATTAGGAATTCTGTTAGGAGGTTGGGTGCACAGGGGCATCGCTAGATCCTCTCTGACATCCTGTCCTAGAGCTGAGACTACTGTAAATTTTAAAATAAAATATACATGGACCCTAGCTTTTGTAAAGTGCTATTGATCTGTCTGAAAGTAACATTTATGACTCATATCCTACATATTTCACCAGAAAACATGAATCCTCTATAAATGCCCTTAGTATAAAAATAGATTCAGTAAGAATAAAACTTAATTTGTTTCAGAAACCTGAGACAAATCCATGATATTTTTATTTATTATGAAACTAAGTATTACATGTTAGTAATTCACAATTTGTTTGATATAGCAACTTAAGTAAATTCCATAAAAGACAATGACCGCTTTCTGAATATGACAACGAGGAAGGTGGACGGCAAGATCACATACTACTGAAGCAGATTTCCCTGAGGTCATGCAGTCCAACATCTACTACTAATTATCTTATTTGCTCTGAGACCTCACTAACCTGAAGCTTCGAAATCCTCCTCTCTAAAACAGAATAGCAGTAGGACCTCTTTCTTTCGTTTCTTGTGTTAGATGAGATACTGCATGTCAGAGCTGAGGACAGTGACCATTAGAAGTGTCCAGTAAAGTAGGGATGGTGATAATAACAATAATGGTATTGATGAAGATAATTGCGTCAAGATGTTGAGGTCAATCATGACTTTATACTAAAAATGAAATGATTAATTTCCATTTAAATGCAGAAGTGTGATTTCTTTGCCTGAAAGAAATGCTATATTGAGCAAACAACCTTCATGCCACACAATGACACATTAGTTTTGTAAAGTTCCATCTCGATAGAAGTGTTGTAAAGTAAAATTGGATGTTGCTACTATTATTGCTGACTCAACATATTTTGAGCTTTTAAGGCAGTTAAGTGGCCATCTGGATTGAATATAGCAGGAAAGATAAAGAAGCAATTCCTCACTAAAGGCCATATTCCATACCCTATCCACCAAAAATGTCAAAAATAATATTACATCCAGAAACTGAAAAGTTGAGTATTTTAACTTGAAGAAAGGACTGAATGAATTGTGAATCTACTCTCATATTACTTTGCCTCCAGAAAGTATTCCTTCATGTTCCATTAAAGCATTTGAATATGTTTTAAAATATGTATAATAATATGTTTATTTATTTTTTGAAAATTAAAGAAAATGATCAAATGTTAGAAAACAAGTTCTTGCTTATCAGACCATTTTAAGAAATCCTAATATGTTATCCTAAATATTAAAAGTCAGGAATTTAATAATCTAGAACAATGTTTTTGGCTATTCAAGAAACAGGATGCATTGACAAGATTCCACAGGGAGATTATTTGAAATTATAGAAATTATGATTTTTTGGCTTTGACACATCATAAAAATAAAAAATCTATTTTGTAATTTAATTCCTCAACTCAGCACCTCACACCACCACTTTTCCCCCTTCCTGGGAGCATTCGCAATGAGAAGGCAGGCTTTATTTACTACACAGCCTTCCTCAGTCTGCGGGAAAGATGTATACTGAGTGACAATGATGGGGCAAAAGGTAGCAGTCCATGTCACCTAATCAAGACCAGGGGTCAGAATTGCCCCTCAGCAATTGCCTCTGTGAAGCAATGGTGGGAAACCACCATTCCCACGTGATTTGGCATGGGAAACAAACCATCCATATAGGAATACCCTTTCTTTCATATATGTATGTGGTACTTCCTCGGTATCTCCCAATGCAACTTTTCAGTCGATGTCCCACCACTCAAATGTGATCATAACCTAAAGTTACTCAAGGCATTTGTAGTGTGAATTTTCTGTGCTAAAGAGAACAAAAAAGTATGAATTTAGCCCTCATATGTTTGACACACACACTCTGTGATTTCATTCATACTTTTTAAATCAGTGGTTCCATTGATGTAACCAGCACTGACAATACCCCTGGATTAAGTAATTTCCTGTTGCATACATCTCATCTGATTTTTCTCTAAGCTCAATAACTCTCCTTGATATTTCAAGTGGTTTTATAAATTCTTTGTAATAGAGTCACTTATGCCTGTATTTGCTGAGTGCTGGGATCAGGGGGGAACAACTTGCCATTTCAGTAAAACCAGTTTTCAGATATTCATAATTTTTATACATTCTTTTGTTTTTCACCTACTTTTGCAAAATTGTCATGCTTATAAATCCATTTTTCTAGATGCAAGTTCACAATTCTTCATAAACACAATTGTTTTTATCACTTTTTGATAAAATTTTATTCTGAATTGAAATATTCATATTAATTTTGAGTTTTAGTGTACAATGGTGAAACACTGTTCTAACTTTTAAGTGAAAATGTAACCATGAGCAAAAAAAAAAAAAACCCCACATGACATGGAAATATGATAATTACACAATGTTATACAATGTTAAGATTGGTTTATGAATGTGTCATTTTAATAGACAGTTACTAATTTCCAGAAGAAGCCACAAATATCCCTGACGGAAATTTCACAAAAATAAGAATACAATAGGAAAACAAATACACAAAGATACGTAGCATAACCAATAAAAACTAACTGCAAATTAAAATAGAAAACCATATACTTATCAATGCACCACATTGGAATATATATATTTTTAATTATCACAAATTATCATTCACACTGTAACATTATTCTTGAAAGTGTTAAATGGTACAACCAATTTGAAGGTCTTTTTTAGCTGTGTTATCAAAAGCTGTAGGGCCAGCCCTCATGGCCTAGTGGTTAAGTTTGACATGCTCTGCTTCAATGGCCTGGGTTCAGTTCCTGGGCATGGACCTACACCACTCGTCTGTCAGTGGCGATGCTGTGGCGGGAGCTTACATACAAAAAGAGGAAGATTGGTAATAGATGTTAGCTCAAGGCGAATCTTCCTCAGGAAAAAAAAAAAAAGCTGTGTGTCTGTGCATGCCCTTTCACTGAGAAATATCCTTCTGGGAATTTAATGTAAAAAATAGTGATAGAAACAAAGATTTAGATATAATAATCCTGATAACACACACAATGCAATAAAACAATGTCCAAATTAGAGTATTTTAAATATAATTTATAACACAATCAATAGATATTAAACAAATCAAGTAATCTTAAAAAGGAACAATTGTATTGAAATTAGGTTAATAATGGCAGCTACAAAAATTTGCAAAACATTGTTATATACAGAAATAGAGATACAGATGACCAGAATTTACAGCTAAAGAAGCATATTTCTGTATGTCTACCTCTGTATCAACATTTTATTGAACAGAATTTACTACTAAATAAATATATAACAAAATGTTTACAGTAGTCATCCCTGGATGGAGTATCATCGATAGAGTGTGTATGCATGTGTGGTGTTTTCCAATATACCTTTCCTTAGCTGGTGCATCTCCAAGTAATTTCTTTATATTAATATTTTTATGTAATGAACAGAAGGAAATTCATGCATTCTTATTCCAAATACATTCATTTGGAGAAATATTTACTCAACTCTTACCTGGAAAAAAAGCAAAACATATACAAATCAACCAAAGAAATTAGTAATTTTAAAGGCAGTGTGAAATTAGGAAAAAAGTACATTTTCAAGAGAGTTTGTGCCATTTCTATTTTGCTCATAATTGACATTTTTTTAAATGGTAAGTTGTTTAAACTTCTAAAACATATTTGAAATAGATATTGTTTTAAATACACACACTCACACATGCACACACACACATACAGAACATATTATTCCCCATTTTCTTTTAATGAGCAGCAAGGGACATGTGTCAAAATGTGGTTTAAAGGAAAAAGAAAAGCAAATATTGATTCAACTCATTTCAGAAGCCATCATAGTATCTGCCGGAAAAATTGTAGTATCCACTCTGGATGACTAAACATTTCTCCTGTCAATTATCAACATACTTCACATTTTAAAGAGAAGAGCAAATGTATTTGACTATTGCAAACAGCATCACATTAAAAGCTGTACTTCATTCTAACTAGAATGAAATCAGCAATTACCTTACTAATAGAAACTATATTTAGTTTTTATTTTATGTTAAATTAAATATTTGAGTATAGAATCTCTTTTTAGGTATTCACATTTAAACTGATTACTCTTAAAATGTTTTTGGTCATGAGTCTTTTGCTTAATCAGAACTTAACTAGGATGAAGGTGAGTAACTTGAGCTGGGATTAAAAAACGTCATATAGGGGCCAGCCTTGTGGTGTAGCAGTTAAGTTCCTGCCTTCCACTCCGGCAGCCTGGGGTTGGCCAGTTCAGATCCTGGGCACAGACCTACTCACTGCTCATCAAGCCATGCTGGGGCTGCCTCCCATATAGAAGAGGTACAACTCTACAACTATGATACACAACTATGTACTGGGGCTTTGGGGAGAAAATGAAAAAAAAAAACAGGAAGACTGGCAACAGATGTTGGCTCAGGGCCAATATTCCTTAAAAAAAAAAAAGTCATATAAAGAGTTAGGATACAGTGCCAAGACCAAGGATGACTATGATGTTATTTTGTGCATCTTCTTTGTTAGTAGCATCCTCTTTACATAAAGGTACTGATGTGTTTACTGTCTCATTCTCTATATAACTGAAACCAATGGGGAGACAGGTCAAAAGGATGTAAGTGTGTATTATATAAGCATAGTCTTCTCTCTGGAACTGAAAATGTTTAACTAAAGGTTGATTGGAGAACATTGGTTTAGAATGAGGAAACCTTAATATTCTGGGTGACTCAGGTAAACTAATGAGTCTTTGATCTTTAATTTCCTAATATATGAAAATATGAACTTTTGACCAACACACAGCAATAGTTTTAACAATCTATTCTTTTTATGTCATCATCTGTAAAGGGCACAATCCTCCATATAGATCTTATATAGAAAGATAGTTTCACTGGTAAAATACATAAGCTGACAGATTGCTTAGATAAGCAAAATAAAGTTTCATTTTACTAACAGTAGAGCCAATTTGTAAAACTGCAGTCAGGCAAGAATGCTTATGATATAATATTTTGGAAAGCAGTCCATTGAAGGAAAAATAAATGACTTCCCTGGGGAAAAAAAACTGTCAACTGTAGACTTACTCACAAAAAAGACCAGAAAAACCTGTTGATCACCTAAAGATGAGTTATTAAACTTATTGCAGTAAGGGAAAACAAAACCTTGTCAGAGTCTTAAAAGTGTCCGAAAAGCAGGAAGTTAAGAGTGAGTATTTATAGAGTTTGTCATCTGGGTTCAGATGGCTTATGATGAGTCTTTGAGGGTGGAAAGTAGGCGATATTGAGAAGTCTCTCTGACATAATAATTTATGATTGGCAGATACAGTGAGATAAGAAAACTGATGAACCAGTGGGTTACCTAGTTGAGCAAGCTGCGGCCCTGATAGGGGACTGTGTGCCAAGATGAGCAAACTATTTGAGCAGTTTAATTAGTTTAACAGAATTTTTACAAACAAGTAAGACAGTTATTTACTGGTTAATAATCTTATTTACCTGGGCAAGGATTCCACGGGACAAATGGTGAAGTCTTGTTGACAAAGTCGGTCTTAGGTCTCAGTCCCAATAGTAAGTTATGCTGACATATGTCATCTCAGTTTTCAGGATATTAGATTCAAGTATGGGTAAAGATCCCTCCTCCAAATGATGTCAAAGTTTATTTCAGTACGGATTGTTTTGTTTTGTTTTGTTTTTTCGTGAGGAAGATTGTCCCTGAGCTAACATCTATGCCAATCTTCCTCTATTTTGTATGTGGGTCGCCGCCACAGCATGGCTGACAAGTGGTGTAGATCCTCACCTGGGATCTGACCCTGTGAACCTGGGCCGCCGAAGTGGAGCATGCTGGAGTTAACCACTACACCACAGTGCTGGCCCCTCAGTACAGATTTTGAAGTAGGAAAGAGAAATTAGTCTTCTTGGAATAGGATTTTAGGAGAGATCTGGTGGCTGCATAATATTTGTAAGTTATTTTCTCCACTGGTCTTCCACTATGGGGGAGGAGGGACACCCTCTCTTTCATTGTTTTCATGTTTCAGTTTGGAAGGATCTAAATGAGGGTAACACTCATGACTGGTGACTACTCCTTTACTCATTCCCACATGTGAAAAAGGAGAAATAACTGGTCAATTTTCTTTAAAAATCATATTTTTTTCTGAATTAAAAACTAAAGCTTTCAGAAAATAGTCAGTGAATTTGTTTGAACTGGATAGAAGTTTGATGTAAAAAATAGATAAGAAGGTTAAAAATAAAATATTCTCCAAAATTTAATCCAATGTTAAGTGATGTTTCATTGATTATGAGTTTGTAATCTTTCATTACTGTCCATTTCCTTTGATTTTTCTCCTTTACAAGCCTCGTGTGAATTCTCCAGTTGTCAAAAATGTATAATTGATTCATATATTTTCAAGCTTTTGTGATTTAATCTTATTCAATATTTTAGCTTTTCTCAAATGAAATATTTTAGGCTGTTTTGTGCACATCCATGGCCAAAGATGGTGTGAGTCAAGCTGAATCTTTCTCTGTCTCTATATATACATATATATAATATATAATAGATCTGGCATTAAAACGCATAGACAAAAACTTGCGTATGATATAATTTGTCTTAAAACTTTGAATATAGTTACTAGAACTTTCTCCTCAAGCATAGTTATAAGAATTTTCTGGGTATAATATAGAAAAGATATTATCAGGATATGCAGCTCAAATTAGATATAGTGTGCCTTCTTCTGGAAAAAATTTGAATTCCAGAACCGGAAAGGAGGGGTTGGATGTAATTATAATAAAAATGTTGACCATTTGAGAAATTGTTAGCTGTTGTACATATGGATTCAAGTCTGGAAGACAATTTTTTAGTTATTTGGAATAAAAGTTAACTGATGAATAAATATACACATACTATATTTGCATATATACATATATACACAAGTATATAGTTATATCATTAACATAATTGCTTTCTGGTTTATTTAGCATAGAATTCAGAATATATTTTATTTCCTATGAGGATGCAGTTTATATTTAAATAAGATTTTACCATTTTTAAAAGATTTTCACTTTGCTCATGTCATGTTCCAGGATGTTCCAATAGGCAGGGTGGATGCCATCGTCCCTATTTACTCGTGAGGAAACAGAGGCTCAGAGAGGTTGAATAATGTAATGCTGAAAAGTAACACAGTTCATATATTCCAGACAGGAGCGTCAAAACTAAGATTTTTGTGTGAATCCAGTGGTTTTTATTATTTTCAACATACCTCTCTGTCTCCTACATATAAAAGTTATTTAATAAATTTTTTTTCATTTGCCATAGTTTATTAGACATCCGGGCTTTACTCTCACACAGAAACACTTTTCCTCAGCATTTTAGCAGCACAGATGAAAGCAATAGAAGTGTAGCCTGGACATGTGCTGATCTGAGGATATAAACTGCAAATAGGATTTTTTTTTAATTTACTATATTCTTGTTTCATTCATTTAATGAAAAGTTGGGTAGAAAACTTTTAACTCTATTAAAAGTTGTGTAGAAAAAAAACTTTGCTGATTGTTGCCCTTGTTTCTCTATAATTCTTAATTCACTTCCATAAACATATCTATTACATTTATAAAGTTTTCAAAGTAAGTGTTTAAAATGTTAGCTATATGATTGATTCTGTTGAGATGATCTCCTCTCCTATCTTTACAAAGGAAGAATTATTCTAATAGCTGCAGGATGATATCTCTCTAATTTCAGTTGTTAAAATTTACTTTATAACATTATCCAAGAAAGTCTGAATATGAAGACAATAGTGACTCTTTTTATTTTATGAGCCTGAAGCAAATGAGATCACTCTTTTCAAGCAGAATAATACTCACATTGAAAACCTTTTCCTTCTAAGACTTTTCAAGATCCCACCTTACCCAAAATAGTCTGAAAATACATGTAAGATTCCCAAATCACATTTTCCTAAAAAATTGTGTGATTATTGTGTATAGGCTTACAGTATAAATTCATCTTCATTTTACTGGTGTTTTATCTTTTATTTGGTGAGACATTTGTGCAGGCTGGAGCACTTGTTGAAATTGATTCATGGATTTTTTTTTATTCTTGTTTCCAGATGGGTTGTATGGTGGAGTTTTATACCATAAATCTGAGTCCCCAAATTTGCTAACATATCTAATACCTCTTTTTAGTGTTTAAACAACATCTTTCTTAAAACTAATTGTTAGTTTAACTAACAGAGTAATTATTAACAAAATAAGAAAGATAATGAAGGTTCATCTAAATACTACATCAAGTAGATGTAAAAAAATACCTATTAAGATTCTAAACTAGTACTCAGTTTATTCCCTAGCTAATTACAATGCTCAGCCACTGCTACCTTGATGTTTATTACAAACCCCTCCTTAAAAATAACCAACATTACCTACATTAGAGTCTCCATTTGCTTGTAAATAGTAGAAATAGCAGAGTTTGAATCTGCAAATATCAAAGTTTACTGTACAGTACCTATAAGAGGTGGGCTTAGACTCTAAAGAATCATAGATCTAAATCCTGAGTTAACTCTTTACTAGCTGTGTGAATTTTGCACAAAATATTTAGTGAATGTGTTTCCCCATCTGAAAGAATGGGAACAATAATTATTCCTGACACTTATAATAATTATGAAAAATAGAAATTATATATATAATACACAATATAATTTGTATAGAATGCTGCCAAACCACATAATAGGAGCTCAATAAATAGGAGGTATAATGAATGATGTCTCTTCCAGTCCACTTTTTGTTTTCTTTCATTTTTTTGGTGAGGAAGATTGGCCCTGAGCTGACATCTGTTGCCAATCTTCCTCTTTTTGCTTGAGGAAGATTGTCCCTGAGCTAACATCTATGCCTCTATTTTTTGTGTGTGGGTTGCCACCACAGCATGGCTTGACGAGTGGTGTGTAGGTCAGTGCCCAGGATCCGGACCCACAAACCCCAGGCCACCGAAGTGGAGCCCATGAACTTAACCACTACACCACTGGGCCAGCCCCAAGTCCACTTTTTTAACAGTAGTGTTTTCATTTTATTTTGGAACCTAGGAGTTATAGCCATTATTTTTCCCAAACATTATCTCAAGAATTTCCTATCAACTGCCCTACATTATTTTACAAACTATGGTATCATTTGACTGATTTGTCTCAAGAGCCCCATCCAATGTTGCAACAGAAGCTTATAAACATTGTGGTGGAAAGGAGGTGGGTGTTTTGCCTTCTAGATTTGTCTAAATCCAAAGAAAAATCTCAAAATACAGCCTTTATCTAGTAATATTGTTCGTGCTTTAATTTTCTTACTTATTTAAACTATATCTCATTTTTCTGTATTTTGTGCAACTTTTTAAGACAGTTTAAATCTTATTGAAATGTCGTTACTCAATCAATGAATGTCACTACTCTTGACTAAAACTAAAACCTTAAAAGGTTTACCAGAAGTAATTTAAATCAGGAGAAGATATCCTAGTTAGTATTAGTTTTAAAATGACTCTAAGTTTTCCCTAATAAAGGAATTATGTGGTAGGCAGAATTCTAATATGGCCCTCAGGATTCCTGTGCCTGGCGTACACACCTTGTAAAATCCCCTCATTTGAGAGTGACCCGTATCTGTGAATATGATGGATTAGGCATTTCCTAGATTTGTTCAAGTTGGTTGACAAACGTTTGGGGTTAACTCCCGCAATTATGCTACAGCAGACTAGAGAGAGATCCTCCTGGGCGTTGAAGAAGCTGCTATGCTGAGAGGGTCTATGAAGGGGGCCCCCTGGCAAGAAGCTAAGGGCAAGCTGACAGTGGTCTCTGGTCAACAGCTAGCGAGAAAATGGAGACTTCAGTCATTACCAGTGCAAGGAAGTGAACTCTGCCAGCAACGTGAAAGGGGAGGAGGACCTGAGCCTTAGACAAGATCACAACCCCCAACATTATTTTGATTTTAGCCTGGTGAGACTCCGAGAAGAAGACCCAATTACCTCATGCCTGGCAAGAGATCCATGCAAATTATGAGATCAATAGGCTACAAAATGTGCGATAATTTGCAGCAATAGAAAACTAATACGTGTTAGGTAAATCCTAACGTAGAAAGGGTTGCCACCTGTGTGTAAGTAGCTTTCAGATTGGTCTGGGAGGTTGGACTAAGAGGGCATGAAACCCTGGGGACTCTCTGGGAGAAATTTTTCCATGGGTTGAAGAAACAGACTCAGAACCTGACCTAACAAAAAAGCATTAATCTTAAGAGGGAAGGAGAAATTCTGAATATAAATGGTGAACCCCAGGCGGATTTTTCTTTCTACTTTTATCTTGACACTTAGAGTTGAGTCTTATACAGAAAGCAGGAATCGTTACAGTAGGTGGCCATAGATGCAAGGGAAATTTTTTAAAAATGCATGCACATGCACCAAATCATTGTGGCTTATCTATATCCTAAAACTTTGAGAATAAACCATGATATACTGAAATTTTTCTTAATTTAATAAAAAGAGGAAGGTGTGAAGGCTAAGTTTCCCCAACCACTTCCCCTCCAGTGAGTGGCAGATTTATTATTACACACTCTGTGGCATACATTATAGGTACTTTAAAATTTTACATAAAGAGACGAAAGCAAAGACAACCCTCCACATTTTACTACTATTATGCCATTTAAGCAATTGGAAAAATAATTTAGAATAGCTAAAATGAGCACTCTTTCATTACAGGAAATTCTCAGGATAGTAGAAAAGCTTCTGGACTTTTTTCACATACGCTATAAAATGTATATAATATCATCCTAATAGGATGTAATTTAGAGAGCTAAAGGAAATGTCACAGATTTATGTGGCTGATGGAGATTACTAAAGGTCGTCTGGTCCATATTCTCCTTCCTTTAGGAAAACTTATACCTAAATCTTCCCAGACGACTCATTTCTAAAAACACCCTGAGGTTCTATGACCTCACAATCAATACATATGCAGGTTTCTCTTCTGCAAGACATATGTCTTCTTCATCTCTTCTCTAGATCACCACACACCTGTTTAAATTTATTAAGACCTCGATATTGACCTGAACTAAACTAATCATATGTTTATGTTGTAGAATAATGCTATGTTCTGATTCATATCTAAATCACATAGAGATGGAATTCCACCTGCAGTAAATCACTTCATATTTTTGGTGGTGGAGGCACTGCAGTAGCTATGATGAAGACTAGCTAGATGTTCCTCTTGCTCTGGTTACAATTCTCAGCCTCTTTTACACTTGGATTGGGACTATGCAACTACATCCTGGCTAACGAAATGTGTGTAGAAGTGATAAAAGTCACTTTCAGGCCTGACAGAAAATAAACATCTGGGCTATCTTCCATGCTCTCTTTCTCCCTTTACACTTGGCTGGAAACAAAGAATTTTGAAAAGTTGAAGCAACTTCATGGAAGGAATCCAAATCCCAGAGTCACTGTTAGAGGAAGGTGCCAGGGAGGAATGCCTGCTCCTTACCGATCTTTGACATGAACAAGGAAAAACTTTGTAGCAGGCCGCTGAGATTTGGGGGTTAAACAGATGTATCCTATCTTAATAGTGTAGATTTTTATTATGTTAAAAAATTAAAGGTTTATGCATTTGAGAATTCATCATGAAATACAGTTATCTCCGGATTTCCAAATTTTGGCATCTATAAAATTGATTGACTGAATCATTTCTTCATTCTTTCAGTTAGTCAAGCAAATATTAATCACTGTAGGCATCATTTATCCTAGACACTTTTATTGACTCTCTCTCATATACAAAGTCTTATGCTTCACAAAGCTCAGCCTCTGGTTTTGAGTGTGGACAAAAACGAGTCAATCTCATCCTCTAGACTGTTTCTTTTTCTCCATTTGTCCCAGTCACAAAGATTAGCATATTTTAAACAATATTATTTTAACAAGAATACATGAGCAGAGATTAAGTAACCAGAGAATCTTTAAAAAAATGGAAATAAGATTTTGGTTACTGATCACTCTCACTATATTTCTGTAATAGAATCATCTCCCAAAGAATGCCTCACTGAATTTCTTTGTTAAAGCTCCTCTTATCCCTACGGGTGTTAGTGCCATGGAAGTTTGTGTAACCAAGACATGTTGGAAATCCCTGGGTGGATGTGGGGGGTAGGACTCGCACACAGGGGGTGGGGGTGGGGGACTGGAAAGAGTCCGTAGATAAATAGCTCTCCCTCGTGGTCCCCCAAAGGGACCTTATGAAGCAGACTTCAGACAATTTCAGGGGATTTCCAACAGGACTGAGGCCCCGCTGTCTTTATCTTAACAGAATCATCAATATCCCACACCATTTACTGACTTCTCTCCTTTCTCTGTCTCACTTTCCCCACATCTTCGTTTGTGTTTCCAAGAATCACTTCGAAAATAATCTACCCGCTCTCAATTCTTGTCTCTGAGTTTGTTTTGAAGGAAATTCAAACTAAGACTCTTACTAAATGTAATTATACTGTATACATTATTTTGAGACTAGCTTTTTTTAGACTAACAAGATATTATAGATATATTTTGAGTTGGTTTTTTTTTTGAGGAAGGTTGGCCCTGCGCTAACATATGTGCCCATTTTCCTTTACTTTTTATATGTGGGATGCCTGCCACAGCCTGGCTTGATAAGCTGTGCATAGATCCACACCTGGGGTCTGAACCCATAAACCCTGGGCCACCGAAGCAGAGCTTGCAGACTTAACCATTATGCCACCAGGCTGGCCCTTGTTCTTTATTTTTAGACTCTCTCCAAGAGTTAGAGTCTATCCCTTTCTTATATTAAGCTCATGTCACATTTTAAGGGTCTTAGTTATTAGAGGACGTGTAGCTTATCCTCGGTTATCAGTCCCAAGGGTTAGCATCTATTATCTATTATTCTCATTCTCTTGTCTTATCAAGTCGTTTGCTTTTAGGCCACGCTTGGCCACAGACATTTATTTTGAGACTATCCATTGTCTCATTTAGCTTGGACACATCAACTACTTATTTTTATTTTTGAGAAATTTTGCCAGCTATCTGATGGAACTGTCCAGAAGCAGACCTGGTTCCTTCAAGTTTGGGAAGCATGAGACTCTATTTCTTTTAATCTTCCTAGACTACTTCTTTGTCTGGGAAGTGGGAATTTCAATCTCACTTCTCTTTCAGCAACAGAGTCTCATATAACCTTTCATGATTTCATTTTGTATTATAATTTATTCAACCAATCAGGAAACCAACTGAGGAACATATAGGTTGATTCAGTTTTGATTTTCAAGTGTATACTTTGCTGCAATAAACACTTTGCACATACATCAATATTGTTATTTTTGTTGTTTTTAGATACTATGATAATTTCTCATAAATTAGATACCCATGAAATATATTGATATTGGTGACTTTTAATCCAAAACTCTAATGTATATATGAGGACTAGATTATAATTATGAACTTTCAAGGGATATTTTTTCCTCTCTGTCATCCTTTGAGGCATAGAATATTATTACTTCATTCTTTAGCTGAGAAGTATAGTATTTGGGGGGGTCCATTTTACCACAGGGTTTGCTAAACTTTCTTCCCACCTTTCCAGAGCCCTAGCCTTTACTTCTTGTATTTTCTCCAGATTTTCTGCTTTACCTAGGATCAGCATGCCCTCGGGGCATGCCCCAGTTTCAGAGTTTGCTTAGCTGTCAGGATTTCTGATTTACTTTTGTTTTTGGCCTTTGAGAATTTTCTTTTCTCACACCAGATAAGACATAGGTTTAAAAAAAATCATCTAACATTTTATAGACCTTGGCAGCTGAAGGGTTTTTAAAATATCAGAACCTCCTTGTTGTTAAAAAATGGAAGTGCCAAGTGTGAGCTGTAAATTATTAAACATGGGTTCTCATTTGGGACCTTGGCAGGGTGCTTTGCTTCTTAGAAGGGAATGTCAATCAATCTTCATCCCAAAGTCAACAGAAGGGAATGTACTTCATACTATAGGTGGTACGAAATAACATGGGAATTTAGGTGAGAGTGTAGTGATGTGGAGCTGATGAGCTTTTGGCTGTCTCTTCTTCAGGAGTTCAATCCTCGCTGAGATAAGTAGAATGGGTTAAAAGGTCTGAGTCTGAGTCCCTAGAAAGGAGAGTTTAATGGGTGAATGATGTTCCCTCCCCAAAATTCATGTCCACCAGAACCTCAGAATGTGACCTTACTCTGAAATAGTCTGCAATGTAATGAAGGTAAAGATCAAGATGAGATCATACCGGATCAGATTGGGCCCTAAATCCAATGAGAGTATCTTTATAGGAGACAGAAAAGGACCCTCAGAGACACAAGGAAAAAGGCCATCTGAAGATAAAGGCAGAGATTTCTATTATTCTGCCAGATGCCAAGGAAAGCTGGAGCCACCAGAGCTGGGAGACACAAGGCAGGATCCTCCCTAGAGCCTTCCAGGGAGCATGGCCCTGCTGACACCTGATTTTGGCCTCTGGCATCCAGAACTGTAGTGTGAGAGAACGCATTCCTGTTGTTTTAATCTACCATGGTTGTGGTAATTTGTTCTGGCAGCCCTGTAATGCAGGTTTGCAGGAGCCTGGTCTCTTAGCCAGATCACAGGCTAACACCCTAGGTAGGAAAACAAGACTCTTACTCTGTAGAGGGAGAGAAAAGCTGACGTGTCAGCTAGGATGCAGTAACGTGCCTCAGGGAGGAAGCGTGGACCACACCTTGCAGGCAGGTTTCCTTTATCCTCATCCTGCTCACCAGTTGCTAGCTGAGTGGTCTTACTTCTCTGAACCTCAGGTTCCTACTGTCTAAGTGAGGAAAATAAATGTCCCTATCTCATGGAGGTAATGAAGATGAAGTAAAATAATGCAATTAAAGCACCAGTCACAACAATGCCTGGAACGTTTTAAAGCATTGCTTTTACAGCTATTATTAATACAGGGCTGCTCCTCCTCCTCCCCCTCCTCCTCCTCCTCATCACCCTCCTCCCCCTCCCCATCCATTCTGGGTTTGTCCAGTGCTTTATGATTCACATGGTACTGAATCCTGAGGATAGAAAAGTAGACAGAAGAGAAAGTCAGTTTCTCCCTGCCCCTATTTGATTTGATTTATTTTTTCTTTGCTGGGAGAATGATGTAATAGATAATAAATAAAATAATTTATTAGTGGAGAAAGATAGGAAGTATTTCTTGCCTTCTGCTGAAGGTGCCTCCCCTGCACCTTGCCCAAACCGTAGTACTTAGTCCCTTTGTAAGGGGATCTTCCTCACTTCACCTTCATTTGCTTGTGTCGTCAGTCTCCTGCCGAGCCCCTGACTTAGACGTGTGGATATCAAGCAAAAGAGCATTCTAAGCAGAAAGAATAGCAAGAACAAAGGCAGTGGGGCTGCAGCGTGTCTTGTATGGTCAACAAATGGCAAAACGGTCCTTATGACCACAGTGGATTGAAGGAGAAGAGCGGTAAGGCTTAAAGGAAGAGGGAGAAGGAAGAAGTAAGAGGTAGAAAGCTCTGTGGGCCGATGTCAGTAAAGAATTTGGCTTTTATTCTGCAAGGAAAAGGGAAGCATGGAAAGATTTTCAGCACATGTGTGGTATGATATGAATTACTAACAGGATTATTCTAGCTTCTCCTTTGAGAATAAATTAAATGGGGCAAGTTTGGAAATAGTAAAATCAGTTTGGGAGGCTACTGAAATTACCCAGCAGAGAAATCAGAGTGATTGAACTGGGGTGTTTGCAGGAGAGCTGGCTAAGAAGTAGCCAGATTGGGGCTATATTTTGCAGGCAGAGGCAACAGGTACTTCTGACACTGAATATGCAAGATGAGAGAGGCGACAAGCATGACATAAGACCAGTTAACCTGAGGGAGAGGAGAATGGAAGTTCTTTATTTCTGAGATGAAATTGAGGATAACAAGGAAGAACAGCTTATTTTTAAGCAACTTATTTTTCCTACAATGAGTTTGAGATGCCTATTAACATCCAAAGGGTTGAGAAAGCAGTTGGCCATGTGCATTTGGAAATATCTAGGCTTGGGCATACATTGAAAGTTTATTGGTGAATAGGCAGCACGAAAATCCATGACAATGGTTAAAAATAACAAAGGAGAGGGGGCCGGCCCTGTGGCTTAGTGGTTAAGTGCGCACGCTCCGCTACTGGTGGCCCGGGTTCGGATCTGGGTGCTCAGGGAGGCACCGCTTGTCTGGCCATGCTGAGGCCGCGTCCCACATACAGCAACTAGAAGGATGTGCAACTATGATGTACAACTATCTACTGGGGCTTTGGGGAGAAAAAGGGAAAAAAAGGAGGAGGATTGGCAATAGATGTTAGCTCAGGGCCAGGCTCCCTCAGCAAAAAGAGGAGGATTGGCGCGGATGTTAGCTCAGGGCTGATCTTCCTCACACAAAAAAAGAAATAAACACACGAAAAATAACAAGGGAGAAAGCGAAGAACGAAACGAGAAGCTATTCAAAAAGCTTAGCTTTGGGGTAAACCACATTTTTAGAAAGTCGGAGTCCTCTTATTCAGAATATATGTATTGTCCTTTAGATGATTAGGCAGTTACAGATCCTGGTACTTTCCAAAGCATTTCATTGGTTTCTTTTAGTGCCACTGAGTCAATTCCGACTCCTAGCGAACATGTGTACAGCAGAGCAGAACCCTGCCCGGTCCTTTTCTCTCCTCGTCTCACCTTCTGTGCTGTATCAGACCATGCTCTGCTGCTATTCATGAATTTTCATGGCCAACGTTTTCAGAAGTGGGTGGCCTCGTCCTTCTTCCTAGTCTGTCTGAGTCTGGAAGCTCTGCTGAAACCTGTCCACCATGGATGACCCCGCTGGTATTTGAAATCCTGGTGGCACAGTTGCACAGCAACATGCAACTGCGATGGTATGACGACTAACAGAGTCATGGCGTGCTTCTCTGACGAGGAGACAAACCTGGGTCATGGTGGTGAGAGTGCTAAATCTTAGCCACTAGACCACCAAATGCATTTCATACACTCACATATTTAGAAAAATGCTCTTCGCATTTTTTGCAAACTCGTTTTCAGATCATGTTCCTATAATGAGACTGCACCACCTGACGTTTATTTCACACTCAGCATGTTAAACTATGGTGAACTTCAAAGGCACCTGATGCCAAAAGGAGGCTGTATCTGCAGTGCTTTCACTGGTTTTCCACATAAATAGGCTTATATAAACAGGCTTATGATTTATGCAGCATATAAATAGGTTACTTTCAAAGACAATCCACAGATTTTTTTTTTGAGATTTGCTTTACTTTTGAAGCTGTTGAAAATCTCTGCTCATTTGAGTCCTTAGAAATTAAGGCTTTTGTTCATTTTGAACACTTGCCAAGTGATGATGGACCCAATCTGTTTTGGTGAGTAACCTGTTTTTGTAAAGAATTCATTTGTTACATGGTTTTTATTTTTCTCAAAAGATTCTATACTGTTCTACCTCTCTTTTATTGATGTTCTTTTGTGTTCAGAGTTGTTTTTGCAATACTGAGCTTGACACTTCTTTTAAGCTTAATCTAAAATGTAGCCGATAATACACATACAAACACTACGGAGTGCTGGCAAAAATACAACATCATTAGAAAACCTGAGATCTAGCCTCAGCTACTTGCTTAGCAATTTATAAAATGTGTGGGTAAAGTTGTGCACTCACTCTCGGAGCCTCAGTTTCCTCATTTAGGAAAAATTGAACGCAATGACACTGTCAAGTTTATGTTTCTTGCTCTTCCTGTATTCCTTTTTTCTTTTTCCTTTTGATAAAAGTTAAATATCTAGTTATATGGTCTCCATCCAAGGGGAAGAGAGGCTAGCATTGCAACCAGAGCAAGAGGAATCAAGATTGGTTAACATCTAGCCAATCTTCATCACAGCTACTAAAGTGCCCCCATCCCCATCTCAACACCAAAAACGTGAAGCCATTTACTGCAGATGGAATGCTGTCTCTATGTGATTTAGATATGAATCAGAACATAGCATTATTCTATAACATAAACATATGATTAGTTTAGTTCAGGTCCATATCGAGGTCTTAATAAATTTACACAGGTGTGTGGTGATATAGAGAAGAGATGAAGAAGACATTTCTCACAGAAGAGAAACTTGCATATGTATTTATAGTGAGGTCATAGAACCTCAGGGTGTTTTTAGAAATGAGTCGTCTTGGAAGATTTAGGTATAAGTTTTCCTAAAGGAAGAAGAATATGGACCAGATGACCTTTAGTAATCTCCATCAGCCATATAAGTCTGTGACATTTCCATTGGCTCTCTAAATTACATCCTATTAGGATGATGCTACATATACTTTATAGTGTATGTGAAAAACGTCCAGAAGCTTTCCTACCATTCATGAGAATCTCCTGTAATGAAAGAGTGCTCATTTTAGCTATTCTAAATTATTTTTCCAGTTGCTTAAATGGCATCGTCATCATCATCATCATCATCACCATCAAATGTGGAGGGTGCCCCTGCCTTGTCTCTTTGTGTGAAACTCGAAAGCACCTATAATGACTTGAAGTCTGTAATAATCAATCTGCCACCAGAGGGGAAGTGGTTGAGAGGAACCTAGCCTTCATATTCCTCTCTTCATTAAATTAAGAAAAATTTAAATATCATCACTTATTCTCAAAGTTTCAGAACTTAGATAAACCACAATGATTTTAGGGGTGTGCATTTATTTTTTTAAGAATTTTGCTTGCATCTATGACTACCTATGTAGTGATTCCTTTTTTCTGTATCAGACTTAACTCTAAGTGTAAAGACAAATAAGTCAAAAGAAAAATCCACCTGGTAGACATCATTTTATACTCAGAATTACCCATTTCCTCTTAATGTTTTTTGGTAGGACAAGATCTTAAAATATGTGTCTTCATCCCATGAAAAAATTAAACTCCTCCCAGCAACATATAAGAATACCAGTTATTCTACGTTCTTGTCATCATTTGAGTTTTCCATCTTTTCATTTTAGCCATTCTGTTGGATTTGTATTAGTTTGTCAAATGTGGTTCTAATTTGCATTTTCTTGGATTAATGAAGTCATGAATCTTTTTTACATATTTATTGGCCATTTGGATACCCTTTTTATGATATATATGTGTCAAAATATTTTGTTCACTTTCAAAGCATGTGTTCTGTCTTTTATCTAATGATTTACAGGAAGAAGTTCCTTTTTAAGCACATTTACTTAGTAGTATTGTGAGTCATCCCTTAATAGATGTCAGGTCAAGATTAGCAGAAAAATCTAAAATAAAGATACAGGGTGGAGGTTCTAAATATCAAGGTGGCAAATGAGGCTATGGAAATAGACATGGTATCATAAAGATATTATAGAGACTAAGACAAAAAACAGAGCCCTGAGGGACAACTGGGGCAGGAGAAAAAAAATAGAAAAGAACCTACTAAATCAGGTAAGAATTGTCAGGTAACAGAGGTGAAGGGAGTCTCAGCCAGCTCCTTCACTAGTCTTGACATTGCCATTGGAGTGACTGAGCTGAAGATCACAAATCCTTCATGTTCCCATGGGAATGACCCACTGCTGATCTCTACATAGCCTTCAGCCAGCTCTCAGGTCAGCACTTCCACATCTACGTGCTCCTGGCAAAACTCCTTCCTTTACCCTTGCTGCCTCATCACTACTTACAAGCATGAAACCACAACACGATTTACATTAGGTACCAATGACGTTAGCCCACGGACCCTATTCTCTGTTCAGGTCACCACAGGAACAGCAATATTGCAATGTTCTCTTCCATCATCTGAACTCTTACCCCTTAAAGAGCTCAATCTTTGGATTTCTCTTCAGTCCCTTTGGATATGTCGTCAAGCCCTAGGACTTAAAATACCATTTTCTGTATTCTAACTATACTCAGGCCTATCTCCAGCCATTTTCCTCTGAACAACTTCACACATGAGAGTTGGTAAGATAACTCTTAGGACTTCAGCACACAAGCTTTCTTTTCCCACCAAAAACATTGTAGACTGAGAGAGAGAATCTGAACATTTCTCAAAATCGACTCTTCCACTTACATCCACCTTCAACATGTATAACAGCCACAGTGATTGTGTTAATATGTAATTTATAGCATGTCATCTTGTGCTTAAATCCCTACTATGGCTTCCCATCTCACCCAGAGTAAAACCACAAACTCTTGCCACCTCCTTCAACATTTTGATCATCTGTTCCCCACCTCTGCATCCTGTCTTCCCAGATTCCATTACCTACTCCTCTTCTTGGTCATCGTGCTTTAGTCACACTGGATCCTTGAATTCCTTAAATGCCCAGTAGACTCCTGAGGACTTTGGGGAATCCCAAATCCGATGCCATTTTCCCTAGGAATCTGTAAATTTCACCTATGTTCTTTCTTCAGGTCTTTGATCAAACATCACCTCAACAGATAAATCTGTATTGATTATGCCATCTAAAATATTGCACCTTGTTTCACTATCTGTTCACATAGCTTTATTCTCTTTACTCTGCAAATTATGAAAGAGGCCTGAGTTGAGTGATTTAATGCCAGGAAATCAGAGCATGAGTTTGTTGAGCTCATCTAGATAAGACACAAGAGAGAGCTGAACTGGGGCCGGGGAGATCCACATCTAAACCCTCCTGGAGACGAAGGTTTAGATATGGGTAAAACTTTGAGCTGGAATCACAAATAACTGACTAGAGGTATGACATGAAGACCAAAGATGGAGGAAGGAACCCAGGATAATTGGGATGATTTAATTTGTCTGCATTTCAGAGAATGCATCAATGTTGATTTCAACAATAGCAGATGAGAACATGAAAAAAGCAAATTTGAGATGATAGAGGAATGTGCCAGTTTGTGGTACAAGGGAAGAAACAGGGAAAACTTGTTTTCCCCCCTAGATTAGTTAAACTATTTAATATCATTAAATTAAATTCTTTCTAGAGAACTTGAAAATGTCCAGGGATAAGGAAAAACAATCCCATATAAATTGAAATATCTTTGACTTCAAGCACTTCTGTATATTCTTATATAAAAATAGCTTAAAAATAAGAAATCAATAGGAAAACTACAGATGTATTATCTAAAAACAAATTGAATATGTTTTTACCCATGGCATAGAAAAATCATCCTCATAACTCATCAGGATGTTCAAACATGAGTAAAATGTGTGGTTTAAATTGACAAGACTGTCAGGTACTACAGACCTAACTTCAGCTTGGCCTGGAGAAGGCGTGGCTCATAAACTCAGACTGTAAATTTGACTAAAACTTCATGAAAGTCAAAAGGAACTTAAAATTACTGATGTGTCTGAATACATTGTGGTATCCTGGAATATATGCTGGGACAGAAAAATAGCATTAGTGGAAAAACTAGTGAAATCTGAATGAAGTCTCTAGTTTAGTTAGTAGTATTACACTAATGTTCATTTTTTAGTATTGGCAATGTTACCAGTGAAGTGTAAGATGTTAACATTAAGGAAAATGGGTTGAAGGGATGCAAGAATTTCTGCATTAAATTTAGAACTTTTTTGCAAATATAAAATTATTCCCAAAGTTTAAAAAACTGATGTATGAAATATTTTCCCATTTTTAAATGCACAGTAATGTCATCTGTTGATAAGATACAAATTTGGATTATAGCTTCAATTGTATTGTAGTATAACTAACTGTCAAAAATGTGATCCAGATTTTAGTGTTATTGCTATTAGTGACCCCTGCAAATCAAGCAAACAAGCAAAACTAACTGAGGACAAATCGCCTGTGGAGAAGGCGTATCAGTTTTCCTGTTTATCTTGATCTCAACAGTGGTCACCAGTGGGCAAGTGGGATGTAACAGGGACACAACAAAGCCTCCGAAACCAAGACAAGATCCTTCTAAAAGTTCTTACCCCATGCTGGCTTGTCATGATGGAAACTAACAAACTATAAGTATACACACTATTGAGCCACATAAACAGAATCCTTGAATTTCCGTACAACCCTTGAGCCCTTAGCTCCCACCCTTCAGGCGGGAGTTACCCAGACAGGAATTGTAGCTGGAGCCTGAGAAGATAGTTACAAATCATATATTCTTAGTTCCTCTCCCCATATCAAGTAAACCCCAGAGGTAATCCTAGAGTAATTTTGCATCCCCACATTTCTTCTTCTAATCACTTGGGGTAATATTGGAGGTGCTGTGTGCAGAGGCCCTTAGACAGTGAAAGGCTCAGCCTTCCTTTTCCAGAGTACTTACAAGTAGGTGCCGGTTCTCATAGCCGATGTATCACTGTGGCTTGCTCACATCATTGCCTCAAGAAATAATCAGCTAGAGAAAGTCTTATTCCAGAATCAGAACCCACGTGTTTTACATTTTTGAGTGAAAATAGTTGTTACTAGAAGATATTATGTTGAGGTAATTTTGGATAGTTAAATATTCTATTATTTTATAAATTCTTTCAAAAATGAATGTGTGTATTTTGCTTTGAAAGGCTTCTTTCATCAATGACATAGCACTGAGTCTAGAAATCATTCACTAGGATGCACTCAGAAATCAGGAAAAATACAACAGTACTCTCAACAATGACAAAAACTCCAGTTTTTACACATACAGCAAATAATCAATAAATTTCTTTATAAAAAAAAGTTTATTCTCCAGAACAAAAAGACAACAAAAATATACATTTAAAAATAAAAACTGTTGGTCCAGTATCAAATTTTGAGAGAATATTTTTTTATTTGTTAAAATTTCTTTAAAATTAATTTTATTGGGATCACAGTCATCTCTAGAATATTTTACAAGTCCTGATGATTATGTACTTGAGCAGCAATGCAGACATTGACTTTACTTAACTTTAATGAACTTCCATACTATGCTATGTTTACAAAGAACTGTAAGATTAAAGCCAAACTAGGTGTTAACATAATCTGATCACATAACCTAGAAATTAACAAAAGTTGGACCATAAACCAAGATTGTTATCAACATATCAAGATAATTGAAACAGAAATTGCTTTCATGTATTTTATAAAAATCATAGAACGTCAGAGTTTATAACAAAATAGCTTTATATAAAATAAAGAGTAATTACATAAAAACTAGCAATAGAGCTAATAGTTAATAGCAAAACAGCAATTAGCTGATAGCTAATTAGCTAACAACAAAAGAGCTAATAGTTCTGGGTACACACCAAGTGAACACAGTGTAATGCTACGGATCCCTGTCTACACTTTGGCATTCTTTACCATTCTGTACAACAATGTTTTGCTGGTTGTCACTTTAGCCTTTTATGAACTCAGCTTTGCTTAGTAATCCTTTTAATCCTCTTATTTTTTTTCATACTTGTCATATGTCTTCTTTTCTTCACTGATAACTTTTTTTTTTTTTTTTTATCATTTTCTAACTCATCCATGTCACTCTGATTTCTGTTCTTACGCTTACTTCAGAGTGGACACAGTTTTCTGCCTACAGAAGATTCTCCTTAGTACGTAGTGGCCTAACATGTGCATAAAAGATCATGACTCAACACCAAGGACAATGAAGTCTTTGGCTACAATGCCAGTGCTTTGAAAGGAAGACCATGGACTCTTTCAAAAGTGCCTCACTTCTAATATCTAATAATTAATCTTCTGCAACAAAGAAATGAGATAACCTTGGGAAGTAGTGATACTAATGATAAAATTCCCCAAAAAGTTGCCAGAAAATTACTTGCCACAGCTCTAAGTGTGGGAATGGGTGAATAGATTCAACCCTCAACGCAGGGTTCAGGTATAGAAGCATTAAAGTTTCTTGTGGTCCTGGCATTCTGCCATATTTTAGCTACCTTCACTTGATAAACCTTAGCAATGAGGATGTTTGATATTCACATTGTTACTTTATTTTAAACAAAGTTTACCATCATTTAAGGTGTGTAGTATTACTCAAAATATGATTTTTAATCCTTTATCATACTGTATTTCCTTAAATATTTGGGAAAAACCAAAGGTCTATAATTCCTGTACATTAGATAGACTTCTTTGTCTTATCAAAACTCACTATAGCATAAAAATGCATTATATGTAACATAATTGCTAATTACTATTAATTATATCAGATATAATTCCATTCAAAGGCTGGATGGTGTATGTGAAAATCACAGGGATTGGCATAGCGAATCTGGTAGTGAATGACAACGATGATCGATCAATAAACTGTTAAAATCACCCTCCTTAAGACAGAATAGGTATTCTCTATACCTGTTTTATCAGCTACAAAATGGAAGGAGTAGCTATGTCATCTGTTATAAGAGTTAGGTAAATTATAGCAGGTAACGTATTTAAAATAGCACCTAACACGTAATAAACAAACTAATGTTAGCTAATTTCAGCATATTTTAAATTATACTCCCTGAAAGGCATTGAAAATTACAAAAAAAAATGACATGAGAGAGGGGAAAAGGATATGAAGATATGAAAGGAAGCCCCCAAGTGCAGTAACTTTTTTTTTTAATTGTTTTATTGAAGTCATATTGGTTTATAACATTGTGTAAATTTCAGGTGTACATTGTTGTATTTCAGCTTCTGTATAGACTGCATCGTGTTCACCACCAATAGTCTAGTTTCCATCCGTCGCCATACATATGTGCCTCTTAACACCTTTCACTCTTCCCCCACCAACTTCCCCTCTGGTAACCACCAATCTGTTCTCCTTATCTGTGTGTTTGATTGTTTGTTTATCTTCCATATATTAATGAAATCATACAGTATTTGTCTTTCTCTGTCTGACTTGTTTAACCTAGCATAATACACTGAAGGTCCGTCCATGTTGTTGCAAATGGCACAATTTTATCTTTTTTATGGCTGAATAGTATTACATTGTACATTTGTGTATATATACCACATCTTCTTTATCCATTCATCCATTGATGGGCACTTGGATTGCTTCCAAGTCTTGGCTACTGTGAATAATGTTGCAATGAACATAAGCGTTCATATATCTTTTTGAATTAGTGATTCCATATTCTTTGGATAAATATCCAGCAGTTGGAATAGCTAGATCATATAGTATTTTTATTTTTAATTATTTGAGGAATCTCTATACTGTTTTCCATAGTGGCTGCACCAGTTTGCATTCCCACCACCAGTGTATGAGGGTCCCTTTTCTCCACATCCTCTCCAACACTTGTTGTTTCTTGTCTTGTTAATTATAACTATTCTGACTGGTATAAGGTGATATCTTACTGTAGTTTTGATTTGCATTTCCATAATAGTTAATGATGTTGAACATATTTTCATGTGCCTATTAGCCATCTGTATATCTTCTTTGGAAAAACGCCTGTTCATATTCTCTGCCCAGTTTTTGATCAAGTTTCCCCCTGTTTTTTTTGTTGTTGTTGTTGAGTTGTGTGAGTTCTCTATATATTTTGGAAATTAATCCCTTGTGGGATATATGATTTGCAAATATTTTCTCGTAGTTTGTGGGTTGTCTTTTCATTTTGTTGATGGTTTCCTTTTCCATGCAGAAGCTTTTTAGTCTGACATAGTCCCATTTGTTTATTTTTTCTTTTGTTTCTCTTACCTGAGGAGTAACTTTTAAGGCTCTTGCAAAGTTTAATAACTCATCATTTTCTGTCCACTCAACTCACAACACCAGCAGTGGGATTATTTTAGAACTGAGACCTAAGCACTATACACATATATCTAAAGATTTGTATGGCACCGTATCTCCCACAGAATTATGAACAATTTTTATCCTTGCATAAATACTTCACAGTCTGGATGACTGAAGCATAACTTGTCACGCCACTATTGGTTGTAACCAAATGCTTCTTTTTTTTTCTACTTCAACATTTGCATGTGAAAAACAATCCCGTTAGTAACATATTTCAAAATAATAAACAGTGAATCTAAATTAGAGAGTCATATTGCCCGGATATGAACTGCAGAGTTAGAGTGAGAAGCTTGTGTAATCTAAATAAATTACCAGAATATTTGGCTTACTTACATAGGAAAAAAATGTCTCCATTAAACTTGAGAATAACCACTATGGCAACATTGAGATTGATGCAAGCAAGTGTAGTGCACTTTGATAGTTTTGCTTTTTATCTGATTGATCCATTGCCTGGAGTGGTTTCCATCTTCTCTACTTGGTGGTCCCCAAACTGGTGCAAAAATCATCTTTGCCTTCAAACTCTGAAAACCCTGTAGAGATCACTCAACAGCTGTTTTATCTTGTTCCATTGGTAACAATGTTATGTCACTTATTATATTCTATGCTAATTATTTGTTTATGTTTCTTTCTCCCAAATAGAATATAAACCCCTCAAATTCGGGTTCATCTTTGTCCCTCAGGACATTGCATAGTGCCTGATGCATAGTAGACTTTCAAATGTAGAGTTCTACATGTAAATGTAGAATTTTACAACGTTAATTGCATTGGTTAAAATTCAAGTTCTCCATTTCATAATTTAAGCCTCAGGCATGCTTTTCCACAGGTTGCTAAATAATAAAATTCCTGTGTGGATCTTCCTTTAATGGTAATTCTTTTTGAAAGAAGTTATGGATGAATAGGACAGAGAAAGGAGTTGTCAATGTTAATGCAAAACAAAGTTAAATTCTAAATAATAACAATCTTAGGAAAAGTTTATGATTAGAAAATAAAAATGTTCACAAGAATTCCATTCCTACATTCTTCTGCAGTGTGAGGACTTGTGTGTATATTTATAACGTTCAACCTGTTACCATTATATATGAACTTTTATATTGCATTTATCATAAAGAAATCTCTCAAGATTTCAGGAATTATGGCTATTGTCTATGCAATAAAACGTTTAGCCTCTGAAGCCCTTATTTACTAAATATTTAAGTTGATTGTCCTGAATAATAAATGAAAATGAAATTGCCATCCATTTATTTTGAAGGTACACATACTGCTTTTATTTTTTTTCTTTGTTAGCCAGAAGTGTTTTGGAATTTAGATAAAATGAGCCAATGGCTTCAATAGAATTTTTTCCTTAAAAAAATGTGTATGAGTAATTTTTTAAATCATGCAACAATAGATATATTAACAAAGAAAATATTTATATGTAGAACAAATAGTTTTATTTAAAATGTAAATCACTGGAAAAAATAAAATATATTAACCTTCATAATTTACTATGAAGAGAAAAAAGTGCAGGAATAGAATATTCTAGTTATTTTCTCCTGTGACTATGTATCATTGTTTTCTCTTGTAATTAATGCCCTGTGTATTTCCACCTATTCAGCTACTCTCTATCCTCTACCTACCTGTCCTTCTATCCATCTATTGTTCTTTCCATATGCTCCAGTTTTGTCTGAAGTCTGGAAAATTTGAATAATAAGTCCTTTATTTTTTTCAACTTACACTATGGATTAAAGTAATTTCACTGCTCAAACTGTTATCTATCCCATGGCATGATAATAATCACTAAATTAGAGGATCTTTTAGTTAACGCTTCTTTTTAAGTTAGAATTGAGTTTAGTCACACATGCACACATAGCCTGTTTAATATTTATATATGAATATAAAAGAAATGATTTGATATTTATTTTTCATGAAAATAGGTTATGCATTACATACATTTACATCTAAAAAACACCCATAGGGTTTTCCAGGTCTGCATATAAGGAGCCTGGAAGTCGCCACTCCACCCTAACAATAAGTAAAAAGCTGAACAGAAAAAAAATCAACAACTCCTAGACCCATAAGAGAGGGGAAGACACAGGGAAAACTATGCCCCCAAAACTGGAGAGACAGACAGGTGAATATAGGGAGTTGCAGGTTACAGGAACAGAGACCTGTGAGCAGAAGCCTCCTGGGAACCAGTGTGAGGATAGGAGAACCTGAACTATAATTGATATGTTGCTGGAGGCTCAGTGGGGACAAGTCTGAGAATTGAAAACTCCAGGGGTACCCATCACAGGAGTGACCCCCACAGTATTGTGTAGTTTCACCCTAGGAGCTCAACCAGCTTCCACATTGAAATATCAGAGAAAAATCCCCTGGTAAAGGAACCATTTTGAAATAGTTCAGAGCATTCTGTTTTTCATAAGAAGGCCTGCCCTCAGGAGAAACTAGTTAACCAGAGCCTAACCTGCTGGGCTATTATCAGAGCCAACCGTTATGGGAGAAAGGAAGTACCCAACTCCAGCCCACTCTACCCATCCTGTCCAATTTAAGGGGAGAGAAAATAATTAAGAAACTCTGTGAAGTTCATGGCCCATGAGCTTACTAAAAGCCTAAGATCTAATCATAGGACTATAGAACACTTCCCCTCCCCCCACACCTCACTACCACATGACTAAAGGCCTATTTACAGCAATTCCTTTTGCCCAGTATATCATGCCTGTCTATCAAGAAAAAATTACAAGACATACCAAAAGGTAAAAACAGCATTTAAAGAGACAGAGCAAGCCTCAGATTCACACAAGGCAGAGATGTTAGCATTATCAGACTGGGGATTTAAATAAAATTATGACCAATATGCTACGGGCTCTAATGAATAAAGCAGACAGCATGCAAGAACAGGTGCACAATGTAAGCAGAGAGATGGAAATCCTAAAAAAGAACCAAAATACTAGAAATCAGAAACCCATAACAGAAATGAAGAATGCCTTTGATGGGCTTCTTAGTAGACTAGACATGGCTGAGGAAAGAATCTCTGAGCTAGAAGATATACCAAAATAATCTTCAAAAATCTTAAAGAAAAGAGAACAAAGACTTCCTAAAAAAGAACACCCAGAATAACCAATGACTGTAAGACAACTACAAAAGGTATAACATATGCTTAATGGGGATACCAGAAGGATAAGAAAGAGAGAAAGAAACCAAAAAAATATTTGAAACAATAATGGCTGACAATTTCCCCAAGTTAATATCAGACACCAAGCCATAGATCCAGCAAGCTCAGAGAACACCAAGCAGGATAAATGCCAAAAAAAAGATTTTCCTAGGCATGTCATTTTCAAACTACAGAATATCAAAGATAAGGAAGAAATGTTGAAAGAAACCAGAGGGAAAAAATACACTTACCTAGAGAGGGATAAAGATAAGAATTACATCCGAATTTTCTAAAACCATGCAGGCAAGAAAAGAATAGAGTGAAGTATATAAAGTATTAAGAGAAAAAAAACACAAACCTAAAACTCTATGCCCTGTGAAATTATCCTTCAAAAATAAAGGAGAAATAAAGACTTTCTTAGGCTAACAAAACTTGAGGAAATTTGTTGCCAGTAGACCTGTCCCGTAAAAAATAATAAAAGAAATTCTGTAGAGAGACAGAAAATAGTATAGGTTAGAAATTCAGTTTATATAAGGTAAGGAAGAGCATCAAAGAAAGAATAAGTGAAGGTAACACAAAATTTTTTATTTTCTTACAAATAATTGATCAGACAAGTTTTTATTTAAAATATTAATGCAAACAATATATTCAATGATGTATGCTTATATGCATACATAAATATATTTACAAAGGGATATATACACAAGCTTATAAATAAGTATACACGTATAATTACATAAAAGTGAAACGAATGACAGCAATGATATGAGGGATGGGAGGGAGAAATTAGTATTATTTTATTATAAGGTACTCACACTATCAATGAAGTGGTATGGTGTTATTTGAAAATGGAGATGAATTAGCTGTAAATATATATTGTAAACTCTAGGGCAACCACTAAAACAAGTAAAAAAAAAAATAAGTATAATGTATATGCCAAAAAAAGGAGTAAAATAGAATTATATAAAATGCTCAATTAAAACCACAGAGGGCAGAAAATGAGTAGAAAGCAAAAATAGGAACAAAGAACAATGGCAATCACTAGTAAACAGTAACAAATATGGTAGATATTAATCCAATTATATTAATAATCACTTTGAGTGTCAATGGTCTAAATGTACCCAATACAGTCTTTCAGGTGGGTCACAAAACAAGACCCAACTATATGTTGTCTACAAGAAACTCACTTTAAATATAAAGACACATATTGATTAAAAGTAAATGAATGAAAGAAAAGATACCAAGTTAATGATAGTCAAGAGAAAGTAGGAGTAGCAATATTAATTTCAGACAGTGCAGACTTCAGATCAAGAATGTTATCAGAGATAATGAACTTTACATGAGGATAATGGAGTCAATTCTCTAAGAAGACATCATAACCCTTAATGTGTATGTGCCTAGCAACAAAGTGTCAAACTATGTGAGGCAAACACTAATAGAATTGCAAAGTGAAACAAATAAATCCACTATCGTAGTTGGAGACTTCAACACATCTCTATCAGAAATGGACAGATCCAAGAAACAGAAAATCTGGAAGGACATAGGTGAACTCAACAACACCATCAATTAACTGGATATAATAGACATCTATAGACTACATCATCCAGTGATCACAGAATACACATTCTTCTCAAGTTCACTGGAGCTTTATCCAAGATAGACCACATTCTGGGCCATAAAACAAATCTTAACACATTTAAAAGAAAAGAAATCATACAATGTGTGCTCTCAGACAACAATAGAATTAGTAGAAATCAGTAACAGAAAATTAAATGGAAAATCCCAGAGTACATGTGGATTAGACAAAGCACATCTAAATAACACATGAGTCAAAGAAGTCTTAAGAGAAATTAAAAAATAGTTTGAAATAAGTGAAAATGAAAGCAAGACATATCAAAACTTGTGGGATGAAAGAAGAGCAGACTTGGAGAGAAATTTATAGCATTGAATGATATATTAGAAAACAAAGGTCTAAAATCAATCATTCAAGCTTCCATCAGAAGAAACTAGAAAAAGTAGGACAAATTAAATCCAAAATGAGCAGAAGAAAAGAAATACTAAGAATAGATCAGAAATCAATGAAATCGAAAATAGGAAATCAAAAGAGAATATTAATAAAACCAAAGATGATTCTTTGAAAAGATCAATAAAATTGATAAGACTCCAGCCAAGCTAACAAAGAAAAAAAGAGAGAACAAAAATTATTAATATCAGAAATGAAAGAGAGGACATCACTAAAGATTTCATGGAATTAAAAAGATAATAAAGGAATACTATGAACAACTCTATGCCCATAAATTTGATAATCTAGATGAAATGGACCAATTCCTTGAAATACATAACTTGCCAAAACTCACACAAAGAGAAATAGACAATATGAATGGTCCTATATATATACATAAATTTAATCAATAACTAATACCCTTCCAAAGGAGAAAACACCAGGCAAAGATGGGTTCTGATAAATTCTACCAAACATTTAAGGAAGAAATTATAACAATTCTCTGCAACCTCTTTCAGTGGAAAGAAGCAGAGGGAATATTTTCTAACTCCTTGTGTGAGGCCAGAATAACTCTAATACCAAACCATACAAAAAGTTACTTGAAAAGAATATTACAAACCAATATCTGTCATACACATAGATGCAGAAATTCTAACAAAATATTAGCAAATCAATCCAACAATGTACAAAAAGAAATATATGCCATGACCAAGTAGATTTTTCCCAGGTATACAAGTCTGGTTTAAATTTTGAAAATCAATTAATGTAATCCATAATATCAACAGGCTAAAAAAGAAAAATCACATGATCATATCAACAGATGCAGAAAAAACATTTGTCAAAATCCAGCACCCATTCATCATAAATACTCTCAGTAAACTCAGAATTGAGTGGAACTTGCTCAACTTGATAAAGAATATCTTTATATTCTGCAGCTAATGTCACACTTAAAAGTGAGAAACTTGAAGCTTTGTCACTATCACAAACTAGGCAAGGAGGTCCCCTTTCACAACTCCTTTTCATAATCATATTGGAACTTCTTGCTAATGCAATAAGGCAAGAAAAGGAAATAAAAGATAAACAGATTGGGAAATAAGACATAAAACTGTCTTTGTTCACAGATGGCATAATTATCTATGTAGAAAATCAGAAATAATGGACAAAAATTTCCTGGAACTAATAAGCCATTATAATGAGGTTGAAGAATACAGGCTAATATGCAAAAGTCAATTGCTTTCCTATATACCAACAATGGAATTTTAAATTAAAAATCACAATGCAATTTACATTACCACTCCCCAAAATAAAATATTTATGTATAAATCTGACAAAATATGTACAAGATCTACATGAGAAATACTACAAAACTCTGATAAAGTAAATCAAAAAAGAACTATATAAATGGAAAGACATTCCATATTCATGGATAGGAAGACTCAATATTGTCAAGATGTCAGTTCTTCCCAATTTTATCTATAGATTCAATGCAATCTCAATCAAAATCCCAACAAGGTATTTTATGGATACAATAAACTGATTCTAAAGTTTGTATGGAGAGGCAAAATACCCCAGATAGCCAACACAATACCAAAGGAGAAGAACAAAATTGGAGGACTTACACTACACAGTGTCAAGACATACAGTAAGATACAGTAAGCAAGACAGTGTGGTATTGGCAAAATAAAAGACAAATAGATCAATGGAACACAAAAGAGAGCCCAGAAATAGACCCACATAAATATAGTCTATTGATATGTGACAAGAGAGCAAAGGCAGTAAAATAGAGCAAGCATAATCTTTTCAACAAATGGTATTGGAACAACTGGACATCTACATACAAAAAAAAAATGAATCTAGACACAGACCTTACACCCTTCACAAAAATTAACTCAAAATGGATCAGAGACCTAAATATAAAGTGCAAAACTGTAAAACTCTTAGAAGATAACACAGTAGAAAACCTAGATGACCTTGGGTATGGCAATATCTTTTTAGATACAACACCAAAGATATGATCCAAGAAAGAAATAATGGATAAGGTAGAGTTTACTAAAATTAAAAACTTCTGCTCTGAAAAAGACAATATCAAGAGAATGAGAAGACAAGCCACAGGCTGGGAGAAAATATTTGTAAAAGACATATTTGATAAAAGACTCTTATCCAAAATATAAAAAGAACTCTTATAACTCAACATTAGGAAAACAAACAGTCTGTTAAAAAATGGGCCAAAGAGGTGAAGAGATATCCCACCAAAGAAGATATGCAGGAGGCAAATAAGCATATGAAAATATGCTCCACATCCTATGTCATCAGGGAAATGAAAATTAAAACAACAGTGAGATACCACTACACACCTATTCCAGTGGCTAAAATCTGGAACACTGACAACACCAAATGCCGACAAGGAGCAATAGGAACTCTCATCCATTGCTGGTGGGATTGCAAAATGGCACAGCCACTGTGAAAGACAGTTTGGAGGTTTCTTACAAAACTGAACATACAGTTACCATAAGATCCAGCAAATATGCTCCTTGGTATTTACCCAAAGGAATTAAACATGTCCACACAAAAACCTGTACATGAATGTTTAAGGCAGCTTTATACATAATTGCCAAAATTTGGAAGCAAAATATGTTTTTCAGTAAGTTAATGGATAAATAAACTGTGGTACATCTGAAAAGAGATTATTATTTAGTGCCGAAAGGAAGTGAGCTATCAAGCCATGGAGGTACCTTAAGTGACTATTACTAAGTGAAATAAGCCAATCTGAAATGACTATGCATTCTATGATTCCAACTATATGATATTTTAGAAAAGACAAAACTACGGAGACAGTAAAAACATCAGTGGTTTCTAGGTGTTGCGGGACAGGAGGTGAAGTAGGGGGGAGATGAATAAGTGAAGCACAGAGGAATTGTAGGGCAGTGAAAATATTCTGTATGATACCTTAGGATGGATACATGTCATTAAATATTTTATCCAAAGCCATAGAATGTGCAACACCAAGAGTGAACCCAAAGATAAACTATGGACTTAGAGTGATTATGACGTGTTAATGTAGGTTTGTCAATCATAACAGATGCATCACTCTGGTGGGGAATGTTGATAATGGGGAAGGCTATGCATGTGTGAGGGCAGGAGGTATATGAGATATCTCTGTGCCTTCCTTATAATTTTGCTGTGAACCTATAACTGCCCTAAAAGAGTAAAGTCTTTTTTTGTGTGTGAGGAAGATCAGCCCTGAGCTAACGTCTGTGCTAATCCTCCTCTTTTTGTTTTTTTTTTTTTGCTGAGGAAGACCGGCTCTGAGCCAACATCTATTGCCCATCCTCCTCCTTTTTTTTTTTTCCCCCAAAGCCCCAGTAGATAGTTGTACGTCATAGTTGCACATCCTTCTGGTTGCTGTATGTGGGACACGGCCTCAGCATGGCCGGACAAGCGGTGCATCGGTGCATGCCCAGGATTTGAACCAGGGCCGGCAGTAGTGGAGCGTGCGCACTTAACCGCTAAGCCACCAGGCCGGCTCTAAAATAGTAAAGTCTTAATTTAACCCCCCCACGAATATTTCTGAAAATAGATTCTCTCATGTTTTATTTCTATAATTCATACCTTTATCTGTGAAACCCTGCAAAATTGACAGCGTCTGGAATTTTGCAACAGCATGTCTGAATCTCTTGGTTTACATATCTGAAACTATACATTTTATCTAATTGCCTTCTTAATAGAGTACTATAAAACTTTTAACATAAGGAATGAGAATAACTAACGTATAACAATCATAATCATTTTTGGCACCCTCCAAAATCCCAGTAGAAGATTCTAAAGTTGCCTGGAGTTTAGAAATCTCCTAAAGAATTAAGAAAAGTCAGCTGATCTCTAGCGGAATTGATTAGTGATTAGCCTGGGCCTGACTTCTGCAATAGAGAAAAAGATCTAAGTCATAGTTAGATGAAGGCACCGCCTGTCTCAAACCCTCATTTTGGTGCTGAACTCCGGTCTTAATGTGTCCTTTTATAAAGAATAGCTATGTGGAAACAGTCAACTCATTTCATATCTAAGTAACTACTTAAAAATTACCTACAAAGCAGATGCGGGCCTTTTATTAAACCAGAAAATTAATCTCAGTGGAAGACTTTGGACAGTCATTCAGGGATTACTCAATCTACAGATGTTTTAGAGGCAATAATAAAAGGAAAGGGGTTTAAATATTGTATCATTTAGTGCAAATTATATTAATGAGACATGCTAATAAAGGTGCTAGGATATGCCAAACATAATAGTCTGTATCCTCATATAATTTAAGGGGAAGATATATGAACACTGACTTGTTTTTTGACGAAGAAGAGTTACATATTTTTAATCTTTAATTAGGTAACAATCACCTTTTCACATTTCCAGCTATAAATTTCAGTGGTGTTTTTGACACATTAATTGTACTCTATTTCTTATTTTTATTTTCTTTAGATATAATTGACATATAATATTGTGCAAGTTTAAGGTGTATAACGTGTTGATTTGATACACATATATTGCAATATGATTACCACCATAATGTTAGCTAATACCTCATCCCATAATATCACATCACATAATTATTATTCCTTTTTTGTAGCGACAACATTTAAGATCTAGTATCTTAGAAGCAACCTAAGTGCCCATAAAGGGACGAATGGATAAAGAAGATGTGGTGTATATACACAATGGAATACTACTCAGCCATAAGAAACCATGAAATCTAGCCATTTGTGACAACATGGATGGATATTGAGGGTATTATGCTAAGCGAAATGAGTCAGAGGGAGAAGGTCAAATACCGTATGATCTCGCTCATATGTAGAAGATAAAAACAACAACAAACAAACACATAGAGACAGAGATTGGATTGGTGGTTACCAGAGGGGAAGGGGGGAGGGTGGAGAGTGAAAGGGATGATAAGGCACATGTGTGTGGTGATGGATTGTAATTAGTATTTGGGTGGTGAATATGATGTAATCTATGCAGCAATAGAAGTATAATGATGTACATCTGAAATTTATACACTGCTATAAGCCAATGGAAAAAAAAAGTTTAAAAAAAGATCTAGTATCTTGGCAACTTTCGTGTATATGATACAGTATTGTTAACTATAATTGCAATGTGGTTCATTAGATCCCCAGAACTTACTCATTTTGTAATTACAAGTCTGTGCCTTTTGAACAACATCTCTCCAATTCCCCCACCCCACGGCTACTGATAACTACCATTCAAGTCTGTATCCACAAATTCTGCTTTTTTTAGATTTCACGTATAAGTGATATCATACACTGTTTTTCTTTCTCTGTCTGACATCTCACTTAGCATAATGCCCTCAAGATCCACACATGTTGTAGCAAATTGCAAGATTTCCTTCTTTCTCCTGGCTGCACAGCTGAATAATATTCCAGTGTGTATGTGCATGTGTATGTGTGTGTGTGTGTATCTTGGTATTGCATCTTCCTCATCCATTCGTCTGTTGATGGACACTTAGGTTGCTTCCATATCTTGGCTATTATGAATAATGCCGAAATGAACATGGGAGTATGGAGATCTCTTTGATATCTTGTTTTTATTTTCTTTGGGTATATACCCTGAGGTTGAGATGCTGGATCACATGGTAGTTCTATTTTTAATTTTTTGAGGAACCTCCATGCTATTTCTATAGTGGCTGCACGAGTTTACATTCCCACCAACAGTGCACTTGGTTCCCTTTTCTCTGTATTCTCAACAACACTTGTTATATCTTGTCTTTGATAATAACCATTATAATAGGTGTGAGGTGATATCTCATTGTGATTTTGATTTGCAATTCCCTGATGACAAGTTTTGTTAAGCATCTTTTCTTTTACTTGTTAGACATTTGTGACTCTTCTTAGGAAAAATATCTATTCAGTTCCTCTGCCCATTTTTTAATATGGTTGTGTTTTCATGAATGAGTTTTATGAGTTCTTTATATATTTTGGATATTAACCCCTTACTAAACGTGTGGCTTGCAAATATTTTCTCCCATTCTGTAGGTTGCCTTTTCATTTTGTTGATTGTTTCTCTTGCTGTGCAGGTGTTTTTTGATATAGCCCTACTTGTCCATTTTTGCTTTTGTTGCTTGTGCTTTTGGTGTCATATCCAAAAAATCTGTGCCAAGACCAACACCAAGGAGCTTTTTCCCTGTATTCTTCTAGGAGTTTTCCAGTTTTGTCTTATGTTAAGTCTTTAGTCCATTTTGAGTTAATTTTTGTGAGTGATGTAAGATAGGGGTCCAATTTCATTATTCTGCCTGTACTTATCCAGTTTTCCCACAATATTTATTGAAGAGAGTATCCTTTCCCTACTGAGTATTCTTGGCTCCCTTGTCAAATATTAGTTAAACGTATATGTGCGGGCATATTTCTGTGCTCTCTCTTCTGTTCCACCAGTCTATGTGTCTATTTTTATGTGAGTACCATACTGTTTTGATTATTATAGCTTTGTAGTATAGTTTGAAATCAGGATGTATGATGCCTCTGGCTCTGTTCTTCTTCCTCAGGATTACTTTGGCTATTTGGGATCTTTTGTGGTTCTGTAAGAATTTCAGCATTATTTTTTCTATTTCTGTGAAAAATGCCATTGAAATTTTGATAAGGATTGCATTGAATCTATAGATGGCTTTGGGTAGTATGGACGTTTTAACAATACTAATTTTCTGATTCATGAACACAGGATATCTTTCCATTTACTTGTATGTTCTTTAATTTCTTTTATCTCTTGTAGTTTTCAGGCTACAGGTCTCTTGCTTCCTTGGTTAAATTTATTCCTAAGTATTTTATTGTATTAATGCTATTGTAAATATGATTGTTTTCTTTATTTATTTTTCACATAGTTCATTGTTAATGTACAGAAAAACAGCTGATTTCTGTATGTTGACTTTATATCCTGCAACTTTACTGAATTCACTGATTAGTCCCAACAGTTTTTTTGTTGAGTGTTTAGGATTTTCTATACATAAGATCATATTGTCTGCAATTAATGACAATTTTACTTTTTCCTTGCTGATTTGGATGGTTTTTATTTCTTTGTCTTGCCCAATTGCTCTAGCTAAGACTTCCAGTACCATGTATAGCTACCCCCACTCTCTTTTGGCTTCCATTTGCATGGAATATCTTTTTCTACCCCTTCACTTTGAGGCAATGTATTTTCTTAAATCTGAAGTGAGTCTCTTGTAGGCAGCATACAGTTGTGTCTTGATTTTTCATCCATCCAGCCACTCTCTGTCTTTTGATTGGAAAATTTAATCCATTTATTTAGAGCAACTGTTGATACACAATAACTTACTAATGCCATCTTATTAATTGCTTTCTGGCTGTTTTGTTGTTGCCTTGTTCCTTTCTTCCTCTCTTGCTGCTTATCTTTGTGGATTGGTAATTTTCCAGGGTAGTGTGCTCTGATTCCATCTCTTTACCTTTTGGAAGTTACTATAGGTTTCTGTTTTGTGTTTACCATGTGGCTTACCTAAAACATCTTATATAAAACAGTCCATTGTAAGTTGGTAGCAGCTTAACTTCAATCACATACAAAAATCCTATCCCTTTTTTACTCTCCCTTTTATGTTTTTAATGCTACAATTTGCCTCCTTTTATTTTGTATATTCATTAACAAATTACAGAGCTATAGTTATTTTTAATACTATTTTTCTTTAATTTTTATACTATAGTTAAAAGGTTAACAAACCATCATACTACAGAATTAGCATTTTCTGAATCTGACTCTATATTTATCTTTACCAGTGTGTTGTATATTTTTGTATATTTTCATGTACTAATTAGCATCTTTTCATTTCAGTTTGAAGAACTTCTTTCAGCATTTCTTGTAATGCAGGTCTAATGGTGATGAATTCCCTCAGCTTTTATTTGTCTGAGTATTTCTCCTTCATTTCTGAAAGATAACCTTGCTGAGTAGAGTATTCTTGGCTGGCGATTTTTTTTCTTTAAGCACCTTGACTACACCATCCCATCATCTCCTGGTCCACATGGTTTCTGCTGAGAAATCTGCTGATAGTCTAATGGAGGTTCCTCTGTGGGTCATAATCTTTTTTTATTTTGCTGCTTTTAGGATGCTGTCTTTGTCTTTGAATTTGGTAGTTTCATCATAATGTGCCTTGGAGAAGATCATTTTTGATTGAAACAATGAGTGATATTTTACCTTAATGAACTTGGATATCCAATCTCTTCCCAGGTTTAGGAATTTCTCAGCCCTTCTTTCTTCAAGTAAATTTTCTGCCCTCTTCTTTTTTCTCCTTCAGGAACTCAAATGTTTCTGATATTGGTTCCTTTGATGGTGTCCCACAGATCATGTAGGATTTCTTTGCTCTTTTTCATTCTTTTTCTTTGTTTTCCTCTAACTGGGTTATTTCAAAATTCCTCTCCTCTAACTCACTGATTCTTTCTTCCAGCTGTCTATTCTGATGTTGATGTTCTCTATTGTGTTTTTCATTTCATCCATTGAATTTTTCAGCGGCAGAATTTCTGTTAGGTTCTTTTTTATGATTTCCAGCTCTGTTAAATTTCACTTTTTTTATGTATTTTTTTTCTGATTTTGTTGAATTGTCTTTCTGTGTTTTCTTGTAGCTTATTGAATATCCTCAAAATATCTATTTTGAATTCCTTCTCACTTAAATTGATGATTTCCATCTTATTGGGTTTGGTGACTGGGGGATTATTGTGATCTCTGGTGATATCACGTTTCCCTCATATCTCATGTTCCTTGGAGTTTTGCATTGCTGCTTTTGCATTTGAAGCAGCAGTCAACTCCTTCAATCTTTACTAGATGCCTTCAGGTAAGAGATACTTTCATGGATCCTGCTATATATTCTGATGCCTTCTCTGGCCTTGTATGGATACACCTGCTCTATGATTCTTATTGCCTCTTGTAGCATAATTCTTTAGCTTGTATGTATTCTTTGTATCTTACAACACACCAGGCCAGCTGCTGGAAACCTCTCTTATTTTCCCAAAGGTGGTACTACCACTCAAGATTATGGTTTTTCCCTTGCCTGCAGACCCTGGCCTGTTTTCTGTGCACACTCCCTATCTACCGAGCTCACCTTCAGCCCTGCCCTTGGAAGTGCAAACAAGGAGCCAGCCATAGGGTTGCGGGAGATGTGAGTTTGGCACTTGAGGTCTTGGGAGTTCCCACAAGCCAGTTGGGAGGATCCTTGGGTGAAGTTTTCCCAGTGGCTTGTGGGCAGGCTCCTGATAGATCCAGAACAGTCAGCAGGGACTGCTTCCCTTTAATGTCCTCTGATACTCTTATCTTCCTCTTTCCTGTTCTGCTCCCTCCTCCCAGGCATGGAGCTCCCACTTTAATACTCTAGGTGCTATGGGAGAGACAGCATTTCTTTAGCAGTGTCCCACACAGCTGGGAATGCTGGGCACTACTCACTGCTCTCCATTTTCTCCCATGGGAGAGATGCCCAGCCTCCCCTTTCTCTAAGCTGTGCCACCTTGAGGGGAGGAGTGATGCTGGTAAAGTTCCTCTTACCCACTCCAATATGTCCAAACTCATATATATATGCAATATTTTTTTTTGGCTGGAACTTCTCCTCTGGAATCCCGGACTTCTACAAAGGCTGTCTCATCCGTGGGTTTCTGCTCAAGTCAGTATTCTCCAGGTGCTTCTAGACTGTGGCCAAGAGTGGCTCAAGCTGGTTCATGGGCTTCTGACAGTTGTACATCCCATGTCATGGTCTATCTGCCTGTTACCTGAGGCAGAAGTAGGCAAGACTCATCCCAGATCCCTTGGGGTACAGTGCTGGATCCCACGACTCCCACGAGACACTTTTGTTCTTGGGTGTATGCCAAATTTTAGTTGTTAAAGAGGCGACAAATCAAGGGAGGCCCTATGCTGCTATGAGGCTGATGTCACACTGCACTCTCATTTTTTAAGCTTTGTTTTGAACTGACAACATTTACATTGGCATAACCCAAAAAGTAAAAAGAAGAAATCATCTTTCTCATATCAGAGAAAACCATTTGGAAGGCTAAAATTTCATTCAATTATTTAAGTGTACGATATTCAGACACTTTACCATCCTGTAAGCCTAATTAGTAATTCTTTTCATTAAATATTTTCTCAGTTTTTGTCTTTGAAACGTCCTTTGTATCCAAAAAACAACATAGCCCAATGCTATTCGTTGAAACATTAAGTATATTCACAAATTTTTATTCATTTCTGCCAAATACAAGCACCTCACCCTTTATTCACTTAATGCAAAATTACATATGACATTCATTTCCAGAATGTTATAATCTGTTAGAGATCATAAGTCAAACATACTGACTGCAAATCTAGTCTCCTTAGGACGTGAATTGAGCGGGGAAACTTTAAATAATGTTTTGATGACTAGCCATGTGTGGGAAAGGAAGTCTTACATGAGGAGGGAACATTTTAAAAGATACAATAGTGGGCAAATACAGACTGAGTGTGAGGTACCTGAACACACCAATTGGCTTGAGTCAAACATATGCATAAAGACATAGTAGGATAAAGGCTGAAAATGTGTTTGCATCAGAAAGCCATGATAAGGAGTCTGATAATTATTTGGTACACCTGAAGATTTTAGAGCAGAAGAGTGATATTTTATTTCCTTGAAATGTCCTGATTGTCCCCCAGAAAAACTGAAAAATCTTGTTTCAATGAAATATCTTTGGACTTGCTTTCACAAAGGTATAGTGAAGAGAAGTGGTATGAAAAGAAGTGAAAACAACACAATAACTAACAAAACAATTCCCATCAAGCATAACCAAATGACACAATACTAGATATATTCCAATAAGCTTCTTAATTTCATAATAACTGAGACAACAAAGAAATGCCTGTGATATTCCTTTATTGAACATAAGCAAAATAAAAAAATAAGAACTCAATAGGTCTGAGACAATATTGCTCAGAAGCATACTTGCAGTGAAAAGTCAGAACTTAATACTTTTAGGAAGAAACTATAATAAGCATCAACACACATCAAAATAAGAAAGAAAACATTAATTTAGTTTGATTATAAAATAAGAATAAGAAAAAGATGTCGAGTGATTCAAAGCTGTATGTAGTGAAAAAACATAATATGTTGAATAAAGATCAGGGAAAAAGATATGAAATCTGGATGTTTATTGAACTCTCTCTACTTTCCAGACATAGTATTAGATTTTCATTTGTCCTTTGCACCAGCATTCAACATAGATATAATCTTCACAATCGAGTTCATGAGTTTAATTGCCTAAGATCTCATAGCTTGGATTCAATGTACAAGAAATGGGTAAGAGTGCCTGCTTTATCTTGTTCTAAACTCAATTCCACTATATCATGACAATGTGTTATATTATAGTTTTAACCTGATATAAACTGATAACTTCATCAGATATTTATAATAGCTGTTTTATCTCTAGCACTTAGAATTTATAAAGTGTTTTTAAAAACCATATTTGGCCCTTACAATAATGAGAAAATGTTGAGGAAAGTGGGATAATCAGAGGATAAATAACTTCCCAAAGCCATATGTTCGAATGATATTTATTAAGATAAAATATATTATGTACTAATTACCAACACTTTGGGAGAACACTGATTCTTTCAGATTAACTTAATGCATATAGATTATAGTAAATTAAACTACTCCCTCGAAGCCATAAAGAGTTAATATACTTTTTTTGTATGCTAAAATCTAATGTCTATAACTACTATTTCATTGCTTAAATGTGCTTTAAAACCGATGTATTCCAGCAACTGACCTTAAAGATTTGCCTTCCTAATTCTTTTACAAAGACTCTAATTCTAATTCCAGTATCTAACAGGCAATAGAATTTAAAATGGGGGTGGAGGGGGCTATATCCCTATTGCTTGATCTCCTTGGCAGATTTTCTTTGTGTTACTTTGAAATCCAAGATGGGATACACATACTTATATACGTTAATTCTTTGTCCCAGAATGCACTGAGTGCCTTCAACATCTTAAACTATGAAATCAACTCAGATCCCTGCTCGTATTTATTCCAGCCCTGATAGCATCACCTTTACCTTTTCCAATTGGCTGGGATCACGTCTGACTTGTGAATTACTGAATCTCTGATGTCTAGCAGACTATTTGATATGTAGGGAGAACTCAACAACTATGTGTTACATGAAGGAATGAATAACCAACCCACAGATTCAAGAAATGAACCATCTTACTTTATATTCCCATAGCAGACAGTCTTTATTAGGTACATTTACATATAACATATGCAATCTTTTATTCTTACATATATAACCTTACTTAAGATACCAGCATTGCAATGTAGGTATTATCATTCCAACTTTTCCAGAGAATATTGATGCTGAGAGGAATTAGAGGGGTTGCTCAGTGTCATACAGCCAGTGAATAGCAAAGGCTGGAGCAGACTGTGTGTCCTCTCATGTTCATATCTGCAGTTTAATATCATGGTGTAACACAATTAGTGAATACTGCTAGCTGCTTTTTTTATCTGTTATAATCAACATTTCATGTAAATGGTTAACAGAATCTTATAACGAAATTAAGTGTGCATCACAGTAGGCCTCCCCATCATCCTCCGCCTATCATGGTTTAGACTCTGTCTTGTGTTATGAAGCATAATATAGACTCATAATACATAAGGCAAATAATTGCTGAATCAAGATTCAAAAGAATCCACATGCATAATTTTAATAGAAATTTTCTCTTTCAATGAAATTAGAAATATTTTAGAGCTGATGGTTCATATCACAGAATATGGTTTATTAATAAAAAGTAGGTTAATAGGAATCCTTCCAGAAAATATGGTAAAGAAACTTATATTTTCAATGGTGCTTTCTTAACTCAACCAATGATTCAATAGAGTAAATTTTATACATTACTGCTTATATTGAGAAGATTTTACTTTCAGGAACATGTTAAAAGCAATTATAGTTAACAAAATAGTACCTACATTATTTGTTGACAATTTGAAAGCATACTGAGCACTATGGGAAATTGGGGGAGGGGGACTTTCATGACTCTCTACATAAGATATAAAAATGACATTCAATTTACCTTTAAACAGACAGCACCACTCTTTCATAGTATCATTATGTCTTAAGGGCATGCAATAATAGAACACATGAGCTGAAGAGAACTCTATACTATTTTTATTTGGGAATACAAATGAAGAAAGAAATATATCCTGTTAGGTAATAAATGTCACCCAGAGGCCACAGAATTTTAAGTAATCAATTTTTTTAATGGATTACTATTCTCCAAATTTTTGATCAACTAATTAACCCAAGAGATAGTTTGAGAAATACTGAAAATGATATAACATTTGTATTTCTACTATGGACCCAGTACTTATCTCTACAGAATTCAAAACACAGTACAGATTTTTGCTTTCATATAATCCATTTGCAAAAGTTTCTAGGCAATAAGGTACTCCACAGAAATAAATCTTCTTTGCATGATTTTTTCCACCAGAGACAATGTAGTTTCAACCATTTAAATAAGATTCTGAATTACAACATTAACATAAGTTTGAAAATATTGCATAAAGTTACTGCGACAAAATGGAACATTGTATAGAATTTAAAATATGACAGATTATTAACATATTTCACATTTAACAACATATTAGTTTAAATAAGACTCTTGTCTTTGATAAGGACTCTAATTCAGGTGGAATTTTCGTATGAAAATGTATAATTAGCTTTATCTAACAAGTCAAAATGGAAACCACATTGAGACTGAAGTGATCATAGTGTTTATTGTGAAGATATGGTGGATATACTGATCGAGTTTAAATATATGTGATTAAAATCCATTTCTTCATTTTCTTATAAAGGTTATAGAAGGAATCCTAAGTGGGCCTGACGTGCACTAAAGTATTGGATGGAGTGGTGGAAGCCTATTATTGTCTGTTAACATGAATATAAAGACTTGTCAAGAAGAGTTGTAAAGAACAGTTTTTGATAATACATTGATCTTTGTAACTAAAGTTACTTTTTTAGTAGTGATGTTTGCAAGGTAAATCTCCAGGTCCTATGAACATTTTTCTAAACAATAACGGCAACAACAACAAAACTGTACCCTACTTTTTCATAAACTTGCACTAGATAAAAAGATCTGATAAATACATCTCCTCTGTTAATAAACATGCTGCTCTAAAGAAATCATGTTGCTGATAGTAAAGGAAAAAATAGATTGCCGTCTTTTTAAAATTATAAGCAAAAATCAATAATAAAAAGAGTAGGTAATAAATAGCTAAATTCATAAGCACTAAGAATTTGAAATGAAGAAATACATTTAAGTTAGAAAGCATATATAAAATCATTAAAAAGAATAGACAAAAGCATAGTGAGAATAAAATCATAGTGAAGAAGAGGGAAATCGGCTTTAGATGTTAATTAGCTGCAAAATGCTTATGCAGAAGTTTTCTTCCACCATAGATCTATGTTTTGGAAATTTGAGAAATCTCTTAATAATTTCCAGCTTGTCTACAGTAGTAAATGATAAAAGAAAGGATTTAATGGAGAGTGAAAAATGTTGCTAATTGTTTTAACTCAACATGCACAAAATTTGACTCAAGTGCGTTAGACCAATGATTACACAGGTGGGGAGCAGGAGCAAATAACGAAAAAGGACCATTGAATGTGGTTGGCTTGAGATCAAATGAGAAAGGGATTTCTAGATGAAAAACATAGAAGAAAAAAAAAAGTAAGCTATTATGGGTTGAACTGCTTCCCCTCAAAATGTATATGTTGAGGTCTTACCCCCTAGTACCTCAGAATGTGATCCTTATTTGGAGATAGGTCATGAAGTTAAAATGAAGTCATTAGGATAGGCTCTAGTCCAATGTGATTCATGTCTTCATAAAAAAGGGAAATTTGGAGACAGACACAAGGAGAATGCCAAGTGAAGGTGCAGGCAGAGATCAGGGCAATGCTTTTACAAGACAGGCAATGCCAAAGATTACCAGACACTAGGGTAGAGACGTGAACTAGACTCTTCCTCATGGCCCTTAGAAAGAACTAAACTTGTTAATACCTTGATCTTGGACTTCTAGCCCCCAGAACTGCGAGACAATACAGTTCTGTTGTTAAGCCACTCATTTGGTGGTACATTGTTCTGGAAGCCCCAGCAAACTAATACAGAAGCTGTAGGCAGTGCAGCAAAGTAGACACAACCTCAAATGTAATTAGTGAATAAGCCTTCAGAATAAACCAACCTTTTAAATCTTCATCTGAAAGCAAGTAGATATGATGTGATTTCAGAAAGGCAAGATTCTTTTTTTTTTGCATGTTTCCTAGATAGTGTTAAACTATCCTAATATTTTTCTTTAAATCTCTTTGTAATTTTGCTTGCTTTAGAGTGAGAGGCAAGCCTTTACCCTTGTCTAATGGAAAAGTTTTCCTTCTTCTTTGAATATTCTTTATTTTTGTTTCTACTACTACATTTTATGGTCAATTTAAGTTTTCGGATTTCAGTCTATTGATTAAAATTGGAACATTTTGAATTTGCATTTTTTTCTTTATTGTGTCGGAAAACACCTATGTAGAAAGGTGCATAAAATGTGAATGGGCAATTTAACAATTAATTATAAAGCGAACAGCCACATAACAACCCAAGTTATGACAAAGAAAGTCTCCAGGACTAGAATCCCCCGCTGTGTCCTGACCTGATCATAGCTTCCACTCTCACCTCTAGAACCGGCCATTGTCCCATTTTCTGGTGATAACTTCTTCATCTGTCTTTATTATTGTATTTCATGTATACATTTCTAAGCAGTATCGTGAATTATTGTTTGCTTTTGACCTTTAAAGAAGTGTATCCATTATATCATGTCTTACTTCTCTAACTTTTTGTTTTTGTTTATAACTGTAGTCCATTAATTCTAATTATTGTATACCAATAATTATTTATTCATTTTATTCTTGATGGGTTTTTGGTGCTTCCAGTTTGCGGCTATTAAGAGGAATGATGCTATGACCATTGCTTATACATTTCCTGGTGCACATGTGCAGAAGATTTTCTAGGGAATACGCCTATGAATGGAGTTTCTGGGTCATACAGTATTCTTTTCTATCTCTATCTTTAGAATCACTGGAAAGACCCTTGCTTTCTTTAACAACGTGTCTCAGTCTCATCCTGATTTTCACCTGGACCAGGAAATGAAATCAGACACACTACCAAGGATCCTTTTTAGGATAGAAGAGTATAGAGAACAAAATTGATTAGTAAAGGCTGCACATTACCTTGTCCAACATGACGACTAGAGACTAACAGGGTGATGAGACAGAGGAGGAGATTTTAATTATTGTAGGGAAAGAACATAGAACGATCTTTTCTAAAAATAAAGATCATAGGTTTATACTGACATTTCCAATATGTCTCTAATTTACAAAGACTCTCTTGCCCTGCTCTAATAGCAGAGTTTCTAGTCCAATATCTAAGAACATGAATTATAGAACTTGACTCTTTGGGTTCAAATCCAGGCTCCACTAACGGGAATATATTAAATTTTTTTTGTACAGATTTCTTAACATATTTCTGTGTCTTCATTACAGAGTAGAAATAAAAGTAGTTCCCCAAATCTTCTAATAAAGTGCAAATAAATTTCAATTTCACTAATAACATCTTAATTGGCAAATAATAATTTAAGTAAAGAGAAATGCTATTGAATTCAGTAATTATTAATAATTCTTGGACTTTCTTGGAACCAAGTCCTAAAAGGCAAGATTCTAAAATGAATGACAATCAATCCAGGACACAATCAAAGGAAAGTGGGGAAAGAATCTATTTTTGTACTTAAATCATTTCTGAACTCTAAATCACACAGGCTTCAATTATTAAGTACAATATGGGTTAATGTTTTGAAATGAAGGATTTGCCTCTTAATGTGAAATCTGCAGTTCGTCATAAAGTGAAGAAGGCAATGTTCTTAGCTTAGTTACTCCCCAGAGAAGCTAGTTCCTTTTTTGGGCTGTCTGCTGGCACATCCTAAAGAGAGAATTGGAAAGAAAAGTATTTCCCGTATGAAAACATGGCAGAATATCAATGGGTTGAAGTAATGCAGCTTCTCATAAAGCACTGAATGTTCTATAGTAATCATTTTGCTGGAAATTCAAGTATTTTATGTAGAATTTCTTAGGTTTATTAATTCTCACTATAAAACTAGAAATACATTCTTCAAATAAAAGTCGCTTAAACATAATTCGTGACCTCAACAACAATAAAATATTCAAAAAACATAATCACAAACATAAGTTGGAAAATAAAACATTAAATCTAAAAAATGTATGAGACTTCAAACATTCTCTCCATAAAGTAGTAACATTTTAATTTAAATATGGAAAGAACAAAGCAAAATATTTTCTTAATTTTAATTAAAACTTTTGCATCCTTTAAACTATTAAGATTTATGACTATTTTATTAAAAGAAGTGATTTTTTTGCATATTTAATGTTATGTTATGTCCGTTTTTAAATTAACTTTATTAATATTTTATTAAATGAGATATAAAAAATGTTTTATTAATTTTAGTATTTCTAGATATCTTAAAATTATGTCTCATTCTTTTTCCTGTTTTTGTCTATGTAGCCTTTGTGTTCCCTTATTTCTACCTTCTTGAGAAGCTGATGACAGAGGCAGTTCACCTCCCCCTTCCAGGGCTAGGATTCTGTGCCTCAGTTTGTAGTTGTAACATGTTTTCGTTGACGTTTTGTCTCATCTAGCACCTGGAAACTTAAATCAGAGGTAATAGAGTGGTTAAACTGAGAAAAGAGGTCAGTTTGACTAAAAATTTGGTAAGGGCTAATTAGATTAGCTAAATAACAAAATCCAGTCCAATTAGTTGACAGATATCGATGGGTAGGGCTGCCACAAATAAAATATGTCTCACCGGGAGCTGTCTAGGTTCATGGAAATAATCTTCATGGGTTTGCATCTTGGAATTCACATGGGCGGTTTTGATAGAGATGTTGTCCCATTCATTTGGGAAGAGGAAAATGATCGATTGTTGTTTATAGGATGTCAGTCCCAAGCATACTAGGCAAAATCGTGTTTAGCATCATCTAGTCTATTCGATTCATATAACAAGGTAAGGAATATGTACTCTTGTCTCCCATGATAGTAGTGTAGGTATTTGTATTGGTGGAAAAGTAGGAGTGAATGCAGATACTTAGGCTGTGAAGAGTCCTCAGTTATGTTCTGGTGGAAGCGTAAATTGACTTTTTTGAAAAGTATCGAAGTTGAAGGAGGTTCCTTTTGAAGTCCAGAGTAAAAAAACAAACGTACCCTCAAGTGATAATACAAAAAATTCCCTTAAATATGAGACAGATATAGGAATTTGGTGGAAACCTGGGGCTCCCAAAGGAAAGGGAGCACATAACCAGCAATCAAATTAGGGTTGTGGGATAGTGCTGTGAGTTGAGTGAAGGAACGCCATAGTTCCTGGGACCCTTGCAGGGATGGAGGAATTATGAAGGGGGGAACAGCTTGTGCAAGGGGAAGGAAGAGAGAGCACAGTGTAAGGCTCATTATAAAGCCCATTAGGGTGGGGAGACGGAAACATATTTGGAGGAACAAAAGGGAAAGAAGGGGAAAGTGTGGAGAGCAAGAATGTGTTAGATTTGAGGGGAAAAGGAGCAATAGCATTGGAGGAAGACGGGTGGTCTTCAAGTGACTGAATAGCTTCAGATAAGGTACATTGAGGTTGTTGAAGAGTCTGCTTGAATCGGATTAGGAGAACCATTTTTTGGCTTCTTCATCTCAAGTAAAGAAAGCAAACCATTATTTAGAAGGGATTCTGGGCCCCTGAGATTCAAGGGCTCTTCAAAGGTGGAACACTCAGAGAGGTTGCAAGAGTCCAAAAGTGACCATTGCAATTCTAAATTATCCTTAGTAAAATGTTTGCCATTTTGGAGGTATGGAACAGAATTAGTGCCAGAGTGGTGAAACATGTAGTCTGCTGGAGGGTTGGAATGAGGGTGCCCAGTAATTGGGAGTTACCTAGGAGAGAGCAGGATCAAACAGAGAAAGCAGCCAGATAGGAAAAAGCAGTTCCATGCACAATCTCCATCTGAGTCTCTCTTATAATCCTTGTTAAGAAGCTGAAAGACATGCTCTGAGCAAGCCCTGGAGGAGGAGTGAGGAAAAACAGAAAGCCCTCACAAAGGAGCCGGACATTTCTGCCTCAGAGTCAGGGAGTAAGTCTCCACTTGAAAAAGGCCAAGAACACTTCCACCCAGGAAAGAGCCAGGAAGAGTCTTGCTCAACAGAAAGAGTCAGGGGTTAAATTCCCCCAGAAAAGAACCATTCAGTTCCATCCAGAGAGATTCTCAGTCAACATAAAAGAGCCAGGAAAAGTCCTGCACAAACAGAAAAGAATCAGAAACAGTCCTGATCAGACAGAAGAGAACTGAGAAGAGCCCCACTTAGTAGAATTAAAGTAACTCCCCATCGTGCTACTACAGACGTGTCTGGAGCACTGGATGAGGGCTTCTGACTCACCACCACGAACCTCCGTTTCCCAAGCCAGGAAAGATAAAAAAGGGCCCAGGAAGTGAGCAAGAACACGTGGGTGAGGACAACAGGGTCAGACGGCAGTCAGCACTCTGCCTGAGTCACGGTACCAGAAACTGTCAAATGAAAATAAATCTGGACTTAAATAGGGAGAGAGTTTATTCAGAAGAGACTACTGCAATGGGGAAAATGCTCCAATCTCAGAAATCCACAGGCATCTCAAAATCAAACTGAATAAGTTTTTTTGATTTTGTTTTTTAATAGGGTAAAGGAAGGGCAAGTGAGGATAAGCAGAATCTTCTCAGGGGAAGTTGGACAGGCAAGAGGAAATGGTCAGTGAGTGTGACAGGAAAAGGGTCCCACTGTGTTGAGCTGACTCCCAGAGGAAGCTGATAAAGAGGACACATTCAACTTTTTTCCAGTTTGCTCAGGCTGGGGAGAACACGGGGTTCAAAGGACCACAGGAAGGAGAGAAACCAGAATAAGTTTAGTCAAGACAAAACAGAAGGTAGGCAAGAGGCAACTAGGAACATTTAGTCAGTCTCTTTTTTTGTTCTTTCTTTCGTTTCGTAAGGTTTCCAGTTCAGTCAAAAGAGCCACATCACCCACAATTTGGGTAATTACCATGGCTGCCTCAGGGAAGAAGAGTTGTAGCAAGTTGGTCTCCCCTTAACTTGCCATCACTGGTCCTCCAGCACACTACACAGGATGAGAATGCGTGGACTGTCAGTGCCCATTTACCACAGGTGATGAGGTCATCATGTGTCATCAAAGATGTGAGAAACCCATCTCAAAATCCCATCTGCGGGGTGTGCTTCCTGGAGCACTCCCTGGTACCAATGACTCTCTCGGTCAGGGTACTGCCAGGAAACATGAGACACACAACTAGAATTTGTGTGTTATTCCAATAAAGGGCTATCTGTAGAAGAGTGGGAAAATTTTGGAGTAAAATACAATATGTATGAAGGCATACAAAGCCTTGGAACATTTGAAATCTTCACTATCCCTAGACATGGAGGTCCAAAGAGAGTGAGAGCATAGAGTTGTGCAAGTGTGGGCCACAGACTGAAGGTATATCAAAGGGGGCCCACCCATCCATCTTACTATTTTTAGTATTTCAAAGTATATTGCAAATACCAGTACAATTCAACACTAAACAACATCATTAACTAGAATTTAATTTTTTTAAGGTAAAATTTACATTCATTGAAATACACAAATCTTAAATATACCATTCAATGCATTTTTACAAGCGTCTACACTGTGTAACCTGAAGTCTGATCAAGACACAAAATAACCTTATCGTCATCCCATAGTTACTTTAGTTGTTAGAGAAAAGGAATATTATTTCACAAAAACTATAAGTATGAATGGAAAAGTTATCAACAGAGAAAAACTAAACAAAATAAAGGCAACTGTGGAAAAACTTGTAGCTCAAGCATCTTAAAATAATAATAATTGCAAAACTTAAAAAAATAGTTGTAAATAGATATTGTTTTTGATTTATCAAAATCAAGAGAATTTCTAATATTGACTCGACTATTCTATGATGTTATTGTACCAAGACTCTCTTTAGGACACGTGGGAACTGATGACAGAGAAAACAAGTAAAAGCTTATAGACCATCAGTAAATAAGCCTTTTTAGAACTTGGTTGTTTGTTTACATTCAATGACAGTAAAACATGATGATCAGAAAAAGAATATGAAATATTATTACAATTATTTAAAACAAATTTCTGACTGCCCTTGGGTGGTGAAGCAGACATGTTTTATTTTTATTCTTTCTCCTTTTCTTTCTTTTCTAAATTAGTAATTTTTCTAAATAAGGGGAATATGCAGGGTTGATTCTAGATTTATTAGCCTCATATATTGTTAACATTCAAATAAATACACTTTGAATAACAAATAATAGAATGTTAGAATCAAAAGGAGATTTACCAAGGTTTTTAAAAATTATAATTGGACAGCAAAGATCTACATTATTTTCCTTTACCTCAAAAGTAAGCAAACAACTTCAACTAATGGTGTTGGTATTGAAGAAGTACCATCTAAAAATGCCTAATAATCAATATTTCTGTAGCTACAAAATTTTTGTGTCCCCTACATGTCTCCTAAGACTATTTTTGTATTCTTTGCAATGCACATTCACACACACACAAAGATATTTCCTGTCATTATCAAATTATTCTCTTTCTCAAACAGTCTTTTAAGGTTTTTTACTGCATTTGATGAAATAATGTTGTTACAACTCAACAAAAACATGATCATGGGGTTATTAATTAAAATGATACCGGGTAAATGATTAGCAGAGATAATCAGAGAACATGGCCTCTAATTTAGACCATTCATATCATAAAACCTTGATTTCATTTGTGTGTTCATGAAATTGAGAAAAAACACTATTTATGTTATCTAGGTAATTGTTTAATTATCCACCACATTTTGAAAATACAGGCAGCTTACAAGTTAAACATCATCACTAACGTGAAAAAAGAAAAATCTCTATCTTTTGAGATATTAAATAGAAAACAAACATATATAGCCTCTCTTTACTTCTTTGAATTGTGGAGAAAAAATAATTAGACTCTGTTTCAGTTTTCCAAAGAATAAAACTATATGTTCTCAAAGGCATATGGTTGGAGTAATTTTTATGCTGAATTAGGAAGCAATACAAATCTCTAAAAACGCTAGACCAAGAAAATTGGATATGGCCTAACAGGCAGAGAGGACCCAAAGGTATTATTTACAGCATTTCTTGATATATGAACTATTGAAGCGTTTGGCAATGATCAAATATATTTGGAATGCATTTTGCCTGTTTAAAAGAGTAAACAACTACTCGGGTAAATGTGCTCTCAAAGGTTTTATGTGCACAAAAACAAGAACCCATGCAGAATTTTGAATAAAACATTCAATTTTTTGAAATATACTTATTTCACATAGCAGTGTTTAAGTACGGTTTTGTCGAGCTTTGGAAAGTAATAATGTTGTATATGTTAAATTTTCTTTCTTACTCAATGCTCCAAAATTGTGTTTCATAGAGATTTTCCTGAAATAATTATTTCTTCCCCAGTGCCACTCAGTATTTTTCCCAATTAATTTTAAACCAAGAATCTACAGCTATACACAACCTCAGTTCTCTGTATCTACCTACCAATATAGCTTTTAAGTCTCTATTGTTTGGAACAAGGAAGCAAATAATTCCATTCTATTTTTCATATTTTGTAAGAATTACAACTTACTGCAACATGCAATTACAGTTCTGAAATAAGTGGAAATTACACTTGTCTAAGTTGAATATTCACTGTGATATCTTACATCAAGTCTTTAGTGTAATACCAATAGATGCTTTACATTTTTAAATATTCCATTTTTGATACAATGTTTTAGCCAATAGAGAATATTTAGGTATACCTTTGTTAAAAAACTAATGGCAATTTCTTATAACATTTTGTCTTTTAGTGCACATTTTAATTAATGTGATAGAAATTGTGCTGAAGTAGATTAAATGATTAAAGCTTTTACTTTGAGTAGTAAAATATTAATTAGAACGTTAAAAAATACATGAAGGTGAATTTAATATCAGAAAGAATTATAATTAAGTTTTATTTTCATCAGCTTATTGTTATTATTGAGGGTTAGAGTGGACAAGCTATGGCGACGGTTGGAAATATCAGGTTCCCAAAACGCCGACCTTTAACTTCTCTATCAATGTACTTGCTATCTATCTTGGATAGAGATACGTCAAGCATATTGCAAGTTTCGTCTACAGTTTACAGGAAAAATAATTGAAAAAAAAACAGTAATAAAAAAAATCCACCTGACATCCAAATACAGTCAAACACATGGTCCAAAATATGGCTGATTCCTGACACCACTCCCAAGACCTTGTGTCCAAGGCTGAAGAGATGGAACTTTCCTTCCCACTGTCTATTCTTGTGAAATGTTGTTTCCTCTACAAAGTGGCCAACGATGTTCTTTTAAACTGCATTCCTCTAGGAAGAGAGGATGTGGACAGGGATAGTTAAAAGAAGACAGTGTAATTACTCTCAGACATTGAAGTTACCTGGAGGTGTCTCTAATACTAATGTGCCTTACATTTCAGGGATAGTTGTGACATTTGATGGACTTATGTGTAAACTGGAAATTCCACAGGCAGAAGAAATTTCTATTATACAGATGTAATGTTCCTGAAATACTTTTAAAACTGTGTAGTAGGGTAACAGGGTAGGAAATAATACAAGCCACACGTTAAAAGAAAACCAGGGTGCTAAGACAGTCAACGAATTGAGCAAACTTCCATTTATTCAAAACTAACCATTAGTCTTAAATAGATGGTGTTTATCTCTAAGATTGCTCTTTAATGTTAGTGTCAAATGACCTAAAACAAACCAACTACATCGTGATTAGATTCTTGATTTGAGCTTAAGGCAGACTTGAATTTTCATTTGTGTAGTTCTTTCCAGTTTTTTGAGTCTAATGATATTAGGATTATATATGAGACCTAACAGATAAACCAGTCTGAGGCCCAATAGTTAAATGACTCTCCAACGTACATGATGCCTCAGTGGCTTACTGCCGTGTAAGTTAGTGCTATAGATTAGACATTAGAGTAATGAGGATTAGCAGTGTAGAGATAGCAAACATCTAATCAAATATTAAATTGTGTTTACCAAATTTGGGGCAGTGAACATGCTTTATATTGTAATTCTCTGAAATGTACTTACTCTCCACTTGCTTGCTGTGCTGTGCTCTATAACATGTATCGTCTTCTAATATACTACATGATTTACATTTATTTTATATGTTATTGCTCACAAACTAGAATTTAAACTTCTTGAGGTAGAGAATTTTTGTCTCTTTTGTTAATTGCTCTATTGCCAGAGTCTAGAATAGGCTCTGGCATAAGGTAGGCACTTACTATCCATGTATCAGCTGAAACAGAGAATGAATGTAAAGATGCAGAAAAGAACCCCGCTCAACATTTCTTTTCCCTATCATCTCAACATAGTGTGTAAGAGTCTACAATTAGAGACTAGGTTTTTCAGGATTTGCAGGTAAAGATGAAGTCTGATTTGGGGAATTTTCAAGATGCCTTAGGATTAAATCTGAACTTGAATTTAATTAATTTATTTAATTAATTAATCCCTAAAGCCTCCTGCACTTGCTCTTGATCTGTGGCTAGTTACACATATAATGTACTAAAATAATCGTGTTACCTGCCCATTAACCACAGTGTTCTGAGATTTTAAAGGACTGTGGTCATCTTCTGTGGAAGAGTTTGATGACATGGCAAAGTTACAGATGCTAACAAAGTTACCGACACTAACAAAGTTACCCTAGACAGATTGGGATCTTTGTGGATCTGTAGCCGGTAAAGTATCATCTTTATTCATTGCAGTCACTGCTAGGTGTGGCCAGCAAGTTCTAGGCAAGACAATGCACACATTGTTTTCACTACTTCTAGATATCAAACAGGTTAACGCCTCAGGTAGTTCTCAAAAATCTGCAATCAAGGAGCTTGTTTAATGAAGCATAAATAAGGTTGTCAATTTATGCAGAAAAACTCTATTTGCAAGCTGTTTTAAGATTGTATTTTCCTAAGCTGTGTCTTCTGAGCATATTTTCGTGGAGTACCTACCCTATATCTAAGGTAGCCTTTATAGCTGTCATCTCTGCTTACTTACTGTATTTTACATAAATCAGACTAATTTTCTTGGGAAATGGTTCAGGGAAAGCAGTACAGGATCCTGGGTCCACTTGGGAATGCAATTCCAAATGTCACATTTGGAAAGCCTCCACTTCACCTGTGTGTGCCCAGTCCCATTTATAATGGGGCATGATCACAGAGGAGATAGGTGAGTGTTTGATTTCTAGATTTCAGTCAAAGCAAAGGAGTAGAAAATGTCTCCCATTCTTGATGATGTCAGTGATTATGGTGGATAGGAAGAGACGACGACCAAGAAAGCCCTCCATGAACTGTCAGGAATCTTCCTCAATCTTCCTTAAGGCCTCCAGTGTATTACTCAGTTAAAAAAGAAAAAAAAAAGAAATATAGACGAGAAGTTGTAGAAAACCACATTTTCTCTCAGAACTTTGTCAGGTCTCCTCGGGTCTTCCACCAGGTGAACCTCGTCCCACTCTGAAGACGGAAGGAAATATGACAAAGCTCTGTTCCATTCAAACTCTTTTGCTTGGCTCATTTGCAATAACCTTTTCAGCTCAGGAATTGTCCAAATTTCTGCCTTTTGTCTAAATCGGTCTATTTGATTTGCTCCTTGTTTACATTTTCCTTGATTTTCCCACTTACTGTCTATACCAGTAGCTTGAACGCATGTGTACGTACACTCTGGAGTAACTCTGTTGGAGTAATATACTGGCAAATATAGTTTTAAGAAAATAAATTTATAGATCCTGAATTTTCATTGGTAGTCCCTCCTGAACTTGAACTGCATTAGAATTGTCCTTTTGTCCAGGTGTCATGTAGATTCTTTTTTCACAGTCACTCTCTTCCTGCTTTACAAAAGAAAGTGTCCCTCTCGCTCTTCCTAAGTCTCTCTCTTGTGCATTTCCCTGGGTTGTTAATAAAACCTCAGGGCACTAAACAAAGCCAGAGTTTGAAATGGAAATATTCTGTTGGTGAACCCTCATTAATCAAGGCATCCGAACTTATTCTAGGACTTCTTGTCTTTTCCTATTTTGTACATTTTTTTGTTAAGGGCAAAATATGACACTAGAAACTGGCAATTTTTACTCATTTCTGGGTATTTGTATTTCAGATATATTGCAAAGTGGTGGAGCAGGAGTGAAGACAAACTTTCCTCTTCTACACACAAACTATTACTACAGAATATAAGTGTCCCACAATACCACTGCAGACAACACTGAAAATAAACGTTGAAGATGGTAGCAGTCTCTGTGCCTTGTCTATGTTAGAATAGGAATGTTTGAGATTTGTTTAAAAAAATTCATTTTTACCATTCTATATAATAAATCAGAACTTCGTGTAGGATTTCACTTGCCCATGTGTTTTTCTGGGTCTCATTTGCATATTTTCCTGATTTGAAGGTGGAGGAAGTGAAAATTTTCACATTTTCTTTTAGCAGACCAACGCTACAATTTCACACACACACACACACAATATGTATATAAAATAAAATTCTGCTTTGTACACAGTCACCAAAGCTTGAGATATAAATGAATAAAAACATCAAAATATACTTTAGCTACCCTTTATACATTATGCTTCATCTGTTATTTATTACAGAATAATCCTACTCTTTTTCCTTTCAGTTCTAGGAAGAAACGTTTTCATTTATATTTCCAGCATTCGTAAACCCTGGAACTTTGTCCATCATAAATCCTCTATGTGTGTACACCTGTTCTGGTTGTGTGATGGCCAGTTTAATGTGTCAGCCTGGCTTGGCATAGTACCTAATCTAACCTAGGTGTTGCTATAAAGACACTTTGTAAATGTAATTAATATCTACAATCAGTTGTCTTTAAGTAAAGGAGATTATCCTCAATAACCTGGGAGGTCTGCTCCAACAGTTGAAAGGCCTTAAGAGCAGAGCTAAGTTCCGAAAAACGTTCCCTGTGAAAGATGTTCCATGAGCATCAGCTCATGCCCCCAAATTTCCAGCCTGCCCTTCCTGCTGGCTTGCCGTACAAATTCCAGCCCCACAATCACGTAAACCAACAAAATCCATATCAGTTTTCTAGGAATGCTTTAACAAATTAATACAAAAGGGTGGCTTAAAACAACAGAAATTCATTCTCTCACAGTTCTAAAGGCCAGAAAACCAAGATGCTGACAGGGCCACACTCCCTGCAGAGGCTCCGGGAAGAATCTGTCCCTGCTCTCTTCCAGTCTCTGGTGACCGCAGGCACTCCTTGGCTTGTGGCCATATCACTCCAATCTCTCCTCCCTGTCTCATTGCCTCCTCCTCTTCCCTACCATCTTCTCTACGTGTGGGTCTCAAAACTCCCCCTGCCTCTTTTTTTATAAGAGTACATTTGATTGTATCCATGGGGATAATCCAGGATAAGCTCCTCCTCTAAATATCCTTAACAAAATCACCTGTTTTGCCATAAGTTAATATTCACTCTTTTGCCACATAAGGTAATATTCAAAGTTTCTGGGTATTAGGACACGATATATCTTTTGGGGGGCCATTTTTTGGCTTACCACAGCCCACCCTCTTACTCCCTGAGATCCACATCTATCCCACATGCAAAATACATTCACCCTATCCCAACATACCATAAGTCTCAAATCATTATAGCATCAATTGAAATCTCATCTAAACATCATCCATTTGAAGGTCCCAAACAGCATCATCTCAAACATCTCAATCAGGTATGAGTGAGACACTGAATATTATCCATCTTGGGGAAAAATTCTTCTCTTTTCTAGGCCTGTGAAACTAGAAAATAAGTTATGTGTTCCCAAAACACAATGGTAGACAGGCCTAGTGTAATAATTACATGCTCCTGTTCCAAAAGAGAAAACGGAAGGTAGAAAGGAGTTATAGTCCCCACAAATTTTGAAATCCAGCAGGGCGAAATCCATGAGGTTTCAAGGCCTGAGAATTATCCTCTGTGACTCGTAGCTCTGCCCTCTGGTCCTGCGGCTTACCTCTCTTGGCCTGAAGCTCACTCTATGCCCCATGTCATTCTATGCCCTCAGAGTCATTCTTGCTTGCTCTTGAACGGTAGCACATATTTGCATGTGAGTAATTTTACCAGCCTGTTCTCTGCCTGGAGAATTTTAGGAGTCCAACAGACTTTTTGCTTAATAGTTCCTTCCTCAATTTACCTCTTTCTTCTCACATTTTACCATAAGCAGCAATAATAAACCAGGCTGTCCCTTCAACACTGCCTGGAAATCTCCTCAGTTAAATATCCAAGTTCATCGTTTATAAGTTCTGCTTTCTACCCAACTATAGGACAAATCCAGCCAAGGTTTCTGCCTCCAGTACATGACAAGGTCACCTTTCATCCACTCTCTGATAACATGTTCCTCATTTCCTTCTGAGCTCCCACCAAAAGAGCCTTTCTGTTCATATTCATACGAACGTTCTCTTTATGACCATATATGTATTCTCTAAGATGATAGAAGATGTATCTACCATACTCTTCACTTCCTTCTGAGCCCTAAGCTGTTATGCAATCTCAAAGCCACTTCCACATTTTTAGGTGTTTATTACACAGCAACAACCAATTTATGGTACCAAAATCTGTATTAGTTTCCCAGGGCTACCGGAAAAAATTACCGCAACTAAGTGGCTTGACAGAAATTTTTGCTCTCATAGCTCTGAAGGCCAGAAGTATCAAATCAAGTTATGGGCAGAGCTGCACTCCCTCCAGAGGCTCTAGGGGAGATTTCATTCTTTACTTCTTCCAGCTTCTGTGACGATAGATTTCCTTGGTTTGTGGCCATATCAGTCTAATCTCTGTTTCCATGGTCACTTCACCTCCTCCCCTTCTCTGCGTCTTCTCCTCTGTGTGTCTGTTTCAAAACTCCCTGTACCTCTCTTGTAAGGATACATGTAAAGGCATTGAGGGCTCACCCAGAAAATCCAGCATATTCGCCTCCTCTAAAGATCCTTAAGTTAATCACATCTTTTGCACATATAAGTTAATATTCATTTCAAAAACTAGGCTTTCAATTAAATGGACTAATTTACCAGAAAAAAACATTTTCCTGATTAACAGTCCCGCTTTAACAGGAATAATTCTTGTTTTTACTGATTCTCTTGAACCATCCCTTTAACCATGGAAGCAACTAGTTTCTCAAAGAAAAAAAGAAAAAACTTGGCAATGACTTCTTAAATTTTCATATCTCAAAGTCTATTTGCGCTTAGAACAGAAAGAAAAATGAAGGAAGATTTTAGAAGTATTACATGTTCATTTCTCTTTTCCCAGGGTTGTCACTTACGACCCCACAACTCACTCATGGATTATTTCTAGATCACTCAAGTCTTGTGTTTAACCAACTATGTGCAGTCTAAACCATGACATTTTATAAAATATTTTTGTGTATGTGAGGGTGAGGCAAAATTACTTCTTCACAGCAAGGAATGAGCATATATTTACTGCTTTTATTGAAAAGATATTTGCCCTTTTTCTTCCCGGGAATATTCTGAAACACATTTGAAGATCACAGTCGTTTTTAACAGGGTAATACGATAGAGTCTCCACAGAGTATTGCAAAATAACTAAGTGGAATGTTGAAGTAAGGTGAGACAAGAATTGAGATTCCATACCAATTATAAGTCCAAAGATAATTCTAAGTGATTTATTTGCAAGTCACAAAACTTGTCTTAAAATTGTTAAATGCTACTGTATGCAAATATTACTTTTCTCAGGCAATTGCTCATATAAAGGAAAATAAATGCTCTCAAGCCAAGAATATCTGATTTTTGTTATATTTCTTACCTCTATTTCTCATGAGCCTTATTAAGTAATCTGAGGGATTTTTCCTTCTATTGTCTGAATGATTTAAGGAATTTAGTTAACACAGTCTTTTTTTATAGACTCATGCCAGCAATTTCATTTGCTTAGACATTGTCTAAAGTGACCCTAGACAATATAAAATATCTAAAAGAAAAATACTAATTTTTTAGGTCAAATATAAAACGTGCAATATAAAATTCTAAAATAGCTTTATACATTTTTCAGTGATCTTCAAAGTATGATTTGAATCAAAGCATTACATTTGTGTGCTTAATAATAACCTGAAATCATACTCATTTCTGACACAGCAGGTTTTTGATAGCTCCGTAAAAAACAGAACATCATTACTTCAGGCAAGGTGACAAGGATAATCACTTCCTATAATTCATGTTTAGTACCAGAATGCCAGGGAGGAATCATTATGTCCTTGGTCCAACATTTTTAACCACACTACATCATCTGCCCTCCAAAAAATATTTTTGGGAATTACTAGAGTCACTCCGGTTCAAAGAGACTGCATTAGATTTTCATCAGCTTTTGAAAATGTTGTAATTCAAAGTAATACTTGAACTGTTAACATGCAATACTGAGTTTATAGCTTCCCTACAGTAGTAACTCACTTCGAAAGTCTAGAAGTCTGATGAAATCTTTTATATGCACCTTTTGTCAAATAAAGTGGCATCTCATGAAAAAGAAGTTGGAATCATTTAGAATAGAAAATACAGTTATGTTTTTGCTTGAAAACCAGATTCGAAAATACGTGGGTTTTTGTGTGTTTGTTTTCCTTGAAGTCCAATAGTTCCTTTTATAACTGGTGATATTTTGGCTCAGATTAAGCCATTTAAATCAATGTACTTTACTATTAAAGTTAAAAATGAGTGAGCCCCCCTGTATAATATGATCTTGGGTTTGCTTCTTTAACGTGTACATATGACAGATGCTGTCTATGTGCCGTGGTTACCAACATAGCTTGGCTGTGCTTGTATAAATCCTGCACTCACCAGGCAAGTGCTGCATCCTATTCTTACCATATAAATGTGCTTATGTGTGTGGACTATGTGTTTTATAACTCACATTTTCCTTCTCCTTTTCCTCATATTTCCAAAGAAAGAAAATTATGTATGCCTTGAGAATTTCTTTTGCTATAAAACATTACTGCACTCCTACTTGGGCAATTATATTGCTGATAATGATTTTTAGATATATTATCAAATTTCTTTAAAACTTCATTATTTTCATTCATCATTCAGCTTATTGATGCCCATCTCTTATTGATGCTTCTTCTCTTGCATAATCTTTTGACCTTGTAGCATTTGATCCCATATAGACCATTCGTGATTCAGGAAAGAGTTGATCCTGCTCTGGCCTCTGGTTATCGGACCCTCACCCTTCCCAAGAGGAATTCCCCCCAGTGTGCTTTGTTGTGCACGCTGACTGAGGAACAAGATCAAATGATTAGTGATTGTAGCTATAAAGAGATTAATTTATCCATTGGACATTTCTAGGTGCTGGAATATACAGTATAGAGATAAAAATCTATGCCCCCTTGAAGCTTATATTCTTGTGGGAGGAGATAGATTCACAACAAATAAAGAATAAATCTAATAGTTTATGTAACAATAGAAGTTGGTAAGTGCAAGAGAAAAAAAGTAGAGCCAGACTGCTGGTGGAGACTGTAATAAAATTGATATGTTGGGAGTAACCCTTCTGCTCAAATGAGCAGTGCCATTTGAGCCAAGACTGAAGAAGACGGGGAGATAAACCATGCAGATATATGGGTAAACAGCACTCCAGGCAGAGGGAAGAGCCAATTAAAATCCCTGAGGCAGTAGCAAGCCTGCTCTCTTAGGAGCAACTGGGAGGCCAGCGTGATTGTCACAAGAGAGGAGGGTGAGGCAGTAGTGAGATTAGTGTAGATGATGTCAAAGAAGAAACTGTGAACCAGTTCATGGAGGGCCTTGTAGGACAACGTAAGGAGATAGATCCTCATGTAACCAACATTTCCCCAAAGGTGTTGAGAACTTTGGTTCATGGGCAGCTGATTGAAAGCATATATTTACCTGATTTCTAAATCAACTTTCCACTGAAAAGAAAGAAGAAACATATAAATTTAGAAAACTCCTAGAAGTAGCCCTAGAAAAAAACAAGGACACCTTTAGTCATACAGAAATTTTGGAAGATATACAGCAGATGAGATCAACTTGGCTGTGAAACTCATTAGTAATAGAAACTCACAAGCTCCTGCAGGCAAAAGAAGGATCTCAGAGAAGGCAAGGGTGTCTTTGTTTTGTCCGTTTGAGTTAGAGTCGGGGATGGAAGAATGACTCTGGGACGCCAGTAACATTTGTAAATCATGGACGATGAATGCCCACCGCTCTTAGAAGAGCAGAAGTGTGCATACTCTCAGAGTAAAGCCACGGTCCAGCTCGCAGCAGTGCGGAATGCCCGGAGCGTTGCGGCTCAGGCTACGCATCATCTAGCTGCCCAGCATCCAGTTTAAATGCTTAAGAGACAGCAGAAGTGAGGCAGAATAACGATGGTAGGGACTGGAGCACCTTGTAGGTCTTACTTAAGTCTATTAAAACAAAATTAACGTTAATGCACCACAGATATGATGTATTTTTTGTACTTTATGTGGTTCAATAATGTATTACATAAAACATATCTAATGGCATAGTAAATCATACAATAGCAAAAGTCAATACTAATTATTTGATATAACAATGAATACAGATGAATATATGCATACATATGTATATATAAATCTTGTTAAAATAGATATATATGGATATTGATAACTGTTATCAATAAAAAATGTACATGCTTTTCAAATGTCAATAGAACGTATTTAACAATTGTCTCTATAATAGAGCATAAAGAAGAATCCAATTCAATACAATAGGTGTATTTTCACCATAATAAAACAAATGTATAAAATATAAATATTTTATATGTTCTTATACTTTATAAAATATAATATATAATGAAGTAGATACTAAGTGATACTCAATTCAAAAATCTCTCATCATGGAAATTTTAGAAATTCAATTCAGATATAAACCACAGTGAGAGAGTTAGTTTAGAAAAATCTATGAAATACATAAGTACATTTTTTAAATAGAACAAAATATAGCAAAATTTAAAATAGATAATCCAATCTTTCAGCACTAGAAGATAGAAAAGTATAAGAACAAAAATATAGTAGTGGGATAAAATATTTAACAAATCTGAGAGTAATTATTACTTAAAGTAAAACATTAAAATGGAGCCAGAAGTTACAATGGGGTGGCAGCGGGGAGTCGTGCTGGTTTTAGGGGTGATGTTTGAGTGTTCCAGCAGAATATATGCAGAGTTTAAAATTGTATAGACCTCTCTTCTTAATATATTTTTTTGCTCTAAATCTAATTAAGTAACAGTAATTCTTCTTTTTTTAAACATAAATCTTTTCCCACACATATGTTAAATGTGACCCTGCATAACCATATTACACACATCCTAAATATTTCAATAAGTAAAATGATGAAAACATAAATACAAACAGTCAACCCAAAGGAAAATGGAGTAGCCTGCTCTCAGCACTGAGAAAATTCCTTTTATTATGAGTAAAAACTTCATCACATAGAAACTTACTTAAGAGACTTAATTTGCAAATTAATTAAAACTTAATTTGCAAGATAAGTAAAACAAATTATTTTCAAAAATCATAAAATATGAGCCACCTTCAATTTTAAATTCACTTTGGATTTTTTAGGCAAATTAAAGATCAATTATGCTTGAAATCATGTAAATTATACCTGTATATTTTCTATCTACTAGCTCTAAAATTTACACTCACAGACCATATATTAATTTAGCACATCACATAGCTACACATAGCCCGTGTTAGTCACCATCCTAAGTGTCTGGCATACACAATGACGAAAAAGATGTCTTGTCTTCAAAGTCTTTCATTCTGCGTGAGGGTGACAAAAACGCTCAAGATTACCTGGCACTGATGATTGCCCAGTTGGTGATAAAGAGGGGCAGGACAGAGGATGGCTAGATAAGAAGAGGAGGTCAGTCAGGCCTCTCTGAGGAGGTAACATTTCGGGTGATGTGATATGAACATATAGTGAGAGAACGTTCTGAGCAACAGGGACAACCAAGTCCAAGGTTTCAGAGGCAGAAACCAGCGTGGCTGGTTAGAGGAGGAATGTAAAAGAGACTGCTGTGGCTTGAGTGTGTGACTGAGGGGCAGAGTGAGGATGAGAGAGGGAAGAGGAGAGGGAGAGGGAGAGTAGCAGAAAACCAGATTAGAGATGCAGACATGAATGGGTTCACATGGGCCTTTATGACAACGTGGGGACTTTAGGTCTTATTCTAAATGTGATTGCTTAGAGAGACCTATTGAAGGGGTTGCAAGAAGGGAAATTGTAAGATCTCACATACATTTTAAAATATCACCCTGTAAACAAACCATAAAGAAACAAAAGCAGGGAAAGCAGACAGGGGACTGTTTCAGGAGGTGCAAGATGACATGGAGGAGGTGCGCTTGGATTAGGGTGGTGATGGTAGAAGTAGAAGTGGACAATCCGGATCTATTTTGGTATTAAAATCAATAGAACCTGCTGACGGCTTGACTGTGTGGGGTCTGGGGAACGAAGTTACTAAGGATGATTCCTTGGTGTTTGGCCTGAGGAACTTGGTTGGTTGTGGTGAGTTGATGCCTGGGGAGGAATGAAGAATTTCATTTAAATTGAATTTGGGGTACTAATCTGATTCCAAATCCTCATGATATTAACACAAATCATACAATCAAGTAAACATCACTTTGTCATTTTAACAAAGAAAATATAATCTATTTTATCTAGTTACATTATTAATTTATATTTTTTGAATCTTATTAAAATAAAACCTGTTTAAATTTCTTGTCAAGTGGTTCTGTCTCATTCCCTGTTTGAAGGGGACAATTATTGAAAATACCTCAAAGACCTGTTTCTGGAACTGAGTCACACATAAGACAGCCTTAGAAAATGGTCCCCATATACCATATTATTCTGACATGCAAGTTATTTCTCTTGCTAACTCCTATACAATCTATTCAGAGGAGAAGATTTCAAAGTAATTCTGTAACCATGCTGTGTTATTACACTCATTTCAGCTGAGAATACAATGTACTGATTATTGTATTTTTATGATATTGTACTCCTTTTATATGCATTTAAATGTCACTTAGAAGATGACTATTTGGAGATTTCTAAAAACTTCCACATGAAAGTTGTACTCTTTGTGTTTTTTGAATCAGAATAGATCCAACAAACTATCCTTATCCCCTCAAAATTAAAAATATTAACCTAAATTTTTGTGCACACTCCAAGTTGTTATATGTGGGAGTTTCTTGAAGTTCTAAGAGAAAAACCATTACCATAAAAAAATAATATTTAGTAATAAAGAAAACTTAGTTGTAGCTTGAAAATCACCACCTCTTGTATATACTTAGGGAAGGCATAAATCACTTGTTAGTGTATATGAAATAGGAAATAAAAAAGAGGTCCCACTACTTAAAAGTAGAATTGGCTACCACAAATGTGAATTACATTATAAAGCTGCCAGTAAGTTTGTGAGATCTTATATTTTTACTTCATACTTTTTAAGACAAACCTAACATCTCATTTTTAAAAAACTCTTAAACATACAGGTGCAGCCTATATTACCATATTTGATATAAAATGCAAATTTACTATTTAAATAACTTTATTCCTATTTGACTGAAATTTTAATTATGACAAGATGATTTCTTTCTTCACATGCCTTTAGAGGAAATTAAAGTAAATAAGCTAATATGAAACTTTTTTTCAGGTCGCAAGTACTCAGATATGTCTTTCTTTTTAAATTAAAATAGATTTATTTTTTTCTGATTGCTTGTAACACAGACTGAAAAATTCTGGCAATAAAGAAAGAGTAAAGAATAAAATAAAAACAATCAAGACACTCCTTTCCAGATAATACCACTGCTATACAATCATATATATCCAGACTTCGTATACTTATATAGACGTTTTTTATTGTGACAAAATCAAATCATAAAATATTTGCTCTTTTTTAATATGTTCTTTATTCAATATCAGTATGGACATCTTTGTGGGTTAATACCTGCCTGCATCATTCTTTTGATATGTCACAGAGGATTATTTATAAATTATGTGCTATAATTTGTTAGTGTTTATGTTCGTGTATTTTATCATTCACTGCCTTTCTCTTAAGACAAGAACAAGTTAAAATAACAAATGGCTTTAAAATATACACCTGTTTTTTGGAGGAAAGAAATTCGTCAATGATGTAAAGTGAATATAATAACTATTGTTTAGAGTACTTTGTGCTAAATTTCTTCTTAGAAAAACTTCTATGAGTTATGTTTGTGTTATTAATTCCATTTTAAAGATGAAGAAACTGATGGGCAGAAATTTTAAGTAAGTTTTCCACAGTCACCCAGCCAGGATTCAAACGCAAGGACTCTGACCCAGAAGCTCTGAACTACTATTGTATCATTACATTGTGTTTGGGTGTTGTGTGTGTTGTCCACTATTGCATGAATAATGGTGAACTAATTTTCCATTATCAAAATTGATACATTCTTAACTTCCAAATACAATACACTGGTAGAAATAACGCTCAGTTTCAGTCAAAGCCCTGTTCTTTGCTGGGGTTCAAACGTGGCTCTCCCTGTTTGGGACTCTACTGGGAAGTTCTTGAGACTGGTCAGTTTTCACAAGGCTTTTGTGTAAGACAGTTATGCAGCCACGTCCTCCAAAGAGGAGCAAATTGGGAGCACGGGAGTTTGTCTATAAGACGGGTCCCTGACCCACCCCAGGCACTTGTGTCCAAGCCCTAGGCAGACAGATGGTTATAAAGATTAACTCAACATGCTATTTGCAGTAAAATATTGTATCCTTAGGGGTACAAAGAACATTGCTTTGAGGCCCAAGAAACAAAGTAAATCCAAGTCGGGGCACAGAGGCCTGTTACCCATCTTTTTACCAGCACTACATGCTTATCTGTCATTCAGGACTTCAAAACTATAAAGCCATTTTGATTGATCAAGGACTTCAACATGCAGTTGGTGGCACTCAGGGCCTGAAATGTTGGGTGCTGGAGAGGAATAACCCAGCTGGTGCACCTTGGTAGAACGATCTTGTTCAAAGCCTATGTCCTGGGTCCCCAAGGACTTTAGAAAATGGCTGAGAGGCGAACAAGAGTTGGAGGATCTGAACTGGTCAACAAACCATGAATGATTAATATTAACGTGAGTCAACATTAAAACATTAGCAAATGTGGGGGCTGGTCCCATGATGTAGCAGTTAGTTTCGAGCGTTCTGCTTCGGCGGCCTGGGGTTTGCTGGTTGGAATCCTGCGCACAGACCTACTCACTGCTCATCAAGCCATGCTGAGGTGGTGTCCCATATAGAAGAGCTACAACTCTACAGCTATGATACACAACTATGTACTGGGGCTCTGGGGAGAAAACAGAAATAGAGGAAGGCTGGCAGTAGATGTTAGCACAGGGCCAATCTTCCTCAAAAAAAAAAAAAATAGTGACTGTGGCTTTTCAAGACCTGAGGTACAGTGGGATAAGCAGCAGAGAGTTCCTAGACAGCCAGTAGCGGAGGTGATTTTTGATGGAAGGAATTATGCCACACAGGAAATGTTCTGCTGTCTTTTAAAATCTCAGCAAACTTTCTCTCAGTAAAGATGCCCTGCCTGCTTGCGGACATAATTTGATCAATTTTACGTCAGGAGAATAAGTTTCTAGCTTTGCTTCAACCGTTAGCTGTAAGATACTGCACTGAAACACTCACATGCCATTCCTTAACTGGAAAAACGCAGAAAAGAAGTTAAATGTTTCTAATATGCAGGACAAATTATACTAAAGTAAATAGCGATTTAGGAGTCTGGAAAAAGCTCTCATAGACAAACTCGTGAAAGTTAAAAGAGACTTCGACATTATATTAATAATTACCACTTGTCTTATACCTAATGAACATTGTCATAATAATAATACCCACCTAATTCACCTGCCGAGATGACTGAACAATGCAGGCAAATCACACTAACATTCGGGGAGCACTCAAAACATGCAAAACTGTTTTAATCACTTGTATATAAATCCATTTAATTTTCACTAAAAATCTACAAGATATGAACAAAAATTATACCTAGACTAGTAATAATGATAACAGCGAATTGCCTAGCTGTTCTAGGTAATTAGCTACACTTTTATGGAGAGGAGAACCTGGAGCACATGGAAATGAAGCGGCGTCCTGGAGGTCTGCTGAATGTTCACGGAAAAACCAGGCTCCTCACCAGACAGTCCGGCTCCTGCTGCCCATTTAATCTGTATTCCACGGCACCTTAGGAAAAGCGCTCCACAGATGTGAATTATTATTATTATTGTCGTTGTTGCTGTTATTACCGTGTGCGCAACACTTTTCCCATATTATTGCTAATCCTGTCATGCACAAAAAGCCCTGACAGGTTATATAATATGTCTGGGCCACACAGCACTAAGTGTCAGAGCTGATATTTGCAGCTATTTGACCAGCAGCAAAGTCCTTGTACTTCTCTATACATGAGACTGTTTTCCCATCAGAGGAAACACCCTTCTAACAGTCGTCCACTACAGGAAGAGCTGGATGGAGAGAGACTGAAATGATGCAGCATCTAGTTCTTTCCCCTGGCTTCAACCAGAACTAATTTGTTTTATGTGCTTGGTGTCTTTATCTATCGTTGTTCTTCATAAGATTGCATTTGGAAAAATAAGAGTTTCTCCTTAAAGAAAAGGGATTGACAGGCTTTATCCATCAAGGGAAAAACATATTATTTCCCAGCACATTCCTGTCATCTATTTGATCAACTTACCTAAGTTTCCAATTAGTTTTCCTCCTCAAGATATAATATCTGTCCAAGTTTAACCTAGACCTTCACATTTCGCTCCAATTCCCATTCTGAAGGTTAAAATTTGCCCAGATCCAATTAGCGGGACTCTACTAACTGATTCAGTTAATCATCCTGCCCTCTGGGCTCTTTGTGTCAGTTATAATCACTATGGTCAGTGAGTTAGATAAAGTCATCTATCAATTAGATGATAGATGACAGATAGATTGATAGATATGTAAGTTGCCTCACATATATCCAATTTTAGAGATTCACAATATAATAAGATCGTATATAAAGGCACGATAATAACCTTACAATAATAACACTAATTGGGTGATAAATATATTGCTCCCTCATACCCAGAATGTCTACCAATGCTTAACTCTGAAAAAAAAAAAGAATATATTTACTATAAAAAAAGTCAGGAGGAACTAAATCTATTTGAAATCTTCAATTTTTCTATTAGCTATTGTGTTGCCTAAAAATATTTATCTCTCAGAGAAATTTTCATATTGAAAACAACTGATGATAAATTTTAAACACACATTCGAGCACATATTTCCAGTAAATCAATAAAAGGAGAGCACAGAAGCCAGCTTTACCAAGCAAAGCAGCTTTTCTATTTGCAAAACGTAGGTGGTAGCCTGGAATCTTCCCATTCATCTTCAATGGATGGTCATCACTGAGATATTCATTAATTTCCAAAGACTGAGCCTTTTCACAGAGAATTCATAAGACTGTTTTAATTGACAGCTGCCTGATTAAATAATGAGGGGAAAGACTGTTTCAGTATTTGAGACACCCTACCCACCAGGCTTGCGGGATGTGTAGCTAATACAGGTTTTATGTTTGTTTACTTTTATCATTCTTCCTTCTACTTTGTTAAAGGCTTTCAGGGCCAACATATCAGGTTCTGTTAAGATGATCATCCAACTACATAAAAGTATATCCTTTTAGTCAAATACTAGTGATCTACCTCCTCCACGAGGCCTCAGCAGGGGTATTAACTGGGTGTATGTGTTAAGATTAGAAGGCTCCTCGAATATGATTTATGTAAATGAATTCAATATTGAAGTTTCAGGTGTTTCTATGTTTGGATCACTTCTCAGAATGGGCTGAATAACTTACAATGGAACATTCTGAGTCATAGAGTTGGCACTGTGTCATTAGCTAGAGTTAGATTCCCTGGCAAATTGCTCACTACCTTTCCTATAACCCATCTATTAAATTAAAAAGCATTATCCTTCAAAGACCTTTCTAGAGCTGTATTTGCACATTTATTATGCCGAACACCTCCCTAAAGCCCTTGATATTGTCAATACGAAACTCTCAGAACTACTAGATAAAGGCTATTTGAAATATTTATCCACCCAATTCTGTCTGTGTGTTCCTCTAGAGACTCGAATTTGAGGGAGCAGTATGAATGTAAGTTCTTTATTGCCGTTGTCCTTGTTAAATCAATTGTAGTTGACAGGTCTCACTCTGAGTCGTTTGGCCTCAAGATCCCAGGCGAAGAATGATGACAATAATCATTGTTTGTGATAGAATCATTGCTTTCTGATGCGACATAATCAACAGCTGTAGGCTGTAACTTTATACCTCCTGAAATACAATGTACTAGTCACACACCTACAATTTCTTTACTTAGAAAATAGGGTTCTCTTTTTTTTCCCATGGCTATCATTATTTTTATGTTTCAGGCTAATATTTATATTGTTAACTGGCACAGGAGCAGGCAGTGAAATAAATTGTCTGGACAAAAAAGTATTGAGTTGTACTTTAGCATATTCTGCTTCTTAATAACTAAAATTTTTAGGTTATGGTTCATAATCCTGTGTAAATTAAGATTTTAAATTTTTCAGAGTTGGAAGCATATGATTGTGTTTGATAGAAAATTTAAAGTGAGATGATATTACCAAACATGATTATCTGCTTCCAATTTTGTTTACAAGTTGTTGGAGATCAGAGACTTGTCACAATGTCAGTGTTTCCACACCCTGGTATCTCCACTTAGTGCTAATCTGCTCTGATTTATAGAATTCCTATAACTATAAATAATGCTTCAATAGCTAGGAATTTCATCATATTAAAGAAAAAATAATTCTATCTTGGAAAACTAAGGGATTCTTTATCATCACATAAACTCTGTGTAAAATTGTATAAATATAATTTAATGATATTTATGTCAATAGTACATATTTATCTTTTCCTGTTCACATTCTTTCCCTCTTATCTTACTCCATATAATACAACAGAAACAAAGCAATAAAGCAAATAGGTTTTCAGAGGGCAGCCCAGATTTGAGTATCTTCCATGAAAATACATATATTCTTAAAATTAGAGTGCTTTAGTATTATATACTTGTGGAAAAAACTATTTCAAAGCAAGTAAGCACTTCCTAAGAAAGAGATTAAAGTATATCTCTGTAACAATATATGGTTAATTTTTTTATCCAGTTATAAGACTTTTGGAGAAATTGATCAATACAAATACTACCTCAATTCAGCACCGTCTCTTAGGCTGACTCCAAAATTATACAATAGGACTAGACATTGCCGTGTTTATACTTTTTTTCCTTTTTCTTCACAGATCTTTTCTCTGACTTACTACAAAAACAAGCTTTGCCAAAGCTTCCAGTTTGTCATCTCTAAGAGAGTCCTTGACTCATTAGGATGGTTCCTTCAATTTCTACCCTTGTTTTTCCACCAGAAAATATTATCTAACTCATTATTCCTACAACAAAAGTATCCAAAAGTCAGCAGACTCTAAGGCAGAGACTTGTCTTTATTCTGCACAGACTTCACTCAGGCATCTAGGGGCCTGATCTGAGGAGGGCGGGGGCGTCATTGAGAAGTCTTTCCCGTTGGGTCATTATAATAACACAGGGTAGAAATTTACTACTTCAGATATTACTTTTACTGATTTAAAATTATTTAACTGATGAGAAAACATAAAACCCATAGCCCAGGCACTTTAATTGAAGTGATCTAGGTCATATATTAAGTTAATAACTTTGATCACTTCACTTCTAACTTCCAGTCTAGCTTTTTTGATCAAATCCACTCTAAAAGCATTCTGTTTGTTTAACGAGACAATCAATGTTAGACCTAATTCCTGCAACACAGGATATATTATCTACTGAAAATATACACAGATAGTCTAACAAATGTTTACTCATTTAGTATTAATCATTATGGTGGCTATTTAAAAATAAATACAGTATATCTCAGTTGGTTATCTGTATTTATCAGTTTTGCTACATTTTAAGATAAATTTTAAAGTAATCCTATCTTTTATGTACTTCTGACTATAAAGCTCACATTGTTCAATCTTACAAGTTTAACTCTTTACAAGCATAAAACTAAATTGGTTATCTCTTAAAGTTTCCATGATTATACCTTCCTTTACTGTTTATTATATGATTATATTAAGGCAACAAAAGCATTTGCCATAATGCACGTAAGTAGGGAACTGGTCTTGAGAAATACGTCCAATACATCAAATTTGTAGTCATCCAGTGGCCTCCAATTATTTTTTGTTACACTGGGTTTAATGGTTTGGGGGTACTTGATATTTGTCCATTGGAAACTCAAGTTTCATAGATAAAAATTTTAACAGTCAAGATGTACCATATTTAGCCATAAGTGGTTTACCGAATTTTTTACCAGAGTTGATAATATTTTTGGAGGAGTATCTGTCTGACTTAAGTTCTTTTAAGACCCAAGCCCTTGGGCAAATACACAGGTTACTTGTTTGGGATGATTTTATAAAAATCTATGTGAATCATGTATGTGTATGTGCATCTGTATCAATATGCAAATACATTCACAAGACCCAGTGTGTTGAAGAGACGTATTTTAATGAGGGGAAATGCCCAAAGAAGTATAACTTGAAGTAACAGCCTATGACTAGAAAGGCTTTGGTTTATAAACAACAGAAGAACATTATGAATTGACTTGAAGAAACTCCTTTCTCTTAGGCAATATTTGAATCTTAACTAACTAAACTAAACTTAACTAACTAAACTTAACTAAAAATGGATGACTTGTGATAAAAGAACAAAATCCAGGCATTCATATCACCAATACAGATTAAGTAGTATAAATGTTAGGATGAATTTCTAGGATTAACATTTCTCAACTGGACAATCTAATAGTCAGTGAGGCATAGTTAACTTGATGTACTTTCTTAAAAGTGCAAGGTTATACCCTGCAATTTTAGCTTCTTTCTCCTTTTTAATAAGTTGCTCTTTGATTCAAATTTGGAAAGACTTAGTTCAAATTCAAGGAAAAACAAATGATTAGCTTATTTTTCTTCGATAAACATATTAAATCCTACCTCTAAAAAATGAGTTAAAGATAGTAATACATAAGATGTTTGCCAATAGCACATATTCTAAAATGAGTAGATAGATTTAGAAGATATTTTTATGGGAAGAGCGATGAGTTCCAGTCAAGTGCTTTTGATTTCTCAATGAAAAAACAAAGTCTTCGATTAGAGTAAGGGAAAGAAAGGTCTGGAAGATTGTAGAGCAAAATGTAAATTATGATATAGAATACGGAAGCAACTTACTGGGCGATAGTAGCAGGATTTCTAGGCAGTTTTATGTGTGCAGTTAAGTTCTGTGGAGTTTAAATGGCAAATTGTCAGTTTAGCTTTTTTACTTTCTTTAGCAATTTCATATTGTGCAAAGGTGGATAGCTGAGTTCAACTAAAAAATAAGTGTTTATTCAAGCCCATGTAATGGAGGAAGTGAGAAAACAAGTGGTTTAGGGTATTTGCTAGAAACTGATTAATAATGATAGATATATGATTCTAACCTATATAAGGATGAAATTGGAAATTGGAGACAGGTTGGTAGATTAAAAAAAAAGAAAGTGAATTGATGAGGTCAGTGAATTGGAGTTCCTTAATTCCAGGTTTAGCTCTAATGCTTGACACACAGTGAGTTAATTAATGATTTTGTGTGAATCTCACCTTGTAGTTATCACTGAAGCCTCCCCACATCTTCACCCCCTACACAAAGACAGTCTGGGAAACCCTTTGGCCAACCAAAGTTAACCATACTGAGAAGTGAGAGCATCAACTCGACTGTGTCTCACTAGTGACTCTAAAGGGGAGGGTTAAGCATGAGTTCTTATAGTAATTTTGGAGGCTGCTCTTAGTCATAGTTTCACATAGATGTTAACAAGTTTGATGTGGACAGGGATTAGTCTGAATTGTAAACAAGCAAGGTGTCGAAATAGTCAGTGATTTTATCTTTGAAGACCTGAGTCTATGTGAAAGTACAGCACTGTCTTCTTGTCTTGGGACACATGAGTCTGAAAAAGCTAGTCTTAAAATAGTTTGAGCTTACACAATTTTTCTTACATACACATCCCTATTTGACGAAAAATAAATCAGTCCTCTTTATAGGTAATCACACAACTTTTCAAATTGCACTTGCTCTCATATTTCTCATTATGAATAATCATCACTTGCATTCTATATTGGGATCAAAATAGTTTAAGAAGATATTGTTTTATTGGGAAGATTGTATAAGTGCTTAGGAGCAGTTATGGAAATCAGAAATGATTAAATGAAGACTAGGAAAAGCTTTTCTCTGAAAGTCACCATAATTGTGTGATGATCTAGGTAGTTGTCCAAACTTTGCCTTAAGTACCATTTAAAAGTTAAGCACTATTATGGCAATTCAATGATGGTGAAATAATTACATTGTCCATAAACTTCTTTTCATATTTTAAACGGTTTATACTAATTTTAGGCAATAGAGCCAAACAATTTAATATGACATCATTTTAGAGGATTTGTATATAAATGGTTCTGTGTTTCAATATCACGGCTATGAAAAAGCATAATCGGACACATAAATAATGTCAAAATATTTAGTAGATCATTGAGGTGATATGGCAACTGAAGTTTCAAAGTCAGTTTTTACTAATAATAAGTAAATGGGTATAATCCGTCTAGATATTTAGAATTGACCTATATTCTAATTATGACAACATAGAATTTAATTTATGCTGTTTTTTAAAGATACACCAATAATGGAAGAGCTGACATGAGGTAAAAACTGTTAATCATATACTCACAGTAAAGGTGGTGCTACTCTGAGATTGCTAAGAACCACCTCCTTCATCATATGACCTTATGTGAAGCTATTTTTATAAACATTGATATATTTTGCTTTTGAAACATAACATTAGACGATCTCTTTTTAAAAAGAAATCACAATAACAGAACTTCTTAGAGCTCAGAGAAGACACGTGAGCAAAGACATCATTTCCTAGAGAGACAAAGAGAGAGACACAAAGAGAAGAGAAGAGAATAGAAAAGGAAAAAAAGAAAATTGCCCCTTCCAGTAGCTTGGCTTTGTGATGAGTGAGCATCAATGGTCCTAGAAGTAATTGTAATAAATATTTAGAAAATATTAAAGTGACATCACATTTTATTCTGACATGAATAACATCGATATTGTAGATGACTTTATAAATATTTCCTTAAACTCTTTAGAATTCTTTAAAAGCAAAAGAGAGACTAGCTTGTGTAACTACACTTGAAAGCCCAGACAACAAACTAAAATTAAGCAAACTGACAAATTTAGTTGGGATTATCCTGGTTGTACTTTGTGTAACAATTATAAGACTAGCGATTTAACCTGGTGAGATAAAAAATAGCTATTCTAAAGTGTCAATAAAAATAATTTACATGTTAATAAACATTGCGGCCTTTCACGTGCTACTTATAATATTTGTGAGCAAACATTATTGAAAATCTAGCGCAATGACACAAGCGTTTTTATTAGTAGCAATGGATATCTGTGTAGTAAGTAGTTTTCAACTGTGTGGTTTTTCAACTTCTCTTTTGTGCAATTTTGAAAGTTAAGCTCCATGAACTGTGAAGATAGGCCCCGACCGTTTCTTGCTCATATTCCTATTTTCACTGCTGAGGGAAATACCTAGAATATAACACAGGCTCAATAAATAACCATTTATTTATGATTAGGAATGAATAAATAAATGAAGCAGTCAATCAACCAATGAGAAGATTTGCAAAGTTATGATCTGGACACAGTACAATTTATCCCCCTGCCTACTTGACAATCTCATTTCCCATGAAACTGTGATATGCATCCTGTGTCCCAGCCACACCATTTTACTTATGTTGCTTGCATCCAGCTCCTGGATGAGTTATGCCTCAGTACTTACCTAGTATGTTTGACAATCTGAGCATAGCACTTTTAACCCCTCTCTCCTCTATATGACAAAATTGATTTAAAAAAAAAAATCATGTAATAATTATGAACAGTCATACTCTCTTGCTATGTTCTTTTGTTTTAAAACAGTTAGAATTCTAAAAAAAAAAATTTCAATGTGTAGATTTTGTTCAAATTCAGCGAAATATATCTCGCACGAACTAAATTCATTTACAAAAAAAAATTACAAATCACGTCGTGATCTTTTCTAGTATTCTAGTTTGTAAACATACTTAAAATCTTCAAATTCTCTAGCAGAATGAAAGAATGGAAGTAACTCGAGTTTGGTTTCTTCGTTTTCACATAATGAACTATCATTATTTATTTTGAATTAACTGCTTAAATGAAGGTATATGTAGCACACAGTGGTTGAATTCACAAATTATACCCAAAACTGGCTAAAATAATCCAGATGCTCAGTGAACTAATACTTTAAAATCTCAATGAACATGCGTAGGTTAAATCCATGTGTTGGAAGTCAATTGTTTACTGAGAATTATCCAAATTAACTTCCTTGTGAAGTGAAAACATCCATGAAAGTATAGTAATAAAATACGCCAATTTGAAGTTAATATACGTATTAGAAAACTTCAAAAAGAACTGCAGCAACTGTTTGAAATTAGACCAACAAAATACTTTTTCAGGGAGGAGTATTTCTTAACTGTCATCAGTTAGACTTGCACACACATGGTGCTAATTTAAACAAAGCTGACTTTTAATTGGATTATCATTGTTTTTAAAGTCTCTACAGAAAGTGAACTCCTTATAACCTGTATTCAGGGTAAACCAATGCAGTTTACATCTTGTGCACCTCATGATTCTATCTTCTAAGTTTAAAAGATGCTATCTTTTAAGATTTATCTAAAAGCTAATTCCCTTATGAAGTCACCATCACCAGGCAAAACTAAGTTCTGTTTTCTCACTTGTCCTATAGCATAAATATTTGTACAGTGAGTTTTTCATTTCTGTACTTTTCTTTCTTTCTACTGACCACCACATCATACTTCTGACTGTAATGGAAGATGCTATGGATGCATTTGGAGAAAGGATGACCACAGCAGAATTAAGTATGAGATTTTTCGGGGAACTATATTCTAAACAATTGAAATAACCAGCTACCGATATAAAGACTCTATCACATGAAAAATATTATGTCAAAAATTCTTAAAGAAAGTGCATAGTACTATTTAATAATTTTATAACTGTTGTAAGATATAAAATTCCACAGCTCACATGGTCCCTTTGAATTTATCTCAGTTATTTGTTATTTCTACCACAGACTGCTCCTGGAAGAAGTAAATGTGCAAAGAAGGAAAACTTGAAAAATACCCTCTCATTCATTAATTCCAGGTTCTTAAGAAAGTATAAAAGAAGACAAGTAGGAATTTACTAGCAAAAATAAAGTGTGCTAAGCTTCATTGACCTCGTGGGAAGCAATGGTGCTTTTCCAATCTTCCACTTGCAAGATTCTAAGAAATCATGTCCAATTTAATTGTGGGAAAGAGATAAAAGGCATTAAGATTGGGAGTTGCATTGAAGGGAAGGTTCATTAAAAAAAAAATCCAGATTAACGTGAAAATAATTCACCAGTTCAATTACCTGAGAAAATGAAGCTGGGAGTTTCCAGTGTTATTGATGACAATAATGGGAAGGAGAAAGGGGACAAAGAGTTTAATTGTGTGTATGTGAGGAGACACAACTAGCCAAATGAAAGCAAAGGTCAGGCCGAGTCTTCCCCAGAGACAGAGAGATTTTTGAAAGTGTACTGAAAGAGAAATTCTACCGAGAAGGGTAAACTAACATCTTTCAAGAAAAAGGAGCAACTATTAATCCAAGGTTAACAACTCCATAAAATACATTACACTAGTCCATAAAGCAGTACATTTTGTTTGTGATTTGTGAGTTAATAAACTGTAACAAGCTTCTCTTCATTATATTTTATTGTTCTTTATCAAGTTACTCCTTTACTCAGGGGACTAACTGTTCATAGGGGACATCGACTATTGTGGGATAGGTTTACTCCTGAAGCTGGAATTAACTGCAGTGAGAAGTGCAAACAAAATATTTCATGAGCATTTCTGTTTAACAGGAAGAAAACATTTATAGTTTATATTTCCAAAAGTCCATTCCATGGGAACAAATTAACCAGATTTTAAAATTATAACCCATTTATTTCAGAAGTAGTGCATGTTTAATGGGAAAAAATCCTTAAATATGTAATTTAAAAAACATTAAAAAGAAAATTATCCTTAATCCAACCACAGAGGGAAAATTATTGCAAATATTTTAATGCTTATTCTTCTGGTCTCTCCTCTAAGGATACAGATATACAAATACTTGAAAGTGCTACCATGTACTACATACTATTTTATAACATATACTTTTCACTTGTATATGCCATAAATATATTCCACATTATAATCAAATATGCTACCAAATTAACTTAGTAGTTTCATATAAGACCACTCTATTTGATCATAATTTATTAAAGCAGTCTTCTATTTGGATTCATTTAGTTTTTTAAAAATCATATGTGAGCATATATTGTAAAATGATATATATTTTAAAACATATTTCTGTGCATAATTCAAAGTTTTCCCTTATTGTTAATTCCTGGAAGTGGAAAGACTGAATTAAAATGTATAAATATTTTTATTATAAGTAAAAATATAAAATTTTATTTATCTAACAGGGGAATGACACTTTTTAAAATTATCTGCCAACTATAAACCAGATACTTCCCATAGAAGTTTCTACAAAGATGGAAATGTTCTACATCTACTCTGTCCAATATGTGATCATGTGTGGCTACTGAACACTTGAAATGTGGCCAATGTGACAAAGATACTGAATTTTCAATTTTATTTAATATTAATTAATTTAAATGTAAATAGCTACATGTGCCTAGTGGTGCTTGTATTGGACAACACAGATATAGATTCAATAGGAAATTGTTTTTTATACTGTGGAGGTTGACTTTCTGTAATGAACGAATGAATCAAATGTATTTCTGTGCATGAATTGCGTATTTATGACTTTAATCCAATCTCTGACTGGAGTGGTCCAGATTGGAATAAGAAAGGAAGGAAGGAAGGAAAGAAGGAAGGAAAGAGGCAGAGAAGGAGGGAATGTGGGAGGAAGACAGAGAGGAAGGAAGGAAAGAGGAAGAAAGGAAGGGAGAAAGGCATCTGAATTGCACAGCGTAGCAATAAGGATACAATCAGGAGATAGAAATCGCACAAGTTAAGCAGGAAAAGTGTAATATAAGTCATTATCCAAAATAAAAAAGTGACTAGAAGATATAAGGAAACTCTATGTGGTACCCTAGGGCTGAGGAAGAGGACCCGAGGAAGGACACACTTGGAAGAGGTTCAGGTCTTGTTAGAGAAGATTTGGTTTGACCCACAGGATAGCAGAGAAGTTGGCTGATTTGATAAGGCTGGAGTTGGCCTGGTGTTGCCGGCAAGCAGTAGGCAACGCTCTAGAACAGAGGTTGGGAAGGAGGCCATCAACAACCATAATGCGTATGCAGTGGGAGTCCAGGTGCCAGTGGGGCAGGACGCCTTCAGAGCACGCAGGTTGGTGGAGTCTTCCCAAGAGAGCCTAGACAGGCAGCTGTTTGCAGGCCGTGCAAGGCTCCAGTTTTCTTTTCTAGAGACTGCAGAAAAGTTATCATCAACCCAAGTCTGTAAGGTCACAGAGGGACTGCATTATGCACCCATTGAATATTCTTGCTATGTTTGTGAAATTCCCATGCTTATGAATCCCTGTTCCTCAAAGGGGAAGCTACAGAGTACTGAGGATCTTTTCTAGCTGCAACTGAGGCTAATTTACATCTATGTAAGCTGGGCAACCTCAACCACAATCACTTGCTCAAGTCTTAAATTCAGAAGGATGCAACTTATGAAGGAGACTCCTTGTGGATTCCATTTTGCTGATGTTATGGCAGAGGATGCCCAAATTTGAAAATACTAATGGTTACAAAGTTGGGTTTCAGGCATACAGGAGGCATTTTTGTTAGCAGAATAACGATAAATTCAAGTCCTGACAACAAGACAATTGTAGGATTTTGAAATCCTTTGGCCAATTCTATAAAATTCATTTATAGCCATTTTTCTGGCAGCTTAGTCTTGAGCCTGGTTCTCCAGCTCTACATATAGCTATGCTTTGCTCAATATCCTTTACATATTTTTTTTCACCTGCTTAATCAGAGTCAGCTTCTTTTGCATACAACTAAAAACTCTAAGCAAGACAGAAATTTTTTCTAGAACAGGCTGTCAACCAAAAAACTTTACAGAAACTGAAAAATTCTAAAATTGGTTATGTGGCCTACTTGAGGACAATGGAAATGAAATCTTAGATATTAATCGTAGATAGGACTGTTGCTAACTTATGGCGTGTAATGGGGGAATGGTTAAATTTTCTTGTGTGGTAAGAGAGTAGTGCCTAAGTCTTCAGGAACCCCAGGGACAATTGGCATAGAACAAAGCGAATAATAGCCTGAGTAGTCAAGGATTTTGGGTTGAGCTGATTGATTCTGACTACACTGGGCAGTAAAAGGAAAAAATAGCAAAACAAATACAACAGCAAAAAACATCAAAACTCTAATTTCTCATACAAAGTCAAAGAAAGATAAGGAAATATCTGCAATTATGTTTAAAAAGATGAGCACCAAACTGAAAATTTGACTTTATTGGTTCCAGCTCTCAAAATACTGTAGGGTCTTGATTGAGTCAATTTGCTTGCAACATATTGCCGGTCTTCACCCCTCCCCACACCATGACTGAAAGTCTCCAGACATGAAACTGGAGTGAGATTCCAATGCATCCTGGAATTTCCTACCACATGAACTAGAAGAGACTGTTCATTTATAATAAATGAAACCTGGAAAGAATTGTGGAAATGATTTTGAGGGTCTAAATTATTAGCATTTGAGAATGCTAAACCAAGAAAATGGAAACATATTTTAGATGGGCTGAATTTCTCAATCAAGTTCACTTAGAAATTCTGAACTGCCTATGTAAGTTTTGTTGTTGTTCAATGACATATCTTAAGAATCTAAACGAGTAACTGATTCTTAATCTGCACTCAAGAGATAGCTTTGAATAAGCAGCAGTTCTGGCAGGTATGAAGTAGACGTGGTTATAGATCCTGTGGATTAGGTGCAGTGGGTACAGTGGTGTCACATCCTCAATAAAGTTAGACACACATGAAAGTCACCTGAAGTGCTGTTTAAAAATTCCTAATGCCCAGTCCCCACATCCCAAAATTCTATTTAAATGTGCTGCAAGTCACCAAAATTGTCATTTTGGAAGAGCTTCTCAGGTGATGCAGAGTAGGGAATCCTAAGAAATATCAAGAAAGTAATCTTGGAGCAGACGTATGATATGTACCCACTAATCCAACCCAAACCACATCCCTCAAAAGCTCCCAGAATATATTCATTTCTCCAAGGTGTTGGAAATCATTAATATGGAAAGTACAAACATCATACAAAGTGCCAATTTCTATTATCTATAGGCCAAAGAGACCCAGACCAGCTGTTGTTATGGTAGAAATTATTTTTCTTTTTCAATGTAAATGATGGAAGCAAAAGGAAAGATGAGCATGGCTACCTTAACGGGAAACAAGATCCGGGTGGTAATCGGAAGGTGACCTGGCGGAATCCCTAACGATGGCTAATTTATCTTTGCGTGGCTCAGACCAAAAGAGATGGTCAGCCTACGAAATTCATGCTTGATTTCTTAAACTGAATCATGTCTAGGTGTGATGAACAGAGGTCTGACTGAATCATGATGACAGAGCAAATCCCCCTTCATAGACAGACAGGCGCTTGAGTAAAGAGGCTGAGAACACTTGCTAACGTCACAGCTATGGAACATACCTCTGCTCCTCCTGCTCACCTGGAACATGGGCCTTGTGCTTAGGTGTGCAGTGTCTTGCATAGCGTTCTAACCACCATGAAAAAAAAGTCATGTGTGGGGCCAGCCTGGTGGCTTAGAGGTTAAGTTGGCTCTCCGCTTCAGCAGCCCAGGGTTCACCGTTCTGTATGCACCGCTTATCAAGCCATGCTGTGGTGGCGTCCCATATAAAGTAGAGGAAGATGGGCACGGATGTTAGCCCAGGGCCAGTCTTCCTCAGCAAAAAGAGGAGGATTGGCATCAGAGGTTAGCTCAGGGCTGATCTTCCTCACACACACACACACACACACAAAAAGCCATGTGTGAAAAGTGATGCTGCCTAAGGAAGCGGGGCCTGGAGGCTTCATAGCATTGCTAACTAATGTATGCTAACCTGTGGTTGTGAAGAGCATAGATTCTAGCATGGGGATGGCTCATGCTCAAATCCAAGCCTCAGTATTTACTGGCTGTGTGACTGCAAGCAAGACACTAGCATTCTCTTTACCTGTGTGTTCTCATCAATAAAATGGAGATAATAACAGTATGTGTTTGTTTGGTGCTGAGGATTGATATGTACCGAACTTTGAATAAGGCCTGGTACACAACAAGTGTTATGTGAAGGGCTTGTTTTTATGATAATAACACCAGACTTCAAAACTTGGAATTTTTAATTGCATGAGATAAACAATCAACTCTTTGTGTAAGTCATTGAGAAAAGTTTTCTCTTATTATTAGATGAAATTCAATCCTGGAAACATAATATGAAAAATAATACAATAATTACCAAAGAAGAAGAGAGCTGTATATATGTGCCACCATATATAGTTTTGGATTGTCTGAAACAGGCTTACGCTTAGGAGTTAATTAAAAGATATTTTTATAAATATAACCATAAAACCTAGTTCTTTTGAAACCACACCTTTGAACTCTGCAAATGTTTGTGCAAATCCACAAAATTTTTATGAAAGAGATCAACTTGACATTGTGTTTAAAGGAATTATATAATTCCTTAAATTACAAAAAGAATAGCAGATTAAAATCTGTTTAATATTCAAGATTTAGCTCTGGGAAATAACAGGCGAGTAAATTTCAGGAAATTTGAAAATGACATGGGAGGCTTTTATAGCGCTGCTTAAAATGAAGCATCTTCGATTTTGAATAAAAACATGTATTGGATATATTCTTTATTCAAAATGGAAATGAGTCTTATTTTCTTTTGAATAGTCAATGAGAAAGGATGGAGAATCAAGCCTCACATAAGAGAGTAAAAGCTCTATATAATAGTAATAATAACAATAATAATAATAACAGTGGAGTTGTTTAGTGTTAATGTAAGGAAAACCTCCTGAAAAAAAATCTGAACTGTAACTGGAGTCCTCCCTGAGGTGATCATTAAGACAAACTCCTTAGCCTCATATTCTGATTATGAAGAAAGGACCACTGAGTGACTGACACTGTTGTTCGAAAGGGTGCAATTTTCCCAACAATCTGCTTATTTAATATCTGAGAAACAAAATGACTTAGATGGAAACAGTAATTTAGAAGAGGCTGTTTGGGGATGGCATGGCATAATTTAAATTATAGCCCAGGGAGGGATATATGTCACTATCTCTATCCTATCTATATCCTATCTCTATCCATATCTATATCATGTAACTAGTACTCCTGACAATCTGATGATAGATGACATATTTATAAATCATATTTGAAGAACTGAATATATTTAAACTAATTTTAGATATTTTTTGTGTCAATGAAGTGAACTCAGCAAATGGTCATTTTATGCCTATTTTCAATATCTTAATAATTATGTATTCATCGCTATAATATAATATGGCATTTCAGTTTATAATTGGAGTCTTTAAAGTTATTAAATAACGTTTTCCCTTCTGGTGTGTCTTAACATGTAGCAGAACTAATTTTCAGCGTAACGCTGAGTTTGAAATAGTGTTTTGACCAGCTAAGTAGTCAAGTTTTACAATATAATTTAGAAGCCACCATGATAGCTAAATTAATCAGTATTTTTATTATAAAATTCTGACCATGCTCAGTTTTTTCTCAGGCATTTCATTTCTAATTTTTCTGATTAGGAAATTTAAAGAATAAATGTGTTTATGTAAAAGGGTACCACATGAATTCATCTGCTATATGTAGGTTGCAAATCTGCTTCAGCAGGTTTCCTAAATATTTTTCGTGTGGGCCATATCAGACATGAAACTTGACTAATTTCTGCCTTATGGATGGTGGGAGATAAGTAAGAAATTATAGTGTTCCCAAACAGAGCTGCCTGGATTTCAATTATTATGTGAGTTGAATTATGATTTGAACGCTGGACTCAATTTCTCAAGTTCTCTCATTTTTACAAAATAAAACACCAAATAGAATCTGCTTTCTCTACTGCCTGTTTTTAACTGAATGAGTACAATGTAGGCAAATTTCAAAAGAAAGATAAAACATATTGAAATTCTCTTGGCTATCCCATAATACAAACATTATTTTTGAAAGGAGAGTTATTATTCTTCAAAAACTTAGAATCTTAAATAGAGGTAATATTACTTCAACAGAAGGACTAAGCATCACAAGGGAAAACCTGCCACATTGTATGCCCCTTATAATTTATTAGCATCTTTAAAAAGCTAACTCTTTGTGCCTCTTTGCTAAAATTGCCTGCAAGATATAGCTTCCCACTTGCATTATCAATCAAACTTATTATTCTCAGCAGTTCATGTAGTGAAGATAAACAAGATACTGCATTTTCCTTCTAAGAAATTAAAATTCACACCAAAATTCTAATAATCATTTAATTTAATAATCATTTCAATATTTCCTTTATTTTGAACTATTATATGATACAGAGAATAATAACTAAATGTTCTCTAGAGAAATGTGCTTGATTAAATAATTTTTTTTTTCTGAAACAGAGAGAATAAGAAGTATTTTTGCTATGTGTTGAATTTATCTCACAGACAAATTAGGACCTTAGTCATAGGAATGCCTCAGAAAGGATAAGAGAAGTCAAATCTGAGATGTCCATGTTGCTATTTTGTTACAGATTCTCTAAGATTAGGCATGATTATGGCAGATGTTGACAACTGGACACTGTCAACTTACTGTTTGTAAGGTCAATGTAGTTTTTGAATCTGGTAGACAAGGAATTTGAGGAGAAAAAACTGCTTTATCAGCGACTGTTCAACATGTACAATTAAATATAGATAGATGTGTAGAACAGAGCAGTCGATCAAAATGCTGTTGAGCATAAATAATCCCAGCTTGACTTCACGCTCTTCATTACAGGCAGACCACTAACTAATTGAGAACAGTGTCCAAGGCTTTAGAGAGTAAAGTACACCCACTGGGATGCATTATGCATAAGTTGCCTGGATACTTGTCCATCAGAGTATATCCTATTAAGACATTTAGTTATTTCGAAAAACAAGAAAAATTTAGAGCTTTAAAAGGAGAGGATGAAATAGCCATTGAGTACATAATGCAGTGCAGGCTGCAGAGGAGAAGGAAATCTATAAAGCAGTAAATCTAGAATAGTGTAAAAATCTAGACTGGTGATTAGTAGCTTTAGAAAATGGGTGTTTACGATTTCTTGTATTTTCCTTTTGATACTAGACTAATACATAATTTAATAAAACCTTCTGTAAAATGTAAATTTACTAGTACTTTGCTTTTAAATAAATTATTTTTTCTACCTGGGGTGTGGGAGGAGGGGAGGGAAGACCTGCCTAGTTCAGAATTAGTCAGGTAGTTGAAAATTGCTGGGAAAATCCCTCAGAAGAACCTGACCTGTCTCCTGCTGGGACCTTTAACCATCCCATCATCCTACCGAGCCCCCCTCACATGGTGCATCTTATGCCGAGAATTTCTGAGCATCTTCATCAAGAAGCCACTATTTCAGGGGTTATTCACAAAAGCCCACATTCTGGCTTGCAGAGGGAGGTTTTCCCCACCAAGTAGTTCCAAAGCTGATATCCAAGACTTGTTACATTTCCCAATCAACCCACCTGGTGTCTGGTCCACCATCCAGGATAAAGGTCAAATCTGACACCTGCCTTCTGTAGCATTGTTCAATTAAATGTGTTTTTTGAGAAAATCTTTAATGTGATAACCAGAGAAGGAAAGAAAATCTAGTATCTAACTTTTGTTTTAGTCATTCCTCGTTACTATTATGTATGTGCTTCTTGCCGCTGGCGTATCACTGAGCCAATAATAGTGATAGTAATGGTAATAATAATAGCAATAACAATAATAATAATGTGTTTTTTATTGCTCTCATTCTCATGTTTGGAGCCTGTGAAATGCTGAGTTAACTCCACCTCTTCATTTCCCACCCAGATTTCTCGTCTTTTTCCATAAATGTAGAGTGTAGCTTTTCACCATTTGACTTTGTGTTCAGCCATGAGATTCACTTTGACCTAAGGAATGTGGGCAGAAGTTAAGGCTGTGCCAATTCTGAGCATAGGCCTTAGACAGCATTGTGTGTTTCCAATTGCTCTTTTATGCCTTGCCATTGTCATGACAAGATGCCCCAGCTAGCCCACTAAACAAATGAACAAGTCAACATAAAAGACTCGTGGTGTAGACTTGCACCCCAGCCAAGTCTTGGCGCAAAGACCAGTTGAGCCCAACCAAATGTAGCCTATGTTTGCTAATGCCCCTTGATCTGCAGACCTGGGAGCAAGATGGCTGCTGTTTTAAGCTAGTGAGTTTGGGATGATTTATTATACAGCAATTGCTAGCTTGCTCTCTCTCTCTTCTTTCTCATTCACTCACTCTGTTTTTTCATTCAAGGATAAATTTCAGAATAATTGTATGTTATGCCAATCCTTCTGGCACTTACGATGCTTTAGATTCTAATAATCAAGTTCCACCAGCAGACAGGGGAAAAAAGTAGAATCCTGTAGTTAAAAGAAAAATCTTCCCTTTTCCACAGATGGTGTGATGACTTTCACAGATCTTTTAGCAATTTTACTATTTGAAGTTGAGGATTTCTAAAGAAGGAGCCCAAATCTTTTCTGTGACAAAGGGGAGTAATGAAGGTATGTTAAGAGAAAACATTTTGCTGTGTGTGCATGGAGCATATTATCAAATTTTAAATATTTCATGCTCACTAAATTTTCAAACATTTTGCACAAAGGACAGAAAGCAAATCCTTGGACTTCCTAAAGCTCAAATCAGCTACAACATTTTACATGGCACTTTTATGAGACAGTCAAGAATCTCTGGATAACATTGTTATATTCTTATTTATTGATCAGAAAAGGTAAGCACAAAAATGTTAAACAATTTTCCGCAGAGAAAGGAAGCAGCCAGGAATTATGATTCCTTCAAAATTTCAGTTTCAATTCAATGTTCACTGTGTAAAATGTCTGGTGAAGTTGAATAGTAAAACTTTCTGCTTTTATAGGGCTTTATAAATCCTTTTACTTCCCGATGAGATTGGAAAATCCAAATGTTATATAGATGGCACAATGAATCACAGTGATTTGTATTACATTTACAAAATGCTTACACATCAAAACCACCCCTATGAATTTCTATTTGCAAACCAACAGCATTTCTAGCTAAAAAGGTTGCAGTATTGCATAAGTCAACATTCAAATTCAACTCTTTATGTATAGATTTTTCTCTTTTTCTTATGAGACTGCTGTGCACTTTTTAAAAGTTATTACATTCTTTCTTTAGAGCCTTATTAAGTTCTATGATTTTAGAATCAAGTCAACACATATTTTTGAATAGCCAACATCTTTACATGTCAAGAAATGTTTTGAAGGCTCTACAGATGTAAAATAGTCATATTCAACTTCTCAAAGGGAAACTAAGGTAACTTTAGAGTAAGAATTACAAAAAAGAAGAAAAAATTCCATGCTTTCAATAAAATCAGTTCAATACACAATTCCTAATCATAAAAATGCCACAGTCCATTTTTAGTAGCTTCTGTACTTAAAATATTGAAGTGTTAAATTCTGCGCTTACAAAGTATCTTCCTTACTACAAGAGCTCACGTTTACTATTGTTCCTTCATCAAAATTTAGCAAAATGTTAAATATAACAAGTATTGAGGATAGTCATGACTAATGTCTATGGACCTAAGGCATCCTTGTGGATTTTATTCCAGTTTTTACTTCCTTTAATATTTTTCTTTGAACACTGATGATCTTGCCGTGTATCCTGTTATAAGATCTTGTGAGAGTGAGGGAAACACATACCAGAGAAGACTGGATGAAAGTGGCAAATCTCCAAACGTTCTGCAGCGAGGAATGTGTAAAGAAGCAAACTTAGGGCAAATAAGAAGTTCATAAACCACCTAGAAAATATAGAAGAGGATGAATTTACACTGGTATAAATCATGAACAAACAAGTGGTTTTGTACTGCCAGGTGAATAACCCGGGTGTAGTAGTGGATTAATCCATGTTGTGCTTTTGCTTGACAGGTTACTTGGAAAGTAAGAGAGTTGAAAGTTCTGTCAAGAGAACTGAAGTCTGAATTATGGGATCTTGTTGAAAAATCACAGTAGTACGGAGCTAACAGAATAATGAAAAAGAGAGTGTGGAATTAATGCTGGGTCACTCTGAAGTCAAGGAACAGTAGGAAGAAGGTGAGCAGAGAGACAGAAAATAGAAAATTTTACATGGAAGATGAGAGTTAATCGTTTTGTAGTGGAGATGTTTTGTGGAGCTAATATGAAGGCTATTAAAGCAAAGAGAGAAAAATACTATGAATATTCACATTAATAATAAAAAAAATACATCTTGCCTTCTTTTTTTTTAATTAGAGTACTAATTTTATAACATCCCACTCAAAACATATCTACCTAGAGTGCAGCATACAAACTACACAAATCATGGCATATTAAAAATTCTTAGATTTTCCTTATTACTTGGTTGAAATGTATACTATAAAAATGTAACAAGTAAGTTTTCTCTTTAATATAGAAGTGTTTTGTGACCAGAATAATTTTTTTTTATTTTTTTTGTGAGAGGAAGATTTGCCGTGGGCTAACATCTGTGCCAATCTTCCTCTATTTTGTATGTGGGTCGCTGACACAGCATGGCCACTAACAAGTGCTGTAGGTCTGTGAACGGGAACCAAATCCAGGCCACAGAAGAACAGCACACCAAACTTAACCACTAGGCCACAGGGCCGGCCCCATGACCTGAATAATTTTACCACTACAACTTGCTTTCTCTTCCTCCCTTTTTGTATTCTTTTTCTTCCCTTTCTCTTACAAATATTATTCACAGTTCTCTATCATCATCAATTTTTTTTTCCAGGCTTTCCACACTTGGAGAGGGATTGTGCATTGTGGGATCATCTGTGGATAAATAATTCCTATAGTGGAATTCACACAGCAAGCATACTTCCTCTTGTAAAGTGATGTTAAACCAAGAAACTTAGTTAATAATTATTTATTAAGGTAATATTCTGTATGTTGAATGGGAGTGGCAGAACTGAGGAGTAGAAGAAACTGGCTATAGATATGAGAATAAGAGACAAGATGTGTAATGGCATAAATGCACATGCAACACAACGATTGACCACTTGCAGCTACTGTAAACAAAAATTATTATATTCATTCATTAAGAAAACTTTCATTCAGAGCCTTCTCAAAGTCAAACACTGTCCTATTGTTGGGGATATAAAAGTGAATAAGGCCTTTACCTTTTACTCAATGCAGTCTAATCTAGTATGAGAAAGCCACAAATGATTTTACTACTAAATTTTAAAGTGCTAAAGGCTACAGTGGCATTTTAGTATTTTGCGCAATTACTATGGTGACACAGGAAAAAAAACCCTTTAATAATACTTGGGACACTAGAAATTTAAACATAGAGAAACATTAGTTTAACTGATCTCTGGAAGTATAAGTAAAATCTTTCCAGAGTGGATAAAAACAATCCTTCTCTACCTCATAGAAACCAAATTTTAAATACTGAACAATGGCTGGGTAAAGTGCATTCTCAGGATGCTATGTACTATGTCTGTTAGATTAGTGCTAAGCTATAACTCCATGGAATCTTTGTTAGACATTTTATACATCATATTATATTAAATTAATTAATAATATTATATTGTTCTATTACTTGACCCTATATAGTGTATTAATTGATATATTTTATATAATATATCAATTCTATATCATAATCTATATACTTCTATATTGGTATCATTTATACTATATTTATATTTATTACTTATTACATTATGTGGTCTATAGTAAATAATATAAAATGTACATGATACACATTTTGTGGATATTGATTATGTTTTCTATTCATTATATGTCCTAAATTATGCTTTATATTAGTACATATCATTGAAAATTTAATATACTGTGAAATATAAATGTAGAAGAGATTTCATAAATGTAAAATATATGATTATACATGATTATATATAGGAATCACATATAAAATATATGATCAATACAACACCAAAGACATGATCCATGAAAGAAATAATGGATAACCTGGATTTCATTAAAATGAAAAACTTCTGCTCTGTGAAAGACAATATCCAGAGAATAAAAAGAGAAGCCACCGACTTGGAGAAAATACTTGAAAAAGATATGTCTGATAAAGGACTGTTATTCAAAATATACAAAGAATTCTTAAAAGTCAACAATAAGAAAATAAACAATCCAGTTTAAAAATGGGCCAATAACCTGAAGAGACACCTCACCAAAGAAGATATACTGTTGGCAAATAAGCATACAAAAAGATGCTCCACGTCCTATGTCAACAGGGAAATGCAATTAAAACAATGATATAGCCCTACACACCTATTAGAATGGCCAAGCTCCAGAACACTGACAACAGCAAATGCTGAGGAGGATGGGGAGCAACAGGAACTCTCACACCTTGCTGGTGGGAATGCAAAATGGTGCAGCCACTTTGGAAGACAGTTTGGAGGTTTCTTACAAAGCTAAATGTATTCTTACCACACGATACAGCAATTGTGCTCCTTAGTATTTACCAAAGGAGTTGAAAACTTACGTCCACACAAAAAACTGCATGAATGTTTTCAGCATCTTTATAGATAATTGCCAGAAGTTGAAAGCAACCCAGATGTCCTTCGGTAGGTAAATGGATAAATCAGCTGTGGTACATCCAGACATCAGAATATTATTCAGTGCTAAAAAGAAACGAGCTCTCAAGCTATGAAAAGACATGGAAGAAGCTTGCTTACCACGAAGTAAAAGAAACCAGTCTGAAAAGGGTATATACCATACGATTGCGACTATGTGACATTCTGGAAAAGGCAAAACTAAGGAGACAGTAGAAGGATCAGTGTTTGTCAGAGGTTAGGGGGGAGGTAGGAATAGATAGGGGAGCAGAGATAATTTGTAGGGCAGTGAAACTACTCTGTATATTATAATGGTGGATACATGCCATTATACCTTTGTCAATACCCATAGAACATAACTCCAAGAGGGAACCCTAAGGTAAACTATGGACTTTGGGTGATGATGATATAAGAATAAAGGTTTATAGATTATAACAAATGTACCACACAGCTACAGGATTTTGATAGTGGGGGAGGCTGTCATATGTGGAGGCAGGGGCTATATGGGAAATTTCTGTAGGTTCCCCTCAATTTTGCTATGAATATAAAATTGCTCTAAAAAATAAATTCAATTAAAAAATAAAATAAATTCTATTAAAAATATAGAGTTTCAAATATATCAGATTTCTTCTTTTGTATTAAAATATCTTAATATTATATTGCCAAAATTCAATCTTGCACAATCATATATTGAAATTTGTTCACCTTCATTTCAACATACATGTGACATATTACATCTGTTCCAATGACATATAATCTACTGGCAGAAAGAAAATATTTATTCTTTCCATTTTCTTACAGGACTAAGTAGATATTATCAAATTAGAGGCTTTCTAATTGAAACTAAGGGTTTATTTCTGTTGAAATCAACTGGTCACTAAATATGAATCTTGTCTGATTGTGTTTCATTTTTTTTTTCAATTTACTCCCTATTTTCTGCATTATCTCTGACTTTGGTTAAAAAATAAACTGTAGATTGACAATTAAGCTTTCCTGGATCAAGTTAATAGGTTCAGATTGAATCCAAAGTCTCAGGATTTGTTGGTAGTATACCACAAAATAGGATTTGAACACACTTAGCCATACATAGAAGCAGTTAATGACCAGAGAAGTCCATGTTGTACATAAAAATAAAACATCAACATTTATTCATCAGTCATTTAATTGTGGAGCAATTTTCAGTGATGTAAAAGAAAAAATGTGGATTTCTTTAAGTTTTGATTAAAATAATGTTATTGGAAATGTTATCTCTTCAAAGCTACATCTCCTATTCTCATGTATATCTTCCACAATCATGATAGCATATTTATTTCTACTGTATTCTATATATTTCCTACAAATTGCCTTAAATGAGCAATGGATCGTGTCAGATTATTAATGAAGAATCAGATAAACCTGTTCAATCTTCAGGTTTTACTACTTCAGTTCTGTAATAATGCCATCTGGTTGTCCATTAATCATAACAAGTTAGTCATAAAATGACTATATTTTAACAGATTATGCCTAATATTTCCTTACTCTCAGTTCAGTATCATTTTAAAGACAGCTATTGAACATGAACTCTCTGCCAGGCACTTTGAAAGGCATTGGGTTACAAAAATTAATATAGTTTGAGCCTAGATTATGATACTGAACCTAATAACACCCCTCATTATTTGTTCTATGTAAAATTTACTTCGCAGGTATTTAAAACAAAAATAAATCAGTTATTTTCCTCTTTAAACTGTATTTATTATTTCCCAATTTCCTGCAAATGTAAAAAAGGCAACCTCAGAGAAACTGGTGCTGTAAACAGGATATTACATATAGCTCTCATTGATTTGCTTTCTCTGACAGAACTTCTAATTACTTTCACAAGAAACTGATTAGAAACGCAATTTTTTCCTTCAACATCGGATGTGCTCTTGCTGTTTTCATATTTTTGTATGGGTAACAGATGATCGCATTCTTCTAAACTTCCCCACAACCATCCGGCTAAGGACGTTTAAAGAAGCAGCAATTTTCATCTATGTCAATTACCAATGTCAATCATTTTGGGATAAATTAGACATGCTGTTCTTATTAAGGAGAATATGTTACTGTTGATATTTTAAGCTATGGTATATGTGAAATTTTATAGAATGTCAAGAAATCATTTCTCATCAAGGTGGGTCTAATTTTACTGAAGGAAAGAAACATTAATAAGGACAAGAGATGTTACCAGCAGCTATTTTCATGCCATTGTGGAGTACATTGTTGTTGATGGTAATACAAATGTGATAAAGAATATTAAAATTCTTAACTAATATTTTTATTTTTAATACCTAATATTTAGTATTCATTTTAATTGTCTTTTGAACATTATTGTAGTCTTTATAGTGTACAAGGGTAATAGATCACCCTTTCTGCCCTCAGAGGACCTCACATAGACAAGAAAAGCTGTGTATACAAGAGTGTACTAAATAACTCAATGTCATTATAAAAAGAGCATCTACTCTGAACCTGTCCTCTGAAGTAAGGAGCCCGACCTAGGAGTCTCATCTCATGATTGTGTCCTTTCTTCTTTGAAGTCTAACATCATTTCTAGTCTGTATCCCACCCCACCCCCGATTCAAAGCTTTTAAATTATTTAGAGTCTGCTTTTAAACACCAATAGCTTTATGCAAGTTACTTTTTCTCAAGAATTTTATAACATATTTAAGGATATGACCTACTAGGTTTACTTCTCTCAGTAGGATGACCAGTGTTTTCTACAATATGACAACAAATTATTTAGTGCAGAATAGATCTTCATCTGATGCATATTCACAACCAGCCATGGAATAAATATTAATGCCATGAAAAACACTATTGTGCCTTAGTTCCTGGCCAGAAAATTATAAGACATATTTTACATGTAAATAATTAAAAGAGATATTAAGTTGTTTTCAGGTAATGAGCTAACTATAATCTAAGTTAAAATGTAAAAATACAGCCTGCCTCTAAGGAATTTACAAATATTATGATAACAGTCACTGAAAGTATCTCACGTTTTCCTGAAGGTACCTGCACTTCACCTTCTCTTTGATCTTCTAGTTTAGACAATACTATGTGTACTTTTAAAAAAATAATACACTATTTTGCTTTTATCCAAAGTAAGATATGGAAACTAAGGGAAGCAACAATGAAACATTAAAGCAGAAAAGTAATTAAACAAGTTGACCATGTACAATTATAATTGCAGACCCTCCTGGACCAGTTCAAATGACCCCGTCTCTTATCAACAGATTGATTAAGAATTCTTTCATAAAATCTGCAAAGTCATGTAACCAAGGCATGCATAAAAGAAGAAATCATGAGCTGAAATAACCTTGGAACTAAAGATCCTCCTCCCCACAGAACCCATGCACAGGGACAGGACTGGGCCTTGAAAGTTGGACGCTCCTCAGAAGTGAAGGAGTCCCTCATTCAGGAAGATCCAGAGTTAAAATTCCTTCACTATCTCATCAAAAATGTTTAGAACTCCATCATAAATGTTTAGAATCCTGTCATAAATGTTAAAACCTTACTGTAAATGCTTGAAGCCCACCAATAAAAATCTGTCCCAACAACATTTCCACATGCCAGCCTCTTCTCTCTAACCTCTTAAATTTCACTCCAAATCCTGAATCAGCAAGACAGATCTGAAAGCACGTGCCCCCTGTCTCCCTGCAGATCCATCTCGAAGAATAAAGCTAATTTCTCCCCTCAAAGGCTGATGCGTAATTGATTGGCTTGTTTATGCGCATTGGGCAGAGAACACCAATTTTGTGCAGTAACACAATGAAGTTATTCAGTAGGACAGTGGGTTAAACTTAAAGAGAGAAGGATTCACAGATTGCGTAAAAAAATAAATCCAACTATACTCTGTCTACAAAATACTCAAACTACAACAAATAAAGAACAATACACACAAAAATGACTGGAAATGATGAACAATGATATATCAACAAAAAAGCCAAGAGAGAAAAATTATCATCAGAGAAAGAAGAAATAAAGATCAAAAAACAAAAGAAAACAGGAAAAAAACTTTTAAATATATCACTAAATACAACCCAAATTCCAATAAAACAGCAATGAAACTGTATACACTAAAAATATAGCATTAAATATCTTTTAAAAAAAAAGAACCAGGGAGATATTCATTGTACCCTCCAAGAAATAAATAAGCAAACCAAAAAATGTAGACAACTATTAGAAGTAACTGTATTGTACTGTATATTATCAGTTTACAAAATTTCAAAAAAGTTTTGCAATAAACCTCCAACATCTAGTTAAAAGCTATGAAATCAGCCATAGTGATTTCGTGAATATACCTATGAATATATATACCTATGAATAAAATTAACAAAAATGGGTAGAACTCATTAGAAAAAAATTTTAAACATTTACTAGTTCAGTGTTTAACTTACACACACACAATCTAATGCCATCTGAAAGAATAATGATCTAGGAAAAAATCAATTGTGGAAAAAATAAAACTCAACCCCTTCCTCATGCCAAACATCAACATATATTCCAGTGGATTAAAATATTAAACATGAAAAATGAACCAGAATCACCTTGAAAATGCAAATAATAATCTTCCTCAGGAGCAGGGAAAGAGTTTCTAAAAAAACAAGCAAAGATAATAGCCATACAGCAGAAGCTTATGAGAAAGCAATACGTGAAAAATTTTAAAAATATATACCTTTAAGAAAATATGCATGCACAATTTTATCTACAATAAATTTATAGAGAAAGTAGATTTCATAGAAAAATTCCATTTTTATAAATTTTGTGCAAAAAAATTTTATTTAAATTTGGTATCACATTTTTAGACAGGTAATTTTCTTTGCTGTCACTTGGCGGAATTTATTTCTAGTTTGTTCTTAAGAACTATAGTGCTTTGTGGTTCGGCATTATTGGGGGTATCCTCTTGGATCTTCTTCTAGGACACTTGCCAAACTTTGTCTAAATTGTTTCCCAGAGGCTTTGGAAACCAAGCCCAAATCACCAGGAATGGAGATATCTGAGGGTGTGTCTATCTGAATACCTACTTTCTTTTAGTCTTTGTCATCTAATTAATTCTTATATTCTGCACACTTATCTCTCCATTTAAACAAGTTTTAAGCAGGATTGTTGAATAATCTATTTCTTTTTTATTTTGCCATACTACATACTACATACTCTTGCCATATTATAAGAGAAAGACTCTGTGTTTGTTCCCTTAAAACAAGCGAGTAAAAATCATCATCAATAAATATAAAAAGCAAAATAAAATTTTAAAAAATTGTTTGCAACATATGTAAAAAGCCAAGAATTAAAATTCTTAATGTTTGTTGCTGGCCCAGTGACATAGCGGCTAAGGGTGCACACTCTGCTTCAGCGGCCCTGGGGTTCCTGGGTTCAGATCCCGTTCAGATCCCCAACGCGCACTGACACACTGCTTGTCAAGCCATGCTGTGGTGCTGTCTCATATAAAGTAGAGGAAGATGGGCACAGATCTTAGCCCAGGGCCAATCTTCCTTAGCAAAAAGAGGAAGATTGGCATCGCATGTTAGCTCAGGGCTAATCTTCCTCACAAAAAAAAAAATCTTAATACTTAAGAGATATTGGAAATTTTTAAAATTTTTTAATTCATTGGACATGAATACCAACATATGAAATTATTTGTTTTCATGAATCATGGTAATTTACCAATGTCACATTAGGATTTTAAATTTAGTATAAAGTATATTTAAGGTTTAGAAAATTATATTACTCTAACTTTCTTTTTCTATCTGGAGCTTAAGTGAGGTAACACATATGGATTTACTTCTTGCAAGCTATTATAATTATGTAATATAGCTGACAAATTTGTAACTAACAGTCTCAAGTAACATTGATAAGCACAGATTATCTGTTTTGCATTAGGCACTATATATCTAATTTTAATTTAACTAACTCACCATTTTTATATAACAATTTTATTTTCAATGTTTCTAAAATATTCCTCTAGTATAGCATGATTTGCCTTTCCAAGCTATTAAAATTTATGTTTTAATGTAGCATCATGTTGCTAGTTCACGTTTATTCCAACTTGGACATGGAAAGCTTGACTACTGCTTGTTAAGTTTTAATACAATCTTCATCAATAGATGGGCCACTGCTATGTAATTAGCTTTTATGTAAAACTCCAGCATTATTATGAGATTGTATTTTATCTTGCATGACAGTGAGGGAAAGACTGCATAACTCCCATTTGCTTTAAGAAGAACCCGGCTAGCTGACACAGCTGTTATGATAATGGTAATTCAGTGCTCAATGAGAAAGGAGCTATCCAGGGAGAGAATTTCCATAACTATTCCATCTAATATCAGATGTAAGAAGTAATTTTCTCCCATAAACTGCATCCAAAATATTCTGTGAGTTCAGGGGCAAGCATAATATGGCAATATATTTTTTAAATCTGTATACTCAACATTAGCTTCTACAATTCTTTCGTTCACCTAGTACATTTTCTTGACATATTTTAGTGATAGAAAATTGGAGAAATTCATAGAAATGCAAATCCAGATCTTTCTAATCTCATCCAATATAAATCATTTGCAGCGAAACACACAGACACACACACACACATACGCACTACTATAGATAGTCCAAAAGTCCATGTAAGTATACAATGTTTTAAGACTCTTCAAAGAATAGATGGTTATCTCCTTGCCAGTTCTCTTTGAAAGTTTATAAATGTACTACAAAGATAATCATCTCTGTAGCTATCAGTTTTTAAAGAACAATTTAGAAGAGTATAAATCCGGTATTGAATTGACTATTGTGAAGAGTGTTTGTAAGCTCTTTGGAATCTGGGACTGTAGGGATATATTCTCTTTTCTCTCTTTTTAATTAGTTATGCAGCAAAAATTTAGATAAGATTAACATAAAAATGGAAAGAAGGCTATATATTTACAAACGTATTTTGTAGAAATAAAACTTTTGGAAATATAGAACAGAAACTTTTGTATTTTTGTTTCTGGTTTTGGTAGTAAAAATGCATTTTTTGTTTATTCAATATATAAGAATGTATTGAGAGTTGGCTCACCTTCTGGCTAGTACTCCACATGCAGTACCCCATATATAGAACTCCAGCACTGGTTTCAGACTGATCTCCCCACAAAGAACATCTATAAAAGTTGGAAAAAATATAAAACAAAGGTTTGAAAACATCAACCAGCCTTCAAAGGCAGTCAGGACTAAAGGTGCAAAGATCTTGGTGATATGGGAAGTGTATCCATTTCACCCAAACTTCTCTGCAGCTTTTCGTCCTCGGAGTATTTGCTGATTCACACCTAGGGGCATAGAGACCCAACGGAAAAAAAATCTGCATAATATTGTCTGCAGTTTCCCTGGACTTGGGAGGAAAAAAAATGGAGTTTGAGTCTTTAAAGGCAGCAAAGATTCCAGAGACAAGAACCCTAGAGAAAAGAGAGCACTGAGACGTGACCCTGACAATCTGCAGTAGATTTCTCCTTAAGGAAAATGGCAAATAATATGCTGCATATAAGTGGATCAGCCTCTGAGAAAGTAAGCGGAACACATTTGCTAACCAGATATGACGTCAAGTATAGATTTCAGTCTCTGTACAGTACTGAGAAGACAACAATTTGAGCTCAAATCCCACAAGTAGAAAGGGCCCCAGTAAACACATCAGGCTTTCACTTGAGAAATCTGCCGTAATTGAAGATGTGCTGCAATATAGAGTCCCTACAAGTAAAGGAAAAATTAATAATAGCCTCAAGGCAATCTCCCTTTGTGTTTACAGCCACCTGCCAAACAAAAGAAATCTTCTCTGAAGGAAAATAACTTCATCCAAAGTATCTACAATTTATCATACACAAAATCTTACATTTAATAAAGAAATAAATTACTAGATGTACCAGAACATTGAACCAAATGGTTAGAATCATAAAAAAAGACAATAGAAACGTATCTATATAAAGAATCCAGATTCCTTGACAAAAATTAAAACTATGCCTAATATTTTAAGAAAATATGTTTTTTTAAAAATAATGAATTTTTCTAGAGAACCAGAATTTATAAGAATCAAATAGGAATGCTAGAATTTTTGAAAAAATACAAAAACAATAATTAGAAGCACAATGAACACAGTGAAACAAAGATTAATGAACTGGAAAATGTAGGAATAAATTATCCAGACTGAAGCAAAGAGAAAATCTATAAAAATGCATTAAGTTGTAGACATGTAGGAAATGGTGCAGAAGTTGAATATTCTTGTAATTGGAATTCCAATATGACAGTAGAAAAAGGCTGGCACATTAATATTTGATATATTAGTAAGAAAGAAATTTTCCAAAACTGATTAACAGAAAAACAAGCAGGGAAGATATAGAGAAAGCCATTCATCATAGTAAATACATATTATATAAATATTATATATATATTCATTGCAAAAACCCAATAATAAGCCTGAAAACTGACTTCTGAACAGAAAAAAATTGACATGAAAAGGCAATCAAAGAGCACTTTTAAAGGGTGAAAGAAAATTACTACCAATATAGAATTCTATACCCAGTAAAAATTACTTCCAGAAAAAAGCTAAAAATTTTAATGTAGATTTTTCTAAAAAAATGGGAGAATTTAATATCAGCACATATGCACTTTAAGAAAGTTATAAAAAGGGCTACTCAGGTAGAAGGAAGATTATTCCAGATGAAAACATGGAAACTCACAAAGAAATAAAGAACACACCCATAACCTGAAATGATTAATGGCTTTGTCAAGCAATAATGATAACATGGTGAGGTGAAAAGTATGTAGATTTGAAAACCATGACAATAATTTCACCAACGATGAGAGGAAAAAGGAGATCAAGTGGAAAAACATTCTTGCATTGTCTAGGATGTAGTAAAAATAACAAAGCAAGGAAATATTTTTCACTGAATACATGTAAAATTTCTAGAGTAACTACTAAATGAATAATTAAAGCATGTAAAGTATTGGCTGGCCTGGTGGCATAGTGGTTAAGTTCACGCACTCCACTTTGGTGGCCCAGGGTTTGCAGGTTCGGATCCCAGGTGCAGACCTATGCATCACTTATCAAGCCATGCTGTGGCAGGCATCCCACATATAAAGTAGAGGAAGATGGGCACAGATGTTAGCTCAGGGGCAATCTTTCTCAACAAAAAAAGAGGAAGATTGGCAACAGATGTTAGCTCAGGGCTAATCTTCCTCACACACACACACAAAAGCACATATAGTAATGAGCTAAATTATGGACAATGTATGTTTCTAACAAAAAGAATGAAAAATAGTGTTCTAGTCAATTTATAACCAAAAGAAAGTTGTTGATGCCATATAAAGTCTGAACTTTAAGACGAGAAATGCTAGTAGAGATGTAGAGGAAGACTTCGTAACTATGAAACAGCCAACTTAACAGCAAAATATAACCATCCTAAATCTTTACCTAGTAACACCGTCTACATATTTCTGGAACAAAATGTTGAGGAAACAAACATAAGATAAAGAAAAATCTGCAATTATAGTTAGAGATTTTAAAGTACAAGCATATCTTGTTTTCTTGCACTTCACAAATATTGTGTTTTTTCAAATTGAAGGTTTGTGTCAAACATGTTGGGCAACTCTATCGAAAGTATTTTTCCAACCGCATTTGCTCACTTCATGACTCTGTGTCACATTTTGGTAAGTCTCAACGATATTTCAAACTTTTTCATTATTATTGTGTTTGTTATGGTGATCTGTGATCAGTCGTCTTTGATATTACTCTTCTAATTTTTTTGGGGTGCCATAAACTGCTCCCATGTAAGACGGCAAACAATCGATAAATGCTGTGTGCATTCTGACTGCTCCACCAACCAGCCATTCCCCCATCTCTCTCCTTCTCCTTGGGCATCCCTATTCCCTGAGACACAACAGTATTGAAATTAGGCCAATTAATAATCCTACAATGGCCTCTAGGTGTTCAAGTGAAAGAAAATGTTGCATGTCTCTCACTTTAAATCAAAAGCTAGAAATTATTAAGTTTAGTGAGGAAGGCATGTTGAAAGCCAAGATAGTCTAAAATTAGGCCTCTTGCACCAAACAGTTAACCAAGTTGTGAATGCAAAGGAAAGGTTCTTGAAGGAAATTAAAAATGCTACTCCAGTGAACCTATGAAAGATAAGAAAGCAAAAGAGACTTATTGCTGATATGGAGGAAGTTTTAGTGGTCGGGATAGGTCAAACCAGTCATAAAATTCTCTTAAGTCAAAGCCTACTTCAGAGCAAGGTCCTAACTCTCTTCAACTCTATGAAGGCTGAGAGAGGTGAGGAAGCTGCAGAAGAAAAGTTTGAAGCTAGCAGAGGTTGGTTCATGAGGATTAGGGAAAGAAACCGTCTCCATAACATGAAAGTGCAAGGTGAGGCAGCAAGTGCTGATGGAGAAGCTGCAGCAAGTTATCCCGATGACCTAGCTAAGACAATGAGTGAAGGATGAAGGTGGCTACACTACAAAACAAATTTTCAATGTAGACAAAACAGCCTTATATTGGACGAAAATGCCATCTGGACTTTCATAGCTGGGGAGGAGAAGTCAGTGCCTGGCTTCAAAGCTTCAAAGGACAGGCTGACTCTCCTACTAGGGGCCAATGCCGCTGTTGACTTTAAGTTGAAGCCAATGCTCATTTACTATTTTGAAAATCCTATTGTCTTAAGAATTATGCTAAAATCTACTCTGCCTGTGCTCTATAAATGGAACAACAAAGCCTGGATGACAGCACATCTGTTTACAACATGGTTTACTGACTATTTTAAGCCCACTGTTGAGACCTACTGCCCAGAAAAAAAGATTCCTTTCAAAATACTACTGTTCATTGAAATGCACCTGGTCACCCAAGAGCTCTGATGGAGATGTAAAAAGAGATTAATGTTGTTTTCATGCCTGCTAACACAACATCCGTTCTACAAACCATGGATCAAAGAGCAATTTTGACTTTCAAGTCTTATTATTTAAGAAACATATTTTGTCAGGCTAAGCTGCCACAGATTATGTTTCCTCTGATGGATCTGGGCAAAGTAACTTGAAAACTTTCTGGAAAGGATTCACCATCCTAGATTCAATTAAGAACATTTGTGATTCATAGGAAGAGGTCAAAATATCTACTTTAAAAAGAGTTTGGAAGAAGTTGATTTCAACCCTCATGGATGACTTTGAGGGGTTCAAGACTTCAAGGGAGGAAGTAACTGTAGATGTGGTGGAAATAGCAAGAGAATTAGAATTAGAAGTGGAGCCTGACGATGTGACTGAATTGCTGCAATTTCTTGATAAAACCTGAATGGATGAGGAGTTGCTTCTTATGGACAAGCAAAGAAAGTGGTTTCTTGAGATGGAATCTATTCCTGGTGAAGATGCTGTGAAGATAGTTGAAATGACAAGAAAGGGTTTAGAATTTTACATAAACTTAGTTGATAAAGCAGTGGCAGGGTTTGAGAGGATTGATTTTAATTTTGAAAGAAGTTCTGCTGTGGGTAAAATGCTATGAAGCAGCATTGAATGCTACAGAGAAATTGTTCATGAAAGGAAGAGTCAATTGATGTGGCAAACTTCATTGTTGTCTTACTTTAAGAAATTGCCACAATCACCCCAGCCTTCAGCAACCACCACCCTGATCAGTCAGCAGCCATCAATGTCGAGGCAAGACCCTCCACCCGCAAAGGGATGACAACTCGCCGAAGGCTCAGATGATGGTTGACATTTTTAGCAATAAAGTATCTTTTAATTAAGGTATGTCCATTTTTTTAAGGCCTAATGCTACTGCACACTTAATTGACTTCAGTATAGTCTAAATATAACTTTTATATGCATTGAGAAACCAAAAAATTTTGTATGATTTGCTTTATTGTAATATTTGCTTTATTGTGGTGTTCTGGAACCAAACCCACAATATCTCTGAGGTATGCCTGTAATTTAAAAGTACCTTTTCAAATAAAAGTTATCTTTTTAAGTAACTGGAATATGTGCAGACACACACACACACAAACTCAAATGCAAAATTAGCAAGTGTGTAAGCATTTTGAACAATACAATTAAAACTTAACCAAATTTCAACCCAAACTGCTACATATATCCATTTCAAGCGAAGAAAAAACTTTTACCAAAATTCACAAAATACCTACAGACAGAAATTAGGATGATAAATCTTCCTAGCTGGAAACATGGAACATTTTTTACAGGAAGGAAAGACAGATGACTCAGAGGATGACCTAAGAGCACAGAGGATGGAAAACCCCCAGGGTGCCAAACTGGGTACTAAGTAAGGACTATTTCCCAATCCTTGAGCTCTGGCTGAATTTCAGAATTGCCATGGAGCAATGCCTATATATGGTCTCATTCTTCTCTTTATTGAATGAGAATGACTTGCTGTTATCTTGTCCGTGTCTCACCCTTGTGCCTTGGGAGGATGATGGTCTTCTTAGTTCATAGGCTTCTGAGTTATAAGGATTACTGAGAAACCACAAATCTTGAACAGGATTTGAGCTGCCACATTCACATTTGGAAGTGTTTTAGACAACAAGATACTGGGCCCTAAGCATGATCTCAAGCAGCATTGTGACGAGACCTTTGGAGAAGATGGTGAGCATATTTGTGAGTGGGAGAAATGTCTATAATTGTGTCCAGCTGTGAAAACTTTCTTAGATTGGAATTCATGGCCACGGTATTTTGCAGGATCTCCTATCAAGAAGAGTCTATGGTTCTACCCCTTGAATCTGATCTACCCTGTGACTTGCTTTATAGGCAATAAAAAAAACAAATATTATTAGGAATAATGTTAGTCAGAAGATAACAGAAGCCAGAGGATAATAAAATTATATGTTTAAATACTGAGAGAAAAAAAAATACCAACAACCTAGAAGCCTATTCTTAATAAAATATTCTTCAATAATAAATAAAATAAATAAATCTTAAATTACAGTGAGTGAATTTGTCATCAGCAAATTCACATTATGAAAAATATTTTAAAATGTTCTGTAAGCTAAAGAAATAATACCACATTTATACTTCATCTAGGAATAAAAGAAGAGCATTATAAATGATAAATATATGGGTAAGTATAAAACAAATTTTTTACTTTTTTTTCCAATTTATTTAAGAAACAGCTGGTACATAAAACAAAAAAGGACAATATTTTATGGAATTTATAAGTCATTTGGAGAGAAATGAACAACATTGAATAAAGAAGAAGAAGGGTGAATGGGAGTACACTGTTGCAATGTTCTTATGTTATATATGAGGTTGTATTAATTTGCAGGTATCTGAGATAACTTGAGACTATATATTACAATCCTATAGCAACAATTAATAACTTTAACATAGATAAATAGTTAAAAATAAAAAATTAGTGAAGATAAAGGGGACAGTTAGAAAACCAATATTGAGGAGATGGAATTAAATCTGCTATCATCAGTAATGAAATATGAATTGATTAAGTTCTCCAAAAGAAAAAAAAGGCAGAGACTGTCAGATTAGGAAAAAAAGCAAAGTCAAACATCTGCTGTTTAAAACAGACACACTTTAAACTCATAGACAGGTTAAAAGTAAAAACTTGAAAAAGATATTTTAAGAAAACACTAATACAAAGAAACATAAAGTGGTATTTTCAATCAAAAAGGAGACTTAAGAAAAGAAACATTCCCTGAATACCAGAACACTAGGATTTTATAATAAATAGTTTCAATTCATAAAGAAGATGTAAAAATTCTAAATGTATATGCACCGTATAGTAGAGCTTCAAATTTGATAGAACCAAAGAAAGAAAGAAAGTCGTAATTTTATTTAGAAATTTTAACACTCCTCACTCTGTAATTGATAGAGGAAATAGACAGAAACCTGGTAAGGGTTTAAAAAATTTAGGCAACATTTTAACTTAATTGACATTTATAAGATACTTCAACTAACAACAGTAGAATAAGAATTCTTCATAATTGAACGTGGAACAAAACACTTGGATACTTCACAGAAGAAAATATTGGGATGACTATGATCATATGAAAAGATACAAAATACCTTTATCTTCAGGAAACTGCAAATTAAAAACTAGCACACATCCACTAGAATTATTACAATTAAAAATATTACAGGGGCTGGCCTGGTGACACAGTGGTTAAGTTCACACGTTCTGCTTCAGTGGCCCAGAGTTCACTGGTTCGGATCCTGGGCGTGGACCTACTCACCGCTCATCAAGCCATGCTAAGGCAGTGTCCCACATAGAAGAACTAGAAGGACCTACAGTTAGGATATACAACTATGTACTGGGGGCTTTGGGGAGAAAAAAAGAAAAAAAAAAATATTACAAACAAGTATTTGTGAGGTTATGGTGTAGTTGAAGCTCTCACGCCTTGCTGGCAGGAGTGTAAAATGGCACAATTGTTTGGGAAAATTGTTTGGCGGTTTCTTATGAAATTAAACATACACCTATACTATGAGCCAACCATTCCACTCCTAGGTATTTGCCAAGAGAACAAAAAAAAATACTAGTTCAAAAATGTACATAGAAACTTTATTCATAATAGCACTAAACTGGAAACAACTCAAACTGATACCGAGCAATGGGCTTGCTCTGCTCGCCGCGATCTGAGCCAATTAATCACGAGTTAGAGATCGAGAAACGAAGTTTAATTAGATTGGCTGGCAAACTGCAAGTCAGGTGACCAATGTCTCAAAGACCCATCTTCAAAGATTACAGAATCTTGAGGCAGTTATATAGGGAAAGTGGGCAGTAACGAGGGGGTCCAGGGATGTTGGTCTCCAGGCATGATGGGCTTCAGGTATCACATTGTTCCAATCTTCTGTCAGCTGTGATGGATACCCTGTAGGTGTGTTTCCCACCTGTGGTCAGCCTATTCCTGGAGAGAAACTCATAGAACAAAGTTTTTAATTTATTAAGCTACTGGGGAGTACCTAGGTAAGTAGAGGCCATAAATCAGAAGAGCATGTGACTTTTTTGGAGTACATGCAGAGCAGTGAGTAGTGACATGGGGGAGGGACTGGGGCCATTTAGTGTAACAAGATGGCTGACATGTTCACTTACAAAATGTTTGTCAATTTCAATCCTAGGTACCCACCCCCCACACACAAAAAGATACTGGTAGGTCACAGCAGCCATATGCAAAAGAGCCAATATCCATCAAGAGGAGAGTGGATAAACAGACTGTTTTACATTCATACAACTAAACACTCAGCAACAAAAAGGGACAACATACTGACACATACACACATCAAGCTTTAATCTCACAGACATTATGTTGAGAGCAACAAAAAGTTGCAAAAAGAGCATGTTCAATCAATATGGTTCCACTTCTAAGAACGGGCAACAGTAATCCAGGTTGTTAAAAATCAGAAAATATTTCCTTAGTAGTTGGGGAGTGGGAGCTGGTACATTGACTGGAAAGGGGCATGAGGGAAGTTTCTGGGCAATGGAGATGTCATACATCTTGATTTATAGGGTGATTTTATGGATATGTACAATAGTCAAAACTACTCATTAAAGTGGACACTTTAGATCTTGGAGATTTGTATTATAAAATCTCTTCCTCAAAATATTAATATAAGAATAAAACAATATCCCTCCACTTCCTTCACATTCTTCCCATTGAAGATGACATACTATTGAAATACATTATGATTATGAACACTAAGAAGAAATGCTGAAATGATATTCCATTGTATTGCTTATATCAAATAAAGAAAAATAAACACAGTCTGTGTGAATATAATAGAATCCAATCTCCATCTTCTCTCAGGAATGATTTCTAAGTGGCAATATCATGATAGATATATTGTCATTTAATCTTTCTAGAAAAAAGCAATTAGAGAACCCACATCCATGCCCCTAGGCAATAAATAAGATCATGGAAGTTCACGTTATTAAGGTCAAATTGGTCTATTTGCATGAATATTTCTCCAATAGGACAGCTAGCAATAATTTTCTTTTACACAGAAGTGATTTGCAAAGCTCATAAATATATCCCATTAAACTCAATTGAATATTCTCCTAACGCAAATTCTTTTAGCTGGATCACAAACATTTCCATGTATATTCCACTGAGAATGTGCGAATTTTACCATTTCCTAAGGATTGAGGTGAGTTAGAATAAAAGTTGATTCAAAAATACACTGAGTAGGGCCAGCCCCGTGGCTTAGCGGTTAAGCGTGCGCTCCACTACTGGCAGCCTGGGTTCGGCTCCCAGGTGCACACCGACACACCGCTTCTCCGGCCATGCTGAGGCCGCGTCCCACATACAGCAACTAGAAGGATGTGCAGCTATGACATACAACTATCTACTGGGGCTTTGAGGGGAAAAAAAAAAAAAAGGAGGAGGATTGGCAATAGATGTTAGCTCAGAGCCGGTCTCCCTCAGCAGTAACAGGAGGATTAGCATGGATGTTAGCTCAGGGCTGATCTTCCTCACAAAAAAAAAAATACACTGAGGAGAAAGCTTTTGCTGTGAGGATAAAGTAAGGAATTCACAGATTGAAGCCCTAAACTCAGCCAGAGTTTAAAAACAGTTACACATAGGCTTTTATATCTTATAGTCAGACGATTTCTCGTCAACTACCGTGACACAGGAACAGCTAGAAGTGGACTGTATTAGTGGAGGGATCCACACAGTAGTTTGGAGAAATTTCCCTCCATGCAAGCATACGTCTGGATTTAGCGGGGATGTATCGCTCACATCTAGTACCCAGAAAATTCATTCACAGAGACGTGTTAAACTAAGTGAATTAAAAGGGAAAATTATTGTGGAAACTTTGGAATTATTTCATCAAACATTTTAAGCACGTTTACTTTGTTAGTTGTCAAGAAAAACAGACAGTTAAAAATCATCATTGGCCGTTTTCTGCAATGATGCTGGTAGGTGATAAGTACAAATGTGTACACTTCCATTTTTATATGGGGAACTATGAATTGCAGAGTACTGCTGGATATGTACATGTCATATTTGGGAATAATTATGCACACTTCAATAAAAAAATATAACAGATGTCAGAAAGTTTGGAAAGCCAAAAAAAAAAAGAAAGAAAGAAAATGATTACTCCACAATCCTATAAACCTTACAAAAAAAATACTAACTTTATGCATTTGTGTATGCGTGTGCTCCTGTTCTCTTCCAGCTGTTTTCAATGCACACAAAGTGCTTACTCAAAATTAACAAAAAATGGACATTCATATTTCCATCTAGCTTTTACAATAATATTTTCTAATAGATTTAAAATAATCTTTTTTGAAATACAATAATTTAATTGATAGTCATTAGCCTTTATTGACTTAGTTATTGGGATCTTAACTGGTGTATTGACTGGAAAGGGGCATAAGGGAAGCTTCCAGGTAATGGAAATGTTGTATATCTTGATTTACCTGGTGGATTTTTGCAATGTTTAAAAGATCGGATATATTAAATTCATTGTAAATATATTTCTCAATTGTTTGTCTTCAACAAATATTGCATGTATTTTTAAATTTTAATAAAATGTTAATCTTTTTGTTTGGCACTTTTTCCTTTCCAGCAAAGCCCTGATTTTTTGGTACTGTATCTACCCCTCTTAAACTAGAATTACCTGTGGAAGTTGTTACAACACACAGCTCCAGGGTAAATTCTTTACATGTCTAAATTCCTCCTTTCAGTCCTTTTACTCCTTCTCTTTCCTGGCTTATATGTGGACATACCCTTATTTCAGATACTTGATAGCTTCGACCTCTATTTTCCTCTAAGCACCTCTTCAACGTTTTTTTATTTAACTCTAGTCTATCTAGATTTAGCTTGCTGCATATGAAGGAGAATGGTTCTGAACTAATTTTTTCTTAACTGTCCACCAGTCATATTAATCTTATATTCTGAATAATTATTCCTCCATTGATAAATAGTTCCTTTTTCTTTGAATCATATTTTAATTTTAAAGTCAACTGTAGAAGCTATTTTGGTTTACGTATCACATTAAAGTTCTTCTATTTCAATTTTGACCTAATCACCTATGTTATTTTTTGTTGTTTCATAAATTATTTTAACATTTGCTTTTGTTCTCCATCATAACTTTTTATTTCACAAAAATTAACTTATTTGAAAGTTTCTACTTGCAGATGAACTTTCTACTTCCAGAGAAATTACTTCTATTTAATAAAACAAAATTTGATTGCAAATTTGATTGGAACGTGTATCATTCCGGATGCTTCTGGATAATAATATTATAAAGCCTCAACTGAACTGGGATAAATATTAAAGAAAATATTTCTCATAGAAAGAAACCTTGACTCCAGAGTGTATCAGATTAGATAAATCCAGCTGCTCAACAGCATTCTTGATACCCCTCATTCCTTTTATCTTCCCAAACTTCCCTCAGTACACTGCCTTCGCCCTCGGTTGTTTCCCCAGAAAGTTGCCCATTTCTGAGAGTCACATGCAGATATAATGTCTACAAAAATAAAAGAGGCATTTTCCTGTGCATTCATCATTTTATAAGCAAAAAAACCCAAGCAAATCAATAAACAAAAATATTTCTCCAAAGCTCTGAATAAACTGGAAACTTCTGTGACCACCTTAACGAGCAGAATCACATTGAGAGGCTATGCATGTATCATTCACTGACAAGAGCAATGGAATTAAAATGATTACATTGATTAGATTAGACTTTGGGTGATTTTCAGATGTGGCATAGTGCCAATATTTGCTGAATCCTGCGGTTAGGGTGAACAGCCTGTCTGAATTCAAGGATTGGCCGAGAAGAGAGAAGATGTGGACTGCCAGATGCATGGGAATCCAAAAGTCCCAGCTGAAGAGGTTGCTAAAACAGTACGTTATAGTGTTTCATTTTTGTCATTGAACTTATTTAATTTTTTTAACATTTTTAAGCATGTCTGCATGCATACATGTATTTATGCGTTTACGGAATGTAGGCTCCCTCATGGGAAAAGGATTCAAGTCTCTTTTAGCCATCACGTCCTTCATATTCCCAGCACAGCGTTGGCATATGGAGGGTACTCAACAAGCAGCTGTTGTAGGCATGAACATTGTGATGGCTCCCATGTTGGCAAGTGAGAGCTGCAAGACAAGGTTAAAGATGCTGATTACCAGAAACTTGCAAGGAAACAAAGATTCTTGCGTTCAGGTGAGGGACCAGCTCCTCTTAATCTCTACTAATAATGAACACTTTCCTAATCGATCTGGTAAATAGTTGGTTTTGTTCACCTTCCAGGTTGAATTATCTTTTTGAATATTTGGACCACATTTATTTATTTTCCTTTTGTCTATGACCTCAGAACTCACATGGGGCTTGTTGAAACAGGCAGTTACTAAGAATTCTTTATATATTCTGGATACAGTACCTTTGTCAGTTTTTGTTGCAAATATCTTCTTACATACCATGGCTTTACTTTTTACCTTCTTAATAGTGTCTTCAAGGAAAAGGTACACCTAATTTTAAATGGTACAACTTATTAACCATTTCCTTTATGCCAGTGATTTTTGGTCTTGTTAAACATATACTTTCTCCTGCAAATTCATGAAGATACTCCTCTATGTTCCTGTTATACTCTTCACATTTAGACTTTCAATTCCCTAGAACTGATGAGTCAAGTTTTATTGTTTTTCACATGGATAATTAATTGATACAGCATCACTTTTTGCAAAGCAGTATTTTGAGAATTTTTTGCTAAAAAATTGTGATACATATATATTTTATTGTATATTTATATATTTATATATTGTGATATAAAGAAAGAGACAGTGAGATATATATATATATATATATATATATATATATATATATATATATATATATATATATGTTTTTTCCTTGTGATGTCTTTGTCTGGTTTCAGTGTCAGAGTACGCCTGTCTTTACAGAATAGTTAAGAAATGTTCCCTCATCTTCTATTTATTGGAAGAATTTGTGAAGAACTGCTGTTAATTTTTCTTTAAATATTTGGCATAATTCACCAGTGAAACCATCTAATATTGGACTTTTTATTTGGGGAAATTTTTTTATTAATTCACTCTCTTGTTATGAGTCTATTCAGCTTTACCGTATCTTCCTGAATCTTGAGTCTTGGGAGCATGCGACTTTCTAGAAATCTATAAATTTCATCCCAGTTGTACAATTTGTTGGCATACAATTGTTCATAGTATATTCTTATATTCCTTCTTTTTACCTGTAACTTCAGAAGTGATTCTACCTATTTCATTCCTTATTTTTGTAAGGTGGGTGTTATGTTGGTCTCAGCCTATTTATAGCCATGTTATCAGCTACAAATGCCAAAGGCACTTGCCTGGGCCCATACTACTTGCGGCGGCCCCCACAGACATTTGCCCAACCAGGGCCCATGTTATGGCTGGACCAACACTTGTGGTTCTTATTGTGATTGCAAGACACACCTCAGCAACACCATCAGGGAACTTTGAAAAAACAGTTTATTACTCACAAGTCCTGGAGAATATATGACACGCTCAAGGGCCACACAGAGATGTCTCAGGTTAGAGAAAGGGAGGGAACAGGAACCTGGGACACTGCCCCTATTAGGGTCAAAAGTGGGGTGCCTAGGGTTTCCCTGATTCACTCTTTATTGGCAAATTTAAAACATAAGAGCAAACATTAGATTGTGGGAATGAAAAAGTGGGGTCACCAAGCGGTCAGTTACTAAGGTCATCCAGGGCATTCTAAAAGGGGAACTTCATGGGAGGGGGTAGCCTAATTTCTTTCCTAGTTGTTTTACTAGTAGCTGTCATACAACCGGCAATACATTTATTCAAGATGGATGTCTCTGAAATGGATGACTTGGCAATCAAGGCTTAATGTCAGGCACTTACATTACAGTGAGTCATCTCTCTTTTTTTCTTGATCAGTCTAGGTAAAGGTTTGTCAGTTTTGTTGATCTTTCAAAGAACTAACTTTTGGTTTGATTGATTTCTCTGTTTGTTATCTGTTTTATTGATTTCCACATTAGTCCTAAAAATTTCCTTTCTTCTGCTTGCTCTGGGTTTAGTTTGCTCTCTTTTTTTTTTTTCTATTTTCTTCAGGTGGAATGTTATATTATTGCTTTGAGCTCTTTTTCTATTTTTTAATGTAGGAATTTACAGCTATAAATTTCTTCAAAGCACTGCTTTTGCAGTATCCCTTACATTTTGGTATGTTGTGTTTTGTTTTCATTCATCTCAAACAATTTTCTAATTTATCTTGTGATTCCCTCATTAACACATTGGTTATTTAGCAGTGTGTTGTTTGGTTACCAATGCATTCTGATGCTATAATTCCTTTATTTCTGTCTAATGTACTACTATGAGAGCTTTGGTATTGTATCACAGCAATTGAGGGTCTATTTTTCTTTATCATTTTTCTCTCATCTTCTCAGATTAAATAATTTTTATTTATCTAATTTCAATATTTATTTAATTTATTTATCTAACTTTTATCTAAGTTCACTGACTCTCTCCTCTGTCATTTCCATTCTGCTATTCAGTGATTTTTTTTAACTGAAATATTGAATTTTTCAAGATTCTAATTTTCATTTAGTTGTATTTCATAGTTTCTATTTCTCTGCTAGGGCAACTTCTATCTTTCAGTTAGTGTTTTCACTTTATCTCATAGATCATAGCTGCAATAGGTGCTCTAAAATCTTAGTCTGATAATTCCTTCATCAGTGTGATTTAAAGGTTTGTATCTATTAATTATCTTTTCCCTTGAGAATTGGTCATATTTTCCTCATTCTTTGTATGTTTAGTAATTTTAATTGCATCCTGGACATTTGAATATTGTGTTCTTTAGATCCTGAGTTTTGTTGAAATACTCTGATATTTTTGTTTTAGCAGTCAATCACCCCAGCTAGGTTCAGACTGTTGGTTCTATCTTGCTCTCTGTTAGTGTTGCTTTTGACATAAGCTCTGTTTTCAGTGCCTTCTTTATGCTGCTTTGTGTATTTCCTGTCCGTGTGTCCCTCAAACGTGAGCCTGGACTTTGCAGTGATTTGTACCCGGGTCTCTCCTGAAGGCTCTGCTGTTCTGCCCTGAGTCTCTACTGCTCCTGTGCCACCCTAGGGTAGGTTCCCCATATAGTGTTTTCCCTCCAAATCAGCCAGCTTTAGTTTACTTCTCAGAGTCCTCATGTAGTTGCTTTTGGATTTTGTTCAGGTTGCAGTTGTCATCAGCTGGGAAGACAGCTGTACTGATCTTGCTGTGTCTTGACTGACATCAGAAGGCCTCTGGGTTTATTTTTAATCGAACCTGGAATGGATATTATTACGAATTCCCCCTAAGAAAGAATTTCCTCAGTTATTTTTCTTAGTTAAAGGACATATAATTTTAAATCAGAAATTTTATGTTTAGCAGATTTTTTTTAAAAAGACTATGTTTTTAAGAGGTAGAATATCATGTCTTCTAGTAGCGTAAACTGTTAAGAGTGTTCTATTACCCTTAGATTTAGATTTATTGATTTTCCTTGGTAGGGATCTTACAACCTATCATTCTTCTGAGATTTTAGGAAGTGTGGTTTTAAGCAGACTATAAAAGCAAATTAATGTGAGGGGTCAATTTAAAACTTGGATTTGAGAACAATTTAGGGATGAAAAAGAAGCTCTACAGTGCATGTTTTAAATTGGCAAACATTGCTCACTATTTTTTTTTAAATCAGAACTTCCAAGAGAATGGATAATATAAAATAGCATATAGTACAAAATGTACTTCTGTTATAATTCCCACAGCCTGTAATGAGGGAGCAAACTTCTGGCCCCCATGATTCCTCTAATCTAGTGAATTCCATATTCTTCTTTTTCCACTTAAGTCAATATTTTATAAAATTTAAAAATGGCAGAAGCTAAGAAACTGTAGACCAAGGTTAAAATACTTATAATCAAACTCAAAGAACCATTCTAGCCAGCCTCATGTCATAGGAAAAATGTGGTCTGGCCAATACCAACAATTAGTGTAATTGAAAAATAGATTTATATTTTATACCACACCCAAATACAAAGACATATATTTTATGTCACCAGACAAAAACCAAAGTAAAATGGCAAGCCATAAACTGAGAAACTATTTGCAACACATATATCTAACAATGCCATCATATCCAAAATACATTAAAAAAAAACCTTAGAAATCAATAACAAAAAAACAACCCAATAAAAAATGGAAAAATTTCTTGAACCAGCAAATTCAAAAAGAAGATATCCAAATAGCTAATACACACAGTGGAAGATGATCAGCATCATTAGTTATTTGGGAAATGTAACCTAAAGTGAAAATCAGATACTAATACACATACACAAAAATGGCTAAAATTAAAAAAACTAACAAGGATTGACAAGGATGTGGAACAATTGGAACTATCAAATATTGCTAGTAGGAATAAAAATTGTGCATCCAATTTAGGAATCTCTTTGGCAGTTTCAAATAAATTTAAACATGTACTATGATCTAGCAATTCCTCTCCTAGATATTTGCTCAAAAGAAATGAAAACATGTGCCTACAAAAAGACACAAAAATATGTTCATTGCACCTTTCATCTTAATATCCTAAAACTAGAATAAGCCTTTCTGTACATCCATAGACTATTGGAAAGAATGTGATATATTCACACAATAGAATACTAAGTAGAAACCAAATGAATAACAAAGATGAACCTCTCACCATATGTTGAGGGAATTAAGGCAGAAACAAAAGAGTATGTGCCATATGTTTCAATTTATATGATGTTCAGTTATTGGCAAATTTAATCTAAGGTGATCAAGAAATCAGAAAAAATATCAATGTAATTAATCATATTAACAGATTAAAAGGAAAGAGAAAAATCATATGACTACCTCAATAGAGGTAAAACACCCACATATCAAAAACTCCCATCACAACAAAAGAAAAAACATTAAAAAAATAAACATATTAATAACAAAAAATGTCAACGATCAAGATATAGAAGGGAACTTCTTGAATCTCATAAAGGACATCTAAAACATCCTACAACTAACATCATTCTGAATTATGAAATATTGAACTTTCTCTCAAAGATTAGCAACAAAGCAAGGGTTTCTGCAACTGTCATTTCTATTTACCATTTTTCTGAAGGTCCCAACCACTGCAGTAAGTTAATAAAACAGAAATAAAAGGTATTGAGGAAAAAAAGAAGAAAAACTAGTTATTTGTAGGTGATCTGATTATGTATGTAGAAATACTTCTAAAAATCTACAAAAGTAATCTCCAAATGAGTAAGTAAAATCAAGCAATTTTGCAGGATATAAGGTCAATGTAGAAAAATCATTCACATTTCTATGTCCTAGTAGCAAATGTTTAGAAAATGAAATTAAAAATACAATTTACAGGGGCTGGCCCAGTGGCTCAGCGGTTAAGTTTGCATGCTCCACTTTGGCAGCCCTGGGTTCACAGGTTTGGATCCCGGGCAGCGACTGACGCACTGCTTGTCAAGCCATGCTGTGGCGGCGTCCCATATGAAGTAGAGGAAGATAGGTGTGCATGTTAGCTCAGGGCCAATCTTCCTCCCACACACACACAAAATACAATTTACAATACCATTGAAAACATAAAATTCCTAAAATATATTTATCAAAAGTATGCTTAGACCTCTAAAATGAAAACCATAAAACGTTGCTGAGAGCAATTTAAAATGCTGTTTTTATGAATTAGAAGGCTCAATATTGTTAACATATCCATTTTCCCCAGATTTATCTGCAGATTCAACATGATACTAATCAAAATACCAAAAAGCCCTTTTGTAGAAATTGACAGTTTGTTTTTAAAAATCTATATGTAAATGCAAAATAACTAAAATAAAGAATTTTGAAGAAAAAAAAGTTGGAGGGCTTGTATTACCTGATTTCAAGGGCTGGTCTAAAACTACAATAATGAACCAGTATGTCATATAGATGTTCTGAAGCAACATGGCTATTTATTACGATGTTCCTCATTATAGGCTAGTGTTACTACTAAGGTACAATTCAGTAAATGAAGTTTCACTTCGATCGTGAATGTGGTTTTTGTCTAACGGTGAAGCTATCTGATTGTCACGCTTCACCCACTGGTAAAATTCAGCGTGGCTACGTCAAATTGTTTAGGAAGGATCCCAGCTTTGAATGTGCAATTTTCAGAAATGCCTTTTGAAAGGAACTATTGAGCACACAGCAAAACTATTCAATCACAAGTGATATTTTTGCCCCTAAAATCTACACCTCATCTTAGCAACATGAGCTTAGAAGTTACTGCATGTAAAAGTCAACTGTGCAGGAAACTGAGCACCTACATGCCTCTTGTTTCAGATGGCATCAGCATATCTGAGACTCAAAATGCTGAATAACCTTCTAAGATGAGTGTTTTTCTCTTTGTAGACTCTTTTCGTGGTATCACGTTCCATAGGATAGTGGATAAGAGTATAGGCTGTGGAGCCGGACTACTGGTATTGAAAGTTTGGCTCTAGTTTGGTTTCAGTTTCTATTGCTGTGTAACAAACTATTTCAAAATTTAGCAGCTTAAAACTATTTTTTTTTTTTTTATTATGCTCCTGGGTGCAGTGGGTCAGCAATTTGGATGGGACGCGGTGGGGAAACTTGAAGTCTGGGGCTGAGTCAATGACTGAGTCTGGAAGTGTCTGAAGTCTCGTCTACTCATCTGTCCGGCACCTGGGCTGGCAGAACTCAGACTAGGACTAGTACAAATCTGCCAATCTAAATGCTACCTGTGGCCTCTTCTTGTAGCCTGTTACTCAAATCCAGGGGCCTCAGAATGGTAAGACTGTTCACACAGCTGTTCAGAGCTCCAAGTGCAAGAACTTCAGCAAGTAAGGTGGGAACTGCATCTTCGTCTATGACCTAGTCTCAGTAGTCACAAGAAGTGACTTTCATCACTTTCTATTTTCACAAATGAGTCACAACCCTACATGTCATTGGAAGAAGTGTTAAATAATTTTGTCAGTCTTGTGAAAATCACCATAATCTTTCAGAGCTTCACGAGCTTAAGCAAATTACTTAATTCTCTGACCTCAGCTTGTTAACTATAAAACAGGGATCATAATAATACCTCCCTCATGGAGTTTTTGTATTCAATGAATTAATACAAGTAAACTGTTTGGGCAGTGTCAGGCATATTGTAAATGTTTAAGAGGAGTTTAACAATTATTTCTACTATTATTATTATTATTTTAACAGAGCAAGTAATGGCTGCAGGACACACATCTGGGGAGCTTTAATTTCCTCAATATTAATTCATTTACAAAATCTGTTATATGCTAATACAATAAAGCAAGAAAAGGAAATAAATAGCAGACATTTTGGGGAAAGAAGATATAAAAATGTCTTTGTTTGCAGATTACATGATCCTTTATTCAGAAAATCTGAAAAAAAATGACAAAACTAATAGCAATTATAGCAAGGTTGCAAGATGCAAGATTAATATACAAAAGTCAATCACTTTCCTAAATACTAACAATGAATAAATGGAATTTGAAATTATAAAGCACAATGCCATTTACCTTAGCACCTCCCCAAAATGAAATACTTAGGTATAAATCTAACAAAATATATGCAGGATCTATATGAGGAAAACTACAAAACTCTAAAGAATGATCTTAAAGAAGAACTAAATAAATGAAGAGAAATTCCATGGTCATGGATAGGAAGACTCAGGATTGTCAAGACGTCAGATCTTCCCAACTTGACCTATAGATTTAACATAATCCCAATCAAAATCCTTTCAAATTATTTCATAAATTTCACTAACTGAATCTAAAGTTTACAGGAAAAGCCCAAAGACCCAGAATAGCCAACACAATATTGAAGGAAAAGAACAAAGTTGGAGGACTGACACTACCCGACTTCAAGACATACTGTAAAGCTACAGTAATCAAGACAGTGTGGTATTGCCAAAAGGCTAGACAAATAGATCCATGGAAAAGAATAGAAAGCCCAGAAATGAACCCCCATAAATATAATCCATTTATTTTTGACAAAGGAGAAAAGGCAATACAATGGAGCAAACATAGTCTTTTCAACAAATGGTGCTGGAATATCTGGGCATCCACATGCAAACAAAATGAATATAGGCACAGACCTTACACCCTTCACAAAAATTAACTCAAAACACAACACAGACCTAAATGTAAAATGCAAAACTATAAAGTTCCTAGGAGATAACATAAGAGAAAACCTAGATGACCTTGGGTATGGTGATGACTTTTTAGTTACAACACCAAAGGCATGATCCAAGAAAGAAATATTGATATACTGGACGTCATTAAAATTAAAAGCTTCTGCTCCACTCAAGATAATGTGAAAAGAATGACAAGACAAGCCACAGACTGGGAGAAAATATTTGCAAATGAAACAACTGATAAAACATTGTTATCCAAAATATGCAAAGAACTTTTAAATAAGAAACAATATGAAAACAAACAATCTGATTAAAAATTGGGCCCAAGATCTTAACAGACACCTCTCCAAAAAAGATATACAGATGACAAATAAGCATGTGAAAAGATGTTCCACATCATATGTCATGATAGGATGATAGGATGACTAGGGATGATAGGATGAATAGGTGGAGCACAGTGGAATTTTCTGGCAGTGAAAATATTCTGTATGATACTATAATGATGGATATACAGCATAGAATGTAAAACACAAAGATTGAATTGCAATGTAAACTACAGGCTTTGGGTCATTATGATGTGTCAATGTAGGTTTACGAATTGTAACAAATGTACCCCTCTGGTGGGGGATGTTGATAAAGGGGAGAGCTATGCACGTTTGTTGGCAGGTGGTTATGGAAAACCTCTGTACTTTCCTCTAAATTACGCCGTTGACTAAAACTGTTCCAAAAAACTAGTCTTAAAAAAAAACCCATAATGATGATCTTATGTCAAAGGGATATAGGAGTGTGCTGAAGGAACTCCTAATGCTCAGAGTTGGATCAATTTGAGCAACAAAATAAATAATATTGTATTATAACCCTAAGTATAAAATAAATATTCACGAGTCCATGCTGATATAAATAAATGATTGAATAAATAAATAAAGGAGTATAGATATATCTCCTATGCAGAAAAATCCCCAATAATTGACATAGGTATTCTGCCCTTAAGACAGTGGAACATAATTCCTCACCCTTTGACTGTGGGCTGTGCATAGTGACTTTCTTCCAAAAAGCACAGTAAGGAAACGGAGAGAAAAAACAAGTAACTTCCCAGTAGAGAAACCTGACCAACTCTATCTCCAGCTGGGTGATCAAGGGTAACATCATCAACAGTGATAAGTCGTATTGATAGTATGTATCCTTGATATGATGTGATGAGAATAGTGCTTTACATCTGTGGTCTTCCTCCCCATAAGAGACTACCCCAATGTAACTGAGGAAAACATCAGACAAACCACAGCTAACAGAAATTCTACAACATACCTGTCCAGGACTCTTCAAAACTCTCAAGGTTATCAAAAAAAAGGAAAGCTTGAGGAGCAGCCACAGCCAAGAGACGCTTAAGGAGACATAACTGCTAAACCTCATATGGTGTCCTGGATGGGATTCTGAGAAAGAAAAAGGACATTAGGAGAAAACTGAGGAACTCTCAAGTATGGACTTAATAACAACGTATCAAGATTGGTCCATTTATTGTGTACCATACTAATGTGAGATGTTACTGATGGGGGAACTGGATGTGGAGCATATGAGAACTCCCTGTACTATCTTCACAATAATTCTGTAAATCTATACTTGTTCCAAAATAAAAGAATGAATTTTTGTCTCAATTAATATTACATTTTTTCCGTTTAGATTGATCTTTATAAATATTTCTGTATTCACTTTACCTAGAGGCTTAGTTTTCATCCCATTAAATTTAATTAACTAAAATATAGTTATAAAAATTGAGCAAGAATTTCATTTCTGTTGTCAATTTACAATTAACAGATTGAGTAATGATCATTGACTAAAATCATGCACAAGTTAAACATATTTCTTAAAAGGCTTATTTTCTTGGCAGTCATTTTTTTAATCAATACTTCTTATATATGAGAAATTTTTTGCCAAATTCAGTGCTTTAAATATTTTTGCATTACGTTTGTTTCTGTAAATTGAGTTTTCCAGAATTATAAGTTAACTGAAAATAATAAATGGAAGATTTTTTTTCTCTATTCAAATACATCATGTCGGTTTGTTTTGTCTAGAAATTAAAAGAAACAAATTTATAGGAAAATAACATTTAATTTCCCAGTGGTAATAACTTTGAAGTCATTTTATTGTCTGAAATTATAAGGGTACTAACTTCCCTTAATTTTGCAACTATTTCAATTATGTATATGACATATATTATGAGTAAATATGTGAAATAAAATATTCGATTCAATTCTAATTCTTCTTACTAGATGTCTTCTAAAATAGCATTCTTAGTAAAACAAAAAGGTATGATTAAGTTATTTTAAATAATATTATAGAGTACAGCACTGCCACAAATAATTTTAGTAATATTGATTTACCTGCTCTATTTAATGATAATACTGGAAAAGCTTACAATGAATAATTAATGGAAAAATAATTATTCATTTTTATGGAGTTAAAATAGATATTGAATCTGAAAATCTCCATCAATGTCAAACGCATTTGGGGATAGATTTTCATATACATCATATAGAAATTTTGGAGAATTCGTCATCTGTAATGCTTTGTCATCTATCGATCAGGTGCCTTTGAAATACCTGAAAATGTAGAACTCAGAAGGATGTAGTCAGTACAAGTTAGAACAACCAAACACTCTGATCCAAGAAATAATGGAATTCAATGGCTAAAACAACTTAAAAACCCAAGGATAAAACTAACTTTAGGTCTGGTTGGATCTAGAAATTTGAATGTGTCATTAGGACTATTTCTGTCTTCACCTCTTGGCTCAGCTTTTCTCTGTATTGTCTTTATTCTCTGATGGGTTACTTGTCTATTGTGACCCCCATTAGTCCTGTTAACATCCTACCTGTGTATCTATCCCCAGAAAATAGAATTGCAGTTTCTCAATAGTTTCAAGAAAAACAGTAACTTAAACACATTGGTTCAGTTATCATCCTTAAGTCAATTTGTATGATTCATAAATTAGAATACATAATTGCCCTTGTTTAGGCCATAGGCCTACTCCTAAGGGTGCTGTGTGTGTCCCTCTCAAATAAACCACACAAAGTAAGTGGAGACTCAAGAGTTTAGTTTAGCAAGACATTTATGTCAGCCAGAAATGAAAGGCCAAAAACGTGACGTACAAAATTTTTGTACGCAGTAATTTATCTTATGTCATGTAAATTATGTTTTTATATTTTTAACTTTAACAATCTCTCTGAATCTGAGATGATGGTAAACCTATGCAAATATTTTATAATATATAAATTAAACATTTTATTGTCTGTATTTCAAAAACAGATACAATTTAATAATTTTTATCAATAATTCTAGGATAAATGGAATCAATATTCAGTTATCAGAGTTCGAGAAGTTGTCTCTGTTTTTTCTCACAGCCAATAAAATGTTTCCTCCTCATAATCCAGTAGAGATTATGTTTATTGTGCCAAAATAGAATCTATTTATGAACTAAAGAAAAATGACAAAAATAAGTAGATAAAAACAACAAGAATTGTGACAAGTATTATTTTTCAAGATTCAAAATAGTTTTTCCCTTGTAAAAATGTATTCTAAGTTACTTTCAAGACAACGATATATACTTGTACATGTGTGTGAGAGCTAAGTATGCTAATTAGTTTATAATAATTTTGCTGTAACTATGTCTTTAGAAAATGTAATAACTCTTCTTATATAATTGGAAAAGTGGGGCTGAATCTGAGGAATATTGAAATAGAGTCTAGGCAAGACCCATAGACATAATGGTATTGATCAGAGGCAGGAAATTAGGAAAAGCAGAGTAGGGGCAACTAGAATGACTTTTTTAAATTGAATTTTTAAAGGTTGAATGAATAGATTTTTGTTAATGCTATGAGTATAAATAATAAGAAACTGGCTATAGAAAGATGGTCGTATTTCCTATGTCTTATTTTTTAAATTATTTTCTTCAGGCAGGCAGCGAATATTTGTCATATTCTTTTAAAAAGGCATGAGAGAAGTTAGAACAATACAATTTGTGATGAATCACTAAAAAGTAATCCAACTACGATACAAATGATTTGCATTGATCATCTTAGCTTTAGCTCATGGCTCTAATCGTCTTTCTTTATTAACTCGTGTGAGCCCCTGTGTATAAGTTATATATGAAAGAATGACTACTGTGGAGGCCATCACTAGTGGTCACCAAGATTTTAGTTCTCTTCTCTTATGGCCACACTCTCTCTTGAACTTAGTTGTGAACATTTGATTTGTTTCATGGCCAATAAATGTAAACAGAAGTGATGTGTGTCACTGGGCAGTGGAAGCATTTGATAGCTGATTCATGACCTGTCATGCTCTCTTACCTAGATGTGGTGATCCTTGTACTTGTACTGTGATGCCAGCAACTTCCATCACCCTTAGTGATGACAAGACATTGACCTCACCTGTAAACTTGTACTGGACTTGCAGCGTAAGTAATAAATCTTCATGGTTTTAAGCCACTGAAATTTTGAGATTGTTCGTTATAGCAACAAAATCTAGCCCATCCTAATACTGATGGCTTATCTGGTAATTTTATCCTTGGATGATAAACTAACTTTTTCACAGCAATTTCAAAGGTGGATAATTTTAAAGATGAATGAATAACTATATTTAAATCATTGGAAGTAAGAGAAAGAAACACCTTCTCCACATTTACAAAACATGTCATCTAGTGAGTACCGGATTACAATGTAGTAATTGTTATGTGTACTAGTGAGATGAGGGTACAAAAAGAAACAACTATTCTGGGAAGAAAATTGTATAAAGAAGGTATCGTTTTAACTGGGATTTGAAGAACAAGATCAATACTAACAAATCCTGAGAGACTTTATTGTGATATTAATATAGGATACCATCCCATGGTTCCATTTAAATACTTAAAATACAAATTTCATGTAAACATAAATTTATAACTTGTGTTTGAAATTACTAAGAATTTTGCACTTCAGCTAGTAATTAATAAAAATAGAAGTACTACAGAAATTTCAGAATAAACATTATATTGCTTTTGCAGTTTTACAATATACCAAACAAGATAATGACTCGTATCTATGCATCATGATAAATACACTTTTAAACTTCAGTAAGATTAAAATGTTCTCTAATCGTTCACCTCTAAGAATACTAAAGATAATGACTTGCTGTAGCTTTTTGACCTTTAAAAATACTAGTGATTACATGAAAAATGTTGACTACTGAATAACAGGACAGATATACTACAAAATATTAGGCAAGACGTAGGCCTGATTGAAATACAGATTGGAGACTTAAAATGGGAAAAGTATTATAGCAACACTATAAAACAAAGACTTTGAGAGATTTCTGTATGGAAATCTGTGATGCCAAGGTGAGACAATTTGAGCGGAATTAGATAGAGACACACTGGCCAAAGACTAGATTATAGTAATTTAAATATGATTCATTGGGGGTCAGGTAAATTCATGCATGAAGGTGTGTGTAGCAATGATGTACTTTCAGTTTGGTCAAACTGATACCTCATTGTGAGATAATACAAATAAAATTTACTTACTTTCATATTTAGTGTCATAAAGATTGAGCTTTTTTGGTTTATAACAATTACTCAGCTGCAGGATGTGTTTGCCTCCAATAAAACTCAACTTAAGATCTTTCAATGGTTTTAAATAATTGTCGACAAATTCTTGGACACTCCTACCTTCAAGACATGAAGCTTTGCTTCCCCCCTCTTGAGTAGCAGCTAGACTTAGTGGCGTGTGTATTGTGAATAGAACGTGGTAGAAATGATGGGATGCCGCTTCTGAAATGAGACTTTACAGCAACTGCGACTTCTACCTTAGATGTGCTCTGACACCCTTGGATCACAAGCTTCCACGTCATGAAGACACGCAGGCAATCCGTGGAGAGGCCTCCGTGGCAGAGAATGAAGGCTGCCAGCAACTATGTGAGTGAGCCTAAAAACAGATTCTCCAGCCCAATCAAACCTTGACGTGAATTCGGCCCTGACCAACAAGCTTGACAACAACCTCATTTGAGATCCCGAGCAGGAAACACCCAGCTAAGCCATTCCGGGATCCCTGAATCACATAACCTGTGAAATAATAAGTGTTTCTTGTTTTAAGCCACTAGGTATGAGATAATTTTCTACGCAGCAATACATGCAATATATAATGAATACAGGTCTCATAGATTTTAACTAGCACATAAAAAAACCCCACAACTGAAAAGAACCTTAGAGGATACCTGATTCTGGGCATTTCAGGCTAAGGTCCAACTGAACCCTGGTTCAATGAAGATGCTACAGTCATCCCTAGGAGCAGAAATAGGGGGGATTAAGTTAAAAATTCCTTATCCCTTGCGACCTTCAGCAGAGTGGCTCCACTTCTATTGTTCTATATATTGCAATTCTATATCAGCTGTACGTGAAAAACTAGAGTTGAAAACCTGACTCGGCTCATTATAAGATGAGGAAAAAGTATTGTAGACAGTTTAAGTGGTTAACCTATTGTTACAATATAACTGTATTCTAGCAAAATTCTGTCCAAATCCAGGTCCCTTGCTTCCCCTGACAAGCTTGTCCAACATAAGACTAAAATTACCACTTGCTCTTAAATGGTATATTGATGAAGTTGTGCTCTACCATTTGCCAATTTTAAACAGCAAGCACTTGAGATTTTATTGAGGAAACTAATTTCTCTCACCGTTTATGGTATACTGTGATAAGAAGAAAGGGGGTCTGAGTTCAAACTCCATGAGTGACTAATCATGTGCCCTTGAACAAGCTCGTTAATCTTTTCAAATCTGTCATGTTATTTGTAAAATGAGGACAATAATATATTATACACTTCTTGGAATGGTACTTGGTACTTAATATAGTTTCATTACATTAATAATTTTTAAAGAAATGTATACTTTGCTACTTTAAAAAGACAATGATTAATTATTATTTTTATAACCTTATGACTTGTACATTGTTATTAAAACTGATATTTTCCTCTCTTAAGCGTGGGATTCAAGGAAAGGTCATATCGTTTTTTATTGTTTATTTATTTATTTATTCAACAAATATTTTTGGAACATATCTTAATAGTCATATTTTATTCAAGGACCCAAGACTAGCAGTGAAAAAATAAAAGTAAATGGCTTCATGTTTCCTTTTATAGTCTTGAAATTTTGTCTTTCTTTTCCTCTGGACACTCTTCTCTATTTTCCCTACTAAATTCTGTACTTCAGAGGCAGAAGGACTATCTGAAGGGTCTAATAACCACCCCTATTATTTGTCATTTTACTGTTGTTATGGCCATATGCTATTGCTGCTGTAAATGGGAAGCTGTCACAAGTCTCTACTCTACTATTTACTCTGATGATAACCAAGATGGGGGGCTGGTATGTTTTCTCATGGGTAAGAGGGAAGAAGAGTTCATTCTCCTTAGAGTAACATTTAAGCCTGTGCCTTCATTGGACAGTATTTTCAATAATGTCATATTTCATTACTCAGCTGTTTGTCTACATTTCCTATAGCATGCTCAATAATGCCAAGATGACCAGCGGTGAAGGCATGCCAGCCTCGATCACATTTTGAGACTGGATTAACTTTCCTTTAAAATTGACTCAGATATTTTACCTGAGTCCCCAGCAAAATCATTCCTCACTCTCATGGCGACTTTCTCCATTCATTCCTATGTCCTTCCTTGAGATCACACCCAATCTGGGGCTATTGCAATCCATCAGTCATGGTCAATATCAGGTAATGCTGCTTCAAACAAAATCTTCTCAAAGTTTAGTGACTTAAAACATCCATTTTGTTAGCTTATGATTTGGTGGGTTTGAAATTTAGGCAGGACTCAGCCAGATTATTCTTCTGGTCTCACCTGTTTTCCCTCATATGTTTGCAGTCAGCAGCAGCTGAGTAGTTTTCTGCTTCTTGAGATACTGTGGTTAACGTCTGGGATGACGAATGCTATCGAGCTGTGTATTTCTCATCAACCTACAGGTTATCCTGAGCTTTTATACACGTCATCTAGGCAGGTTTCCAAAAGACAGAATGGAAGTAGTTCTCGAGGCTTTGGTTTGGAACTGGCTCAAGGTCACTTCCCCCTAATTCTATTGACCCAAATGAATCAGAAGGCCAGCCCAGATCATCATCTTTTGATGCAAGGACCTACAAAGTCCTTGAAAATGGACACATATATGGAGAGAAGAAAAGTGCTGCCATTTTTACAAACAATCTACAAGAATCCTCATCCTGCCACAATTAATCATATACTTCTACATGCAAAATACACTCACCCACCCTGAGAACCCTGGAAGTCTTATGCAAGGTTGGCATTATGATCAAAGTCCAAAATCTTGGTATAATATCAGGTTGAGAAGAACCTCCTAAAAGGCAGTTCCACTTAATACATAGATCTTTGAACTCAAAATACAAGTTATCTTACCCTCACATTCTCAACATGTAATGGTGAGAAAGAAAGAGCATAACCACAATAAATACTTGATGTAACTTTCTTTATGTTCCTGCTACACGTATATCAAGAAACACACAACAATGACAACTGCTTTAGATTGTACTACTTCCTAACAGTGCCATCTTGGTCGAGATATTTAATAAAAATTTAACCTTATTAAGCAGTCAACTCTTAATAGAGATAATAAATGTACATTCCTTGTAGGGGGTTTTAAAGATTAAATATAGTAATAATACCTAATATAAATAAATAAATACTCCTCTTCAAAAAATGGGAGAATGGAAGGTACACAGCAATTCCTTCTCCATAGCAATTCTGAAAACCTGTTAGATGCTCTAGGTCTCTAAACTCCAGGGACAACACATAATCGTAATCACGGCCTGCTTCTGTGCTCTGCCATTGGAGTCTCAGTCCTGTCTTATCTGCTGCTCTAAGCAAGAGGCCTCCGGGTCCATTATTCTCCTAGTGCTTTCTGGGTGTGGAGTTTTCTACGCTTCACAATGGCTTTGTTCTGACCTCTGGGCCCTTGGTTCTAACGCTTTGAGATTTCTGTCGTATTGCGTAATAAAAGACCCGTGCTAGCAGCTGAATACCTTTCTCAGCCTACATCTTACATGTAAAAAGTTGGGGGCTCAAAGACCCTTATGGTGTTGTAATAATTCAATTTCCTTTACTCTAGAATGTTGGTGCTTTTGCTGGAACAATCCCCTTAAGCATACTTTGAGACCTTTCTAGATTACATGCTCCCAAAGCTATGGTCACAATTATTTTTGAGTTATGTGTGTCTCTAGAGCTACTTTTGGCATGTCAGAGCAGCAGAGTCACATTGAAAAGGATTCAGGCTGGGGAATTATTGCAGCCGTTATTGCAAACAACCAACCACACAGTTCATGGTAACCTCAGAGGGAAGGGTTTGGTGATCCTCATCCCTTTTCTTTTAGGATATTGCTTTGCCCCTCTGGCAAATTATACCACTCTTTCTGGGGAGAACAGCTTGTAAATTTTAGATGAAGGTTTCCCTCATTAGAAGAAACAAAATAAGGATGATGTTAGCACATGAGAATTAAAGGAAATAAATCCATAGAACTTGAGTAGAAAGAAGAGAGATGGGTTTTAAGACAAGACAGTATAAAGACAAATGATATAATTGTGCATATCGCATAGTATGCTTATTATATAGAATGTGTTGGATTAAAATATTTATAGAACTCTTCAAATAAAAGAGTTTAAAACATTGTTATGGTAAACACAGATATTTCATATTTTTCTAAAGCATTAATTTTCTTTATCCTTAGAGATTTTCCCCTATATAAATTTTCTAATCAACAATCTAACACAGTGAAGTATCCTCATTTTACAGATGGCAAGACTGAAGAATTAAGTTTTTAAAAAAAATCTTTCCCAGGCCATTTAACTAATAAGTGGTGAGACGAATCTTGTTCCAAGATCTGAGCTCTTAACCATTATGCATACTATCTCTCACTATACTATTTTACATTTCAGTTAAGTGTCTAATACTTTGTAGCTGCTCAGAATATATCTATTTATTTATTTTTTTGTGAGGAAGATCAGCCCTGAGCTAACATCCATGCTAATCCTCCTCCTTTTGCTGAGGAAGACCGGCTCTGAGCTAACATCTATTGCCCACCTCCTCCTTTTTTTCCCTTTTATTCCCCAAAGCCCCAGTACATAGTTGTATGTCATAGTGTTATTTATTATTATTATTATCAGTGAAATGACTGACTGAATGCATCAGATAATATGAACAGATTTCTAATATCTCAAGTGATTTCACAATGTTAGAAAGCATTTCATTTAATCTAACTATTTTCAAAATACTTTATCATTTTTTTAATGAATTCATAACTGTTTCTCAAATTATTATTAAGAATGGAGACATTGTTCAACTCTTCCAAAGCCTAAATAAACTTTGTGGAAATTAAATTTGTAATTAGGTTTTTCTGAGCTATGTCTATTGACAAAAATATGTACTAATTTGAATGACTTGGAGACTAATATGGAAAGCTCTATAGTTTATGATTATATTTGGAATATTTCAGGATCATAAATTTCATATACTCTAATGGTTCTAATTTTCTTGTAGAAAAGTATATTGTAATAGAAATTAGGATTTCAGATAAATATCTAAGGGCTCACAGAATAAACAAATGGACAATGGCCATATGATAGATAAAAACAGAACATATACTCACAACCTGCATCAACCAACTCGTGAAGCCAACACCCTATCTACAATAACCATCCCAGAAAGCCTACCTACTGTCTATAGTAACCAGTTCAGGAAGTCAGACTTTTATCTCAAGCAACTAATCCAGGAAGACAAATAATAACCACGATTACCATCAGCCCCAAATGGCCAGGACTTGATTAAAAGTTGTCAGCTTCCCTAATTTTTGTCTCCACTTCAAATTTAGAACAACCAAAGAAAGGCAATCACATATAATGCCCCACTTCTACTTAGTCTGCCTATAACTTGCCCACGTCAACAGACACCAAGACATAACTGAAGGCTTCCTTTTTTTCCGCTATAAAGTTTTCTCACTCCTCTCCTTGTTTTTGAGTCTCTGCCAAACTCAAGTGATGGTGGCTGACTCCCTTGCTATAGCAAGCTCTGAATAAATAGCCTTCTCTTGTTTTCATTTCATTTCACTGGTCTTCATTTATTTCTACAGATCTTTAGACTAAAGTCTATTTAACCATTAAAATGCTTTCAGATAACCCATTTTATCAGGTGGTCTTTCATTGACTGTTCATAATTGATATAAATTGAGAATAAAATGTATTCATTAGATATTCTTTAAATATACTTACTTATGGTGCTAGCCAAATAGATAACAAACAGAAAAGCTAAAGTTATCTGACTTTTGGAAAGAAATGTAAAATTTACAGAATCAATTAGATTTCTTTTGATTTATTTTCTGGGTTTGATCACATAAGTTGTTAATAATTGAAGAATGTTAATGTTCACAGGCTTGTTTAAAGTTGAGTTGGAGTGATCTCAGTTGAGACAGGACGCATTTGAATTTATCCCTTATTTTATTCTCTGAATCCTTGTCAATGGCTTTGAATAGGCATTCATTTACATAATGTGTTTCCTGTTAATCCTTTTTTCTTTACTTCCATCCTACTAATTGTTAAAGAATATCCCTTGTATTTTCCATATTTTAAAGAACAAAATTGATTGTTTTAAATAAAAATTATTAAATTGAATTAAATAAAAATGATGGATTTCAGGGCCCTTATAAGAGATTACAAGAGAAACTGGTCATACTGACCACTGTGCTGTGTCTTTAGCCATATTAATAATAAGGATCATCTCTAACATCGGGTGAACAATGCGATATTGGGGCTTAAAAGATCTGGACACAAGTTAGTACTCAAAGCCAGTTTTGGTCCTATTGCCTGTTTTTAACTAAACAGGCATGGAGTAGATAATAGCTTGTGTTTAACCAAATCTAAAGTTCTTCCAGTTTTTAATTTGCTCTAAGTTCCCAAGACACCAAGAACCATAGTTGCTCCAGGGATAGGTCCTGGTAATTCAGGTAAAACTGTGAATTATTATAAGTACTTTTTTTTACCCCAAATAACCCCTCACCTCTTCATACCTCCCTCTAGAATTATCTCTCAGAACCCTACGTTAAGTAAGTCTCCTCTTTCAGATTGTGGATTGTTACTTTCTAAATAATCTCTTTGCTGCACTATTTTCATTTTTTTCATCTCCCCAATTCTACATCTTACAAAATTTACCTTTCCATCCTACCAAATTACTAAATGCAAAAATCAGGAATTGATAGCTCATTATTGAGTAACTAAGAAGAAAAGAGACAATTAGAAAATGATAAATTACTATAGGAACATATTAAGGGGAGTAAAATTGATGAATTGATTCAAGAATTGATTCAGAGTACAATAAATTTTCATTTAATAGTTTTACTACTGTTCTTTACTATTGAGATGAAGAAAATATCCTCCCCATCTCCTTTGGATTTTCATTTTTTTTTTTTTTTTTTTTTGTGAGGCGATCAGCCCTGTGCTAACATTCGCCAATCCTCCTCTTTTTTTTTTTTTTTTTTTTTTGCTGAGGAAGACGGCCCTGGGCTAACATCTGTGCCCATCCTCCTCCACTTTATATGGGACGCCGCCACAGCATGGCTTGCCAAGCAGTGCATCGGTGCGCGCCCGGGATCCGAACCAGCGAACCCCGGGCCGCCGCAGCGGAGCGCGCGCACTTAACCGCTTGCGCCACCGGGCCGGCCCTGGATTTTCATTTTTAAGGTTCATCTTCTCTATTTTCTTTCTTTTCTCTGTTTCTCTTGAATCAATGTCATCTTTTCTAACTCTATTTCTCCTATCCATACACCAAAATATACAATATTGTTAGGTAGAATGGTCAGAATTTGTTAGGGGATATGGATTCTGATTTCCTTCATGAAGCAATAATTGATTATTTGGGACAAATGGAATAAATTCATTCATTGCAAACTCCACAATCTTCATTTTTCTGACCATGAATATGTGAAAAAAGGGGCTAATAAATCACCTAGAATCATTTCAAACATTCAAGTCAATACTGTCATATTTTCCTATCACTGCCCAGGCAGAAGTGAAGTCACACTCAAACATGTTGAGAGAGAGCCCGACGCTGACTTGCAATACGCCTGTTAGTGGGCACCATTTCTGGTCACTCCCTGTGTAATAGAGAGTGGAGGACATCTTGTAACCTCAGACTTCTCATAACATTCCCCATGCTGTTAAAATAAGAAAAAATCTTTATTTCCAATCTATTAAAATTATCATGTTTTTTTCTTCCATGAAAACAGCAAATATGCCACTCAGTCTTGCTCCTGATAGTCCCAATGTCCACTTCATGTTTCCAGTTAAGCCCACTTCTTTGGTTGTTAGTGATTTTGAATTGGTTAGTGTGTTCAGTGATAGTTTTCATCTTCAAAAATAATTAAATTTTTTTCTCTGTGGAAACATTTGGCCTAAAGGCTACTTTAGTTATTTCAGGTAAGCAAAAAAATAAATAAATAAATAAAAATAGCTCCTAGTGATTAGAAAAAAAAAAACTTGAAAATGTGTTTAAATTCTTTCAAAACCTCCTGATTTGAAATCTAAAGCAGTTGTCATTGTTGTGTGTTTCTTGATATACGTGTAGCAGGAACATAAAGAAAGTTACATCAAGATTTAGTTTCTGGGCCGGCCCCGTGGCTTAGCGGTTAAGTGCGTGCACTCCGCTGCTGGCGGCCCGGGGTTCGGATCCCGGGCGCGCATCAACGCACCGCTTCTCTGGCCATGCTAAGGCTGCGTCCCACGTACAGCAACTAGAAGGATGTGCAACTGTGACATACAACTATCTACTGGGGCTTTGGAGGAAAAATAAATAAATAAAATAAAAAAAAAAAGATTTAGTTTCTAAACAGTTTCAATATGCTTGCAGGTAAACTACAGACACATGTATTAAATCAAAGAGCACCTATGCTGTACAATAAAAATGACTAATGTCAGTAGGATTACCATCATGGGTCAGAAAACAGGGAATGCAGTCCCTGGTGACAATGAATTATGTGAGATAAAAAATGATTCCTTGTGCGATTATTTATCTAGTATTATTTTAGAATCAGGGTATTATAGCCTACATTTTTTTGATAACTATAATTTCATAGTTTTTTATTTTTGGGTTAAGTAAAGTTGAGTGTGAACACTTATCAACAAACTGAGTTTCAGAAATTTTAACACCAAAAACTCCATGTTTTCAAACTCATGAATGACTCTGTCTAGGTGCACAACTCAATTTAATCAGGGTTCCTAAGAATCTACAATAAAATATTTTGTTAGTGACATGCTGCAACATTCATTATTTAAAAACTTATATAAAAATAATTGAACTTTACATTTATTAGCGAATCCAGACACACATTAAGAAACAAAACAAGACTAAACAGTGATGATAGCCCATTTATTTGCAAAACAATAACAGACTTAAAAGTGCACATATGCTTTACACTTTCATCTAATTTTCCATGTAATCTAAAATATGTAAATATTATTTTCTTAGATTTTTATTTTAATATTATAAAATAATTGTTCTTTTCTTCCTCAGTATTTATCAAGTCATAGGAAGAACCTATTTGTTAGACTTTGAGATATAGCTATAAGTTGAGACAAGTTGTTCCCTAGATATAGATTTTTAAAAAATGTTTTCTTCAAGCTCATAATCTACTGAGTGATGGATCATGTGCTGATAGGATGAGATTAAATTGATATCATGTCAACACATTATGCCTCATCTTACATTTGCTGAAGAAGTCAGACCTATTGGTCCTTGAAAAATATGTGATACATTTACTGGGAGACATTTATATGGGCCAGACATATCAATTCAGTTATAAAACGTGGGGTTTCTGACCATCATACGGCATACGGAGAGATTACTAACTTGTCTCACACTGGTTTCCATTATTTTGACTGATACACTAGACACGGTAATTCACTGTGTTTATATTTTTGTCAGGTGAGACCCATATCAATATTCCCAACTTTTGAAATTTAACTGAAACAAGACAAATAATTCTGTACATATGTAAAATACGAGCTATTCATGCTCTCCAGATTTGGAAAAGTCATCTGGGCACCTTTCTGTCTTTTGGCAAAAATCCCTTAAATCAGAAGTTAAATGGAAAAACAGTAGTGTAGGAAGGCTCTTTTAGATGTGCAAATTCAGTTGTTTCAATCTGTGCCTCTGGGTTTGCCAGATTTGAAGGATGCAACAAGCAGTGTAGACTCTGTTCCTCCCCGCTGCTTCAACCTGAGAGAATCCATCTTATGTTCAGGAGATGATCACAGACAGATAACGATTTGGGAGGGGAAAAGACTTGAATGCTTAAAAACCAGTGTGAGAAATAACTCATGAAATCGTATAGCCTTGCTTCCAGGAGAGAAGATGAAACTCTAAGATAAAAAATGAGGTCCCCAATATTACCAGTTTTGTTAGGGTTAGAGATATAAGAAAAATCAAATTCCCTCGACTCCTGATATTACATCCAGCTGTCTTGTAAATTCTAGAGATCTTCAGGTACATTTCCTTTTTAAAAAATCAAAAAGAGGTTTCCATAAAGAAACATTATATACTTAAACTTAGATTTATTTTCTCCAAATAGTATAACTTACTTTGATGTGAGAAGACCAGAACAAAAATATTCTCACAGAGTTTGACTGTCTATATGACCATGTTATTAGAGACTACCTTTTCTTTTAATTGAATAGTTAATTACCATGCATTTATTAATAACTTTTAGAGGTGAAGCAATTCCTTATATCATAAAATAGAATGATGAAGACAACAGTCAATATTTGTGCACCTATGAATGTGGAAACAGACTAAAAACATAGAAAACATACAATATGAGAAAAACGAAATTAAAAGGGTTATAGAGAGTAACTGATAAGCAGCAGAAGTTTTGGAGTAGATCTGAGCAAGGACCTAAGAGAAAAAGCCAGCTAGTATGTAATTGAGGAAGCACCTTCTTTCTAGAGGAAAATGCAAAAGTGATGAAGCAGATATGAGCTTGGTGGGTTTGAACAGCAGAGTAGTGAGGGCACTGAAAGCAAGAAAAGAGTGCCTGGAAGAGAGGGTCGGAGGGGCAGGCAAGCATCCTGATACGCAGGGCCACAGGGGCTTTAGACTTTATTCCAAATTCAATGAAAAGCTATCAAATGATTTCCTGCAAAGTGGTTGATGTGATCTGTTTTAGGCTTTAGAAAAATAATTATAAACTGAAAGGTGGTTCCAGCAACCATTCAGTGAGTGTTGATAGTGGTTTGGAATAAAGGTTTAGAGAAAGAAATGTGGACATGATAGAGATATTTTTGAGGTCACACCAATAAGAACTGTTGATGGACTTTGCAAGATGTATGGCACATTAAATACATTCATTACATGTGTTAACCTATATCTCACCTTACTACTAGGATATACTGTTAAAGTTGACACAAACTTCTAGTCCAAGTCTTGAAAATATTTGAGAAATAATATTGGGCTAAATTTACTCTGCTTATCTCCAACTCTCAGTTTTCATTTTGATTAAATTATTTCAGTTTATAGATTATCTCGCTTGTTTCAAAACTCAGGCCACTGAATAGTTTTGAATGTGTGGCAACCTTTATTCAATTGGGAAGATGGAGATAGTTTACATTAAGCCAATCCAAACAGTTTAAACTTCAATTACAGCTACAAATTTATTTATTTATTTGTTTGTTTGTTTTCGCTGTGGAAGATTCACCCTGAGCTAACATCTGTTGCCAATCCTCCTCTTTCTTTCTTTCTTTTTTTTTTTTGCATGTGAGCTGTCACCAGGCATGGCCACCGGCTAGAGGTGTAGGTCCGCATCCTGAAGCCAACAAAAAGGAGTGTGCCGACCTTAACCACTAAGCCACTGGGGCAGGCTCTCCAAATTTATTTTGACCACTGCCCTGCCAGAGATTTGTGTATACGAAATCACATAGTGTAGTACCTTTCTCCATTGCCAAATTTTGTTGAAATGTTTTCTTCCTCTAACTTTCTTATTTCTCATCCCATTGTCCAAAATGCCATTACCCAGAGAACTACTAATTTTTCTTATTTTATTGTGCATATCAGCTTCCTTCCTTTCAATTTCTCCTTCTGAATTCAGTGTCTGGCCCACTTCATATATTCAAACCTATGGGAGAACTTATATGAACCAAATGGCCATCGACTCCATGGCCATCATGCAGAACAGGCAGATGACCCTGAGGCTGACTTCATTAGGGTTAGACTTTTAACCCATAAAATTAAACAGTAAAATACAAAATTTTCAGAATTGGAAGTCTAAGACACACACACAAAATTAATTTTGGAAAAATTTGTTTTGCTTTGTCTCTTTAAATTTAATATAGAAAATTAAGAAGTAAAATATAAAAGGTCCAGAAATACAAAGTCTATGTTGGGGGGGCAGCTGTCTTTTATTCCAAAAACAAATTTGTACGGGATATTGGAAAGTATAAAATGGACTGCCCATCGTTTCATTTAAAAGATATGTTCATTGTGCAAGAAATAAATGGTTTCAGTACGACTTTTCACTTTTTGATGTTTCACAACTCAAGATCCAAGAAAGTTTGGCCAGGGGTTCCCTCCATGGGTCCATTGTTACACTCTCAGTTTTCACATAAACATAAAGAGAAGTTCTGCTTTGCCTTTCATTACAGTGCCTGAAATCTCTGCATTTTACTGCAATGTAGAGTATCTAGCTGCACCCCAATAATTTGTTAGCACAACATTTAACTTAGTATTGCTAATCCATTTCAAAAGTCAGCTCAGAAGAATATGGAGGTTTTTTTTACATATTGTAAAATCTCCTTCTGGAATAAATCAGAAAAATGTGTACATGGAAAAATCAGTGCTTTACTGCTCTGCTGTTGGATGGTCTTTACCAAATTGTGTTTTGGAAAGTTGTCCTAGATTTGGAAAAGGGAGTACCTTTCACCTCCTACCTTCCTTACCCTTGAATATATAGATTTGGGGATGGAGGTAATAAAGCATGGAAATTATAGTAATAGGAATCATTAATATTGGCAAGAGAAAAGTCTATTTCTCTAATATATGATTTCTCAATGGAGGTGATATTGTCCCCAAAGGGGTGAAAATTGATTCTGGGGGAGGAGAAGCAAAAAAAAAAATCTATCTTACTATTATAGTATAAATCAGAGACATATCTACAGTACATAAAGAGATATACAGTGCATCTGTGTTACTGAAAATTTCATGGGGAAGCAATTAAAAAAAATTGGGAAAATGTGTAATTCTCTCCTTAAGGATGAAATAATGAAAATGAAAGGTGAGAAATACTGTTGTAACAGATGCTTAACCCTCAACAATCTGCAAAACTAAACTTTTAAAGAGTGTAGGCGGGGCCGGCCTGGTGGCTTAGAGGTTAAATGCTCACGATCTGCTACAGGCGGCCCGGGTTCGGATCCCACGGACGCGCGGGTTCTCCAACCATGCTGAGGCGGCATCCCACATACAGCAACTAGAAAGATGTGCAACTATGACATACAACTATCTACTGGGGCTTTGGGGAGAAAAAAGGGGAAAAAAAAAAAAGGAGGAGGATTGGCAATAGATGTTAGCTCAGGGCCTGTCTTCCTCAGCAAAAAGAGGAGGATTGGCATGGATGTTAGCTCAGGGCTGATCTTCCTCATGAAAAAAAAAGAGAATGTAGGAAAACATAAGTCTAAGAAGTCACTTACTCTTGCCAGCAGGTGTGGTTCTAATTACTAGACTGTTCACCCACCTAGTCTGCAGGGCAAACTATTTGTATTACAATAAGAAAGAGCCTTATGAATCCTACTGCTATTTTTACTGGATGGGTTATTTTGAGTGAATCCATTCATTACATTACATAGTATCTTCATGCTGAGGACCTTTGAATGAAACATTGCCCTGGCCTCAATCCTGAGAATAATTATTCTCTTGAGCATCTGTTTGTTGTTTTATGAACCTTATGGAATCTATAACTGACTTCATTTCCGTCTTCACATTAGCTAACACAAAACATAATGAAAAATTGTGCCCAAATACAGAAAGTATAAAAGACTTGAAAACATATATTTGTATTAACCTAATTTGGGTGGATATATCTTGCTTTTTATTTTGCATGTTTTTCTTTGTCTCACTATTTTTGAGTTTACTTGATTTTAAATGAATCATTTTTTTTTATTTTTTTTTTATTTAAGCTAACTTCAATCACTTTTGTAATAGGGAAAGTTTTACTTTTTTATTTTTTATTTCAGAGTTTCTTAATTTACTGTGGACCCTTCCAGAATTAAAATTCCAAGTGAGTACATTCAGAATTATATTTCGTCATTTAATAATGATGTTCTTATTTAAATGTGAACATCACCCTTTATGATTGTTGAGAATGCTCTGTGAGTGTTGTGTGCATGTGTGATAAGTGTGTGTTTGTGCATACAGCCCAATCATTTTTAGGAGAAAGAAACCTAAAGGAATAAAGAAGTTGCATATTCCTCATCCCTTTTTCATTAGAGAACACAGACTGACAAACCAAAAATTAATTAGTCCCCAAATAATGCAAACTCAAACTGTTTTGGAGGACTCTGATTTCAGCCCCATCAGGAGAAGCTCATTGAAGGACTGAGGCACCACGGCTAAAAGTAAAGAGAGGCTTATCAAGAGAAAGACCTCTGTATAAAGAGATTTCTGTTTCTCAGATGTTTCAAGTTAAAATGACCTACACGTGTAACAGCGTCTTAAACTAAACCTGTGAGCTCCAGCATATGGTTACTCTTGCCTGTGCGTTAAAGTGCCTATCTTTGCACCAACAAATGTGATTTAAAGAATTCTCATTGTCACAAGACCCTAACTCCTTAAACACATTGCCTTGAGAAGTGGAGGGCTGTGAGTGGTATGCAAAAGGAGGCAGACATGTAGAAGTTGGAAGTGTTAAAGGAAAAATGAAGGGTCTTCCGTGTCCCTATTACTAGACTAGATTGAAACTTAGCAAAGACACAAGGGTGGTGCTGTGGGGACCAAGCTTCCCCCACCGCCAATCAAACTGGTATTTGGCCAGATGCTTTTATGAACTGTAAATCCATTGATTCTGTCTTAGGATTTTATTTAGCTTGCTTGACTGGTTGTTTCCTTATTTAAAAAAAAAGTTCTTCTAAAATTCTCTTTTAAATTCTCTCATTTAACAAAAGGAAAGTTCTCAATGGATATCAAAATTTCCCAAGAACAAGGATTGCTAATTTATATAGCTATTTTTAGGTTATAAACTAATTAATCAATGATACTGTTCTTTGAGTCATGTGCTCAAACTTAAGAGACAAGATCCTTGCAATTTAGGAGGCATTCTACAGAATCATGTTTTTTTTTTTTTTTTGGTAAGGAAGATTGGCTCTGAGCTAACATCTGTGCCCACCTTCCTCTATTTTATATGTGGGACACCACCACAGCATGGCTTGATGAGTGGTGTTTAGGTCCATGCCCAGGATCCAAACCTGCAAACCTCAGGCCACCAAAGTGGAGTATGGGAACTTAACCATTACGCCACTGAGCTGGCCCACACGGAATCATATTTAATAGTTTGAATTCCTATTAGCTTCCTAATTACATGACTCTTAAAAATCCTCTATTAAAGCAGGAAATAACAACCATGCTTAAGGAAAGGATACACCATAGTTTAGCTCAAATTACATAATGTGTGATATATGTGAGATTTTTTCTAACCTAATTTTAAATAACAGAGTAACATTTTAACTGTGGTTTGAAATTCAATGTGGTAATCATGTTGATGTCACCTTTGAAACAGATTTTTAAGGTATTGCCATTTCAAATTTGTCAACTTGCTGATGTGATTCTCCCTAAATTGGTAGGATACGAAAACTTTGTATTTCTTTTTCCCATTGAGTAATTGATGGCAACTTTTACCTCTATTTTTCTAGTAAAATGTCATATCCCCTTAAACCTTGAAACTATCATTCTAAAAATTCTCCATCATTTTAATGTTTGAAGAAAACCTAAAATTCCATTCATGGAATAGAGTTTTTATGTTATGCAAAGATATAAAATGTTTTAATAGCACCTGTTCTTCCTATTTTATAACTGAAATAAACTCTACTTTGCTATAAAGCCACCTAAAATGTTACCAGGATAATAACATTACTTCTAAATATCACAACCATGAAAAAAGTAGTGATTCTGCAGTTACAATTTATAGTATATAAAAAAAGAGATAATTAAAATATCAGGTGTCTAAGGGTGACTTTGAAGGAAGAAATTTTTAGGCATTACTGTTTGAGGAACTTGTAAGTAGCAATGTATGGGAAATATACCCTCCCATGAAATAGAAAGGGTCTGATACTATGATTCTACAGATTTTCATATGTATATATAATTTTTCTACAGATTTTCACATACATGCATTTACATATATAAATAGATACATATTTAGATAACTAGAATCTGAATTTTATAAATATATAGTAAAATATTCTCAACATGATTTCATTTTAGTTTGAGTTTCCATAGAAGAACAATATATCACAGAATAAGTGTGAAGTTTCAAGACAGACAACCTAAGATCTGACCCTCTATCCATCGCTAAGCCCCTGTCTCTACCTACATCTTATTACAGGGCTGTTGTAAATATTAAATAAGGTAACAGTGTCTCTGACAGTGTCTGCTCATTAACTGCCAGTTTTTCTTTCCCTTCTGTATCAACATTCATTTACTCAAGAAGCTTCTGTCGGAATTCTAGTCTGTAATTTGCACTCTGATAGAACTGATGCATAGAATTTTTCTTCAGTTCTGAAAAAAAGAAAAGAAATAGAGTTCCTTAAAATCTGATTAACTTATGTTACTTACTTATTCGTCAATTGAAAATTTTATGTAGATGAGACAAATATGTAATTTTATATGTCAGTGAGCCAAATTCATACAAAAAAGTTTTATTTGCTGTATAGCTCATCTGGTAGTAATTTGAAAGCAAATAGAAGTTATTCATATTGATAAAAATGTTAAATGCACTTTGTTAGTTTGGGTACCTTCAGAACCAGACTCTAAGTCAAGGATTCAGGTCTCGCAATTGACGGGAGGCGCCAGGGTAAGTGGGGATCCGCGATGCAGGGAAGGAAAGGCAGCAGTAAGGAGTGACCACATAGTGGAATGTGGAGAATAATCCGAATGAGGAACTGAGGTTGGCACAAACACAAGCCTCAGTGTCACCACCAAGGAGTCAGGGAGCTGGTGTTTTCACATCCACTCACCGGGTGGTCAGTGATTGAAGCTTCCCTCGTGGGGAGCACTAACTCCGAACACGTCCAGCCTCCTGAGCAGAGGCACACACACACACATGTGTCTGCAGTGTCTTTCCTCGGTGTGCCTGGTTTCTTAACTGTTTGGGTTCTCCCAGACTAGACACAAGTGGGTCCATACTAAATGAATGCATAGGAGTACACTGAAGGAAAACTGCACAGCTTCTCCGCGTAGCTTAATAAAGAGGATTACTGATGCTTCTCTTTATTTATCTTCTTTAAGGTCAGACTGATATGTACTATACAACTCTACAATACTGGGAATTGCGGAGTCTACAATTAGGGAAACATCTTGTGTATTTTTAAAATTATGCCTAATTTTATCAAATCTAACCCTACCAGAAAGTTAGACGATACATGAAAGAAATAATTGATAAGCTGACTTCATTAAAATTAAAAGCTCTGCTCTGTGAAAGCCAATGTTGAGAGAATGAGAAGATAATCCACAGACTGAGAGAAAATACTTGCAAAAAGAATCAGATAGGGCCGGCCCCCATGGCTTAGCGGTTAAGTGCGCGTGCTCAACTACTGGCGGCCCGGGTTTGGGGTCGGGTGCGGATCCCGGGTGCGCACCGACACACCGCTTCTCCGCCCATGCTGAGGCCGCATCCCACATACGGCAGCTAGAAGGATGTGCAGCTATGACATACAACTATCTACTGGGGCTTTGGGGAGAAAAGTAAATAAATAAAATTAAAAAAAAAAAAAAGAATCCGATAAAGGACTGTCATCTGAAACATACAAAAAACTCTAAAAACTCAACAATAAGAAAACAAACATCCTGATTATAAAATGGGCCAAAGATCTTAAGAGACAACTCAGCAAAGTAGACATACAGGTGGCAAATAAGCATATGAAAAGATGCTCCACGTCCTATGTCATCAGGAAAATGCGAATTAAGACAGCAATGAGATACCAATACACACCTATCAGAATGCCCAAATTCCAAAACACTGACAACACCAATTGCTAACAAGGATGTGGAGCAACAGGAACTCTCACACATTGCTGGTGGGAATGTAAACTGGTACAGCCACTTTGGAAGACAGTTTGGCGGTGTCTTACAAAAGTAAACATACTCTTACCATATGATCCAGCAATCTCACTCCTTGATATGTACACAAAGGAGTTGAAAATTTATGTCCACACAAAATCTTGCACATGAATATTTGTAACAGCTTTATTCATAATTATCAAAACTTAGAAGCAACCAAGATGTCCTTCAGTAGGTGAATGGATAAACAAACTGTGGTACACCCAGACAATGGAATATTATTCAGTGCTAAAAAGAAATGAGCTATGAAGCCAAGAAAAGACATGAAGGATCCTTAAGTGCACATTACTAAGTGAAATGACCAATTTGAAAAGGCCACACATACTGTATGATTACAACTATATGACTTTCTAGAAAAGGAAAAACTATGGAGACAATAAAAAGATCAGTGGTTGCCAGAGGTGGGAGGGAGGAGGAGTGATGAATAATAGACAGAGCAGAGAGGATTTTTAACGCAGTGAAAAATACACTATATGATATTATAATGATGAATATATGCTGTTATACATTTGTCCAAACACATAGAATGTACAGCACCAAGACTGAAGCCTAAGGTAAACTATGGACTTTGGCTGTTTATGATCTATCAGTGTAGGTTCATCCTCAGCAAAAAAAAAAAAAAAAAAAAAAAAAAAAAGTACCATTCTGATGAGTGATGTTGATAATGGGGCAGGTCAGGCGTGTATGGGGGCAGGGGATGTGAGGGAAATCTCTGTACCTTCCTCTCAATTCTGTTACAAATCTGAAACTGATCTAAAAAACGTCTTTATTAAAAAAAAACTTTTTATATTCCTAAAGATCAGGATTCATAAGGGAAATATAACATTTATGGTACTTTCATTGTTAATTACACAGTAACCATCTTCATGCAGATGTAAAGTGAAACAAAAGGAACAGAAAAACAATGAGACATTAAACACACCAGTCTCTGGCCTAGACAGGTCACCTAAAAATAAATAAATAAGGATACGGAAAATCAAAACCAATAAGCTACACCTATTGTCACACATCTCAAATTTTAAAACTGCAATAATGGGCAATATACTACTTGAATGTGCATAGAAAATTTAAGAAAATTGACCCTATACAGACACACACACATTTCATAAAGTTGAAATAGTACAAAGTTGTCTTGTAATAAAGCAATAATACTAGAAATTGTTAACAAAAGCAAAAAAATCATGAAAGTTTTTTACCTGGAAATTGAAAAGCCTTTTATTTAAAAAAGTTTTGAGTGACAGAAAAAATACAAAGAAAGAAAATCATTCATTATATGAGTTTTCAAATCCCTTAAGGAGTAGTAGGTTGTGCAGTGTTCTCTTAAAATTTTTATTTTCCGATATACAAATTTAATAGATTTTTTTTCCTAGTTCAAATTTTAAAATTCATGTGTTCTCTTTGTGATCCTGTTGGAAACAATGGCAAGAAATTAATCTCTTTTCTAAAGAATGAGTTTGTTAAACTTATCAATTCTATTATATCTATGTTTTCTAACTGATTAATTTAGGACTTGGCTTTATTACTTTATTCTTCTAGCTTTTGATCAAAGAGGAAATAAAACTGCAATTACAGAATATTTTAGGATCTGTAATCAAAGGAAATTTATGCAATTCATTTTTCCATTATTAAACAACTACATGTAATTTACAAGAAAAATATCTCAAACATAAGGATACAGCAAGGGGAAAATAAAAAGATAGAATCAGTTATGATGTGTACATAATAAACATAAAAACCTGACATATTAATATCAGGCATAGCAGATATTAGGCAAAATAAATTATGAGATAAAAAGTTCACTTTCTAATGTGAACAAGAAGATACATAAATTAAAATTTAACAGATATACAGGAAGAAATAATAAAGCCAAAATCATACTGGGAGAATATAACATATCTTTGTAAGATAGAGTAATCTGCCTCAATAAGGAGTAACCTTGAACCCTCTCAATGGTAATAGCCATCAAGACCAGAACATAAACCATTCGATGCCTCAAAACTAACACATCAGAATCCTTATTCCCTCTTCCATTATTTTCTGGACTGAAGCCCACTTCATTTTATTGTCATTATTTGCAAATTTGTGACAATTGTTTTTAATTTGAAATATTTAAGAGGATCTTTTCAGAATGATTTTCTTTATATTAATTTTGCCTGGAACACATGCATGCAAGTATATATTTAATAAATTAGTAAAGCTTTCCCAGTTGAAATGTGCTTGATACAGTACATTTTTCCAACTGAAATCTCTTTTAAGCAAAGAATAGACTTTCATTCTTCATTTGCTATCATTCTTTTAGACATCATATTCATTTTCTTGTCCCTAAAATTTTTACTTTTAAAATAGAAATTCTTTCCCTCAATTTTACTAGTTTAATTTGTTTTCAATATGAATCTTTATTTCTTCTAATTTTAGCAGCTTTGCAACTTTTTTCCTTATCTCAAGAATCTCTCTTTTATTTTACAACTTTAATTCTAACCACTTTCTTTTTTACCAAATCAAAAATCATTTTCTTTCTTGGTTTTCTGGCATAAAAATTATCTTTTGTTTTCTTTACTAAATCATGCTTAAGAGTATCTTGTTTATTTCCATCAACGAAGTTATATTTCTATGTGTGTGTGCGTGCACATGTTATCTCATTTTTTCATGTGTTTTCCTTTTTTGGCAAGTCTCAAGTGAAGATAAATCTATTATGATCTGGACAAAATGGATTTTTTATTCCATATAGATGTCCAGTTTTTCTTCCCTCTGTTTTTTAAAACCATATTCTTTCTCCATTGAACTAAAATTTTCCTGAATCTAAGATCTCCTACTGTATTCTAATTTCTATGGTGGCATAGTCATACAAAGGAAAATTATTTGGCACTAAGAGGAATGAAGTGTGGATGTGTGCTATAACTTGGATGAACGTTGAAAACATTATGCTAGTGAAAGGAGCCAGTCAGAGTAGGCCACGTATTGTATGATCTATTTACACGGGATGTCCAGAATAGACAATTCCATAGAAACAAAAAGTAGATTAATGATTGCCATGAAATGAGGGAGGTGGGGGAGGAAAAGAGAACAACTGCTAACAATAGTGCAAGGCTTCTTTTGGGAGTGATGAAAATCTTCAGAGATTAAATAGTGATGATGGTTACACAGCTGTGATTATACTAAAACTCAGTAAATTGTACACGTTAAAAGGGTGAATTTTATGTTATGTGAATTATATTTCAATGACATTGTGTGTATGTGTGTATATATGTATTTCTATAAAATTATATGATAGATGGAGCAGCAAAATAGGAATGTCAAAACTTACGTCAATTTCTGCAATCTGAAATCACATTTCCTCACAGTTTCCATATCTGAAGACTTTGGAGACTCAGAATCCACCCAACCAAAACGGAGGCTGGGTCTCCTTGTGGAAGGATACTGTAAAACCACCTCACATACACACAATAGAGATTCACCTATTTTCCAAAAAACTTGCAGTCATTTACCAAAGTAACTGTACACTGGAGAAAGGACAATACCCAGACATTTGGAGGGCTGTTACATACAGTATCTTTGCTTACCCAATGTTCCTTCATGGCCCCTTGCCAGAGTATAAGCTTAGAGAGACTAAATCCTGGCCCCAGTCCATCACACAGTGTGTCCACTGGGGCTGTGTCCTACCCTTTGTTATTTCCCTGAACCTCAGCTGGAATGAGATACTTAGCAGCTGGCAGAGGCCACATAATGGCTCTTTGACCTCCTTGAATAATTTTTATAGAGGAGTACAGGTAGAAGTCCTGGTAACTACCTCACTGGCCCTAGCCAAGATTATAAATTAGACACAGTACTACATCCCTGCTGGAATGACACAGATTTGCACTTTCTTTGAAGACAAAGGACACAGGGGAGATGATTCCATCATTTCCACAGTTAATGTGCATGTGTAGTTCCTGCACAAGTCCAATGACTCGTGGTGGACGAGGTGTACTCCTGAAACACTATCTTCAGTGAAACAGATCAACAAATCCTCTGGCGCTTAGCATGCAGTGACTGAACCAGAAAATGTGTTCTTTTCAATCTCCATCATTAAAGAAGATCAAAAAATACCAATTCACTTTTATGTGGGAAGAACTGCAGTACACATTCACCATCTTTGCCTCAGGATCACGGTGACTCCTCTGTTCTCTGACATAATATAGTCCCAGGGGTCTTGATCATACTATTGTTCCTTAGATCTTCAAAGTGGTCTTATATTATTGATATACTGCTATCCAATATTGGATAATAGGAAATAGATTAGTCTACTGAATGCCCTCAGAGGTATGTGTCTGCTACAGCACTGAAGATGAACCTTTAATGTCAAACCACTGAAGATATGCCTCTTCAACCAGCAATCCTGCCACCTGGTTACGTTGAGCTTTTCCTGGGAGTAGACCAGTGGACCAGTAAGTACCATAATGGAGAATGTATTTGATCCTGATTATTTTGAGGAGATAAGAGTTTCTGCAACAGAATGGAGGAAGAGAGTAGTATATGTCTCGAACTCAGGATTCATGGTGGCATCTTTTGCTTCACAGCCTGTGATGACCCTGAATAGAGATTTACAGCAGCGCCAACAGGCAACAAGGATAAGGCAACCAAAGTCTCGGATCTCTCAGGGATGACAGTCTGGGTCACCCCTCCTGGTCAGCATCCTAGATCAGCTGAAGTATTGGGTTAGAGTGAAGGGAAGCTAGTGAAGTTAGTTAGAAAAGGAGGGAGAGGATGAGACAGCTTTGTCAGAGGAGGCTGTAATTTCCTTCAGTGACTCTCTTGAAGAAGTATTTTATAAAGATTTTGCCTGACCACTGCTTCAAAATTTCCTGCAGAGTAGATTTAATTTGGGGCAGAAGAAAATCTGAGTGATGAGTGGGCTGGATTGTGGTTGATGTTTTTGGCTGCCCGACATCACGCCCACTTGACTACCAGCAATCTTGTCCTTTAATGCGTTAGACAGTCCCAAGTGAGCATGAACTAAAGCTGGTAGTGTCTTCCCTCAACTGCTCTGCCCAGATTTAGGATTTAAGCTTTCTGCCACAGGACTTTCTCTGAAGCAGTGAGAATCCACTAGGCTTGAAAGGAGAGTCGTCTGTTCCCTGTGGGAAAGTTGATTCCCTGTGGGGTAATCTTCAAGGAATGTGGATGAAAGCTGGGAGATAAATGCCTCATTTCCACCCTTTCAAAAGACAACTATGGAACCATTCTTTATGTTTCTCTGAGGTCTTAATGAAATGTAACTGGTGGTTTTCATAGGATCAGTCTCCATAGAATAGCCCCCTTTTGCTTTTTCTCCTTTCTTCTCTCACTCTTCATGTCTCTTTCTCCTGCTCCCTAAGATCTTCTTCCAAACACACTGGTTGAATCTAAGTTCCTGTCTTAACTTCTTTCTTAAGCTTGATTAGCCCCCAAACTAATAGCTGGTATTATTTTATAATTATTAACTTTACCATACATTTATATTTTATATATTATTTGAAAGTGAGTTTTATTTCATAATTTTAAAAAGTGTGTCTTTAATATACCGTAATAAGAATTCATTGGAATCACTTAATAAATGTAATGGCATGATTGTATTGCATTTTAAAGTGTACAGTTTGGCTGCAGTGTGAAGAACAAATTAAACGAGGACACAAAGAAATGCAGGAGATAATGAGTGTTATTGAAGTAATTAAGATGAGAGATGAAGGTGATGCGCACACACGCATGAGTACAGTACTGGGGCGATGGAGAGGAAAAGGTGGATGTCTGACAGATTTTGGAGTTAGAATTTTAAGATTTAGTGATGGATTGAATGCCACTTGTAAGTAAAATAGGCTGCTTTTAGAAATAAACCTAACCACCCACATTTCATCCAATTGCATTCCTTAAAATTAGTACAAAATACTTATCATGAGATAAAAATTTTGTTATTCACTGATAGTTAAGGAAAAAAGAGAAATTTTTCCAAAAAATAGAAATGGATCAATTCTGAAATAAAACCAGAAAATTATTTTTTTTGGTAGAGAACTGAGATGGAAGAAAAGAAATGACTCAGGATTTTTATTTATTTATTTATTTTGTAGCAAGGGGAGAATTTTTCCAAACACAAACAAAATCTTAGGCTGAAAAAAATTTAGGGAGTAGTAAATGAATATAAGCAGAAAAAATATATTTCTTAAGCATTAAAATTCAGTTCAAAGATGTTGTCAGGAAAAAGTCCAAATTTGAAAATTTCAATGCATAAGATATTTTCTGAAAGAAAACACATTTTTTAGTAAATTTGGAATACTGGATTAACTTAAAAACTTTGCATGCAATTACTTAATTTGAGTTAATATGTTGATTTCTTTATTCTGAAATACAGTAATTGAACAATCTTTTACACAAAATCATAATAAAGATAATAATGGGAGCTAATTAACACTAATTGAATTCTTACTATATGCTAAGCCTTTTCTCTTAACTTAATATATATTAACTTAATTTTCCCCCAACTATCCCAATAAGATAGATACTATTATTTTTTTCATATATAGATGAGGAAACCAAGGTAGAGAGGGGTTAAGTAACTTCCGAGGGCTACAAAGCAAAAGCGGTAAAAGTAAATATTAAAACAAAGATGCATATCTTTAGAGTCCAGATTCTTAACAAGGTCAAACAAATAAAACAATGTCTTGCCAGTAATTTAAATTTTACAAAATATTATAATTGTTATAGAAAATTATTTTATCTCTTCACGTATCAGATTCTCATTTGCTCACCTTTTAATATTTCTAACATTGGAATATGTATTAAAATGTATGTGAATATTGGAATATGTATTAAAATTGATGTGCCCATTTAATATAGCCTTTCTTTTCTTGAAGAGCTATAATTAAATTTGTGATGCTTCTTACAGTAGATGGCATTTTACAATCAAGAACATATGAAACATATATACTTATTTTAATAATTATAAATAGAACTTGTCATGACTATATTGAAAATATTTTTCAGATAATTTTGTTTACAATGGTCTTTAATTTTAATACCAAATTTAAAACCAAAAATAAATTATTCCATCTATAAAAATTCAGAAAATGAAAAGTACTTTGATATAAATTTTCTATTCTTTTGGTGACTTGTTCATGTATCTATTGCTGACATTAAAAGACATACTATTTTAAAGTAAAAATTCAACCACAACTATAAACCCTTCTGCTAACCAATAGCTCCATCTTCTTTCTCCTATAATTTGTTTCATAAGACTGGCAAAAGATCCAGGTTGAGTTTCAGTGACTTTTATGTACTGAGAACAACTTGCCAATAAAATAAAGCAACTCATGCTTTACCAATTTCAAACGCCTTCTCTGTCTGTAAGCTCTTCCAAAGGACATCCGGGCAGATAACCATGAGTTGTCTGCTTCTGACTCGGCTCCTGGTCAGATGGCTCAGAGGATTTACTCAGAATCTTAACATAATCAAAATTCTACTGAGGTTCCCAAACTTCAGGAAAAAAAAATAGTTACATGGGGTAGGTGAGAATGGCTTTTTAAAGAATAAGCTAACGGTAGATTATGAGCATACCGTCAGCAAAGGAGTCCTAAGTGTCAATGCTGACGTCTTGGCTCTGCCCCCTGAATTTCACCTGAAAAATGGGAATGATAATAAATCTCTTGTTACTTGATGTACTTGTAAAAACAAATATATGGCATAAATAAATTTCAATAGAACTTAGAAATCTGTAACAACCATAAAATTGGTGTATACTGTAGAAATGTGAGTTAGCATCACTTCTAATCTCATTGTTTAACATAGTAATTATTTTAAACTGTATTTACTAAGTTAAATGTGAATGATTATAATTGATATGCTTTAACTGCATGGATTTTATTTTAGCATTGATCCCAATTTAAAATTTCTCTACCCAGAAAAAAATCAGGGACACTGAGAGTTGCTTCTTTGATTACCTGTCCTCATCCACATCATTAAATATATGTATATATATATATATTTTAAATAGACCACAAGATTATGGTATACATTTAATGTTTAGTTACTATGTTACTTTACTGAAATGATCTTTTCCTGATTATAAATTCCCATAAGCCACTCTTTGTTTTATACATTTTCTTATACCTAAGCATTTCTCTTTGGCAATATGGTGCTATGTATATTGCACTCCATTGCTTCTAAATGCTGCTCGCATTGAACTCACTCGTACATATCATCCTTATTTTCCTTGACTTCACTCTCCTTCCCTGAATTGGATCCCACTTGTATCCTAAAACTGTGTATACCATGGTCATTGGCCCCTAGAAGCCTCCAAATTCACCAGAGTCTGTACCCAGGCTGTAATTACATAGGTCCCTAACTTCAGCATCGTAACTATCAATCTTTCCTCTTTTGCACGATGAGGGATTAGGAAACTGTACATGTGAAACTTCACTAATGCAAATGCATACCCCCGGTTTCCTGGCAAAATGCTACTGGAAAGATTATTCCTTCTTTCACCTTCCTTATCCCAAGAACACACACTAAACACAAATGGTTACTTTTACTATACTTCTTATTTTCTTCACTCTAAACATCTCCTGCCATAGTTAAAACTAACAGAGATATGTTTACTTCCACCCAGGGAATCACACAAAAGCACTGATAGTCCCTACCTCAGCTACAGGGACCAGAAAATGAAACAATTAAAAAGTAGAATGGGGTTAGGGGGCATTGTCACTGAAGGGAGCAGTAAAAAAAAGTGTAAAGAAAAGATCATATGCAAGAATTTGAATAATTTGCCATTTGCACACTTATGACTAAAGAAATAAAGAATTATTTACGAATCTTTAAGGTCTACGATGACTGCTACAAAAAAAATAATCCATGGAATTTGACATTAAAAGTTCTCCACAGGATGGCCTCAAATTATTTTACCACTGCTGTACAGAATGACTTTTCATTTCACACTTCTGCCATATGAATTATCTTTAATACACTTACCCTACACTTTTAGTTTGTCTTTGCTCATCTGTTCTTACTGAGGAAATGCCCCTGTCTTCCTATGACCTCTGCATAAGCAAACCGTACCTGCTTTTCAAGGAGTCTTCAATGCTCCCTCCCTCACAGAGCCTCTCCTGACCCCAGGGATGGAACTGATCTCTCTCTCTCCTCTGATTTCCCGATGCACTTTATCTGTTTCGGTTTTGGGCTTATGTTTTTGTGTGGTATTATGCATGAACGTAGATAATATCTAGTTTACATGTTTACTTTTACTTGTTTTTGTCCAATAGCACCTAGCCTAGTGCTTTACATAGGATATTTAGGGGGGAAATGACTACTGACAGGATGGACATATAAAACAGTAATTCAGCGTATTTACTGTATAATGCCGTATGTTCAATAGCAGCATTAAATATGATTTGATGGTTATGGTCAAAATGTGTAAGGACAGATACTCAAGTAAACTTTCCATTCCTAAATTGTAAATGCTATTTCTTAATCTTAATAGTTGGCTTCTCGCAAAAAGGATAAACATCCTTCACACCATATATAGTACAGCATAACTTTCTTAAATTTCTATGATTCTCATAGAAAATTCTTGCTCTTTTTACCCATTTAAAATATTTTTCAAATATTAAATATTGGATAAGGAGTATTTGCACTGCATTATCTCTAAATATATTCAAAATAACAATATTAATCAGTCACATTAAAACTCTATTGATCTCTTTTATATGCTATTTTAAACATTTATATAGTAGGAAAATGAATACGCTGTGCAAGTTACATATGAAAGAGAATCATTTTATACATATTGAACCCGAGTGTTCAGGCTCAAACAGAGAGCAAACTCGGGTGCAGCAACACATGGGTGTGGAAGGAAACCATGGTGATGGGGCTCAGGTTGTAGAAATGCAGAAACTTAGGTGTGTACATTGGAGGAGGGGGTAACCAGCAGACCCAATGTCAATGTTCAAATGCAACTTTCATGTTCAATAAATAGGATATTCAAAAAGGAATTTCTAGACAATGGCAGATCTTCACTTCAGGCAGGTCACCACATATTGTTTGTACAATGCTTATCCATGTAGAACAGGACTGAAGTCAGTGAGGGGGACTGTAAAGATTTAGCCAGTGTATTAGTTATGGACTGAATGTTTATGTCTCCCCGAAATAAATATATCAAAGCCCTAACTCTCAGTGGGGCTATATTTGGTGTAAGGAAGTAATTAAGGTTAAACAAGGCCATGGGGTGGGGCTCTGATCCAACAGGATGAGTGTCCTTATAAAAAGAAGGACAGGAGCACTCTTTCTCTGTCTGTTTCTGTCTCTCTCTCTCACCCCTATCTGTACATCAAGGAAAGGCGTCTGAGGACATAGCCAGAAGGCAGCCCTCTAAAAGCTAGCAAGAAATCTCTCATCAGAAACAGAATTGGCCAGAAACTTGATCTTGGACTTTCTGTCATTTAAGCCACTCAGTCTGTGGTATTCTGGTGTGGTGGCTCAAGTAGATCAACACAAGGACTTTTTGAGGATTTGGAAAACTCAAGGTCATATACATTGTTTCAATATAAAAAGTTATGTAAGAAACATACATTTTAAGGTGATTAAAAATCTATAAGTTTGCAAAAACGGAAAAGTTCATGGAGTGTAAAAAACTTAGATGAGTTTGTAGTTAAAATGATAAAGCGCACTGATTCAAAAATTATAAATTAAGACTTACCGAGTAAGAAAACCAAGGGTTTTCAGAGTCCTTATTGTAGATTTAATTTAGTAAGAATCAAAATATGTTATAGAAAAATAGATCTGTTTTAAATTGGAAATTTTAAAAATATGAAGAAAAGACAGTTAACCAATTGACAAGTCTACTTTTTTCCCCTGTGCATAATGTAGACATTTCCCAGTCACCTGCAGTTAGGTTTGGTTAGATGATTGATTTCCAGTCAAAGAAATGTCGGTAGAGAGAATGAACTATACTTCAAGTTTGGCCTAGAGTTATTCCCAAACACATTTCTCCATTTTTTCACTCCTGTCTGAGTTAATGTAGATTATCCCTTCCAGAGTAACATTTGGAGACGTGTTGAAAATTGTAGAACTTTAAGATGGCAGCAACCTGGGTTCCTGTATCACCCGTTGGAGGAGAACCATGCATTCAGGAAGGCCCACATTGGACTCTTGCATGCACAATACACAAACTTTACTTTTGTAACCTATTAAGATTACAGCCGGCTCTGGTGGTCTAATGGTTAAGATTTGGGGCTCTCACTGCCACAACCTGGGGTTCCTTTCCCGGTCAGGGAACCACACCACCAGTCTGTCATTGTCATACTATGGTGGCTGTGTGTCGCTGTGATGCCGAAAGCTGTGCCTCTGGAATTTCAAAAACCAGCAGCATCACCCATGGTGGATAGGTTTCAGCAGAACTTGCAGACTAAGAAAAAGGACATGGCCACCCACATCTGAAAAAATTGGCCGTGAAAACCCTGTGAATAGCAGTAGAGCATTCTCTGATAGAGTGCAGGAAGGGGAGAGGATGGCCAAAAAAGACCAGGCAGGGTTCTGCTCTGCTGTCCACAAGGTTGCTAGGAGTCAGAATTGACTCAAGGGCACTAACAACAACAATTAAGTTTACAGAGTAAGGCATCTAGCATTATTTTCACTACTTCAGATTGTAATAAAATTGTGTTTGTTTATTTTTAGATAACCCATACCCTGGATTGAGAAAACATCTGAAATATTTTCTCCAGCAACTATGCAGCACTAGAGAGAGATGATGACAGAGCTGATTTTGTTTTATGGTTACTGATTTTTAATCAAAATGGATTTCTAAAATACAGTATTGAATTTGGCTACTCTAGGAAATGAATCTGTATTTTTATGAAAAGCAAACAAGGGAAAGTTTTATTTAAATTACATTTTTACTACTAATTTGATAATATTTCTAAGAAGCAATTGACAACTCTTCCCCCACTACAAGTTAAATTAAAACTATAATTAAGGTCACAGGTTTCTTATTTAAACTGAGTTTAAAAGGCAAAAATGGAAGCAATGTCATTTGTGATCTTTCCCTGTGCTTTATGTGGACTGACTTTACTCAGAGAGATCCCATTAAAGGCTAGACGTTGCCCACATACCTTCCATTTGCTCTCCGTGTTAATACTTTCAGTTTGTTTCTTAAAATGTGTAAACCATTATTTTCCTGGCTGTTAAATGCCAGCTGGTACTGTCAGCTACCATTGTTTCCCAACTGTCTGCCCCGATACCCCACTGCTGCAGGCTGGCTCACAGAGTGTCCTTGAAGCATTTTATCTGACCTCCTTGTTCCATTTTCTCCATTAGTTTAAAATAGGCACTTAGAATATTTGGTTGTCAAAAACATTCTACTTTTTCATTGTATAAGAGTTAATATACAGCTTATGTGGATTGATTCCTAAAAGGGTTTGGGTTACATATTCATCCTGCAGTCTTCAAAGTGTTTGGTTATTACCCTTATCAATAAATTAATTTTCTAACATAAACCCAAATATATGTTTATTTAATTCTAAAACATATATATGTACACAAACATAATGTACATTGTACAACACACCTAAAAATTAAATGAGAATATAAACAAATCATAAATGTATTTTCAAAATACTTTTTATATAAATCAAGATTCCTGTCTTTGCTCATATTAGCAAATATTTGTAACTGGAGTAATAATTATAGTGAGAACAATAATTTTTATTCAATTAGTTTAAATACATGGTTTTAATGAATGCTGTGGGGAAAAAGATTATGTAGGCCATGTGAAAGAAATGCCCTGTTAGCTGTAAATGTCATAATAGACATTTACAATCATATCTACCAATAATGGAAAACTTATGTTATAATTTACCTGGCAAATTTACATCCATTTAAAAATTAATCAGTTATTTTTGAAAAATAATCAGAAGGTACAGCATGTTTATATTTTTAGCAAATGGTTCAAATACACAAAAACTCATCAATCTGTATATTTATAAGAAAGAGCTAGAAACTTCTGTCTCCAATTGCATATTTTATATACGGAAATATATGTTTCTCTACAAAATCATGTAACAATAGAGAAGTGGCCCAAGCTCCTCTTTTTAGTAGCTTTCTCATTAGCCAGAGTTTCCTTTGAACAATTATTACTTTTACATTCATTATTAAAATGTCCACTGTACCTTGAAGAGAAACATTGAGGGTGATTTTTTAAAGTCTAGAAGCGGGAACTCAACATGTATTTGTGAAAGAATAAATGAAATCAAGGCAATGATTTTTCTATTATGCCAAATTGCATTTTTTTCATTCATTCATCTATTGACTCATTAAAAAAATTTTTCACTGTCTACTTGATTCAATGTATTCTGCTATGTCTTTTATCAAGGTATACAGGTAGAATACTCAGATAGTAATAATTCTTGTTAAGGAATCATCTTGTGAAATATGGTTTTTAGGTTTCCCAGAATCATATTTGAATTAAGTTTAGGCACACTTGTTTCCAAAATGGAATGTAAATATAAAAAGTTGTTATTTAAGTGTTAATTTGAAAATACTAAAGATAGTCTCTGTTTGTGGGGCATATACACATGCTTGTATATAAAACTGTAAATACTATATGCTTCATTCAGTTATTTTCTTCCAGATTTACCATATAATTGCAGATATTATTGCCTAAGGACTTTTTAAGAGGAAATATTGTGATTCTAAAATTAGTTATTCTTCTTTATGTTTTGCTTTATATGCTCCAAATTCTTCCATGTTATATGTAGCCTATGATAGAATGTATTCACTGGATTGATTTGGGAATCTAATTTCATACCTACGGAAGAAAAAATTCAGTCTGTGCAGTTCTTGTTCCCAATTTACTAATATAGAGATCTATTCAAATCTGGAACATAAGTATTTTCTTTTCTTTATTACTTTTGTAGCTATGCCTGACATAAGTTCTATCCTATTTAAAATGACTTTCATTCTTCTATGGTTCCATGTTACTTAGGGATTCCATCTTTCTGCCTCTGATCTGTGCTGCTCTGCTGTGGAAAAAGGGCTTACATGCCTCTCTGCCGTTTTGTTAGAGAGAAGCATCCATGAGCTCAGAAGTCACTGAATTTAATCTGCTCTCTGTTGCACTGGCAAATGTCACTCCTTGCCCCACTGGCTCTAACAACCAGACTTCCTCCACATTCTCAGTTCAGAGCAACCAAACTTAGGACGCATAGAGCCATGTACTAAACGGCACTGAGAAGTACAAGAGAAGTGGAATATTCTCTAAATCTGACTTGAAATAACTTATCATTTAGTGAAGAAAGAAAATTAACAATAATTAAAAAACTGCAACACAGTAAATGCAGTATGCAATAAAAATGGCCCTATGTAATAAATAAGCATATATTTCTCTCCATTCTCATTTAGAAACAATATATCTAAGGCATTTTTTTTGTCAGAAATCTCTTGGAGTTCTGTGCAAGATGGTTGATGAATATACGTGTATCAAACACTGATTTCCTTTCATTTGCAGTATCTATGCTTTTTTTTTTTTTTTTTTCAGTTGCATGCCAATACTGTTTGTGTGAGATAGCATATCATTTAAAATGTTAGTTCATGGAAGTTTGTGTTTCCAGCAAGTGCTTTCAATCAAACTGTGTAAAAGTTCACTTAATATATGTGGTTGGCAAAGAATGCTTTGTGTTCTGTGGGTTTCCATATTCAAATGTAATGAGAAGAACGCCACGTGGTGCGTGGCGCCTGAATAGCACCGACCTTTCTCGCAGCGCTCAGAGGGCAGGAGGGGAGAAGCTCAACCTGGTCCTTTGCAAGGATGGGATGTTGTTGTTGCTTTGGTTGTCCCTCCCCCAAGTTTCCAAGGGGTGAAAAAAATAAGACAAGAGAATTAGAAGTAAGAAAAAGAGAAATAAGCCTTGTCTCTTTTTTGCTTCAATTAAGGAAATAAAAAATTGAAGTGTTTTCATCTTCTAAAAAATCCTTTAAAACAAATCAGCTTGTCTTGATGACAGGATAATTTCAAGTATCTCAGAAAAAAAAAAAAGAAAAAGTAGAAAGGCATTTTACCACTCCATCAAATACTGATAGCCTGAGAATAGAGAAAAATAAATGGATAAATGCCCACACAAAGGAAAAACAGAAGGCATGACAGATACTATGTACAAGTCCCTTTGCACTAATATTTAGATTTTTTTTTAAGTTCATCTTTCTACTGAGTTGTATTTTTCTTTTTTTTTTACTTTTTGTTTATTGCAGTACCATTGGTTTATAACATCGTATAAGTGTCCAGCCATTTGTGACAACATGGATGGACATTGAGGGTATTATGCAAAGTGAAATAAGTCAGAAGGAGAAGGTCAAATACCGTATGATTTCCCTCACTAAGTAGTAGATAATAACATTTAGATTTAATTGTTTCTTTCTTTGTCATTTTCAAAAGTCTGTGTGCGTATTCTATATGACCCATTTCACTCTTCCTGTGTTTAAATAGTAGTTCAGTGTCTCTTTTCCGTGCTGAATTGTAAACAGCTTTTGGAGGGGATTGTTTCTTTCTCATGACTGGAATCCCAAGGTCCCTTGCGTGGTATCAAAAATGTGTTCATCTGTCTGTTTCATGTTTCTTTCTAGTCCTCAGATCCTTCAAGTTGAGTTAAAAATCCTCCTTGAGACATTTCCCGTAACTCTTATTCTGTTTCGTTTTGTTTCATTTTACTTTTCAATTTTTATTGTTTTCTTTTTTCACTTCAGCACCAATCCACAATCCTTTCCCTCTTCACTAGAGACTATCTCAATTTCCTCATTTGTAAGACAAGTTAGTGGAAATTAGTAGCTGAATGACACAGTTGATGTAAGATATGGACAGTGAGTATAGTGGACGGTACATAGAGTTTTCTCTAATATTCTACATGCATTTTCTGGGTCATTCTCTTGAATCAAGATATTTCTAAAACAAAAAACAAAGCATTTTAAGGACAAGTTCTTTTAGAGGACATTGGTTCAGAACTTATTAATTAACGTAGAATAGCTAAAATAATATATTTTATGTGATGATATGAGGGAAACATTTTTTAGGACAGGTTTAAAGTCAATTGTAACATAGTAATGGATTCCAAATATTTGTTTACTTCGTATATCCTTTTATTTGTATGAAAAGGTGACTTTAAAGGTAAGGATGAACTCATCTTCTTTCACGTGACTCATTATTATTCCAGGTAACTATTATTCCTATCCTATATCTGATTAATATTGAAAACAAAAGGGTTATTGAAAGACATATGTTACCTTGCTGTACTATAAGTTTCCCAGTAGACTTCTTAGTGCCGTAACCATTTCTTAGTCTTCACCAGTACTGAGTATAACATCTAACTCATGTCAGTAACCAGTAAATGTTTATGTTTTTGAAATTAATAAATTAATGAATGCATAAAGATTAGGCATATTGTTAACTTGATTTATTTTTGTTTTCTAATGTAGAAAAGAAAGGTTCTGAATTTTCCTTAGCTATTTTATCAAATAACTTTTAATCACATAATAAAAGCTAAATGTATTAAATTTTACTATGTAAACTAAAAAAAAAAATCTTGATTGATTTTTTTGATTTAGTTAATTTTACTACATTTATAATAAAAATAAACAATAGGATATTTTGAACTTGAAATTTGCCAATCTGGACAGTAAAGGCTTTAGTAAATTATTTCACTTAGATACAGTGAAGAAAGTGGCATTATTGAGCCCAATTGTTGGAAAGGGGGACGGTAATTTATAGAGGTTTATTTGTCCAAAATCATAGACTTAAAAATTGAAGGAATCTGAATCTGAAACTATACTTAAAAAAAATTATCTAGGGGCCGGCCCGGTGGCGCAAGCGGTTAAGTGCGCGCGCTCCGCTGCGGCGGCCCGGGGTTCGCTGGTTCGGATCCCGGGCATGCACCGACGCACTGCTTGGTAAGCCATGCTGTGGCGGCGTCCCATATAAAGTGGAGGAAGATAGGCACAGATGTTAGCCCAGGGCCGTCTTCCTCAGCAAAAAAGGAGGAGGATTGGCGGATGTTAGCTCAGGGCTGATCTCCTCAAAAAAAAAAAAAAAAAAAAAAATTATCTATAAGGACTGTACTTTCTGCTATACACTTGAAAAATACTGAAACACAAACTCAAATGTAGTTTACTGGCATTTTGTGTTATTTGAAGTCAGAAAAATCAGATAAACCTATGATCAACAGGTTTGATCAATGGATTTGTTTGTGTCCTTTTACTCAGCAGCGTTATTAACAAGGACAGAAAGTAATACTATGATGCATAATCTATAATGAATGCAGATCTTTAATGTGCACTCCACACAATAGCGCTTGGACACTAGAGTGAGGACGAGGTGAATGGACTGCGTAGCGTAATTGGTAAACTGTAGTGTAGGAGTCACCGGCAGCAATCATGTTGCAGAACAGAGGCTGCAATCAGTGCAGTATAAACAACGACTGTAAAACCGCAATGAAAATAACAAGTCTGCTGAGAGACGAGCACTGCTGTCATCTGACTCAAGCACATTTTTTTGACTATTACAAGATTTACTTCTGAAGGTGAAAATCAATTAATAAAATGAAGATTAAAATTGACTCTCACTGGGGCCGGCCCAGCGGCATGGTGGTTGAATTCTCGTGGTAGTTGAGTTTGCGTGCTCCGCTTCGGAAGCCCAGGGTTCGTGGGTTCAGATCCCGGGCTCAGACCTGCACACCACCTCTCGAGCCACTCTGTGGCAGCATGCCACATACAAAATAGAGGAAGATTGGCACAAATGTTAGCTAAGGGACAATCTTCCTCACCAAAAAAAAAGGAAATTGACTCTCACTTAAAATATAAACCATTTATAACAAATGAATTGTTGTGATTCACTGAACTATTCTCGTTAATGATTTTCCCATTTTTGAAAAAATTCTATTTAAATACCATCAATAAAACATAGTAGTGCTAAAATCTTACATTAAAGGCTAGATTTAGGAAACCAGTTGTTTTTGAGGATTTGCAGTGAAAAGCAAATAAGAAAATGTGTTGTTTTTTATAATTTTAATATAATTTTGTATTTTACATCTATTTTTATATGCATATATATGTATGAATATATATTTTTGTGTATATATAATTATGTTCAGTTGAAATTGTTTCTAAGGCATTATTTGACTTATATAAGTGAGAATTCTATATTATTCTAATTCTAATACATTTCAAGTTAAATTAGTTTTCACAGGAAAATAAAAGCCAAGGATAAAGAACTAGAGTTCAAAGATTATCAATATATGTTTTGTCAAAATCTGGTATATTACAAAGCAATTAAGGATAATTTGTGTCTGATGTTCGATAATAAATTTTTGAAACTATAATTTTGGTGGCATTTTAATATCTTGTTCAGGTATTTACCAGCAGCTAAAATATCAACTGAATAACCTATAATAGAAACAGGAATCAAAAATGGAGTTTAAAATTAAGCAATATTTAAGTGGGTCACAATAAAATATGTCACTTCATAAAGGATGTGTATTCATTGATACAAATTGCTAAATCCCAGAGGTCTTAAACAAATTATTTACAAAAGGAATCACAAGAAATATCTGAATAAGTTTACCTCTTAGAAGTTTGCTCAGCTATAAAATGAACAGCAGATTTCAATTTCCTCCCCTGTCATCCCATGAAAAATGAGTTTTATTATGGAAAGTGCTGTAAACCCGAGCTTACCATTTTAAAATGCATGTTTATTTGGCATCCTCAAAATACAGTTTCCACACTTCAAAATACTCATTTTAAAAATGATAATACATTAGTATAACTTGATCCATTCGTGAGTTCAACAAATATTTGCTGAACATACAATTTCACAGCACTGTGCTAGTTTCTGATAATAAAGTTGTATTATTTTCAAAGAATATTTCAAACTTTATGTCTATATGTCCATTTAAACATAAAATATTTAAAAACTATTTACTAGCCTGAACATAAGGACAATTTGATTACAATTTTATCTTAACTCTTTGACTGTTTTTGTAATGAAAAAATACTTCATACTAAGTTTAGAAATATGTACCTGTGTGTAAATTAATTTTTGTATCAATACCTATAGATATAGAGGGCTATATAATCACTTACATTTTAGTATTTTGTAATAGAAATAGAAAATATTCAGAATATTTATACTTTTATTTTCAAAGAAAAAAGAGCAATTTCATGCTGAATATACTAAGCAAATTTTAGATTAATTAAAACAACTTTTCCTGTATTAAGAAACAGCTTTGAAGAATATTGCTTTTATAGATCTTTAAAGAAACCCTTATATAATTTCTATTTTTCCATTATGTTTTTATAATAACATTCTACATATATTTGTTTTATTTTATAGTGTATTTGCAGAATATCGTTCTATATACAGAGCATTTTAACATTAATTTTGTCATTTGATCTTTAAAACAGCCCTGTGACTTGGATGGTACTGATACAACTATTCCAATTTTTCAACCAATGAAGATAACTTGGCCAAGGTCATTGTGCTAAGAGTTAATTAGTTCAAATATCTAAGGGTGGGATGAAAACTAAAGTTTATTTTTCTTAATTTCTACTGGATAGTTATTTTCTTTAAAGCTCTCTCTCTGCCATGCTAACATAATGCATGCATGGGGTGCATACCACTGTACCAGAGCAAACAAAATACAATCTCCATATTCTCCAAACAGATTCAACACAAATAGGTTTCTTTTTTTTTTTAAATTGATATGTAATAGCTTTATACGATTTTTTGTTGTTGTTCTGTCGAAAATTAAACATCTAAAAATTTTATTGAAGGAAACATAGTTTTAGTGGCTGAATTTCCCCAGTATCTGATCAATTTGGTGTATGTATAGATTTGAAGCAAAATTAGGAAAAATGCACATTTGTACACTCTATGTTTCTACAACATTGCTAGGGAGGTTTGGAAGTTGGAAATGAAAAGATTTTGTTAATAAAACATTTATTATTTTCCAAACTGATTTTAAGTGGCAGTGGATTGAAGGGTTTTGGGACTCAGGGACCTAAAAAATCTTCTGATCATGTGGGTTACATCCAGTGATGTGGTAACTAGTTTAATAACAGGCTTTTGGAGATAAGAAGGAGGTGTGAACAAACCCTGATTTGTAGCATTTGCTGATTTCTGGTATTAATACTTCCACCACACTCAGTTTCAAGCTACCAATGTGATGTCATTGAACACAATTGGAAACAGATGTGCACAATCAGCTCTCACAAGCCTGTGCAAGCCAATTGCAGCACCACTGTTTATATCTATGGATATTTGCCATAATAGAAATGAAAAGAGAAATTTAAAAAATAATTATAAATTAATTTATTTTAAAATAAGAATCACCAATCCATTATCCATTCATATAAATAACAGTATTTATGAAAAAATTCTATTTTCCATACAAATAAAACATATTAGAGATAGTAGAATTGTTTTATATTTTCTCATTATTTTACATTTTCTCAAATTTCTTTAATGTGTGACAATAGAAAAAAATCGGATTTTCATATCTGATAAACCATACAATCTGCTGCAACATCACACATTATTTAGCCAGTGAAAAATTGAGGCAAAAAAGACAACATCTTAATATTATTCACGAAAATAGTTGGATCTTGCAAACCTACAGTAAGGGTTTTGAAGACTCACCAGGATCTTTGGATCACACTTTGAACAATTACTGCTCTAGAAAAATAAGTGGAACCAAAAAATGGTCTATGTGAAAATCACCTAAATAAAAGGAAAGCAGGACACCGTGAGCCTGATTTTTCTTCTCTGGGAAATAGAGAGAGAAGGAGCCATGAGATACAATATTAAAGGAGTATTAAAAGGTCATAAAACTGTCCACGCAACCTGTGATCTTCTGAGCATATGAGAAGCTGAAACAAAATGAGCTTTTATAATGTAGGACTTTAAATTATATGTAGGAACAGATCTCTCTCTTCTGTGCCTCCCACGTTTGTAGGAGGCACATTGATTTACAGCAGGAAGTCAGAAAAATTTTAGTGCAGGTACCTTCAACAAAATGATGATGACAAAAATTATCCTTAAAATATATTTTGAGTAAATCTGAAATTTTCCAAGAAAAGATATAATAGCTATAGTCAAGGGGATTAGATAGTTCATTCAGTAGATGATGTGGAATAAAAAGATGAAGATGCACCTGGGAAAATCATTTCTTGTAAAGAAGTTAAACCAATCTACATAAAACAGTTCAGCACAGAACCCACATCTGGGCTTATAATAGGTCTATATAATATTTAAGTACATTTTGACCCTAAAATTCTCGGATGCCATCAATGAAAACAGTCATAGAAATCATTGAAACATTGATCTAGTCAATCAGATCAATAATGATTGGAAGTGACTGTTATGAGTACATGGCAAACAAAAAAAGTTGTGAACATAAGTTTTCACAATTTCTGATTAATTTTGGAGATATAAATCAAAGTTTCATTCTAGGTATTGGCTTGTTTCTTTTTAATGGTCATATTATCTGACCCCCAATTTTATCGTGAAGACACAATGTTCCAATTTGAGGATAGAAATATTTTAGAATTAAATATAAGGTTTTCTATCAATAATTTACAACATAATAAAGCATTATGAATTAATTATAATATTAATAACATGTCATATAAAAATTAATATAATTATTAATTAGAGTAAATACGTTAAGAAAACTACATCATGGCACATAATTGTCAAATTGCTTAGAACCAATGATAAAGGGAAATTTTTCACATCAGCCAGAATGGGTAAAATACATTAGATACAGCAAAACAAAAATAAGAAAGATGGTATTTCTGCTTATAAACAATTTAAATCAGAACATAATGTAACATTTTAAAGTATTAAAGTAAGCAGAAGAAAAGAAATAATAAAGATGAGAGCAGAAATCAAACAAGTAAAAAAGAGAAAACAATAGAAAAAACCAACAAAACAAAAAGATATTGCTTAGAGAGGAACATTAAAACTGACAAAGCTCTAGCAAGAGCGATCTAGAAAAACGGAGAACACACAGATTACCAACTGTAGGAATAAGAGAGGTGGCTTCACAAGACAGTTTGTGGTTACCAAAGAAATATTATGTACAGCTATGTCAATAAATTCAAGAACTTAGATGAAATAGATGTCTTGAAAGACAAAAACTACCAAAGCTAACTCAAGAAGAAATAGATAACCTAAATAGAAATATATCTATTGAAAAAACTGAATTTTTAAACTATTCCCACACAAAAAATTCCAGGGCCAGATGGCTTCATGCTAATTCTGCACATACACTTCTAGAAATTTAAAGAGGAGAAAATACTTCCCCACTCATTCTACAAGACCAGAATTACCTTAATATCCAAAACAAGACAAAGAAATTACAAGAAAAGGAAACTATAGGTTTATACCCATCATAAACATAGATACAAACTTTTCAACAAAATTCTAGCAAATTGAATTTAGCAATCTATAAAAAGGATAATAAGTCTTAACTAAATGGAATTCATCCCTAAAATGCAAAAGTAGTTTGAGATTTGAAATGTAATCAATAGAACTCACTATACAAACTGAAAACAAAAAAGCATACTATCGAAAAATGCAAAAATAGTTGAAAAAATACAATAACCATTTCCATTAAAAATCACAGAAAATTAGGAACAGAACAGAACTCCCTTATTTTCATAAATGTAGATTTATGCAAAATGAATAACTAACAAGATATTTAATGGTGAAAGTGTGAATGCTTCTGTCTAACAGGTGCAAGGGAGATACATTCCTTTCACTGCTTCTATTCAGTGTTGTACTAGAGGCTCTAGCCAGTGCAACAGGTCAAAGAAAAGAAGTAAAAACATATAGAATAGAAAAGAAGAATTCAAAATTGTCTCCATAGAGATAATACATGTAGAAAATACTTCAGAATTTACAAAAAAAGTTATTAAAACTAATAAATTTGCATTTAGCAAAGTTGCAGTCAAGTCAGTCAATATAAAAATTCAATTGTACTTCTCTATGCTAGTAATAAATAATCAGAAATTAAAATATTTAGAAAACATCTAAAATACTTAGGGATAAATCTGACTAAATATGTGCACTATCTGTGCACTGAAACATGCAGACTATTGCTGAGGCAAATTTTAAGAAGATTTAAATAAATGGAGAGATACTGTATTCATTGATTAGGAGACTCAATATTGTTAAGAACTCAGTTCTCTGAAGATTGGTCTACAGGTTCAACACAATCTCAGTCAAAATTGAAGCAGGGTTTTTTGTAGAAATTGACAAGCCAATTCAAATACCCACACAAAAATGCAAAGGTCTTAGAATACCAAAACAATTGTGGGAAAAAAGAACAAAGTTAGATAACTTACACTTTCTGGTTTTAAGAAAAAGCAGTTTCAATAAGACTACATTAAACAAGACAGTGCGATATATGTGTAAAGATTAGATTAATGCTCACTGGAGAAAACAGAGTCCCAGAATAGACCCACACATATGTGGTCAGTTGCTTCCATGGGTTACGCAAGCACAGTACATCTGATCTGCAAATTTTTTTTTTTTACCTGATCATGATTAGCAACTCATACCGCAAGAACTCACATTGTGATGACTGAAGTAATTTATACTGAGAACATGCCATAAAAACTCATTCATCTTCTCCCTAGTTCTTCTGGAATACTCTGTTTTGAAATACTGAATCTCCATGTAACACGTCTGATGACCCTGAAGCTGCTATGCTGGACAAGCCATAGGAGGGTGCTTCGGTAGATGGCTCCAGCTGAGCTCTTGGCTGAAAGCCATTATAAATGGCAAGTGTGGGGACTGAGCCATCTTGGATGTCCCGATCTGGGGAGCTTTCATCACAGCCAACATCTGACTCTAACTGTGTGAGAGAGTCTAAGTGAGAACTTCCAGTCAAACCGTCCCAAAATCCCTATCCCTTGAAATGGTCAGCTAAATGAAATGGTTGCCCTAAACTTCTAAGCTTTAAGGTAATTTATTATGCAGCAAAAGATAGCTGGAATATAGCCTATATTTAATAACTTGCTCTAGAATTATCCTAAGATTTAACCATCTTTTTTCTTTTACTTTTCTCCCTTTTAAAGTGAGAATTTTTATAGCCCTATTTATCATCTAACTTTCTATCATGTATCTTATCTGTAATCTTTTTTCTTTATTTCCTCCAAATAATTTATATATGTATGTATACATATATAATGTATATTATATTATTAATATATTATATATTCCAAATATATATATTCATCTGTGTATCAGGTTGCTATGGGACAACCCTTAAAATCCTTGACAGCTCTTTTGTTAGCTTAGAAGGTCTACAATGTACCCCTTTAAATCTTTCAAAGGTATTTTTAAAAGAACCTAGAGCTACTTCCTTGATTTGGTCTTTATCTTATGATTCCTTACTTTACAAACATTTTGCTTTCAAAAGAATGAAGATGTGAAAGTTTTACTCTCCAAGCAGGCAAACCCTGGCTCTTCTATAATCCCTCGAAAGTCAGCTTGCAATATGTATCCTTTAGTTCCTCTCTCTTGCCACATCTTATCATGTACACCAAACAGAAGACAACTGAAAATTGCAATATTATGCCTAGAAATAGCCTTAGCCATATCCATAAGTCCATTAGATATGTTTTTTCTATCTTCCATGTTACCAACAGGGACAATTTTCTAATTGTTTCACGATTACATAATATGAGACACTGTACTTTTAGCCCTCTATAGTTTCCTTACTAATTTTCTAGCATCTACTGACAGATTTCACAGCATTTTCGAGCCTTTTCTAAGAGTTTCCTTACTGTTTTTCAAGCTTCCACCAACTACCCTTTCCAAATGTTTTAGAATTTTTTGTTACGCAGTGCCCCACTTCCAATTTCCGTATTAGTCAACTTATACTACATAACAAAACACCCTAACACTAAGCAAGTTAAAACACAGACATTTATTATTTTCTCATGATCTGTAGATTTTGGCAGTTCTTCAGGCCTCATCCAAGTCAATCGAGGCTGGATAGTTTAGGGTACCTCAATCACACATCTGTCGGGGTTGTGAGCTGGGATATCTGAGAAGAGTATGACCTCTTGCATTCTCCTAGCCCAGACTTGTTCACACAGGAGAAGAGTTTCCATCAACAGAGAAGGCCTGTACCAGGTAAAAGAACATTTCAAGTCCCGGTGTGTTATATTTGCTATTTATGATTGTCAAAATCGTATCAAAAGCCAATTCCATATTCAAGAGGTGGAGAATCAGATTCCACATTTAAGTGAAAAGAGAGTCAAAGTCATGTTGCATAGGGACAAGGATACAGGCAGGCAGGAACAAATTGGTAGTCATTACTGAAATAATCTAACACAGTTGAAATAGTTGGATCATGTTAAGTTGGGTCCTCTTTGGACTTTTATACACACGAAAAGAGACCTGTTTGCTGAGCGGCTAATAAGTCAAATGTAGTGGACTTCTTTTAGAGGGTTTGCACTGACTGTGTACTTCTTAGTAAAAGAATCCCCTTTGCTATGACACTAGAAGCCATTTATGCATTACACTCACCTACCTACAGATAAAAAGATAAGTGTAAATCTAAGTAGAACCAACTATGTTCTCTTCTTCAACAATCTGTGAGACACCTGAAGAAGGCATAAGACCTGAGTTAGATCAGTGTCAGATGGATGAATGAAGGTTCACAAATTCCATCTGCCTTTTCTTCACTTCTTGATTCTTTACCTGATCAATATTTTCTATTTCTTTGAAGTACTCCAGTGTCCTTTCCATAAATTTGCCCTCAATGTATGTATGCATGTTTGCGTGATTAGAATGGTTTGCAATATCATTCTGAAGCTTACAATTAAGAATATTGTTTAAGGAAGTGACTGAGTCAGGATTCAGAGACAGGTATATCTGATTCCAAAGCTTATGCTCTTTCCACTGAATCCTGTTTCCTCATCACATCGTAATCGGATAAGGGGGAATTGTACCTATTCTCCTCTCCTCTGCATTTCTCCCATGCTTTGCTCCTGAGGCAGAGAGATGAAAGTGGAATTGTAGAAGATTGCTATGATAGAGAAGTTAATCATAATATGTGATAAAGACATGATGGATCAGAATTTATGATCTTGCTCTTACAAAGTTTTTTAGTACCTTATCTTTTAAAAAAAAATCTTCACTTTCTAGCCAACAGCTTCTACTGCCATATTCTCTACTTCTGCCCTCTGTATACAGAGATTCTTCATCACATTTATTAAAATTTGTTTTATTATTAGTATTCTTATCCAATAAAATTACACATTCTTTTTTTTTTTTTTAAGCTGCTACATTCTGTGGAAGTCTAAGCAAAAAATGTACTGGGGAAGATTATTAAGGAAACAGACAGTTAAATTCAATGATGACAGTATCTGGAAAGTTTACTGGGTATACTTTTTAAAAATATATGACCAGGAACCTGTTTCCAAAGCTACAAAAAGCCTTGATATCTGCAGAAAATAACAGGGTAGTTAAAACTCGTTGGGGCACAGTCTTAACATTATAGCTTTACTCAGCCAAATAAATTATTTCAAATAAATTTCGTTTCCAACCCATTGATAAAATAATGAATGCAAAAGTCCCTATACAGTTTGTCACACAAAATAGGTACTTAATTCATATTTCTTTCATTAAGAAGAAAGTAAATTCCTAAACATAGTAAGATAGTAATTAGCTCTATTAATGAAAAAGCTTAAGTTCATGGCACTATTTTTTTTAATAATCTTTAGGATCCTTATCAAACAGATAATTCTCTCCAGCATGAAGATATTATTGAATGAATATCCCTCCCATAGGATGATATAAATCAGTTCTAGACTCATTTCTGCATCCTTAATAACAAATTCCAGCAATGAGATTTTATCTCTCATCAAGAAACATCTTTTAACAATCTCATCTAGGATTTCCTCCAGTTAGCAAAATCAATAATTCCATAAAGCCAATAGTAATTCCAAAAGCCGATAAGGCTCTTCTCTGTCCAATCATCACTGTATCAACGGCTCAACTGCAGCTATTTATGAAACACATCTCTCTGCTAGAGGAGTGCACTAGCATTATCTAGGGGAAAAATCATTGTCCGAAATAGGGTGCTGTGCAAACTACACATTATATCATGTTCTTCAAGACCATCATTATCATCATCATCATCAATCTTACAGCATGTTTTATAAGTACTGGAAAATTAATGTCACTTTCCTTCTAATAAATTCTTTCATCTATATTTCCTATGAATTAAAATGAAGCATTTTCTTTTCACAAACTTGATTCTGTACATTATGTAGAAATCTAATTATACTATAAATAAACAAGATATATACAATAAATAATGTATTTAAATAAGATAACTTAAAACATGAGGGAAGTACAGCTCCTGAACACAGAAAAATCTGGAAGAAATGATGGAGAATTTATTTGCACTTAAAAATATTTAAATCAAGTCTCCAGAGAATATAGATAATATTGAAGTTTATTATTTAATATTTGTAAAACCAAACTTTAACATTTTGGTATAATTACCTGTATTTTTATGAATACTACAGGAATCTATGTTTAATTTCTATATCTACTGCTTGAGGTTTCCTGTGAGGCAAGAATATGTCCACTGCTAACTTCATTCACTCAAACTAATGAATCTCCATTTCTCAGGACGATTGGTACACTGTCATGTGGCTTATTCAAAAATAATTGTAATAGTACTCAGTAGGTTTAGAAATAATTAAAATGGTTCATTATTTCTATGTTACAATATAATGAGTTTTTTAGAAGTGCCTAGAGGATTAGGGATTTATATTGAAAGACTTTGATTAGTTTTCCTGAAATTGAGGAAAAAGGATACTTGTATAAAAGTTGATTATGCTTTTGAAACAGTAACAAGTTTAAGACGCAAATTTGTAATGTATAACATGTTATACATCTTCAATAAAATTATTTGATATTGTGAAACATTCAAGATCTTACTTTACTAAATTATAAAGAGAAACTTTCTTAAATTGTTTTGTATATGAAATACTGTATGAAGAATTAATTTGAGTCAATTTGGTAATCTAACGGAGTAATATTGATTTTAATACAGTTCCTTCATTCATCTGAACCAAATAAAACAGATTTAATATTGAATACTCCATAAAATGTGATAAGCCTAATATGAGCTCTTTCTAAATACTTAGAAATGGATTTCAGATATTCATATACACCAATTCTCATGAATCAGGAATTGTCCAAGACACCGTGCACCACCTTGAAGAAGACATAAAACAGACAATCATTATGAACACTATGATGAAGGGAACCAGACGGGATGGCTGAACATGTAGCAAGGATGTATTTCCCAAGTGTGAGGTGAAATATGGGTGTCAGTGAAACCATATAAGTTATTTCACATTTAATATACCAATAATTTTGAATATTTTTTGAAATAATGTCAAACTTACAGAAGACTAGCAGAGGTAGCACAGAGAGTTTCAAATATCCTTCATTCAGTTTCCTCTAATGTTAAAATCTTACATAACCATACTATAATAAGCAAAACAAAAAAATTAATATTGGCACATACAAAACTACATACTTTATTCAGATTTCCCCAGTTTTTTTCTTATAAACCACTTTATAGAGGTATGATTGACATGTAAAAAGTTGTACATATTTAATGCATATAATTCAATGTGTTTGGAGATAATATACACCCATGAAACCATCGCCACCATTGAGACCATAGATATATTTATCACATCCCAAAGTCTCCTCCCGTCCCCTGTATTGTTATTGTTTTCATTATTATTATTTATTTATGCATGTAGTACAACACTTAACAAAAGATCTACCCTCTTAGTAAATTTCACGTATATAATACAGTATTGTTAGCTATAGGCACTATGCAATAAAATAGATCTCTAGAACTTATTTACTTTGCATAACTGATTTCTTTTCTAGAATCCAATCAAAATCCCATATTGCAGTTAGTTGTCATATCTCCTTAGTTTCCTTCAACCTATGAAAGTTATTCAATCTTTTCTGTTTTATTTATTTAATAGATGAATAATTTTTTTATTGTTTTATTTATTGTGGTAACATTGGTTTATAACATTTCAATCTTTTCTTTCATTTCATGACCAGGACATTTTTGAAGAATACTGACCAGGAATTTTTTAGACTGTCTCTCAAACTGGTTTTCTTTGATACTTTTCATGGTCATGCTGAAATTATGGATTTGGGGGAAAAACACAAGTGAGGTGATGTCCCTCTCTCATGACATCATATCTGGGGATATATGATACTAATGTGTCTTGTTACAAATGATGTTCACCTTGATCACTTGATTAAGGCGGTGTCCACCAAGCTACTGCAGTGTGAATGTCCCCTTTTCCCCTTTCCGTGCCCTATAATTTGTAGAGGCAAGTTGCTACACCGAAACTATGCTCAAGGAGAAGGGAATTCAGCTTCACCTTCTGGAGAGAGGATAATCAAAGAATGTTTGGACATGTGTTAAAACCACCACAATAATTAATAAATATTTGGGGGGAGATATTTTATTTTATGCAAATATCTTGTTTCTCTTTAAAGTTTTACCCATTAATTTTAGCATTCATCAGTGGGTCTTGCCTATGGCAATTATTACAACATCAGTTTTATAATGTCGATCTTTCTATTTCTCTCCTTACTTATACATTCATTTATTGGAACTTTTCTCCAAATGTCTTGTCCTTTCTCCACCATTTATTTATATATTTAATCATTATTAATTTGTATCATTATGGACTCACAGATATTTTACTTTTGGGGTTATAATGACTACTATTCTCTGAATATATTTTTATATGCTTTTATGTTATTTAATTCTGCTATTATTCATTTGGCAACAATAAATGGTTATAATCCACTACCATTTATGAATATACTTTTTATACACACTTTATATTAGCTTATTTCTGCTATTATCCAGGTAGTAAATATTGAAACAAAACTGTAATTAATTTTTCAAATATCCCCTAAATATATAATTTCCACTGTTTATAATATTCATTATGGTTAATACATATAGTAAAAATATTCCTTGCAGGACATTTGGTCCTGTCCAAAATGTCACTAAGACATTTGGTCCACGACAAGATGTCCTTGACATTTCGCCTTGTCGAAAATATCCATGAGCATTTTTAAATCTTTTTTTTTTTTTTTAAGATTTTATTTTTTTTTTATTTATTTTTCCCCCCCAAAGCCCCAGTAGATAGTTGTAGGTCGTAGCTGCACATCCTTCTAGTTGCTGTATGTGGGACGCGGCCTCAGCATGGCTGGAGAAGCAGTGCGTCCGTGCGCGCCCGGGATCCAAACCCGGGCCGCCAGCAGCGGAGCGCACGCACTCAACTGCTAAGCCACGGGGCCGGCCCATGGCAGTTGTTTTATTTATTTATTATTATTTTCTTTTTTTTGTAAGGAGGACCAGCCCTGAGCTAACATCCATGCCAATCCTCCTCTTTTTGCTGAGGAAGATTGGCCCTGGGCTAACATCTCTGCCCATCTTCCTCTACTTTATATGGGATGCCGCCACAGCATGGCTTAACATGCGGTGTATCAGTGCGCACCTGGGATCCGAACCGGCGAACCCCAGGCCGCCGCAGCAGAGCGCGTGCTATCCATGAGCATTTTTGGTCTATGCCAAATGGCTGTGGACAGGACCAAATACCAAGGACCTTTTGGCATGGACCCAATGTCTTCTTGGACATTTTGGACAAGACCAATTGTCTGCTAATCAGAATATTTACAAAACATTTTTAGCCAAATAATCAAATATCAATCATGTTATTCCCTTTAAAAGTCTTCAAATGCAGAGTTTCCTTCTCCTTTCAAAATTTGAATAATACACATATATACATAGTGAAATACTACTCAGCCATAAGAAATGATGAAATCCAGCCATTTGTGACAACATGGATGGACACTGAGGGTATTATGCAAAGTGAAATAAGTCAGAGGGAGAAGGTCAAATACCATATGATCTCACTCATTAAGTAGTAGATAATAACAACAACAAACAAACACATAGAGACAGAGATTGGATTGGTGGTTACCAGAGGGTAAGGGGGGAGGGAGGAGGGCAAAAGGGATAATTAAGCACATGTGTGTGGTGATGGATTGTAATTAGTATTTGGGTGGTGAACATGAGAACATCATGTAATCCATGTAGAAATAGAAGTATAATGATGTACACCTGAAATTATATACAATGTTATAAACCAATGTTACTGCAATAAACAAAAAATTTTAAAAAAAAAGAAAAGAAAAGAAAAAAAAGAAATTTAAATTAAGTAATGTAATACAATAGTCTTGATATTGATCACATTAATCTAATAAACTGGGAAATTCTTCTGCCTAGAATAAATCTTAATATTTGTTTATTTCCTTTGTAGTTCTATTTTTAATCCACAGTTTTGTCTAATATTTCAAATTAACACACTCCCAAGGCAATATGAATTGTTACATAAATCAAACTTGGAAAAAGGCTAGATAATCATCCCCCAAATCAAGAGAATGTGCACTGAAATGCAGGATGGCATCCACTTTCAGAGCATTCTCTCCCCCAGTTACTCCCAGAATTCTTCAGCGTCTATTCCCAGTATCAGAGCGGAGATAGTCAAACCAAAAGTAAACAAATGACTAGTTTCCTTTTCCATAATTCTAAAAAATGTCATATCTAACGATTAAAAAGATAAGATTTGAAACATATTTATAGGGAGTAGATGATGTTAGCATTGTGAAATAACCTATCAAACATGTATTTCTCTTGTAAGCATGATAATGTGTTGGTATTTACAGACCAAACTAACTTCGGGCAGAGAAGTTCACAGAGGATAGCATTTTATTGATTTCATACTATCAAGCGCAGAGAGAATTTGAAATGAATGTGTACATTGTTTATATATATTTTTTCTGGCCTATAATAGTTAATTTGAACTACTGTCAAAAATAACAGGCCATGAACGGGCATTTTGTCCCCTCCCTCTGACAGATTATCTCTCAAAAAGTCTTTCTGAGGCTTGAAATATTTTGTCTTGGAGTTTTTATTGTACACTTATGTGTCTTGCATTTTTTGGTCTGGCTGTCATTCCACATGAAAGATAAACACCTATTCTGAATCCAGTGCTCACAGAGACGCTCTCTGTTCTCCAGAGACGAAGAGACATGGCCCAGCAGGTGTTTCAAGTTTATCAGTTTTATTGCCAACTAAGTTAAAAGGGAAAATATAAATGCCTTTGGTAAGATGTGCCTGATTTTAGAGCGATGTGTTCTCATATAAACATACCTAGATAACTGCTCTCATGGCCATAATTTGTCCAAAATAATGACTATTACATTTTTGTAGGGTTTTTTTTTTTTGCTCTAAGTTTACATGAATAATTCACTAACACTTCTATCAAATACATACAAAATTCAAAAAAATTAAATATAAAACAAAAACTTTATGTGAAAGGTCAACCAAATTTAAGAAGATATTGGAAGTTTAGCCATGGATCATATTTGCTTGAATGTAAATATCACCAGTAGTAATATATGTGGCTTAAGAATATTTGCATATACTATGACAAGAAAGAAAGAGAGAAAGAAAGAAAACCCCTCAATAATGGGAAAAAATAAAAAGCCCACTTTCCACCAAATTTTAGATGGTACAGCTTACATGCCAAAATGGTGAATAACTTAAGTATTTCTGAAATAATTTTAAATCTGTAGGCTTTTTAAACTGTCTTTCAATCATATTTTCCTAGAAAACTAGTAAAAGCTATGGGCTCCCTATCCAAGAAAAAAAAATGTTCTTACCAATATATGCATGGACAAAAATATGTGTACAGTTTTAGAGGTTAGTTCACCCTTAGAAGCCACACATGGATCCAGAGATTTTCTTGTCTTCTACTTATGTTATGTTATGCCACCTTGTTGTAAAGGAATAAAGACAACAAAATATATAGGGAAAACAAAGAAGATATAGAAATAGAAAAAATGAAGGTTTTGGCACTGGTGTTTGGAATACAATATCCACAGAAAATGAGTTTGCTGGGATTTTGAGACTGATATAATCCTCCCTCTAATAAAGTTCAGACTAAATATTATACCCCAGGAAAAAAATGTAGAAAGAAATCAACAGCACACTCTTTTAGGAAGAATGTCACATTCCCTGGATACTTCACTGAGACAATAATGTGAAGTCAAACTAAAGTATTAAAATCACATGGGAACCACTGATTAAAAGGAAAGGATGAAGTAGACTGAAAAACTCTCACTAAAAACTAAAAATATAGCAAACACTACAGTTACAAAAAGCAGGAAAGGAGGTAAAATGTTGCTTAAGTATTCTCTGAATTGACATCGTCAGTGTTATTTATCTTGTATGTATCTTTTGATGATCTATTTTTGTATCAATAAAGCTATGTAATCAATGTACGTTTGATATTTTCACATTAAAAAACAAAGTATAACATAACAAAATACACAAACAAATAATACCACAATAAGATTTCCTCATTGATTACGAGAAAAAATTCGAATTTTTTCAATCCTATGCTAAATCATATTGTTCAAAAATGTATAGGAACACTAATTAATACAGAAGCAAAAGTAGATATGGCTAAAAATAAAATAACAGTATATCCAGAGAAATAAGAAAAAAATAAATAGAAACACAAAATATCAACAGCAATAAAATAGTAAAAACGAATAGTATATTAATACATTCACCATGTATTGAGTTCAACTTCAGATGCCTCCATTATGCATTTTAGTTTGATTCTTCTCAGAATTACAGTGATCTATACAGGTAAATATGAAAATAATTTAGTTTTATCATTCAGAGAAGTACTCAAACAAAACCTTTAGCTCTATAATTTAAACAATTCTAGGTATGCATTTTTTACTTTCATCTTCCTACAGATTTAAAAATATACTTTTTGCACAGAATTGTTCTTCATGGATTTTTCTGGTTGCTTAGACAATCTACTGATCTCTCCAGGTCTACTCCTACTACTCTGCTCAAACTTCAACTGACTCAAAGTAATAGCTGTTTGAATCACCTCTTTAATATTTATTTCTGTTTTATTCCCTCCTCATACATTATAGTAGTCTTTACATTTTTATTTTATTTTTTTTTTGAGGAAGATTAGCCCTGGGCTAACATCTGTTGCCAATCCTCCTTTTTTTAGCTGAGAAAGATGGGCCCTGGGCTAACATCTGTGCCCATCTTCCTCTACTTTATGTGTGGGGCACCTGCCACAGCATGACTTTTGATAAGCAGTGCGTAGGTCCACGCCGGAGATCCAAACCTGCAAACCCCAGGTGGCCTAAGTGGAGCGTGTGAACTTAACTGCTATGCCACCAGGCTGGTCCCATAGTAGGCTTCACTTTTGATATTCTTATCCACAAACTGAACCCACTTGACACTGTACAGAGGCCACCAAAGCTGAATCCTGGCTGAACCGCACCCTGACTCTGTTCTAGCCCTGGACAATTAGCAGAAAATTACCAAAGTATGTTTCACTGAAACACATTTTACTAAATGACCAATTGACTCAAAGCCCATTTGCCCGAAGAAAATTTCCTTAATGAACCATTCTCCAAATGAACATTCACTGAATTATTGACCTTTGTTCCTTGAGTTTTTGGTTCGCCATAGCTGCAGCTGCTCTGCAACAGCCTTTCAAGGACCATTAGCCCAGTTGGGTGACTCTCAGATTTGTGTTTTCCGTGTTGGAATGCTCAGGTTGACGTGTGAACAGTGGGCTGTTCTCGCTCTCTCTCTTTTTTTTTTCCTTCTTTTTCTTTCATTCTTGTTGAAATATAATTGATATATAACATTGTGTAAGTGTAAGGTGTACAATGTGACGATTCAATACTTGCATATACTGCAATAAATTTACGACAATAGGGTTAGTTCACACATTCTTCACATCACACAATTACCATTTTGTTGTTGTTATGGTGAGAATATTTAAAATCTACTCTCATAGCAACTTTAAAGTACACAACTCAGTATTGCTAATTATAGTCACCATGCTGTACATTAGATCCCTGGACATTATTCCTCGTATAACTGGAACTTTGTACCCTTTGACCAACATCTCCTCATTTTCCCCATGCCCTAGCTGTCGGCAAACACCGTTCTACTCTGTGCTTCTGTGAGTTCGGCTTTTTTAGATTCCACATATAAGTGAGATCATACAGTATTTGTATTTCTACATCTGAGTTATTTCATTCAGTATAATGCCCTCAAGTCCCATCCATGTTGTTGCAAATAGTAAGATTTACTTCTTTTTAATGGCTGAATAATATTCCACTGTGTGTATTTGTGTGTGTGTATACCACATTTTCTTTATCCGTTCAAACTGTCATTGGAAACTTAGGTTGTTTCTATGTCTTGGCTATGGTCAATAATGCTGTAATGCAAATAATGGCCATAGGAGTGCCAATATCTCTTCAAGATTCTAATTTCATTTCCTTTGGATATACATCCAGAAGCAGGATTGCTGGATCATATGGTAGCTCTATTTTTAATTTTTTGAGGAACCTACCAACAGTGCACAAGGGTTCCGTTTTCTCAACATCCTCACCAGCACATATTTCTTGTCTTTTTGATAATACTTATTCTAAAAGATGTGAGGTGATATCTCATTATGATTTTGATTTGCATTCCCCGACGATTAGTGATGTTGAGCACCTTTTCATGTACCTGTTGACCATTTGTACATCTTCCTTGGAAAATGTCCATTCATGTCCTTTGCCCATTTTTTAATCAGATTATTTGTTTTTTTGCAATTGAGTTGCATGAGTTATTCATATATTTTGGAAATTAACCTCTTATCAGATATATGGTTTGCAAATATTTTATCCCATTCTGTAGGTTGTCTTTTAGTTTATTGGTGGTTTCCTTTGCTGTACAGAAGTTTTTTAGCTTGATGTAGTCCCCATTGTTGCTTTTGATGCTTGTGCTTTTAGTGTCATATCCAAAAAATCCTTGCCAAGACCAATGTCAAGGAGCTTTTTCCCTATGTTTTCTTCTAGGAGTTCTATGATTTCAGGTCTTACATTTAAGTCCTTAATCAATTTCAAGTTAATTTTTGTACTGTAATTTATAATAAATATACATTTTGATATATATTTATTTGATACTGTAATTTATAATAAATATATATTTTGGTCTTTGTCCACTGTTCCTGGCTCACAGCTCCCTAAACTTTTGGAATTTCCTAAGTAATAGAACCATGGAAATGTCTTTTGTTATAATATTTGGTCTCTGGTCCTCAGTTACTGAAATCACTGCAGAACGGTAAAGGTGAGAGGATGACTTGTTATTCATAATGAGCCCCTTTCAACCATAAATGAGCTTATGTTAATGAAGTGACTTTTGGAAGTCCCCTAAAGATGTGAGGGCTTGTTACCAGGGGAACCAACCTTCAATAGAGAGTTGGAATTTCAATTCCATTCCCTGATTTCCAAGGATGTGAGAGGGGCTAGAGTATAAGTCAATCACCAACGGCTGATGATTTACTCAATCATGCCTATGTAATGAAGCCTCCATAAAAACCCAAAAGTACAGGATTTGGAGAGCTTCCAGGTTGGTGAACCAGAGTGATTTCACATGCCACCATACCAGGCCCCAAAGTCCATGGTGACAGAATCTCCTTTGTTTGGGACCTCAGCCTATGTAACTCTTCATCTGGCTAATAATTCATATGCTTTAATATCCTTTATAATAAACTAGTAATCTAGTGAGTAAACTAGTAATCTGAGTTCTGTGCGCTGCTCCAGCAAATTAATCAAACCCAAAGAGGGGGTTGTGGCAACGTCTGATTTACAGCCAGTTGGTCAGAAGCACAGGTAACAAAATGGACTTGAGATTGGCATCTGAAGTGGGAGCAGTCTTGTTGGATTGAGCTCTTAAAGTGTGGAATCTGATGTTATTTCCAGGTAAATAGCGTCGGAATTGAGCTGAATTATAGGACACCCAGCTGGTATCAGAGAATTGCTTGGTAGTTTGGGGAAGAAACTTACACACTAGTGATTGGAACTGGGTGCAGAATCATTAGTGGTGTAAGGTAGGGGCCCAATTTCATCCTTTTGCATGTAAATATCCAGTTTTCCTAATATCATTTATTGAAGAGACTATCCTTTCCCCGTTGAGTATTCTTGGCTGCCTTGTCAAATATTAGCTGAATGTATATATGTGGGTTTATTTCTAGACTATCTAGTATGTCCCATTGGTCTGTGTGTCTGTTTTTATGCCAGCACCATACTGTTTTGATTACTATAGCTTTGTAGCATAGTGTGAAATCAGGAAGTGTGATGTCTCCTGTTCTTTGTTCTTTCTCAAGATTGATTTGGCTATTCGGGGTCTTTTATGGTTCCATACAAATATGAGGATTGTTTTTTTCTATTTCTGTGAAGAAATGTCATGGGAATTTTGATAAGGATTGCATTGAATCTACATGTGATTTTGAGTAGTATGGACATTTTAACAATATTAACTCTTCTGATTCATGAACACTGGATATTTTTCCATTTATTCATGTCTTCAAATTCTTTCATCAATGTCTTAATAGTTTTGGTGTATAGATCTTTCACTTCCTTGGTTAAATTTATTCCTAAGTGTTTTATTTTTTTTGATGCTATTATAAATGGGATTCTTTTATTTCTTTTTCAGATGGTTTATTGTTAGTGTATAGAAACACAGTTGATTTTTGTATGTTGATTTTGTGTAATGCAACTTTACTGAATTTGTTGACTAGTTCTAACAGTTTTATGGCGAAGTCTTTACGATTTTCTATATACAAAATCATGTCATCAGAAAACAGAAGCAATTTTACTTCTTCCTTTCCAATTTGGATGCATTTTATTTCTTTTTTTCTTGCCTAATTTCTCTGGCTAGGACTTCCAGTACCTATGTCGAATAAAAGTGGTAATAGTGGGCACCTTTGAATTTTCCTGATCGTAAAGGAAAAGCTTTCAACCTTTCACCATTAAGTATGATGTTAGCTATGGGCTTGGCATATATACCCTTTATCATGTTGAGGTATGTTCCTTCTATACCCACTTTGTTTAACATTTCTATTACTAAAGGATGTTGAATTTCGTAAATACTTTTTCTGTATCTATTGAGATGATCATATGATTTATAGCTATTATTCTATTAATATGAGGTACCACATTTATTGATTTGCATATGTTGAACCATCCCTGCACCCCAGGGAAAAATCCCACTTGATTATGACTGTCTTCATGTGCTGCTGAATTTGGTTTGCTAGTATTATGTTAACAATTTTTCATCTATATTCATTAGAGATATTGGCTTGTAAGTTTCTTTCTTTTTTATTTTTCCAGGTTGGGGATCAGAGAAATGCTGGTTTCATAAAACAAATTTGGGAGTGTTCCCTCCTTTTCAATTTTTGGAAGAGTTGGAGAAGGACTGGCAATAATTTTTAAATGTTTGGTAGAATTCACCTGTGAAGTCATCCGGTCCTGAGCTTTTCTTTGTTGGGAGGTTTTTGATTATTGCTTCAATCTCCTTAGTTGTTATTGGTCTGTTTATATTTTCTATTTCTTCGTGATTCAGTCTTGGTAAGTTATATGTTTCTAGGAATATATCCACTTCTTTCAGATTGTCCAATTTGCTGGCATACAGTTGTTCATAGTAGTATCTTATGATCCTTTATATTTTTGGACTGTCAGACGTAAAACACTGGACTTGCATTATACTTTAGACCAAATGGACCTAACAGATCTAACAGACGTATATATAACATTCCATCCAATAACAGCAGAATACACGTTCTTCTCAAACACACATGAAATATTCTCAAAGATCAAACATCTGTCAGTTCACAAATCAAGTCTTAGAAAATTTAAAAAGACTGAAATGATACCAATTATCTTTCGTGACCATAATGATATGAAATTAGAAGTCAATAACATGATGAAAACTGGAAAATTCACAAATATGTGTAAATCAAACAACACATTCCTGAACAACCAATGCATCAAAGAATAAATCAAAAGGGACATCAAAAAATATCTTGAAACAAATGAGAATGGAAACACAACATATGAAAACATACGGGATGCAGGAAAGCAGTTCTAAGCGGGACATTTATAGCACTAAATGCCTACATCAAGAAAAAAGGAAGATGGCAAATAAACAATCTAATATTACATCTCAGGGAACTAGAAAAAGATGAACAACTAAGTCCAAAGTCAGCAAAGGAGGATATAACAAAGATGAGAGCAGAAATAAATGAAACAGATAAAAAAACAATAGGAAAGATCAATGAAACTAAGTTGGTTTTTTGAAAAGATAAACAAAATTGACAAACCATTAGCTAGACTTACCAAGACAAAAAGAGAGAGTACTCACATAAATAAAATTACAAATGAAAGAAGAGACATTACCATTGTTTGTGCTCTCTTAAGCTCTACCCTTCCACCTGCCCTCGTACTGACCTCTGCTTGTTCTCAAGCATCTCCCCAGCCCCAGTCTTTCTCCTGCTCCCACCATCTTTCTGCTCCTGCAGAAAATCCATCTTTAATGGATTGACCTAGAACTGGAACAGAGTAGAAAATGTTGTTACGAAAGTGAGTAGCCTTGAAAAGTAGAGACTATTTAAAATGGCGTGAACTTTTCTCCAAGACTCTTTCATTTTCTTTCCTTGTAGCATCAGAGGCTGCATAAATCTGACATTAACTTCTCAAATCTAGACATCAATTGCCATTAGGCAGAAGTGTCACCCTACACCTTGGAGAGAGAGGTCCACTTTGGTACACTTTGCAAGCAGTGGGGGTTTAAGCCTCTTGAATACTTAAGAAAATTTTCTGGGGCATTGTCATAAGAAAGGAATATCATAAAATATCCAATAAATCCTGAGTACCAGCATGATCCTATTGCCTGCCAGGTAGCTTTCTAAACCACCTGGCTGCTTTCTTTCTGTACTAATTTCTTGTTTAGCAAGGAGAGCGTCCGTAGCTGTTCTTACACGAAAAAAATAAAAATCATATGTGTTAACATAGGAATCATTGAAAATTTACTACTTAGTAGAAATTTAAATACAGTAAGCATTCTCAAATGTATGTTTTACTTCATGGGTCATCCATAAAACCCAATTATGAAGGTTACTATACATAACCCAAGGTTAGAATAAAATGGATAAATATTGGTAGCATGTTCACCAAACACTTCCTCTATCAGAATAGAAATAATTATGTCTCAACCAAAATATGTTTAGTGTTCTTTTATATCTGATAGAATAGTGCCAACATCAAGAATTCAATATAAGCAAAACATAAAATTTTTAATTAAAAACAGGATCCAGCCCTGTTCTGACGCTGCCTCACTTATCTCATCCTAATTCCAGCCCTAAGTCAAACTATTAAACCCTTCACAAATAAAATATAGATAATAATAGTGCATTCCTCATTAAACTGTTGTTTTCAAATGGCATAATCTATTTAAAGCCATCTGAGACCCAAAAAGTGTAAAAACATTAGATATTATTTTTGTTTTTGTCATTCTTTTTATCACTTTCTCAATCTTTTCTATCCTTAATCTGGTATATTTGAAATTCTGACACTTTCTTCTATGGATATCATCTATGAAAGCAATATACTTTGAACAGTTAAACATGTATGAAGCACCAAGCCCTGTACTTGTTCTATAAAAGTGTCTCAATAAATAATCGTTGAATGAGTAAGTGAGAATGTGAAATAATTTTTGGTGGGAATTCATACTTCAACGATCCCTAGAAAATATCAGCTCCCTAAGTATCTGTTTTCTCAATTGCTGAGACACAATTTTCTATGGATCTTTTGTGTTTCTGCATTTTTTCTGTATGTTTTCCATACAGAGCCATTTTAATAACACTTGTTCTAGGCTATAATTTCAAGGATGCTTGCATACCATGCATCCTTGGAAGATACAGTATCACCCTCCAAAACAAAAGACAGATTTGTTTGCTGACCAGAATGACATTCAAGCAGATTTGCGTGCAGCCACTTTAAAGGATTAGGTTGTTCTTAGCTGTTAGTTCAGGGTTTCTCAACTGTGATGCAAATTCACTGCATGTACCGCATCTGCTAAGTCACTCTGCAACACTCTGTGGGATTTGTAGGGGTAAGTAGAACCCAGGCAAACATGAAGCACATGCTGCTTGTTGTCCTGATTAGTGAAGTCCTTTGTCTCTGGTCTAGTAGTCTCATGTCTTCCATCAGCATCCATGAAACTGTAGCAGCCTAAGTCATTAGCTTGTTAGCAGAGTAACATCTATGATCCTTCAAGGTTCTAGACATCAATAAGCACGTTCTATAGTAAATCATGAAGCATGAGAATGAAAAAGATGCCTAGCTTGATGTGTGGGAACACTGCAACATGAATATCTATTTTCACTGTTAGTGACATTTGGAGTTTCAGCTGAGGAGGGGATATATGTTCATTTATTCATACAATTCATATTTGTTTTATACATTGTAAGCTAAGTGTGTTTCTAGGCTCTCAGGACACTATATTACTCAGGATAGGTAAAAATGAGCCGTGGTAAACAAATTAACACCAAAATATTGGTGGCTAACAAGCAAAAGTAGTGTATCCTTCATTCTACCTCTTTATTTAGGAACCTAGATTAATGAATTCTCTGTTATCTCAACACATGTTCCCCAAGGTAGGTCTTCCAGGAAAGGTGAGGAGTATTTGCTGATTCAGCCCGGAAGTAAAAAATGTCACTTATACCTTTGCCCGGAAGTAATTACATGCTTGCATGTTATACCAGAAAAGCTGTGATCTTTTGTGTGTTCAGGAAGGAGAATACAGGATAAGCTTTGGTGTACCCATAGCAGTATGCCATATTTTGAATAGGAAGAAGATATGCTTTTTGTTTTCAAAACTATGATAGTCTTAATGACGAAGAAAGGGTCAAAAAAAAAAAAAAAACCAGGCAATTATAATACAGAATAATAAGTTCTGTAATAGCTGTGCTCACTGAAAGTGTATAACCCAACTCAGTGTGTGCTTAGGGACATCTTCTTAAAAGAGGAGGCATCTAAGATGAGACACACAAGATCACTAGATATTAACCAGGAGAAACAGAGGTGGAAGATCAACCTAAATTAATAATGCATTTCATTGTTCCAGTATCTCATGCAATTGGCCAGGAACACTTGATATCCACTATTTCTATCTCCTAAGAGAGAAGAGACACATCTCAGACAGTACAAATCCCATATTAAAAGTAGTTTTCATTTGTAAAATATATATACTTAAAAACACATGGAAATTGCAGAACAACTTGAGTATTTTCAATGTGCCTAGCATAGTTTTGATGCAGAACAGCTCATTTGTCATTATTCCTAAAATATACATTCCCCAAGTCTGAAGGACAATTACCTTTCAGGATTCGTGTCAATATTTTTTCATAACAAGCTTAATTTTATAGCAAACCCTAGCATTTATAAAAGCAGACCATATCTCTGTATAGATAGTGGTTGGGGTTCCAACCGTAGCTGCCTGGTAATGGGTAAAGGGGATTGTCTTGGAGTATGGAACTTCCAGCTCAGCCTCGAGACAGTCCATTTCTTGAGATCTGAGAAACTAAAATACTGACATTAAAGTCCTGCCATTTAGCTCAAGACTCAGTGACACTGAAACTTCTCTATCTTTTCCTTCTTTGAGTGGTTTTCAGCATGGAGGATCCGAGCATAAACTGCAACAAGGAGTATGAAAATAAGTTAAAGTTTCTATCATTTAAAAAGTTAAATATGTAAAAATTGATCTGTGGCTAGAACCAATCTAAATATTACTGTTAAATCATTACCACAAATTTCTCACATGACCTTATTTAAGTGTTAAAGTCACTTGAAATGAAAAAGCTATTTTCACAGAATAATTTAGAAAACAGTCAGCAGTTTTGTGTCAGTTTAAAGGGCAAAAATTGTATATACTTTTATAAAAAAGAATTCTGTTTAGAGGTAATTTTAAAATAATCGTTTCGCCTGCCTATTCTAGTTTCCATGGTGTCTACTGGGGCAAAGTGACATGCCAATTCAAAACTGACTTCTAAAGGGCTAAATAAAGAAATGTTCCAAATGAACAATGAGGATTGCTTAGCAAATGATAATTGCTAATGACATTGAACAAACAGGTTAATTGACGTTGGGAATTTGAGACATTTTGTGTGTCATTTTCTGATAAAGGTGATAATATTCCTCATTTTTTCCTTAACAGTATTCACTACCCTGCCATATGGGAGGCAAATTTCCTAGTCTAATTCTCTCCTTCTGTGCACTGAGCTCATTTTCATATCAGATAACTCTAAATGAAGAGAGAGGTCCGTGCCAGACAGTAATGAAATGAAGATCTACTGCTCCTGCAGGAGGGAAAAAAAGAGTAGGAACATTGTTTGCTGTTGGATTTGTTCCTAGTGTTAAGCACAGGCTGCTTTTTTGATACCAAAACACCCAAATTGATGGCAACAATCTCAAAAATTACTTATAATTTGAGCTCTCCCCCTTCCCCAAGCTGTTCCTCTTCTAGTCTCCGCTATTTCTGATACATAACAGACCACTTCCTTCTACCCAACTGCTCAAGCCACAAAACAGTCACTGTCATAGCCTCTAACTCTTTTTTTAACACCTCGTCAATTCTTCACTACATCCTACTGATTTTACCTCCCAATATATTTCAAATCTGGTTCTCTTCACTTCCCTGCACACTAATCTATCTCTTTGCTTATTGCCTTAATACATTAAACAGAGCTGGGCTTCTCTTCCTACCACTAGAAAGAGGAGTTTTAGTGCATATCTGGCAATATCAGTCAGCTTCCAAAACCCCTGTAAGACTTCTGCATTTAACAAAAACATAGGTAATCTATAGCCTGATTTACAATGTCCGGCATCTTTTGCTTTTAATCTGCATTTCTAAGCTTGCCCCTTCCGTTGGTTATTGAAGGCTGTTTTCCACCGTCTTTGCTCGTTTAATTCTTCTGAAACCAAAAGTAATTTCCTCAGTGAGATTTTCACTATCCCTCCCCTCTTTATTATAATTTTCTCTTAGACTCTCATTTTTAAAGTAGTACAAATATTTAATAATTATGAATTTAATTTTCTGGTTCTTGATTAAATATCTTTTTTTCCCACTAGGTTATACAGCATATGTGGGCAGGGACAATAAGTAATTAATTAAACACTTTATATTTATAACATATTCTAGAAACAAGAAAAATATTTATTGAATAAATGAGAAATAATTTTCAAGTGTTTTGTTTTGTTTCTGTATTGTAAACTGCAACCAAGATAAAGAAAGCTGTCAGTCCAATCTATGCTTTTGTACCCAAGTTTTCTATTTAAGTTCAATATCTCTATTACCTTAAAGAACAGACTTTCATGAGCACTTCACTCAAAGAATTCTCTACACTGGTTTTATTAGAAACTATTTATTTTTAATGTTTTTTGAATAGGTAATACATTTACAAGGTTTCAAATATTTTATTTGGCCCAATGAATAGTCTCATGCTCATGCCAGGTCCCCAGCCACTCAGTTCTCCTCTCAGGAGAGAACTCATCTTACTGGTTTCTGGTAGTTGTATCACAGATTTTCTATGCATTTATATGGAAATACTTTTATAATACCTCCCTCTTCTTCCTTTCTCAAATGTTAGCACATATATCTTTATATTCTGTACTTTGACAATCTATAAAGGTGGTGCTAGTGTATATACGTATATTTAATTTTAACTTTTTATTTTAGAAAATTTCAAACATACTCATAGTAGAAGGAAAGTGCAATGGTCTTCCAAGTAACCATTTCCCAGCTCAACACTTATTCATGTTGTGCCATTGTTTTGTTTTATCTAACTCCTCCCACTTGTTGTTGTTGTGTTGCTTTGCTGGAGTATTTTAAAGCAAATCCATGCATCATAACATTTTATTTATCTTTATGCTTATAAATATTTTGGATTGTCTATAAAAATAAGGACATTTTGGGTAACTTTTTGTCAGACTTACAGAGAAGTTTCAAGAATAGTACAAATTCTTCTTTCGTCTTTTAAAGTAAGGGAAACTAATGATAATTGCTGAAGAACAATAAAAACAATCTTGCTATTTTCCAAGCAAAGTACTAAATGTTATCTATTTATTATACTACTTAGCAATGAATATAAATAATTCAGGAATATGCATGTGAAAACTGAAGTTGTATTACTGATTCTTTTATTAGCTGTGCAATTGAACTTCTCTACATCATAATTTCCTCCTACGTAAAATGGGAATAAAATCCTTCTGCACAGACTGGGCACTCATGTTACTCTTTTCTGAGTGGACAGCTTTGAATGGGAAACACGAGGGCACTCACTGAGATTAGCAAATTTCCCATAAATCTGTGCAATGACTGATGCAAACCATATCATCCTCGTGTCTAAGTTTAGATCACACGACCTACCCTGGCCACCTCGCTGGAGCGTTCTAAAGTCTAAATCAGGTGACACAGGGAAAGGTATTTTGTAATTTAAAATGGTAAACATACTTACCTTTTTCAATTATTTCAATTTATGTCTACCCCTGTGTATGCTGATCACAACTTCACTTTTGAGCCTAAAAAACCAATTTTTTATAGAAGTGAGTTTTTTTAATGATTTTCCAAGGTTTGCTAATAGAAGTATATTTATCTTATAATAAAAAGAACTTAATTTTTTTAAAAAAATTGTAATACTTCAAAAATAATGAAATAAAGTGATAAGAATAAATGGCACAATATTCAAGAAGAAAAGCTAAACCTCTCGCTTAATCTTAGTTCTGTGAGAAGGATGCTATGGAATCACATAGTATTGACACTTAAGGGGATTTGGGCTTGGGGATTCTAAGCAGAAAGATGCAGTTTCTAAACTGAGAACAGAAACTTATTTAGGAATAAATCAAGGGTAAGGAAGGAGAAGAAAGAAGCCTTATTGCAACTGGTTGGAATAGCATGTGCAAAGGACTGAAGGCAAATGAAGCGCTAGAATTAGCTGGACCGCAGGTGAGGGCCTTGGAAAAGCAAGATAACTGCTTTTGTACTTTATGTACACAGAGGCATGAAAGAGTATCTCCTACTTGCTACATTGAATACCCTGTTCTGCAATTTTAAAACATGCCTTAATATTGTAGTATCAGTGCTTTGAGAATTAATTATAGTAGCCCCCCTGGGAAAATGTTTAGAAAGATAAAACAAGGAAAGAGAAATGAGCGCCTATCTTTAGATAAGGGTTAAAGACAGGTGAAGGCAGTCGTAGGTGAGAAAAGAAAATGAAGATAAAGTCAAATGTGTAAAAGATTTGTTGTAAGGTGAATAGGACAATGAATATCAGAAATTTTAAAGGTGAGCTGAACTTGAGGCTTCTGCATATGAGCCTGTGTGTGTGCATGTGTGTACATGTGTTAAGGTGGAATACACTCTGTCTAAAGATATAAAGTACATAGGCTAAAATTCAGCTAAAAAAATACAGAAAGCATTATTTCTTTTAATTAAAAATGAATCTTACAGTATGTTTTTAGTAGAAGCCCAGACATATATTTCATTCCATGTGACTTCTTAAATTAGCTAAATGATTTTTTACAAATATATAAGTAACTGGTTTGGGGCAAAATGTTGAACTTCAGATATTAATTTAACCCTGGAATGAGAACAGTTAGATTAAACTAGAGTATTTTCTGGTGCAGTGACTGAGCTGGTAGAGTGATTTAACTTGATTGAACAAATTCATCTCTTACAGATGGCAGAGCTGAAACTGCTTGAAGTCATTTGGGCTGACAGCATTGAGATAGAAAAGATGCTTGAATTTCTACTGTGGAAAATGTGCTATACGCAGAAGCAGCTTTCAAAGCGGTTCAATGAAAAGAAGTTGCTCAGTCAAATTCAGCGAGAGTCTATTCTTTTCAAAGTGACTATACAAAATTAGGGTCATGATCTACAGAATCAATCTATGTCCGAACTGATTTGAGCTAGCTACCTGCTCTAGACAAGCGTCCTGATTGGCTGATTTGAAAGACAGGAATGGAAGATGGCAATTCAGGGATCTTTGTTTCCACTGGTGACTTTCATCCTCAGCAGAGGCTTCTTTCAGAGAAATCCATCGTTGGAAGTGGCATAACATGGACACTAATCAGTCTTCCAAAAGAAGGTGAATTTCCTTAGGGTGTTCTAGTTCACCTCCAAGCTGAAACAGCACTCCTCAGGCCAAACCATCAAACTGCTGTATCATTTAAAGCTTCAGCCTTCAAGTTCATAGCTGTGGCGTGTCCCAAGTATGTCTGAAGTTACCATTTTGTTATCTGCTCTTATGAGTTTTTAATTTGTATGTTTTTCTATGGACTAATATAGGCTCTGCTTACTCAGCAGTACTAAAAAAGATAATCACTTTCTACCAAACCAGAAGTAGCAGGATTATTGAGACAATTCAGACTTAGCATAGCAGGTCTCCACAGCCTAACAGGGTTACCTGTTGACAGCTTACCATACAATTTAAAAGGAACTCTGATCCCATTTTTATGTGTTATATTCAGTGATTTACAACCAAAATTGATACGTGAAAGTACTATGTAAGTTGTAAGTTACCGTACAACATTAATCATTATAACGCTGAGATATCTCATACAAAATCAGTACCCAGTTATCACTTAAATTTTGGTAATTTTTAATTTATTACTTCCAGCTCATTCAGATCACTCTCTATAACCACAATACTAAATGTCATCTATGTGCACACAACTGCCTACTGGGCATCATACAGGTGGTTCAACTGAACATATTCAATTCTGTACAAATTCGATTCATGAGGTTACTCCCTAAATCTGACCTTCCTCCTGTATTCCCCACCCACTCAGCTGCCTGAGGCAGAGTGATTCCCCCAAACTTTCACTTTCACTTCCACCAACATCCAAAATAAATGCCAATTCCTCTTCATTCTACGCCTGACTTAGCTTTCTACTTCATTTACTTACCTCCTTCCACAATCTCATTATTTTATTTCAGGACACCTTCCTTTCTCATCTGGATCATTAAAACATCTTTCTACTTGGTCTCTTCCTCCATGCACCTCTCTCAAACCTTTTCATAAATTAAGAGAGTGATTTTTATAAAATATCAAATTGTGATTCTGTCCTAACATAGCATTTCCATAATTCTCTTTGCCTTACTTTACATTCTCTCAAAAGCAGAACCTGAAACAAGAACGCACATGCAAGTAGCTTATTTGGGAGATTGTCCCAAGAAATAAATGTAAGGGACTGAGGAATAAAGGCAAGGAAGGGAGGTAAGCTAACGAAGATTATGTCAACAAATCTATTACGATGCATGCAGCTGGAGCTGAATCCTCGTGGGAAACTCTGAGACATAATGTAGAAAAAGCTTGGAATTTCCCCAACAGAGCAGTGAAAAAACCTGTTGTTTCAGTTATCTATTACTGTGTAATGAGCCACCAAAAATTTAAAGGCTTAAAGCACCTTTATTTTCTTTTACAATTTTTTGAATCGCTAGGCTCAGTGGGGTGATTTTTCTGCTTTATGTCATTTCCACTGCATCCTATTGGTTAAAGAAAGCTACAAAGCCAGCCTAGATTTGATGATTGGATCTCATAAAGGTGAATATACCAGAGATCTGGTTCATTGGGTGGGTGGGTGTTGGTACCGTTGTAACAGACCAGCATAAGGGGTTATTATTCTCCATACATCACTATTTGATGGTTACTTCTGAGGACATTAACCTCAGGCACTCTGATTTGTCTGGAGAATGCAATGACTTTACTCTGAGACCAAAAAAGAAAAATAAATGCCCTCAGGCAAAGAGTCACTAGTTCTAACAGTATGCACTCTTCAGTGTGTAGAGGAAAATGCTGAGTGGATATGGGAAGTCTACTGATAGTGCCTACAACAAAACTAAAAAAAAAAAAAAAACAAATGCTTAACATGCCTTACAAAACCATTCATAATGTGTTTATCTTTCAAGTTTGATCTCAGTGTGTTGATGGGTTGAACCACTGATAATTCTCTTTTACATAAACTGCTTCTATTTATCATTTCATTATTTTCTTAAGAGGATCACCTTATTTTTCTTCAGCTTTACTAAGATATAATTGAGAAATAAAATTGTAAGATATTTAAACTGTACACTATGATGATTTGATATATGTACACATTGTGAAAGGATTCCTCCCATCTAGTTAACACATCCTTCACCCCATCACCGCACACATTTGTTTATTTGTTTATTTTTGGTGACAACATTTAAGTTCTACCCTCTTTCAAATTTCAGTTCTATTATACAGTATTATCAATATTTTTTAATGTTCATTAAAGTTATAAATGTACAACAAGTTCAACTTGGCTTATAATGCAAAGCAGTAGTCTCCCGCCTCACTCCACCCCACTAGGATTTCTATTCACCACAATATTTTCCAGATCGTTTAGCTATTTTAAAAAATATTTTCATTATATTTCTAAATAATTTAATTATACTATCATTATAAATTTTTAGGTTTTACATATTATTCATTAACTTCTTTGTTTTGCTGAGAAAGATTTGCCCTGAGCTAACATCTGTGCTAATCGTCCTCTATTTTTTTTTTTTTTTTAATACGTGGGTAGCTGCTACAGCATGGCTGCCGACAAGTGGTGTAGTTCTGTGTTCAGGAATCAGTCCTGGACCATCAAAGCAGAGCATGCAGAACTTAACCACTAGGCCACGGGGCCAGCCCCTCGTTAACTTCTTATTATAAAAGATGAGGTACTCTTCCCCCCCCCTCATCTGCCCCTGCGCTAATTTTTGAAAAAATATTCAGTACTTATAATAATTATGGTTCTGTAAATAACACTCACAGCCGTGTCACATATTATGGTTACGTTTCCTTTTTATAAAATCTTGTTTTTTTCCAGAAATGTACATTTTATTTGTTCATTTGCAAATTTTTCATTGTCCCTATGAACTAATTCTCCCCAGAATCATCCATCTCTTTGAAATACACTTAAGCCTATCAGATAATATCTCAATTTTATCTTCTTCAAAATGTCTCTTCTGAAGCTCTTCATCCTCCTGCTCCAATCTTGGCTATGTTCTCTACCAGCCCGCTGCACAGCTCTTGTTCTCAGACTTTTCTTCATCCTCAATCATCCTAAGGATTTGCTTTATCTGTTTTCTGAGTCGGATCCACTATTTCACGGCTCACGTATCTTCTTCTTTATTAGATGCCTCCCTCACTTTGGTGGATCACGTCTCACAGTTTCCAGTCATGCGAGGGAAAGTTAGTTTCCTACAACTAGCATGCCTGAAAATGTCCTTCTAATCTCACCTATGATCAGTAGTTTGTGTGAGTATAATTTCATGTGGAAATAGTTTTTATTTTGAATTTTGAAGATATTTTCATGATTGTCATCTTATTGCTGTTAAGAAAGGCTTTTGGAGTTAATGGCTTTACTGTTGATTAGCATGACTCAGTCTTTTCAGTATCTATAAGTTTTTTCTTTTGTCAGACAGTTTGCCCAAAGAAGAACCTGGCAAATTCTTGCATAGGATTTACAGACCCAGTTGCTAGTGTTCTCAGAGTCAAGTTGGGGAAAGGGTTAGTAGTTCACCACTTACTAAATAGACTTTCACTTAATCCATCCTTTTTAGTGTAGTACCTACACTTCCTTCAGCTGAGCCCAGTTTTCCTGAGTCTCAAATTTACCTTGTTCTTTTGGGTTGGAGGAAGGGAAGTTTCCCAACTTTTCAGGCTGGAAAGAGAATAAGAACTTCTAACTGCTTTATATAGAGACTTTTAACCAAGGGTCTCCTGCTTTCCACCTCGACTGTACTGCTATCTTCTGAGATACCTGTTACTTCTAATTCCTGACTCTTTCTGGGTTCTGTTGTTCACGTTAGCCTGTTTGAGAGTTTCTCCCAACTTCTAGCTTACTTGTCAGCTTTCTCTGGTCTGCTGAGTCTATTACCCCTTGTCTAGCTTTATAATTTTCCAACATTTTTCTTTGCTGTATTCTTCTTCACATTGGTTTATTTTAAACTTCATCTTAGTAAAATAATATATATGTATACCTTCCAGGCTTAGCTGAAGCAATGTTATTCATTCTTAAATTGTGTGGTAATTTGTACAATGTCCTTCAGGAACATTCTCCTTATCTCCGTGACTGAGTTAAGTGTCCCCCTACATGATACATTATCAGACTCTACTGGCCACCTGATTACTTTTCTGTATCCCCAGTTGACTGCAAGCCCTTGGAGAACAGAGAGAGTGTCTTTCCCCCTGTTATATCCTCAGGTCCTGTCACAGTGTCTAGGATAATATAGGCACTCAATAAGTATTTGTTAATTACTGAATGATTATACTATGATGAAAACATTGACCCTCAACGATCTTAATGTGCTCTTCAGTCTATTTATTAGGCCCAGAGCCATTCTCATTGGAAACATCTTGAAATGCAATCAAACCATTTCTTTTTTCAAGCTTTTCCTTAATAAATTGTCACCATTTTCTGTTAACTATTCAAATGTCAACAAACTCACGTTAGTCAATCACTGCTTGTTCAGTGATTGTCTAGTTGAACTAACTACAAAAGGAACTGCCCTCTGAGTTCAGTTTTAGTAAGGGAAATAGGCAAGTACAGAAATAGTGACAATACCATTCAATCATGCTTCCAGTTTTTCATTCATTTAACAGATAAATATTGAAGACATACTCTGTGCCCAGCATTGTTCTAAGTGCTGGAGATACAGTGGCAAAAAAAAAGAAAAAACATACAAAATGCCCACCCTCATGTGACTTATGTTGTAGCAGAGGGAAACAGAAAATAAATAAATACATAATAACTCAGATGACGATAAGTCCTCTAGAGAAATGTATAACAGGTCAAGATACAGAACACGCAGAGGGGAAGGCTTTCTATTCTACGTAGGCTGAGCTGTGAAGGTCTTACTGATGGGGGACATTGATCAGGAGATGAGAGAAGAAAGGACATGAGTTGCGTGGATTTGAGAGGGGAGAACAAGCTAGGTATTGAGAAAGCATGTACAAAGGTGAGCTGGGAACACGTTTGGCTTCTTTTAGGAACAATGGGAAGACTTCTGGCTAGACAGCAGGGGCAGCGGGGTGACTAAAGGATGAGCTCAGAAATGTAATGGGGCCTAACTACATAGATCCTTACAGACAATTTAAAAATTTGGCCTTTTCACTGACTTAAATGAGAAGACGTTGGATGATTTTGAGTGGAGTCAAGACGAGATCCATTTACACTTTGGAAGAAGAACTCTTTCCTCAGTGGTGCAGGCTTGGAAGAGGGGCGTGGTACAGCTGTGGGAAAAGCTTGAAGCCCTGCTCAACCCCAAGGAAAAAGAGCCTCAAGTCATTCAGGGAAAAGAGCAAATGCTGCCAAGCCCAGGACACAGGTAAAATTAGACTTAAAATATGAGCAGATTAGTTAATGCAGGTTCACCCTCTTTCATGTCTCCTTGGAACTCATTTGTCTAAAATTCCCAGCTTTCTGGAGTCCAGGACGGACTCCACTCATGGAACCTAAGAGGCAAGTTTTGCTGATTCCCAAGATATAGAAAACATTTGAAGTTTTAAGGATGGTGGCACAATATTTATCATGATTGCCTACCTTGCACATACATGATATTTTAAGATTTCTACATACTGGTTTCCAGGTTAAAAAAAAGGTAATGACTAAAAATGGTGATAATTATTAAAGACTGCCATAGTCCATTAAGTATAGAAAACATGCATGGAAAATAATAGTTTCCATAGTTGAAATCTGTTATTAAATCTTCCTTTTTCTTCTTCTGGCTAAGAAGTCAAAATTCTTCATTCTTGTGTCTCTATATATTCTTACCCAAACTTTGAAACTTTTCATTATTTTGTAATACTTCTCCTAATCCATGGTATTACATAGGTTGTAGAGTCCAGAACTTAATTCTAGAGATGTTTTAGCAGCGTTTATAAATGCAGGAGAATGATCCAGTCAGTATTAAGTTCTGGGACTTTGAAGACTTGGAGGAGAGCAACTCTATGTGTACTGTATGTGTGTGTCTGTGTTAAACTTTCTTGTATTAACTAACTTTTCATTTGTTATGTTTTATAGGCACCCACTTTTTCCTCATTTTTTACAATGAACTAGGAAATTGAGTATACCTAACAGTAGTAGGGACCAAATAATATTGTTCTGGTTCTTGTGATGTTTTTTGAGAGAATGGGAATTCTCTTAATTCCTTGTTTTCTTATATTCATCAAGCCACCTATTGCTACAAATAGGAACGTACAAAGTGAGCAGTTAATTCTTCTTCACTTAATATGTGTAATTTGTGTAATTAACTGTGGTTTAAAACACATAATAATGGTCTCGTCATTTTCTTAGTGCTGTTGTCTCTGTGTGCACCCACTGATCTTAACAAGCCACCAGAATCGCAGCATTGTGCCCTCGGTACAGATCTACATTACCCTTCCCATTATAGGCCTATTATCTTTGCAACATAAATAAATCTGTTCCCACACAGAAAAGGCCTCTCTAGAATACTAATAATTCCACACAAAAATACCTGATGGAAAACAGTGACACAGAGCAGTGTTCGTGTGTTTACTTTGAGTTTGGTAACAGAAGAGACTGCAGTTTCCAAATGAATTCCCTTATTTTATGACTTACCCTCTGCAGCCAACTCTGTATCCAGGCCAATTTGCTCATCTGGTTTTAGCCTGGTTCAAATAAAGTGCATGCTGTGTTTGATTTCCATATGGGCTACTTAGCTGTGCCCAGAGAAAGCCTCCAACATCCACAAGTTGTATTATAACTGTAGCCAACAGTCTTATAGATATATGCATGTGGTCACAAGGAAATGAGATAAAATATGAGAAAAATAACTAAACTTACTGCATTATTTCTATGTGCCAAGCTCTGTTATAACTGACTTACAGGAAAAAAGCTCGTGTATTCCTTACAGTAGCCATTGGAGACAGATAATATCATTATCCTTGTTTCATATATAAGGAAATGAAGGAACAAAGAAGTGAATTAAATAAACTGTCTCAGGCCATAAGGCTAGTAAGTTGCACAGCTGGGATTTTAACCCAGGCAGTTTGGCTAAGATAGCACAATATAAGTCTTTGGCATATCCCCTACTAATGAGGTCCATGAACCTTCTATACAAAGACCAGGAAAATACTGGCCTTGAAAAACCTATGTCCCTACTCTCCTCCAATTTGACATTTTAAATATTCATTAATATCTTAATCAAAGTGTGTTTAAAAAGAAAAGAAAATACTCCTCAATGTTGCTATTTGGAAAATATATGAGAGATGCTATTTACTAAAATTACACAATCAATTTCAACTTTATGTATCTAAAGAGAGTTGACTATAATCTGAAGTTGCTAGCTCAATGGGATTTGTGTCACCTAAAACATGACAAAAGCAGTAAGTAAGGCTTACATTGCACACTTACTAAGATTTTCCTAAAAAGCCTAATATTAGGATGTATGACAGAATATGCATCATGGAAGTTTTAATAAATACTAGTAACGATTCACATAATAATCCAGTTGGGCATTTTTAGAGTCAGAGAAAGATGGAACATCACAAGGCTACGCTAAAAAATCATCTAGACACACAAACTCACACATATACGTAAATAGGCACACATGTATGTATTAGGCTAAATCGTTTGAAAGTGTAACTCCAACTGCTTCAGCTTGTTTAAGTAAAGGAGGGAATTGTATCGTTTCGCACCTTCAAATCACGTCAAGTCAGATACGAATCTGGCCTTTTGTCTCTGCACGTCTTGCAGAGCAGGGCACTGACTCCCCCTTGTCTTAGACAATCTTGTCAAGGATTTTAGTACAGGGAACAGCCTTGGGAGACAGAAATAATGTCTCCCTCTGGAATAAAGATCAGGTGTGCTTACCAGCATTACAAAATGTCTGGTTTCCTAAGCTTGGGGTTCCTCTTCCATAAAGCAACCTACCTGAATGTAGATGTAAACTGGTCCTCTTCTGTCCCCATACGGGGACCGTGGCTTTGACAAAGGGTGCAAAACTGATGATACTCTGGCCACTGCCATTGCTGTGAGTAATAAACCGGCCTTTATCTCTGACCCAGGAGTCCTGTGTCTTCTATCGGTGTTCCATAAACAGTGGGAGGCTGATGCATTAGCTTACAAATAGGGTAAAGTCTCAGACTCATCACAGTTCTTGACGCTGAATACTAAGAGAGAGTGATTTACTTCACCCAGGTTCAAATATCCAAAAAGTGTCTTGCCCTTCCTTCTCCTCCAAGTTTTACTCATATTTCACCTTCTCAATATGGCAGACACTCCCTTTAAATTTGTAACTTTCTATTCCTCTTCAAAATACCTATCCCTGTTTCCTAATTTATTTTTTTCATAACATTATTCCCTCTTTCTCTCTCTGTATGTGTGTGTGTATATACATTTAAGTAAATTTTTTATTTTAAATTATTTAAAATTTAAATTATTAAGTATAATTAATGTCTACCTCCACATATATTTTATATGTTAGACATATTATCATTTTAATTTTTATGTGTGTTTTCCCACAAAAAAACTGAGCTCTGTAAGAGTGGAATTTTTTTTTTTTCTCTTTTAGTATCTGCTGTGTTCCTAGCGTGGCAAAAATACTCTCTGTCATATAGATGATACTCAAAAATATTTACTGAATAAATGAGTGAATTCTCTATATAAAATCCCAGAGAGTGATTGGACACACGCTCTTCTTAACCCAATCATCGCGCACAAAGAATTAGAAACGTGATCATCTGAGGCTAGATCAGGAAGAACGCAGGTGCCATTATCGAAAGACAAGGTAGAAGTGAGGCCTAGGGGCAAAACCCACAAAAATGAGCCAGCAAGAAAGCAAACAACAAACAGAAAATAGTAGCTCTCAAGTTGGCTCTTGGAATTGAATTTCATAAATGCAATTTTTATTTTTATTTTATTTTTTTATTTATTTCCAAAAAATATCCCAACATCTCATATAAAATAACAGTGCCACAGAAAACTGCAAATATGCTCTTACTCCCCTCAAAGGATGCACCCATGCCTTGCTCCTGTGTATAGATGGCTCCAGTAGAGAAGCCCCGGATGAAGCCCTTCTATTCAGCCACATGTAGATGTGTCACCTTGTGATATGTCCCATGAATCTTGACACGGCTGCCTAATCTACTGACAACAGTGCAAACCTGACTTCTGCTAAAATGACAAGAAGAGTTCCATGAACCTGGATGGGTTACTTCATGTAAGCAGCAAAGCCCATTTCCTGGAAAAATCACAATCAAGTAAGAACTTATCCAGTGCTCAGAATTTGGTCCCCATATTATCAGCCAATCAACATCATTCAAAGACTTTGTTTTCTAAACATGGGACAGAGATTGTTGTTTTCTGCTTTAAAAAAACATACTTCCTTTTCCACCCCTCGCCCCTAGCTCCTGTAGCCTAACCCGGACTTTCTGTTTAACAGAAAGCTTTTCCTCAGCACTCTATCTTTGCACACACAATCTTCATTTTCTTTTGAATGGCAAACTATTACATAAATGACAAAATTGTCCATCTCACAACCAAATGCAATCATAACCACAATAAAATTTCTGTAAATAAAGTGGAGAAATAGGAAGCAACACACAGTGGTCACCAGCAAGAAGCATATTCCATACAGTGGCAGTGAGAGATGTGAGAGTACATCCACTTTTTCAATCACATTCGTGGTGGTGGAGAGAGCACTTATGCTGATGGTTCTGGTTTTCCTTGCTTTTACTAGCTAGAATGTTCTTCTATGCACTGTCCAAATGACCGTAAATACAGCAGCAGATTCTTATTTGGAAGATGCCTTTTTCCTATTGGATTTAGATGTCTGTTTCCTATTGGACTAGTTATAAGCACCTAGGGGATGCTTTAAATATTGAGAAATATTGGGCTCCTTTTTGCTAGAATTGGGGTTTCTCAATATGGGGGCCCTTAACACCGTAGGCGGCCATCTATCATCTTCAGTCTGAAGGCCTCCATTGCCTCATAGTCGGTATTAGATTTCTTGCTCAAGCAGTGATATCAGAGTCTGCACACTGACCCTGTGGTTTCCTTCTTTCCAACCAATTATCCAGCGCTCAGATGAATGGCTTCTGCCTTAGTCTCTACCTTAGACCAACATGAAACAACACCTCCCTAGAGAAGCAGTGCTAATTGGCTTTCTGACCCCCAGGACACTTCTAAGTGGATTTTCTTTATTGGGAGAGGAATTCACAAGGGAAAGGTTTAAGAATAAATCTGGAAGAACTAGGTTTCCCTCCACCCCTCCGGCTTTTTCAAATATCACCATTTCTAGTCTGCCCACTTGTCAGCTGTTTAGAAGCATTGACCAGAGGCATAAAGAACCTTTATTACAAAAACTGTATAACTCTCTTATTTTTGCTTTCAGATGGCCTCCTTAAGTTGAAGTCTGCTGTTTTCCTGTCGTACATTACTGCAGTTCACAAAGAGTAGCAAACAAAATTCATAATCAGACACTTTTCTACTAAGTCTTCTAAACATACAGCCTTTAAATATATGATATATATGGACATAAATAAATCTATAAAGCTCTACCAAAGGAAATAAAAGAGGAACTGAAGGAATGGAAAGAAAAGCCATATTCCTGGATGAGATTTAATGTTAGAAACACAGGACAAATTTTAAAGGAATTGTTAAGTAGACTCTAAAATTCGGTTAAAAGGTAAAATGTTAAGAATGCCCAAAAAATCACAAAAAAGAAGAATGGTGAATGAATAGTCATCCCAGGTATAAATATTTATATAAAATGTATAAACATACAAATCAAGTTAAAATATACAGTAATTAAAACAAATGGTATTAATTTAAGGCAAGGGGAAGAGATAAATAAAATGGAAGACTGAAAAACAAAACAGACCTAAGTATATATGATATTTAATATATAACAAAGTTGATATTTCAAAGATGTAAGATAGGCTATTTAACAAATAATGCTAGGACAATTGTGTATTTAAACAAATAAAATTTGAGTTCCATCTTATATATAAATAAATATAATTATAGTTGCTCTAAAGAGCTAGAAATAAAATATTATTAAAATAGTGTAAGAGAAGGGGGCAAAGGTTAAGCCTGTGGAGTCACTGGTTTGAGCTCCTTGGAAGAAAAACAGAACAGCTGCTCATGCACACCAGGAATCTGTCTTTCTAACTCGGGATCATGTCCCTCTCAGCGCCTCAGTCCAACCACCCTCACTTGTTAGAGACTGTCTCTTGCAATATCGTGCAGGCCTTTGCACCACGGCAAAAAAAGGAGGGACGTGATATTAAGAATAACAGACTCCAGGGCCTGAAGCACTGTTAGAGCTCTCTCTTCTTCTAGCTCTAGTGTCTGCTTATCCCTTTGTGTCAACATTATTTTCTCCTAGTATGGGTGCTTTCTTTTTATGCCAGCAAACAAGAAAATGTGCAGTTCTGCATTTCATCCATACACTGTGGGGATCCTAGTGATAAAGGATTATTTTTCCACGTTTTAGTATATAAAATGCCTGGGAAGGACTCAGATTTGCCTAGTTCAGGTCTATTGTTCATACCTTGATTTATCATTGAGACTTGGTATATGGAATATGATATTTATAGGTATCATTTAACCATAGCCCAAATAATTTTGAATTAAAAAAAACCCATAAAATCTCAATAAACAATAACCTTTTATTTACTTGCAAGTCTGAAGGCTGGCTCGTCTGGTCTGGTCAGGTCAACTCTTCTCTACCTCTCTCTCATCCTCCTTCTAGCCTCGGCTTGCTCTTTTCCTGGTGAAGACAGAGGCACAAGATGGCATGAGGAAAATTGCAAGGCTTCTTTGGGCCAAGGTTTAGATCTAGGGCACTATCCCTTTGTCTCATTTTATTGATCAAAGCAATTCACATGGCCAAGCCCAAAGTTAAGGGGCAGGAAAGTAATAATACTGCATTTCTTCAACTTCCCTCTTGCAGAAGGATGACAGATCACATGGCAAAGAGTATCAATCAGGGAGGAATAAAAAATTGGAGTCAGTAATGCCATTAACTGCAGGGAATAATAAATGTCTTCACTGAGATTCATGCTCACCCTGTGGTCTTGGGAGTAGAGTCTGTTATCAGAAGACAGAAGGAAGGGAAGCTTGTAGAGTTAATACTAACAGGACCACATACCCGACCATATATGTAAACATAAAAGAAAGACTCGTTAGTATTACAGACAGGTTTAATAGCATTGACATGAAATCTTTAAAGAAGAGAGGCATTTTCATTGTTAATATGTACAAGGGTCCACAGCTGCCTCATTCTCAACTTACCTCTCTTTCTTCTAGACCTTAGAGTGTATTCTGTGGTATTAGAAATGAGTAAACAGCAAACATATGACCTCCTGCAATCAGAGAGAATATTGAAAAGTATTACCCAGAAGGTGCTGTAGGGTTCAAATTTCTGTCCAGCCAACTGTAACTGGAAACTACTTTTCTCACTAAAAAAGGAGTAGTACAGGGGCCAGCCCGGTGGCGCAAGCGGTTAGGTGCGCGGGCTCCGCTGCGGCGGCCCGGGGTTCGCCAGTTCAGATCCAGGGCGCACACCCACGCACCGCTTGTCGAGCCATGCTGTGGCAGCCTCCCATATAAAGTGGAGGAAGATGGGCACGGATGTTAGCTCAGGGCCAGTCTTCCTCGGCAAAAAACGAGGAGAATTGGCAGATGTTAGCACAGGGCTGATCTTCCTCACAAAAAAAATAAAAAGTAGTAGTACAAAACTCTTCTGCTACAGGGCTTGTGGCTTGCAGAGAATACAGATGAGCCAAAGAGAAAACAGGTGGAAAGCCGTCCTATAACAAAAATTGGAAAAAAATGTATCATTTCTCAATCATTATTAGTTTTAGCCTTTTTTACTGGATAGAAGCTCTATCTAACAACACAGTAGAATGAATGTTAATCAACTACGACCTCATTATTTCTACTTGTGACAAATAGCAGGCCGTCAATAATTATTTTCTCAATAAAATGTGTAAAGCAATGTGGAGAGAACATTCTTAAAATATTAATAAGGGCCTAACTCAAGGAAATGAACTCCAAAGTAGAACTGTAAGGAGGCAGAATAGTGTGGGATGAATAAACAAGCATCAATACACCTTAGGAAAAACACAGAGAAATATGTACTACGGTTCCTTAGTGTAAAGGGCTCAGAGTTAACATCAGCTTCTGTTGTATAACACTGCCTTGAAAAAATATATATATTCTTAAGTAATCTCATCATAAAATGTCTATAGTTGTCAAAAATTTTAAATATCTAATTAATTATTTTGTTATATTTTGTGATATATAGTAAAGGAACTCCTCCATTTATTGTTAATAGATTTTAGCACAGTTAGAACCAAAATACTAATTAAGAGTAGTATAGACTCTGCAGCCAGACAGCCTGGTTTTATTTTTATTTTTTATTTTTTTTATTTATTTTTTTTCCCCCAAAGCCCCAGTAGATAGTTGTATGTCGTAGCTGCACATCCTTCTAGTTGCTGTATGTGGGACGCGGCCTCAGCATGGCCGGAGAAGCGGTGCGCCGGCGGGCACCCGGGATCGAACCCCAGTCGCCAGCAGCGGAGCACGCGCACTTAACCGCTAAGCCACGGGGCCGGCCCTGACAGCCTGGTTTTATTTCATTATACTACCACTTACTGCCTGTAGAATCAGGTAAGTTACTTAACTTCTCTGTCACTTTGTTTCTCATTTGTAAAATGTATAGATAATGAGAGTATCTACCCATAGAATTTCTATCAGGGAAAAACAATTAAGATAGAGCTTAGAAGGTACCTGATGAATTATAAAAATTAAATAAATGATAGTCAAATTTAACATCATTATTCCTAATAATATGAACATTTTGCTATGGAAAGTGGGAAGAAAAGATAAAAGAAAGTTCACCCACCTCAGGGAGAAATAAGGTTGTACATAGCTTATTCTCAGAGAGAGACTCAATAAATTGCAAAAGGCTCTTAGTTATAATTTCCTACCACGTGCTTATGAACCTATAGATGCAGCAAATAATCAGACTGAAATACTGTGGACTCTTTCTCTCTTTCCAGGATCTCATATCATTTTAGCTATGCAAATAGCCCAACGTTTCATTAATGATTCAAAATAAAACATGGCAAAAAAATTGCCTCAATTCTTTATGTAATGCTTCCCTATTTAAAAAGGAAATACAGCAACCTCTCACAGAATGTTTGATGCTTTATCTCTCCTCCCTGGGCATAATAAGATGTAGAATACTTCACACACATGTGTATATCCATGACTTCCATGTATGTGTGTGCGTGTATACATACATATATATATAGTTATATATATATATATATATAGCTATCCATACAAGGTTCTGCATGACCTGGCCTCATCTGCCTTTACAACATCTTCGAAATTCTCTTCCCCTCATTCAATAAACTCCTTCCACACTGGCATTCTTTCTGTTGCACTCTAACCTTTGGGGTTCATTTCTTCCTTAGATTTTTACACTGCTCCCAATACTGGAATGTTCCTTCTGCTGATGCTTACATGATTGTCTCCTTCCTGAATTTAGTGTTCACATTAAATGTATCTTCCTCAGAGGGGATATCCCTCCATTAGTTAGCATGTATTAGTTAGTATTAGTTAGTATTTGTGGGATGCAAGTAACATTCACTTAAAATCAGATTGGCTTAAAGAAATCTGTTTTACATAAAAGCAAATCTGCAGATACAGATGGGTTTCAGAATTGGTTAACTGAGTGGCTTAATGATAACAGTAGAAATCTATGTTGTCTTTCTCCCCACTCTGCCATCAACCAACTAGCTTCATCCTAAGACTTGTTTCCTTTGTAGTTACAGAATGGCTTCCAGTGAAATGTTTTCCTGTTCACATCACTATGTGTGAGACAAAGAATTTTTCAGCCTTTCAGTCAGCCATGAAATAAAGTCCTTTCTTTCCACCCGAGTGGACAAACTTAGGTCATGTGACCATCACGGGACCTGTACGGTCACCAGAGATATGTGTGCAGATTGACTTATGTTTAAGTAAAACTCATGCTGGGGCTCTGAATGGAATCATCTTCTCCTGTAAACAGTTTTTGCATAGTGTCAGGGGGTTGAATACCATAATGACTATAGCTATGTTGAAATGAAGTAAGACAAGAATGGATATCTGATGGGCAATTTATGTTAGACATTCTCAACCTATCACTTTCTATCAGATTCCTTTGTTTTACGTTCTTCATACCACTTACTAATATTTTTATTCATTTATTTTATTTATCATTTATACCCCCTACTAATTGTAAGCCTCATGACAATAAGGAAAATATAGGCTATGTTCCCTGCTATATCCCTAGATGTTAGAATAGTGTTGGCTCATAGTACATTATCAGTGAATATTTGTTAAATCAATTTATCTACTATTCCATCAGCTAATGAGCAAAAGAACTTGTGCAGAAAAATGAATAGGATAAATTAGAAGGTTATTGTATCTTACATTTTGATTATATTTGTCTGTCTATGTGTATATGTATTGATACACACCTATGTGTCTGCATAAAGTAAAGGTCCACAATTCCTTCCCTCTCAACATTCCTTTTGTGGCTGTTGTGCAACCTTGGTCTATGTCAGCAACTAATCATGACCTGCACACATTAGTGTTGACTCAGAAATGATTCAATTCTCACGGGAAATAATTTACACATTAAGAGAGCTGACTACATTAGATCATTTCTAGGATTAATATGAAACTTTCCCTGATCACGTAGTTGAATGAAACAAATCTGCCTACATTTGTAGGGCTATACCAAGAATATTATTGTCTTCAGTGCATTGAGTGAAGAGGAAAGAGTTAATGAAGCTCCAAAAATGCACTATACATTCTGGCCCAAGATATTAAGGATGCTTTAGATTCCACTAGGGAAAAATACTAAAACATAAATAGAAATAAATTATGGTATTATTTAATTAACTGGGAAGTTCAATGTGCTCTAGAGACAATTTATTACAATAAATAGAGCATCTTATCCTTGCAGTGCATTGTAATGAATATAAATCAAGGAATTTTTTTCCTCAAAGAACAACATTCACTAGTTCCTTATAAACTGTACCTCAGGGCCTCATTAGATTAATACGGTACTGGAATGCTTCATTGTCTTGGCAGACTTTCTGTTATGGGGCATCTCTGCCACATTTGGCATAATTGATCACTCACTCCTCTTAAAACACTCCTCCTCTGACCTGCGTGAGACCTTGGCACCTCTGTTTCTCCTCACAACTTTCTAACCTTTCCTCTTCAGTCTTCCTCATGGCTGCTGCTTCTTCTAACAATCACCTCTTAACTGTTGAGGTTACCAGAATTTTCCCCTCATCACAATTAACTCCAAGCATGACATATTCAAAAAGCATTTATCATCATTTCTCCTAAAATCACTCTTCCTTCAGTAATTGACCTCTCATTTTATGGTATGGTCATTCAATCTGCTGCTTAAACTGGAATACTTAGGTTCACCTCTAACTCATCCTTCTCCCTTTCTTACCACATCCATTTAATCCAAAATCCTTCCCTCTTTGTCTCCACAATACACTTCAATGCTATGTTCTCCATCCCAATCCTACCATGGATCTAATGAACACTCTCATTTGTCTCTGTTTTGTGTCGCCTCACCAGTACTTTAACCAATGTTACTCTGTTCCCCACACAGCCAATGAACTGAGGATCTCATTGCAGATTCATTTTTTATAGTTGTTTCAAAAAATGTCTGGAACAAGATGGAATAAAAATTATGAAGCTAATAATTAACCATGTCATACTTGTGCTATGTTTTTGTCAATAGTTGCATATTCTTAGGCTAGATTCACGGGGTATGAAAAATACGATTTTCTAAATGGTAGATGATGTTCAAAAATAAATTGTTTTGCCATATCTCTAGAGAAGAATGATCAATAGGATAGAATTCACAATACAGAAAAGCAATATATAATGATTGCAATGGTCAATTCTTGCCATGCAACTGATTCTTTTTTAATTCTCCTAAACCAAATACTTTTTATCATGCCACTCGTCTACTCATAAAATTTCAATTACTGTTTTTTGCTTCTAATGTCATGTGTAAATGAGTTAATTATTCAAATCACTGCAGTTTTGCCCCACTCTATCTTTTAAACCATATCATCTACAACTCCCCCCAAAACCTCTGATTTAATCAATGTCTTTTTTAGAAACACTAAAATATCTTGTACACTTTTAACTTTGCATTTCTGCTCTTTTAATCACTTTTACATGCCATGTTGCTACCATTCAATTCCATCCTTCAAACTCTGTAGGTCTTTCAAGGCCTAATTCAAGTCCCATCATTTTCCAAGAAGTCATCCCAGAACTGTTCAGTGCCTTGAGCTATCTATCTTCACTGAACTCAAGAATTATTACTTGGAATTTTCATTTGTTATCTAATTGCATATTGGCTCATGCAATCTTTTAACTTTTTATCATATTTTAATTTAAATATCATTTTTTGACTATGTCACACTACTTCATTCCTGAGGGCAGATACTGTATTTCTTAATTATTCATAACATATTCATTGTCTTCCAAACTCTATAATGGCCTTGAATTTGATTTTGAAGATAAAGATTTTACTCAATTATCACATTACTGAAGCCCTTGTCTTCCCATGTTTTATTTATACTCTAATAATACAAAAGTCCAGTTTTTAAGTATTTGTAGATTATTTTCAAAAAGACACATGTAAATAGAAATTAGAGGAAGAAAGTCGTGCAGCATCTCCAGATATCATTTATCAAAAAAGTAACTGCATAGAGATAAAGAATGCTAAAATTCAAAGGATTGTGCACAATCATGCTGAATTTTCATTTTACTTTATCTTAGTAAATAATTTAAAAATATTTATGAAATCCTATTGAAGTTGTCTATCACCACTCTTGAAATAGTGTAGTGTTCTTTTTGAGACATTGAAGAAAAATTCACCAATTTGCTGCATAAAAACTACTTTAAAACTTTTATTCTAGAGACAAGCAAAATAAACTGATCTGTATATGACAACATGGCCAGTAAGTGAAATAGAGAAAATGGAGTATCACAAATCCATCTCCCAACTATGCCAACATATCAGCTGAAATGGTCTTCTCATAATTTAATGAAGGGCTAAGGTAAGATGCTCAATAGAATGTAAAACCTGAGATACACTTTTAATTTTCAGAGGTTAGGAATCCACAGACATTTCGTTCTTCATTTTTAATAGTCTTGGATGATTGAAAAATTGCAGGATGGAAATAGTAAGCAAACAGCATTTCCACTTTTATGCCTGTAATGAGTTGTAATGTAGCTTTGCTGAGCTGATTAAACATCTCCCCACTTTGCCGGTCACTTTTATTTGGAATACAATAGAACGCTTGCACTTGAGCTGTATATCTGTGGAAATTAGTAGGATACAGGGCAGCCTTGATATTCAGACTGTCTTGTCAGTAAATTCTGTAGAGACTATTATCTAAGTGAATTTAGAAACCTGGCTCAACAGGAGGCATTTAATGAAACTTCTTATGACACACAATTCTTTTTTATTAAATGAACGCAAAAAGACCCAGACATAGCACTGTGATAGTGTAATTCATAAACTTTTCAATTATTAAAATAATTTTTCTAGACTATTTTCAGAACTATCAGACATTTCCCTTTCAAAAGTATAAACATCATAAATCAAGAAGTACCATTTTTCTTAGATTAGTGGGTCGCTAAAAATTTTTGAAGCTAAGTTTTGACCGTTCATAGAGTCTTTTAAAATCATAAAAGTTTTTGAAACAACTATTTTATGAAAAATATTTGAACACATTTCCAAAGAGTAATTTGGACATTCTGATAGGAAATGTCATATATTACTGGGAAACCTCGTAATAAAAGAACATCAAAACTGATGTAGGCCAGGAAAAACTTCCTTCACCACTCTGGGTTCTGTGGCTGGCCTAGGAATTAAACTGACATGACAGATTACCAGGAGAAAAGCATACAAATTTTATTTAATACATTTTACGTATACACAGGAGTCACCACAGGAAGATGAAGACTGAAGGAAGTGGCTAAGTCAAAGTGCCTACCCACGAGGTTGAACAAGGACTAGCACCTGTGGAAGAGTACCTACAATATACGTGCAGACCAAAGGAGTGTCAGAGTTATCTTAACAAAGTCTGTGTTTACAGATTTCTCTTGCTCTCAACTCCCCACCTCTGGGGATTAAAATGTTTCTTTCCTCCCCGTACAGGAAGGGCATTTTTCACATGGCGTCTCATCTCCTGCATTCAGGAAGACAGAGGAGGTCAGACTGCCCTTCTTACACCCGCTGATTTTCAAGTGTATTTGCCTCAAAATAATCAATATGCCAAAGTGGCATATTTAGGGGGGACACATCTTGAGCTCCTTCACTGAGTAGAGACTAAACCAGAGGTTAGGTTTCTTTTCAAAGAAATTCTCAAGCTGAGATTCGGCCATCTAGGACCTCTCCAATATAAATTAAAAATAGAGTTTTTAAATTACTTCTGTATTTGGGAAGGAATAATCTTTTGAACCGAAAAAAAAATCATCTCCACATAAGCTACATATTTTCAGAATGCACTGGCAGTTTTAATGTAAACAATTTCTTTGTCAGAGTTGTCTAAAATTGCTAATAGTTGTATAAAAAAATTCACTACATGAGGCTGATTATTTGTTCTCTTCCTTCTTTCCCATGTTCTTTTTTAAGAACCCAACCCATAATCAGGTCTTAGGCAGACCTATAAGAAGACATTTCCCTAGAAAAGTTATCCATATATTTTCCACTAAAAACATAGCAGAAAGTCAATTTTATCTTTCACAAGACCAAAAATGTATCGGGCTTTAAAATAAGATCAGAGCACATCCTAGTGATCTAGGAGATAACCAAGGAAATATGGCTGCTACAGAAAAAAGTAAGCAAGGATTAATCAACACATATTTGTAGCATTGAAAGAGTGATATTTCAAATAGAATATCTGTTCTCATGATTCTGAACTTCTCTTTTATTCATTTGCTATATTAATTTTGTTATATATATATATTTTAAAATATTTACATATTTGAGACTGTCTTTAACCCACTATATAAATTCTCAGGTTTAAAGTGTACTGTTGGCTAAAGAAAAAAAATGTATCTAATCTGTAGGAAATTTTAAAAAGATAATTTCTTTTTTAAATTGTAATTTTACAAATTGCTTCTCTCAGTTTCTTTTGCAAACTTTAATAAACGAAAGAATTTCAACTACAGGTCTACTTCTAAAAAGAAAAGAAAGGGAAAAAAAGGAAAGAAATCAAGAAAAACATATGCAATGCTTAGAATTTAAACCGTCACTTCCTAAAATGGTCAAAATTGCATTAGTGAAATCATCATATTATTTTGGACCTTTGCTAGTGATGTTTGGCAGCTGCTTGGATATGATTGCATGTTGGCATACAGTTGACATCCCAGAGGTCAAAATAAATTTTGTTTTATTTCATAGTTAGGTTTTATTTATTAATTATTTAGGTCCAAACAACTCAATAAGTATTAATGTTCTAATAACTTAATAGTCATTTGAGAAAAACAATGCATATAAATTGAAAGAAAACAATATTTAATTTAATTCTTAAATAAGCACAATTATTACTGCTGTGACATATGTGCCTGCTGAGCACCATGCCCCTCCCAAGTCTTGTATTCAGACTGGCCACTGCCACTCTCATTTCCTGCTCCACAGTGATTTTCACAAGGCACTTAATTCTTAGCACAGCAACTGCAGAAACCCAATTTCACAAAGGTATGACATCATCAGAAAGAATGTAATGCAATTCGAAATTCGAAACTATGAACTCTCTCAAGTCAGTAGTTTACACAGTATCCAACAGATAGAGAGCATCTTTGTGATTTTTTTCAAGATTATAAAATACCTCACAAAGTACCTCTTGTGAGTTGCCTTGACACATAGTTTAGGAACCTGGGACTTCAAGGGTTGGTAGGATTAAATTACTTTATATGTGAATATAAGTAAACAGAATATGTAGTATATGCTATGAGGTCAATAAATGTGAGCTGCTGAAATACTATGATTATTAATATACATTATGAGTAAGATACTAGAATCTTTGTAAATCTCATGCTTTTTTCCATTCCCCCCCTCTATGTAGATTAAGAGCAAAACCTTTTAAAATGAAAGGATTTGGTTTTATCTTTGGCAAGGACAGTGTCTTCAGCCACATTTCTTGGGAAACATACACCGAGATTATATAGGACATGTCTCAGGAATGACTCTTGGGATCAACACTTAGGAAGGAAGTGGAATCTGGAAGAGGGATGAGTTGAGTTGTGATAAAGTAGCAACACATGCCTCATCTAATCTCACTGGAATGCCGAGGCTTGCATGGCCCTTCAGAGATATTCTGCCTTCGAGGCAAGGGGACCAATCCTTTAGACTCCAATGATAAGCATCTATTGGATACGGCCTGACCCAAGGGAGACCTTATGAGTTTGGGTGTGACATCTCTCTGGCTGAGAGCAATTCCTAGAAAGAGACTCAGCTTTGAGCCATCAGCTGCCAATGATCTCTGCAGATGTGGAATGAGTACTTCAGTCATAATGAGGGTTCTGAGTGGTGTACTACAGCAGCCACTAAAAGGAAGGTAAATTGGGTGGGTAAGGGTTGTATCCTGCTCTGCAGCCCTTCTTGATTGGAGCATGACTTCAAGGGATTGTGAGAATAATGCCACCTATCCAAGGAGTAAAGAATCTACAGCAAGGGAAAAAAAGAGAATCAAGAGAGCCATTCTTAGCCTGAGAAGTAATCTTTGGCTGATCATGAGAAGACATTTTTGGGAGTTCCCCAATAACTCAGATACTATAGTATTATGACTCTCTCCAACTCTTTCAGGAATATTGAAGTCCAGAGATGTGTATGTTCAAACCCAGCCCTTGTTCTTAGATGCTTACAGCCTGATTCCAGACTCTTCACTGACCTTCTGTATGCCTGGACTTCCGCCTCATACTTCATAGTACATTCCTTTGAAGATGTGCCCCATTTCCACTACAGCCACGTATCCCTGAGGAGACTTCATCACATCTGGTGTCTGTTGCTGCAACTTGCCCTTTCACGGTGTGTGTCTAGTTCCAAGTTCCTGGGCATATGTCTCATCTCATTGCTAATTCAACTTTTTTCCCACGTTAAATGTAAACTGAAATCTAGATGCACACTGTTTAAGGTAATGTCAAAGTAGAAAACATAAAAATTGTATGATAATAGTATTTTAGTTTGGCCTGATTTTTTATAAAAGAACCCAAATTGCACTTAGTAGTCATTACTTTCTTTATAAAATTCACAAACTATCTTTTTAAGAATCTACCCTAGAATATATTCAGGAATCCACTTCAAGTTCATAATCCTTTTTTTTTTTTTTGCATCTTAACATTTCCCCATTTTCGTAATCAGGGTAATATTTTCTACATCTAGACTTATAGCGCTACATATAGTACCTGTCCATTCTCTACAATTCCAAAGAATCCAAGATTGAATTTTGTTAATAACTTTGGAAATGACTACTATCTGCTCACTAAAATACATTGTATTCTCCTTTTCCGGGACTGAGTTCTAGCCAATGCAAAGCAAATAAAAATGATATGCGACATACTCAGAGTTAACTCATAAAATCTTCCTATGGCTGATTCTGCATGTCATTTCTCCTTCTGAATGACTAGAATGGTGATTTCCAACCTCTGCTTCCCAATGAGTTACTTTAGAAACATTGTTATGAAGATGCAAGAATCTCTGTAAGCCCAGGGCCCTGAATTATGATGTGAAGGAGAACCATTCTCTTCAATCATTCAAAGTTGGTTCATGAGCAAAAATTTAGTTTGGAAACATGATCTCACATAAAGTTCTTAGGTGTTTCTATATTTTCAGTTAGGAATCTAAAAATTAATAAATTTTCAAGTCCTGCGGATTCATCCATCTTATTAGTTTCTTACACTTTCAATATTTAGCTCAATACTTCATAACTTTTTGTTCCAATTAGGGCAGCAGCTTCCAAACTAGTTTTCCAAATACTGTCTCTCTCCCATATAATCCGCTCACTAATGACAGTCATTATGGGCCACTCAGTGATCTTTTTGGGCCCAAATACTCTTATGATTTACTGAATAATATTTTCTGTTTCAATGTTATTTAACAAGAGTAATCTGATACTGGGTAGCTACGTTTATAAAAGAGAGAGATCATCAAACAGTGATAGGAATAGACGTGAATAGAAGATTCACTTACAGTGAGTCTTTCCTATAAGAGCTATAAAAGAGGGCCGGTCCTGCGGCTTAGTGGTTAAGTGCGCGCGCTCCGCTACTGGCAGCCTGGGTTTGGATCCCGGGTGCGCACCGATGCACTGCTTCTGCGGCCATGCTGAGGCTGCGTCCCACATACAGCAACTAGAAGGATGTGCAACTATGACATACCACTATCTACTGGGGCTTTGGGGGAAAAAAAAAAAGGAGGAGGATTGGCAATAGATGTTAGCTCAAAGCCGGTCTTCCTCAGCAAAAAGAGGAGGATTAGCATGGATGTTAGCTCAGGGCTGATCTTCCTCAAAAAAATAAAAAATAAAAAGAGACTGCTTCTACATATTCAACATCTATTCCGTAGTCCTTTTTCATGATCTAGATCCATAAACACTTGATTACAAGGCTAGTTCCTATGTAAGATTTCCTGATTTTTTGGGGGGTAGGGAAAGGACCTCTCATTATAGATAGGACATTATAGTGGATTAGAGATTTCTCACCTGTTGTGGATTTTACAACATGAAAGTTGCTTAGCGATTGAGGGCAATTACCCCACAAATCAAATGATCCACTCAAGTGGCATCAAAGGGAGCTGGATTCACCTAAAACAAAGTGAGAACAAACCCAACAGTCAATTTGATTGAATACTTTAGCAAAATCATAAGTTACTTTTAGTCAGGTATTACACTTTTGCCGAGGAGTGCCTATGGATGCAAAGAACAATACTAATAATAGGACCTTATGGATATCACAGTTAATAAATATCTGTTCACAGTCTACGAGCTTAATCCTGCAAACAGGAAATAAAATAGATGAGAATATAATGAATAAAAATATACAGATTAAAGTGTGACAGATTATGAATCTCTGAAGTATGGAAACAAAATAGGGCATTTTCTAAATTACTGCAAGGAATCTCCCCTTTTGACAGATAAGAAGGATTTCATCTTGTGAGTTTCTTTCCTTCAAGTTCTAAATTGAACACCCATCTTCAGGTCAAAAGATCCCTGAAATTGCCAGTGCGTTTCCAAATTGTCCTTGGGGAAATTATGCCAGTTGGAGAGATACATAAATGAATTAAAACATGAAGAAAGCTGTGTTTGGCTCAGAGGTCCAATGAGACTGATAAGACCTTAAAAGAACTGCAGTGGTTGGGAACAATAGTGCTTATAAAACCAAATGTCTCCATAACCTGGCCGAAGACCAACCACTGCCAGTCGTGGTGCAATAAAACACCCAGTGTTAGAAAGAATCAGCCAAAGAAGCAGTTTTCAGCCACACATGTAAATGAACAGGTGTCACCAGCAGGCCATAATTTGGCAATTTCTGATCCAAACAAACAGAAAACAGATAAACAAAGACAAGGCATAGGAAACACCTTACCATGTTTTGAAAAGTTGACCAAGGCAAAGTTTATCCTATAAAGATACAAATATGATAAGACTTTCTCACCTTATCAGCCCTTGGGATCATCTTGAAGGACAGATTTCTTGGATCTATGCCCACTCTGTCTTATAAACTTCCTCTTACAGCCTCAAAACAAAAAGTGACAAGGACAGAGAAAAATTATAGTGTTGCTACTGAAAGTCACATTTTCACCAAAGATAAGAACTTTCAATTCATGAGCACATAATTAAGTGATTTGTAAAAGAGGGACCTCTATTCTCTGGAGATAAAATAAACTCAGTATTTAGTATCTAGACAAGAGGTTAGTAATCTTGTTTTCTAAAGGAGTAGATAGCAAATCTTTTCAGCTCTGGGGACCATATTATCTAAGTCCCAATGATCCAACTCTGCTGTTGTAGCAGGGAAGAAGCCATTGACATAAATGAACAATGAAAGCCTGCAAGTCATATCTTGACAATTCTTGATCTAGACAAACAGAAATCAGAACTCAGTTATGGGGCATAACATGGTGCAAACATGGGGCTAAACTCACTATTGTGGTCAGAGATCCCTAGAGAGGACACTTACAAGGCTTCCAGGGAAGGCACTGTTTCTGAGTAGAGGATCTTAAACCATACCAGCAAGAAGATATGGGGAGGCCCTTGGGATGATCTTCAGAATTGAAGATGATAGTGTCCCCCACAAACTACCAGAAAAATCTATTGACTAAGTTAATCTAAATTTATTAAATTTGCTGCAACAGAAGAGGACACTACCTTGACACAGTCTTAGTAGTGTCTCAAACAGAAGAAGCTAGTGAAGGTATTTATAGGATTATATGTCTCAGTTCAAGAGGTTTAAAGTGGGTCTTTTAAGAGGAGGAACATTTTAGAATTGAACAATTTTTTACACAATAGTATAGGATCAGTAGACAAAGTGGGGTGAGGATTTTGAGGTATGTTTTGATGGACCTGTTGTCATGATCAGTGATCTGTTTCCCAAGGCTTGAAAAATGTTGTCTTACAGCTGCTTGCTCAGATGAGCAAACTGTTTTCTCAGATACTTTTGTCGCAACAATTTCCTGAAGCAAACAGCGTAGTTATTTACTGATTTGCAGTCTTAACTTCCTGGATGAGGATTTCTTGGAATGAATATTTAAGTTACATTGACACAGGTGCTCCTATTTCTAAGGTAGGAGAGGCAGGAGTACTTTTCAAAAGAGACAGGTGCCGACCAAGTGATATTATAGATGTTGGCCCTACAGTATTTTTATTGCCTGCTTACTTTTCTTTTTCCAACTAGTCAGATGACTTTGTGGAACCAGGAATGTGAATATTTTAATTTTCAGATCTCCAATAATTATGGGATTAATTTTAAGATACTTTTATTTGATAGAGAAAAGATAAGTAAAAGGTAAAGATGGCAGATGCTGTAACATGCCGCCTAAATCTCTGTTCTGGAATGGAGATGTTATTCCCCACCTGCTGAGAGTGTTGCCAAATTGATAAGTCTTGGCTATGAGCCTCAGCTGAAGAAAATTACTTTTCTCAATGTCATGCTCCTTCTATGGGAAGCACCCTCCAATGACCTATCACACAGGAGCACAAAGCCCCTCCTCCCAACACAGAGCAACTCTCACATGCCATCCTAATTCCAGAAATCCCTGTGGGGTCAGTTGAAGCCTTTATTGGGACGGCATTGGCTCAACTTCTCCATATGTCCAATCTTCCTTCTTTTCCTTCTCTTCCAAGGATGTTAATTCCAAAAGCATTCCCCCATAAATGTCCTCCGCAGTTAGCTATGGCTTCCTGTGGAACCCAACTTGAATGGGTTGGGGACAAGATGGTCAAAAGCAAATTTAAGATGAAATTTTGGATTCAAAACACTTGCTGCCTTGACAACAATGAGAATCCTGTCACTGGAGGCAGATGAAGTATAGATAATACCTGACAAAAGGTAGCTATGTAATTTATAAAACTTTCACTGGTGGTAAATCAGTACAGTATATTCTGGAGAGAACACATTCACTGACACAAGGTATAAAATGTTTAGATGAGAGGTATAATAGAGGATAAATAGTGGCAACAGAAAAATGGAATTGGGTGGCTATTGCTATGCTTGCATTATATTGTTAATACAATGTGGAAAAAAAACAAAAAACTGAGAATAATTAATTACCAATTAAAAATTAAGTGTACTTTTACTCCTGGATGTAAGATAACTGAAAGGAACATCACTCTCACTTTATAATGAAAAGTAGTCCATTAACTTCAAATTTAGGACTGTTTTTCAAACTCACTGAATAGCTGAGGTTGTAGAACAACAAACTGGCCAAAATCTAACAGACGATTTCTGTTGGGAGAAAGTAGATGTGAGTACTTGCTCATGTGGGGTAGAAGCAAGTGGACATCAGTAAGAATAGTTCAGATAGAATAATTGAAAAATTGGCAGAGGCTGAATGTGACCTTGAAACTTTTATACTTAGACAATATAAATCTGTGACCTGGGGCTACAGAAATTGAGAAAGTCCATACCCTCTTGAAGGCTATTTCTCCACAAACTCCACTGGGCACACACAGAAAAGATCAGAAAGAATGCTAAGAAGTATTCATTGAGATGCAAGCCTGGGGTGGTGGAAAAGTAGCTGTGCAGAAAGTGCAAGAAATTTCACCCAGATCTTTCCCCACTGTGAAACAAAGTCTTAATCTGTGGGTTTAAGGACACAAAGCATTGTGGCCCTTAGGGGATTGGTGAAAACACTGCATCTGAGGGCAGGAGAAAGGTGGAAAGAAAACCACTCCTTGGGGAAGAGCAAAAAGACACATCTGCCCACAACCACAGTCACTGGAGGGTGAGGAAAAATAAGGGCACATTCTTGAGATCCAGGAACACGGTGCATACCTAAGAGTGAGGTTAATTAGAACAACAGAGAAATAACTTCTCCAACTGTCATTCTCACTGTTAAATTAACAAATTTTGAATTACAAGCAACAGCAGATTACTCCTGGAAGAAGGACAGGAAAGGAACAAGAGAATGCAAACAACTTTCCATGAGGCATAGTACAAAGGGAAACCTAAATTTCACACTTTAACAAGATTACTCTGAAAAGCCAATCTGCACTCTAAACACAGATGTATCTGCAGGAATTTGAAACCAGTGGTTCACTGAGGGTAGCCATAGCAACCAAAAAAAGGAGAAAGAATCTCAAATCCAACCCTACTCTGATTATGTTAACTTAATACCTTGCATTAATGGCCCAGTAGAAGGAAAGGAGTGCCCATTTCCAGGCATAAAATTATTTATCTCAGTCTCAACTGTCCCACACAAGATGTCTGGCTTTTAACAACAATAACAAAGAGACATAATGAATGGCAGGAAAAAAGGTCACTCAAAAGATACAAAGCAGGGGCCGGCCCGGTGGCGCAAGCGGTTAAGTGCACGCGCTCCGCTGCGGCGGCCCGGGGTTCGCTGGTTCGGATCCCGGGCGCGCACCGACGCACTGCTTGGTAAGCCATGCTGTGGCGGTGTCCCATATAAAGTGGAGGAAGATAGGCACAGATGTTAGCCCAGGGCCGTCTTCCTCAGCAAAAAAAAAAAAGAGGAGGATTGGCGGATGTTAGCTCAGGGCTGATCTCCTCACAAAAAAAAAAAAAAAAAAAGATACAAAGCAATCATCAAAACCACACGCAGGCATGACACTGACATTAAACCTTCTCAGGGAATTTGAAATAACTAAATTAGTACGTTAATGGTGCTCATGGAAAAGGTGTAAGATCAGATTGGAAATTTCAGAAAGGAGATGAAATAAAACTAAAAGAATAATCAAATGGAAATGCTATAAAAATTTTTAAAAGCTATAAAAAAGTCTTTGACAGGCACTTCCGTAGACTCAACATATCCAAGGAAAGAATCAATGAACTTGAAGATGAGTCATTAAAAATTATCCATACTGAAACACATGAGAAAAAAGGAGGAAGAGGAAAACTATAAAAAGATCAACAAGAGCTATGAATCAACATCAAATATTGTAATATATATGTAATTGAATCCCAGAAAGAGAAGAAGAAATATTTCAAGACACAATGGATGAGGATTTTCCAAAATTAACAACAAAAACCAAGGCACAGATCCAAGAATCTCAGAGACAACTAAGCAAGATAAATGCCTCCCCAGCAAAAAAATCACCTTGGATATTCAAATCCTGCAAGCAAAAGACAAAGAAAAAATCTTGAAGGAAGCCAGAGAAAAGAGACATTATACAGAGGAAAAAATAAGAAATACAGAAGACTTATAGTCTGAAACTATGTAAGTTAGAGGACAGTGGGATGATATTAATAAATTGGTGAAAGGGAAGAAAACAAACCTGTCAAGCCACAACCCAAAATTCTGTCACCATCAAGACAGAAATAGGCTGAAAATGAAAAATGAAGGAAGATATACCACGCAAGAAGAAAACATAAAAGAGTTGAAATGACTATATTTGATCAAAATTGGCTTTAAAATAAAATGTTACTACAGACAAAGAAATCTATTTCATAATGATAAAAGTGTTCATTATTATGAAGATACAAAAATTGTAAATATATACACATGTAAAAACAAAGCTCAGAAATATAGGAAGCAAATGCTGAGAGAATTGAAGGGAGAAATAGGCAAATCAACAATAATAGTTGAGACTTCAATACCCCACACTCAATGATGGATAAATTTACTAGACCAAAAATCAGCAAAGGTACAGAAGACATGAATAATAAGAATAAATGGAAAACTGAAGCAAACCCAGCCTGAGAAGGGCATGGTAACCAATGTCTTGGAACTCTCAGGGATGAGGTGTGGGTCATGACATGAAATAAACCACCAATAGGTAAGGGGAATTAAGAATGGATAGCAGAGGATGAAGATGATGGCTATCTTGCTGTGGTCCTGACATTAGCTGAAGAAGCAAGGGATCATATTTATTTCACTAACCTTCATCTTCTAAGTACCTCAGCAAGAGAGGTCCATTGGGATCCAAGAGGAACTACTCCCAGAACCGATTCAAGTAAGTGGACCATAGTTGAAGTTATGATGCACTGTCCAGATCTCCCTTCAAGAATGAACTCTATCCATCACTGACACAATTGTGACTGCTGCCAAAAGACATTTTCAGCTTTAGCCCTACTTGCAGATTGCTATGCTGAAAAAAATCCCTACATTATTATTCCTTCCAGTGGCAGCGTTATTCAATGACTGATCAACATGGGGATATAATGGCCTGGTTGTGTCATCCCAACTTGGGGCAGTTCTGATGGGCAACTCATCGCCCTTTGCCCAATTCTTTATTTCTCTCCCAACCACAAGTGTTACTCACAAGAGAACTCCCCAGTAAACATCCTGCAGTCTAATTTCTGTCTCAGAATCTGTTTCCTAGCACCTGGGAATCCAGCTTGCCACAGTAAGATGGGGAATTTTTTTTTCTCATTTTCAATGTAGAGCATTACACCATCTTCACCCATCAGTGGGCACAATTATTTTCCTTTTCCTCTTTTGGCTTTTAGAAATGGTAACAAGCATTTTTCTGGCCTTCATCATTTTTCAAATCTCAGCTCATCTCAGGTTTACCTGACTGAAAATGTTTGACAATTTTATGTACATAAGCTTTTAGCATAACTAGTTCCTTGAACAACTACTCATATTTGTTAGGTATTTCATTCTTTCCTTCCTCACTGACACTGCCTCATACTGTTTTATCAGAATTTCCTTAGCACATTCTTCCATTCATTTTAATCTATCGTCACACCTAAAGGCTGCTGGAATTGTATATTTTTCATGATCTTTTTGAAATCTACTTTCCTAATGTCTTTTGTTCAAGTCTGACAATTCTTCACATTACTTTCCTTGTCTATTATGAACACTAAAATGAAGCAGCCTCTTTCTTTCTCTTTCCTTCAACATCATAAATTCATTTTTCATTTCTGGTCACATTAAAAGAAAAATGGTCATATCTATTGTCACTTCTACTTTCAAAGAAAGGAAAGTACTTCTATTTTTATCTCTGAAATTGGATTATACCTATTCAATATAAAAGTTTGAACACACAACATATTTACAATGTTAAAAAGCTAAGCTATAAATCATTTGATTATTTTTTATTTTTATTGTGTTCAACTGGCCAAAATTTGTGCTTCCTGTAAATAATTTTACATATTAATGCATTTTTATCCTCTAAGTTTATATATGACTGCTATTTTTTATGAAATGCAAACTGTCTTTTAAAAAACCTTAATGGATTAACTAGTGAAGAGAGAAAATATATGGAGAAAGTCATCAACATTTCATTCATCTGTTTTGTTTATTCACCTCTTTATACATCAATATTTATTAAACACCTACTGCATGCCAGGTACTATTATAGGCATTGAGGATACAGAAGCAATAAAGAGAAAAAATAATACCAGAGAAAACCTCTTCTTCCATGGAATTTATAATCTAGTGAGGTGAGACAGACAACAAACAAAATATGTAAGCGAATTATTTGGGGCATGGACTGGCAAACATTTTCTCTAGTAAATACTTTAGCCTTTGCTGGTCATACAGTCTCTCTCATAACTACACAGACTTGTCATTGTAGGGGCAAAGCAACCACAGACAATACAAAAATCAATAGGCATTGTTGTGTGCCAATAAAATCTTATGTACAAAAAGTGCTATGGAGAAAAATTAAGTAGGATAAGGGTGATAAGGTGTGCGTGCAATTTTAAATAAAGTGGTCAAATAACGTTCCCTTTGAAGGTGATATCTGAGCAGATTTAAAGGAGATAAGGGAGTAAGTCACTGGATATCCCAGAGAACGGCCCAGAGAGCAAAGAACATGTGCAAAGAAATCTATTAATGACTAAAGCATAATGTGACATATGAGGGCCGATATTGCGCAAGTTTGTGCAATACGGTTGTCCTTTTTTTGTTTTTTAAAGCTAATATCTGTTCTGTGTCTGTACCATACAAGTTATTAAATATTCAGATATCACCAAAATGTATGACCATATGAAAAGCATGTAACTGAGGACACGAGTTTGGAAATCTGGAAATTATAAGTTTAGTAACAAATTCTTCATTTCATACCTATGCCCAATTAACATATCACCCAACTCAGAGATGTAAAATTGTAACTATGTACCAGCTTCTTCTCTAATATTTACAAAATATGGCAGTTTGAGAAGAAAATATATTGTCGTTGATAGAATTTTCCCAGAAAGTAAGCCAAGATGATTGCAAGAATGATTTCATTATATTTAAAATGCAACCAAAAAAGCTAGAAAATTTCTTTCTCTAATTGACGTCGTCTATATTTCATTTTATTCATTAATAATTAATAATCATGAAATATATTTAACATCATGAGAAATAAATAAACTAAATATCTTTTAGAATTTTTACCAGTTCTTTTTAGTAGGAAATAGTTTGAATTAAGGTGAAACAATACATGTAAATATATTTTTGTTTCCACTCTGTGCATGAAGAAGGGATTTTATTTGAGACTTAGGTTTCATGTCCAGATAATTACTGTCCACTTTAAAGTATTATGTAAATTATCCAAATATCTCTCATTATTCTTGTTATAAGATGTATATCAGGCACCATATCAATGAAGAAGAAACAGATGCAGTTGTTTTGGGAAAGAAAATAGCTTATTGGTAATTTATATACACTTGATATTATCAGAAATAGTATCCTAAACTGGGTAGGGTTTTCATTTTATATATTAATTTTGATTTTTAAAATTACCAAAATGAGACTAGTTAAAATGATATAGAACATGAAAATTTAATTATAGAAATTAGAAGATACTTATGCTGGCATATTGATAGTAAGAAAATGATTCAGTATAACTGGAAATGCTAATCTTAACACTGCAAATATTTTAGCTGGCTTTAAACAAGGAAAATAAATTCCATGCCTTTGACTTAGATTCTGAAAGTAAATTGTCGTAGGAAAACGAGAAAAATAATAGCTGCTGGGAGCATCACATTGTTCATATTCATCACATCTGAATGTGTTATGTTACTTTATGAAACCAGTTTTTAGAAAAAATATATTTCATTTAAATGTGTAATATCTAAAAATATAGAATAACATATTATTTAAAATGTTAGCAGAATATTTTCACAATTTAATATTATCTGGAATTTTTCCTCCACTTTTGTGTCATGAGTCATTAGGGAAAGATTAAGAATATCTATAGCATTTTCTACAGTTTCTACTTTAAAACATACTGATACCTATAGTTATTAATTTTTTCCATCTTTTCTTTCTGTCATACCCTCTCCCGCCACAATGCTGCCTAGTATATATAAGGGACTATGGATATTCATAATTTTTCCTATCATTACATATCTAATATAACTAACCCGAAACTGATGGATCTAATGATCTGATTCTTTGAGCCTCAAGAAATATATTCATGAATATACAAATATAGAGACATTTCAAATTTTCCAAATTTCAAAGAAATATCACTAATCCAGTGTTTCAGGTAAAATGATTATACATGCATTATTCCATATGATTTTAATAACACTGCCACATGGTAGAAATTGAAGATATTATAAACCATACTTCGCTGATGAATAAAAACTCTAAGAGGTTTGTAGCAATAGTGGATTTAGACTAAAATTCCCTATTGTTTCCATTATAGATCCCTAACTATTTCATTAATATGTACTTCTTAAAATTTATGTTAATTACCATCTTCCAACATATTTCATGGAAATCAAGAGAAGAGGGAAGGGCTGGATGGACATTATTAGAGAAAAATAAAGGTTACCTGCCTGCGATATTTCAAATCAATAGAGATTTCAATGTGAAAGAGGTGAAATAAATAGAGGAATAAATGGAATATGTTCTTAAGGTAGAATTGTCTCAGACTCCACCTGATCCAGTGGTTTCCGTGGAGGAGGTGCGGGAGGAGGAGGTGAGAGCAGGAGGGCAGAGGAGTCACGTCTCCTCGGGATGCATTTGTTGACCCTCACACTGAGTGGGGGTAGAATACAGCTTTAGTGGGCAGAATCCAGAAATGTTAAACTTTCTGCAATGTGTAGGCAACTCCTAACTGCAAATTATTGTTCCACCTGAAGTCCCAACAACACCTCAAAACTGATATGGCTGTTTTTCTAGCATATTTTAAGGAATGTGAATATTTCATAGATTAGGGATTTTAGAGAAAGTATTTTACCATACATGCCATTTTATTTTGTTTTTCAAAATCTCTATAGCTCTTCATTATTCACTAATACTTTTCACAAGCAAGTAGGAAACATTTGGCTTAAGATTTAATTTCTTCTATACGTTTGGCAACTCAAATAACTGGCAATCCCTTCTTTGCTAATGACCCCTCTGTACTTGAAATAAATAAGTGTACAAACCAGAAAGGGTTCCATTGGAAAAGTACGGGATTCTACCAAACCATTATCAGAACCAGTTTTGTCTGAGTCACCTTTCAGAGTGATGTATCAGTGTGTTAGACTCTGAGTAACAGAAACCAGAAAATAATGCTTCAGATAAGATAGGGACTCACATTTCTCTCAAATAATGAAACATACACTTGGACTCTTCCGGCCAACTCAATGATGTTCTCATTTCCTGCTGCTTCCGTGTACGTGCTCTGCCATTCTTAGGCTTCCATCCTGAAGTAACCTCTTGCTTACAAGATGACCACTAGGATTCTCATTGTTCGGTTAGCTTTTCAGGTAGTAAGAAAAAGGAAAGACAAAATGACATACGCCAGCTGACTTAAACTCCATCCTTTTCTGAGTTCCCAATTTTCATGAACAAAAACTACTGTTAAAGCTCTTTGGCCGGGACTTAGTAACAGGCTATCCCTGTTTGTATAGGGGACTAGAAAATGCAGCTCTCTTTGCCAGGCACATTCCACTCCCAACAAAATCGGATTTCTGTTGGTGAGGAAGAGGGTGAGAATCGATAAATAGGCAGATGGCAGTTTCTGTCACAAGGATTAAGAACAATAATTAGATAATTCAGAGTAGATGATAAGAAAAAAAGAGCTTGTGGGAAGGGGTAAGGGAGATTGGGTCACTTGGCGTGGAGCTCAGGCCTTTGAATGCCCGGAGGCATGCAGGCAGGCAACAGCAGTGACAGGGCCGGTCTGCCAGTTCGCTGATATGATCCAAGCAAACAGGACACCTTGGCAGAGGGAATACTGGCCCTAGAGAAGATCATGTCGGCAGTGCTAACTGTGAGTAGTTCGATTTGGGATGATACGGATCTGGTCATAGAATCTGATTCCCTGTACAGCTAGTAACTTACCAAACAGTCACAATTATATTTCTATCGTGTGTTTTTCTTTTAATTTTTTTCTCCAGTCAAAATTACTTAAAATATAAAAACTGAATTTTTCACTCGTCATGTTAACGAATTTTCTATTAATTTTTTCAGCATTATGAAAAGAAAATGAATTAAACAGTTCCTCAAAAATCTTTACCATCCATCCATGTGTAACAATCTTGCACAGTTTCAGAAATCTAAGTAACAGTGACAGAAGTCAAACCCATTTCTGTCTCAGGCCAACTCCCACGTCTTTAACCACTTAACTACACTGTGATCTCTCTAGGATTTTGCTGAACTGCTACACAAATGGACATAAAATGACTGGATGATGAAAGGGGATCAAACTGCACTATTCACCTCTCAGGGCATATAGAAAACTGTGTTTAAACCTGGGCGAAGATGGCTATGAGAGTCAATAGCAAACTACTGGACAATTCAGATGGAAAAGGAACTTAAACCACAAATCAGGACATATCACAGAAAGGAGGTTACTTGGAAAGAGAATATACGAAGACCACTTGTGGAAAAAGTGATTAGAATTACTTGGGCTCATCGCAAAAGACAGAAGTAGGTCTGGTTGGTGGAATCTATAGATAAATTGACTTGACTATAAAATCATCAAGGATACTCTAGGACATCAAAGAGATTCCATGCCTGGGGTTGCATAAACAGTCTGAATAATTATCCGTATGAAATATGTTTTACTTATTTATTTGTTTGTTTTATAAGAATTCATGTAAAAGATTGGATATTGGGCTAACCCCTCACCTTTTCACTAGTTCTGATATTATATTATTTCAATGAACTATCTAGTTGATCAGCATTTTCAGGGCTCTAAGGAGAACAGAAAGTTTGTTTTAAAAAACATTGCTTTCGAGGGTATCATGCAAAGTGAAATAAGTCAGAGGGAGAAGGTCAAATACCCCATGATTTCCCTCATTAAGTAGTAGATGAAAACAACAACAAACAAACACATAGAGACAGAGATTGGATTGGTGGTTACCAGAGGGGAAGGGAGGAGGGAGGAGCGTGAAAGGGATAATTCGGCACAAGTGTGTGGTGATGGGTTGTAGTTAGTATTTGGGTAGTGAACATGATGTAATCTATGCAGAAATAGAAGTATAATGATGTACACCTGAAATTTATACAATGTTATAAACCAGTGTTACAGGAATAAACAAAAAATTAAAAAAAAAAAAACATTGCTTTCAAAGTATGGCTATAATTCCACTGTCATCAGACTCATGTGGGTGCTTGAAAGAAATGCTGATTAAGGAACTCTATCCCAAACCTACTAAATAATAACCTCCAGAGTGGGCACTAGCAATCTGAATTTTCTGTGAGCTCACAAGATAATTCTTAGTACACTAAAGATTCAAAAATGTTGGAACTGAGGACTGAAATTTTTCTATTACTTGTTCATTGTCTTTATATGATGGCAAGTATATGGCATTCAAGTCTCTTTCTCGCTCTTCTATGCCGAGAGGCTCCATCGCTAATTAACATGGCACCCTTGACTACAAACTCAGATTAAGCTTTAGAACCCTTCTCAACATTATACTCAGCAAGATTTATACATTGGTGTGAAACTTACTTGTTGACTCAATGCTAATTTTCAATAAATACTGATAGAATTTGATTTAATAAAATTACTACTGTGTACTCACATTCCCTTAGTCAAGAGTATAAATCCAAAGTTCCTTAATAGTCTTCAAACTGAAGGAAATGGATGAAGGTCTAATTTGTGTTTTCTTTCTTGGGAATAAAGGAACATTTACCCCTAGCCTAAATGTTCAACCTTAGCTAATTGAAATAGACATAGTGAGTTCTCAACCAAACCTTCTTTACTCTTGATTGAAAACAAGCCTCTGAGTTTGTGAAAGGTAGACAGTGTTGGACACTAGAGGTCTAGCGTTACAGAAATGAGGAACAGGATAAAGACTTTGAGAAGCCAGAGTCATGTGCAAACCAGAGGTACGGGCAGCAGGTACTAAGAGTACTGTGAGCAGAAACAAGGCTCTACAGAGAAGTGGAGACATCTAAAACCACGCAAACGTGAGTGACAAACCACGAGATCCAGTCACTCTGTGATTTGATTATACTTCATATTATACTTCATACCTTGTATGTGGGTGCCCATAAAATCATCTGTTTTATTCATTGTTAAAATCATCTTTTCTATAAGCTAACTTGAGTAGGTTTGCTTTTCCCTGCTACAAAACTTGGTATGAAAAAGACAAAATTTCTTATTTATTGAAGTAAACTAAGCCCATATAAAAGTAAAAGGTCCTTAGATTTCAATAGAGGTAGGTAATTTCTTTGCCACTGAAATGTAAATATAAATATAAATATATATATACACACACACACACACATATAGTAGGATATATTAGTTTTTCATGCTTAGAGGAGATGTGACTGTAAAAGTAAATCATGTGATTTTGAAATTTAGGTATCAGTTATATTAATTCAAAGCACTTTAAGAGCTTGGAGTGGAATAATATAATTCTTCTCAACAGATTTTTAAGCATGAAAGCTTCAGCTGACTCCCTTAAGCCAAGTCAAGGTCAACCACTGATGTGCATTATCTGTTACCATCTATACTCACGGTAGAAAGAAAAATCATATTGGTCAATTTCTCTTTATATTAACTGAATTTAAATTGGAAGAATTATCATTATTTAATAAGCAAAATTTAGGAAACTTCTAAGCCTTACATGTACATTAATAAAATAGAAGAGAATAATATTCTTTTAAAAGTGTGATTTTTTTGAATGACTTAAAAATACTTCAAAAAATAACTCAAAATAAAATTTCTGCCTATAATTCTTGTGAGTACTAATATGAATTTGCTTTCATATTTAATATGTTCATTTTCTGGCAAAGGAAAACATAATATTTGATTCCAAAATCAATCAATATCCATCTATAGTAATTATTTGGTTATAGTTTATTTTTCTTTTTTACCAAGCCAGCATACTTTGGAACACTTTCTTTATAACTACCATAAATTTATTTTAATTTGCAAAATAATAAGTATTCAATAGATGAATCATTTTAAAGTAAAAGAATGGAAAAAAATACATATCCCAGGTACTCAGAAATAATCTTTTCCTCTTCCCTACCTCTTATCCATGTTAGAAATATCACCACATACACACAATTACTTGGGGGGATATCAGCATTGCCATAAGGAAACAGTACTGCATTTCAGCAATTAGAGGAAGAACACTAAAGTTTCATAAAACACCAAGTCTCGAATATTCTACTGGACAAATGCTGTAACCTCTATGACACTAACACACCTTTCAAATTGCCTTCTTGAACACAAATTAATTTATGGTAAAGTCTGCCTTCCGTCTCCTGCTGAGTCTTGCTCACTCTTGACCCTAACCTTTCCATGCTGGCTACCCACAAAACAATTCTTGGAGGGTGAGCATGCTCCTCCTAAAAGAGCAAACAACAAACCCTGGGTTTTTTTCTTTTTTTTCTCACAACAAAAACTTAAAACAAAAATTACTCAAAACAAAAATCTCAGAGTCAGTCTCAGTTTTTCCCTTTCCCTCACCCTCCACGTCCGGGTCACCATAACTCTTGTTTATTCTATCTCCAAAGCTCATCTCAAGCAGCATATGTTTCTAGACTTCCAATGCAAGCTCTCAGCATAGGGACCCGTTATCTCTCATCTAAATTTTGACAAGAAACTCCTCCTGAAAGTCCACACTCGCCTATCGCCTTCAATTCAAGTTTTACTTCCCTACTTACAACCATTCAGTGACTTCCCATTTTGCTTAGGAAATAAAAATCTAAACACATTTTCACTGCTTTTGAGGTCCTGCATGTCTGACGGCTCCCTGTCTCCACGCTCATCACATACTAAGTTCAAATCAGTTAGCTTTTCTTTCAATTCTTCAAGGACACCACAGCCTTAGCTGTTCAAAGACTGTTGTACATGTTCTTTTCCCTTCCTGGAGTTTTCTCTCTCTCTTTGCTTCTCAGGGCCAGTTTTTCCCCATTGTCCAGGTCTCAGCTTACACACCACCTGCTCCCAGAGCTGTGCCTGAGCAGCCTTGCACAGCAGGTCTGTCCACTCCCAATAATCGCTATCTTGCCCACTTGTTTGTTTCCTTTATAGCATTTATTTTAGTTACTAAATACTGTATTCCGTATATGATTATTTTAATCTGTCTCCCAAAATAGAATGTAGGTTCCCAGAAGGTGGAGATTGTTTCTGTCCTGCTCACTCATGCTTTTCTGGAGGCCATCACAGTGCCTACCACAGAGTAGACTCACACTAAATAGTTTTTGAATATGTGGTTGAACAAATCACCACTGCTAATACTTTTGTATATTGATTCCACTTTTTCCTTCTTCATATTTTAAATAGTTTTGTGGTCATAAATGTTAGAATATATGTTCACCTCAAATTTCTGAGTTACAGAAATGTAAATAAATATAAATTATAGTGTAAAATATTGGTTATATGGAACACTAGGTTCGAATAATGTATTTTTAGTTTATTTTCTCATAATGTGTTTCCTAGCCATAATTCTTAAAATTTTCATTTTAAAATAATTTTAGAATTATAGAAGATTTGCAAAAACAGTACAGAAAGTTCCCATATACCCTTATCCAGATTCTCCTAATGTTAACATTTTACATAACCATAGCACAATTATCATTTTTACAATGCTGTGAACTAATTTATTCAAATGTCACCAGTTTTTCCACTAATGTACATTTTCTATTTCTGGATCTCCTAAGGAGCCAACATTGCATTGAGTTGCTGTGTCTTTTGGTCTCCTCCAATTTCTGACAGTCAGTCTTTGTCTTTCAAGACCTTAATAGTTTTGAAAAATTTCAGTCATATATTTTGTAAAATGTCCCTCAATTTGTGTTTGTATTACGTTTCCTCAAAGTTAGATTGAAGTTTTGCATTTTGGGCAAGAACACCATAGAGATGATGTGATCTTATCTGGGAGTGCCAGGGATCAATGAGCCTTATTACTGGTGATATTAATCTTGATCACTTGGATAAGGTTACAATCCAATAATAACATAATTATTATTATCCTTGCTACTACTGCTACACAAATGGCTATAGCTATGACCTTTGGAAGCTTTTAAGTTTGGTTCCTGTGTCGTTTCGACATGCCCCCATCCTTTTTTTTTAGAACTTTTTCACTTTCTGGTACCATAGACATTCCAGGCTCGTATAGTAAGGGTCTGATACATTTATACTCGCATATAATTGTTGAGATATATATGTTTTTCTTGATTTCAAGAGGCACCAGTATCACAGAAAAGAATTTTATTCTACTTACAGCACAGTCAACAGCCAGAATAACTTTGCAGCCTTAGTCCCTTCAAAAGCGACCGAAGAAGAGCCAGACAGAAAAAACATCCTATGCAAGCGGCAGGCTCACCCTGTAGGCAAGGAATGAAGAGGAGTTTGCTCTACTTAAAACAGAGAAAGAGACCATTCACTGCCCCCTCTACTCCTACCTCGTCTTTTCTGAGTTGCCTTAGAGATAGGATGGAAAGGATCCTTAGGTTAACACTTTGGTATGTAAATTTCTCCCTCCAAGAGGAAGATAAGCCCTTTTACAACCTAAAGATGCCACCACTGCCCAGGATTCCATCTCTTTTAAAATGTAAACACCTAGGAAGATAATGCTCTAACCTAGATGCCTATCCCAGAATGCAGCATTTGTGTCTTGGGGAGATAAGAGAAGGGTTATTGGATGGAATCAATTAGCTCCGTCATTAGAAAAATAAATGGTTGCTCATCTATTCCTCATTGCATGTGAAATGTAAAATATTTTAAGGGAAGTGAAATCAAACATTCTCTGTCTTTATAGTATAACCTTTTCCATGGCTCAGGAAGCAATAACACCAAGAAATCCAGGGAAGATGTATTTTGTCACATTTATCTTGTATTTTTCCTGCTCCAGGACTGGAATCAAAGAGCTTTCCAAGGAGCCCTGGCAATTTTTATTGAATGACAGTAGTTAGAAACCAAGATTGGGTACTAGGTATGCTCCTTGCTACTTGAATGTCACTTCACCTAGGCTCTCTCGGTAGACAGAGCTAAGAAATATATATGTGTATATACAAATACGTATATATATACTAACCCATGTATACATTTTCATCTGTATTTTATTTCTGTGTATATCTTTCTCTCTCTCTCTACATAGAGATATATATAGAGAGTCCACGAGTTCACATTAATTCTTCTGACCTTGATCTTTGATTCAACATCACAGGGTTCCTTTTAACATTCCTCCCTTGCTTATTTGTAATTTCCTTCTCTGACAGCGAGAAACCTGGGTTAGGATTTATTTTACTATTAACACTATTCTGGGTATAATAATTTCTAGCTACAGAACATTCATAATTCCTAGATTAAAGAACTTAGAAAAAGATAACAAGCACATATATTTATCAATTTTTCCAATTAAAGACTAATCTACTCAAGATACTCATGATATTTAATTTGAGTTTCAAATCATTGGTAATTACTTTTGGGTAGTAATTTTCTTGGCCCAAGCAAGGAACATATATATATTTATCTGTTTTATTTTAAAACATGTCTACACTGCCTTGAGTACCAACACAGATATGACCAAGAAACCCACAGTCCTGTCCTAGCAGGCGATGTGTCCAGTGTATGACTCAGGGTGGACTGTTATTTTTCACTGTGAGGAAAATAGAAAGGATAGGAAGGAAGAAATGGACATTATCCCTAACCCCTGCTCCAGAATCTGAGTGATGAAACAAAACGAAGGACGTTTAAGCTCATAAGGTTCTTCTAAACCCCCTTCTCGCAATCAGTTGATATTCAAATATGGAACCTGCGCTGGGGGACCCACCGGATTTGGGCAACACAAAGGCACACTGTTTAAAATAACATCCACACGTCACTGCAAAAAACAGGAGGAACTGACCGTGCTTTCCGACTGATAGTTTGCTTTCTCCTGTTCTATGAACTCACACAAGTTTAAAGGCTATCACAATTGCACGATGTCAATCATAACAGCATCTGCTCAGTATAAAAATTTTTTGTTTATGAAAAAGAATTCAGTTGATCTATGTGAAGAGATGAACTGAGTGGGATGGTGCCAATACAGAATGGCAGCTTGGGCTCTCTTTATGTTGATCTTTTCACTTATGACCCCACAGAAATATGTGGTATATCATGAAGACTGTGAATATCTTTTATTTTTAAACCAAGCCTTTAAATCCAGCTGCTTCTTTAAAATTAGTATTTTACAAGATTATTTTTGTGTCCCGTATCTCTCCTCTGAAGCAGAAAGTAAATGTTGGAAAACTGGCGGGTTCTATTCCCCGTGCCTGAGGCACACACACGGTTTCTTTCTGTTTGGGGACCACCACGGTTCTTGCTTTCTGGAAGAGGTGAGGCTCCAGCACCACTGGGCGTCCAGCAGCTTCCTAGGCATGCAGGGCTGAGAGCAAGGGAAGCCTGACTCCCGGGACAGCCCGCCCGGCCTGCGCACGAGCGCCCCGGGGTGGGCCGGAAGGAGCCGCCGCGGGCCCAGGCCCCTCGCAGGGCCGAGGAAGAAGGCAGCTCCCCGGGAGGTCGAGCTGCGCGCCCCTCGGACCAGCCCCCGGAGGTGCGCCGGGCGGCCACCTCTGTGGTCCGCGTCGGGAAGGCGGCCCCCAGGCCCCGCAGGGCGCCCCGCACCCGCCGCCCGGGGGTCCCCTCGGCCGAGAACGGGCCTCGTCCCCGTCCCCGCTTCCCGTGGAGAGGCCAGCCCCTCTGCCCCCCACCGAGGCCTGCAGCTCCCCGGCCCGCCGATGGTGGCCCCGTCCAGCCTGGCGAGCAGCCTGGCGCCGGCGCTGAGCCCCGCCGGGGGGACGGCGCAGCCCGGAGGAGAAAACGCGGGCGCCGCTGTGGGCACAGGCGCCCCCCGGCCGCGCACAGCCCCGCCGCCGCGCCCCCGGCGCCCGCGCCCTCGCTGCCCGCCGCGCGGGCCCCCGTCCGCCCCTCGAGCAGGCGCCGCCGCCGCCCGCCCCCGCCAGCGGGGCGGGGCCGAGCCTGCCCACGGCGGGGCCCTGTGGCGTCGGGCCCCGGCGGCTGCGAGGACAGCGGCGCCGCGTCCCCGGGGCGGCCGCACACGTCCGGCCGTCGGCGAGTCCCTGCCCACCTGGTCCGACAAGGACCCCCTGCCCGCGGCCCCCCGGCACCCCCGCACCGCCGCTCGGACGAGGACACCGAGGACTTCGGGGGTCCCTCGCCGTCACCTGCTGCCCGGCCCCCTCAAGTTCCTCCCGCCCCACCCAGCACCAGCGTGGTGGATCCGGGATGCCGCCCCCGCAGGCCCGGCCCCGCCGCCAGAGGGCCGCACCCACAGGTCCCTGGCCCGCCCCGACCCCGGCACCGCCGCGCTCAAGGCCACCCCGTGACCGCTGCCAGAACCAAGGGACCGGCTGCCGGGCTCCGGGCCAGGTGGCCACTCGGCGTCCAGAGCGAGCCCAGTGACGAGGGTGGTCAAGCCGTCAGTCCCCAGGACGGCCACTCCAGGCCCATCCGCGCCAGCCCGCAGCCCCGCCCGCCCTGTCCCTGCTCTACCTGGCCCTGACCCGGGCCTGCGCGCTCGGGGGCCGCGCCCGCCCGTGGACGCGGAGCTCCTCCGCATCCCCGTCCAGCGTGATCGTCAGCGCCCAGACCAGTGCAAGGCAGAGGGCCGCCGCCGTCCCGGACCCGGACGCGCTTCCAGGAGGCAAGCAGCTGTGCCACCGTGACCTCTCGGTGACCCGGACCCCCACCTTCCATTCGGTGGCGAGGCGCGAGTGGTACGAGGAGGCGTGCCCGCACCAGGCGCTGGGCGGTCACAGTGCGGGGCAGCAGCTGCGCGGTGACCATGCAGGGCGATGCCTTCCCCGCCTGAGCCTGACACCACCCTCTCCCAGAGATTCACTTCTGTCAGAAAGAAACCTGTTACTCCGCTCAAGAAACAGGCAGAATAACACCTCCCCACCCAAAAGAAATGTCCATATGTGAATATGCTACCCTACAGGGCAAGAGGGACTTTGCAGATGTAACTAAGGTTAAGGACCTTGATATGGGGAGATTACCCTGGAATATTAAAATGGGCCCCATCTAGGGCCAGCCCCAGCGGCCTAGTGGTTAAATTCTGGGTGCTCCACTGCTGGGGACCAGCATGGACCTACACTGCTCATCTGTCGGTGGCCATGCTGTGGTGGTGGCTCACATACAAAAAGAGGAAGATTGGCAACAGATGTTAGCTCAGGGCCAATCTTCCTCACAAAAAAAGAAAAAAGGGGGGGAGGGCTCCATCTAGTAAAAAGGGAGAAACTTTTCTGGTGTGGTCAGTCAGAGAGAAATGTGACACCAAAGACAAAAGAGTTGCTGCCTTTGGAAGATTCTCCCCTAGAGCTTCCAGAAAGGTGTGCAGACCTGCCCCTGATTTTAGCTTAGGGAGACTGATGTCATACTTCTGACTTATAGAACTGGAAGATTATAAATTTTAGTTGCTTTAAACTGCTAAATTTATGGTAATTTACTACAACAGCAATAGATATAATTTAGCCATGGTCATTAAGGTCTGGAGCACAATTAAACTTGAAATCTAATGCAACGGATGTACTTGAGAAACATTGAACTGTGCTTTATCTATGCTGAAAAGTAAAAGTGTATGAATAACACTGCACAGAAAAGGGGAAGACATATCATGAGCGTTTGTTTCTTGTTCTTTTAATATGCAGCATCTGAATATTTCAGATAAATCCAGAAAAGCTGGATATGGGGCCTGGCTTTCAAGGATAAACACTAAATCAGAATAATATGCCTCTTCTCAGAATCAGCGTTTTAGAATGAATAGTCACCTAGGGAACTATAGGTAAGCAATAACTATACTGATCCGTACTCATTCTGTACTGATCAGCATTCTAGGTACTGCAACAAACTGAACTAAAAATTGTGTGTATGTGTGTATGTGTCTATGGTTTTTTCTAAATAGTGACAGGTGTAATGGAAAAACTAAGCTGGAAGTGGGTTTCGGGAATGATTTACCTTTAAATGGGATGGAAGCAGGCCAAGACTCTTCCTGCAGTAACTAGAAAAGAAAAGAATAAATTACAAAAATATGAAGACATCAGAGACAAATGGCAGCAGCAAGGACCAGATGCACTAAAATTCCAGAGAGAGAAAAGCCCTTTGAAACGAGTTAATGATTGCTGGCTATTTTATTCCCTCTGGGAATTTGCCAGATCTTGGCACAAGTTGTGTTTCTATTGGCCCTAGTAGACAGATTTCATAGGGGAATGAAGAAACAGCAGAAATTCTAACCATCTTATGGTGCTGGCATCACAGACTAGAAACTAGATGTTCTGGTTATGCCTTTCTCTGAAACAAATCACGCCAAAATTTAGGCTTAAACTTAGACTTGAAACAACAACAATCATTTTATTTTCTCTCATAGCTTCTGTGGGACAGGAATTGTGGAAAGTGTCAGCTGAGTGATTCTGGCCCAGAGTCTCTCAAGCAGCTGCCATAGATGTGACTGGAGCTTCAACAGCCGAGGGGTGGAACAGCTGAGGGCTAGATGGATCTCTCTCTCTCCCCCTCTCTCCGTGTGGTCCCAGAGCTTCTCCATGTAATCTCCATGGAATAGTTTGGGCTTCCTCACAGCTTGCTGGCCTCAGGACAGTTGAACTGTTAACACAGTAGCTGAAGGCTGTAAGAGTGAAAGATTTCCAGCAAGAAAGGCAGAAGCTGAATCACTTCTCATGAGCTGGCCTTGGAAGTCCTGTTGTGTCACTTCCGTCATACTCTATTGGTTGAAACAAAATCCTACCCAATTTCAAGGGGTGGGGATATAGATCCCAGTGCTCAGTGGAAAGAATATCAACGTTGTGTGAAGAACATGTAGTGTGGGAGATACTGTTGTGTCCACTTTGGGAAGTACAATCTGCCACACTACAATCTGTCCCCGACCCAGACACAGGTGACTTCACTATGAGGCATTTTCTGTGTTCTGGGCGGATGGAGAACGGTCTGGGACTAGGCCAGAAAGGTGGAGTGAGTTCTCCCATAGTCTCACAGCACTTTGGAGACAAGATCTGGCTAGAAGGAAAGGACTTGCAACAAAGCCAAGATTGGTCTCCCCTCAAGTCATTCAGCAGATTGTTAATCTGCTTGGAGTGAGGTTAAAAATTCAGCTCAAAACTTCTGCAGAGTAGAATTCTCAGGACTGAGGAAAGAGAACCTCTAGGCTCAATTAAAAACCTGGAAAGAGCCTGTCTGCCTGGGCTGCTACAACAAAATACCACAGGCTGGGTGGCTTGTAAACAACTGAAATTTCTCTCTCATAGTCTGGGGGCTGAAGTCCAGGATCAAGGTGCCAGCATGGCCAGGTTCTGGTGAAGGCCCTCTTCCAGGTGCAGATCGCCAACTTCTCACCGTGTCCTCACATGGTGGAAGGGGAGAGCAAGCTCTCTGTGGCCTCTTTTATAAGGGCATTAATCCTGCTCACGAGGGGCGCACCACTGTGACGTAATCACCTCCCGAAGACCCCACCTCCTAATGCCATGGCCTTGGGCATTAGGTTTTTAACATATGAGTGTTGTAGGGGATTACAAACATTCAGACCATAGCAGAACCCCTGTGTGGAATTGGGGTGAAGCAGAATTGCCCTGAGTCTAACCACACCTGTGATCCCGCCCCCACTCATCTCAATCTCCTATTTCACTGAGGTGATGGGCCCCTCACCGTATCTGCCGAGCAGAAGCAAGTGTAGGCTTCTCATGGAAGATATCATCTGAAGCCTCTACAGCCAATTCTATACACTGCTTTTGTTGCTTCTGCATCTGAATATGTGGTTCTAATCCACATGTTAAATCCTTCTACTTCGTCTTCCTATAAGTATCAGAGAGGATTCCCATAATGAGAAAAAGCCACATGTAGAGAAGTGCTAGGGACTTTGGGGTCCCACCACTCTGATAATCCTTTGAGCTATGGGTCTCTGTGACTGATGATTTTGACAATTGGAACCTCTGGCAATAGGAAGCAGCCTCCTCCTCAAGGATTTGGACTCATTATCTCCCTGGCATGGCTACCAGTCACATTTAGTTTCAAAAGCAGCTGTTAGCTTATTGTTAAACTCTTGTATAAACCGAACACCTAAACCATGGAGGTCTTGTGACTGCTGAGCCAGATCTCCCTATTTTGGGGTAGATCAACTCAGACTCCATGATTAGTAGAGAAGATAGGGCCCACAAACCTAGCTAGTCAAATGGAAAAGTTATATCCAAGAACACGGCTGACTTGGCCCTAGTGGCTCCTCACTTTTATGTAAAAGGTGGCAACTATCTCATTAGGGAAAACTTCACCCCTCACTCCACTGACAGAAGCAAAACTGCTGACTCAGTGGGGCCCTGAGTTCACAGAGCTTCTTCTAAATACCTGGCCTGGTTCGCTGATGGTTTGGTTGAGGTGAAACCTGATGGTGCCCACCAGGTGCTGCAGCTGTTCAGTCTCAGCGTCAGCTACGCAGAACTGACAGTGACACAGTCACTCTGTTTAGTGGGCCGACCCAAAGCTGTTCTCATTTATCTGGCCTATACCCCTGTTGATTAACCTTGTTGTATGTTCATTGACTCTTGAGCTGTTGCTCGAAAGTTTGGGCTCTTGTTTGGTCTCCCCCTTGGAAACTACAGACCGTAGATTAAAGACACCACTCTTGGGAAGTGCACATCGTGGAAACAAATCATGGCCACTAATCAAACTCTCTGGATCATTCACGTAGATGCCCACAGTAAGGGCCCATTATCTGAAGAGGCCAAAAATGGAGTCAAGCTTCTGACACCTTCTGATACAAGAGATTTCAGTACCTAGACTGTCCGCACTACTGCCTGTATTCATAATTGCACCAGACATGACAACAGAACCACTATGCTAGACTGGGCGCAAAGTAAACTAATCCGTGTTTCTGATGCAGAGGCCGGCACTGCGTGCCAGATTTGTGACTCCTGCCAAAAGTTGATCCATTTGTCTCATAACAACATGGTGCAGACTGTGCCCCCTGCTCACTCCTGGCACATTGACTCCACCATAACTGTGACCACTCTCAGGACTATTTGGTGGGGCCACCCCAAAGTTGACGCTTTTCAAGTTATGTGCTGCTGTTCCAGCATGATCAGGTGACTTTGGCTACAAAATTATGGCTCTTGAAACTAATCTGTGTTATGTTTTCAGCCTTCTGGACAATCCTTCATATGATAATAATGCACTTTTCTTCACAAAAGCCACTCAGTTATGGGCTGGTAATCAACATCAATAGACTTTCCACACACCGTAATATCCACGGGCATTTGGTATCATTTAGTGTTGAAACACCCTCCTCAAAACTCATCCAAATAATTAACGATTCTATCTCCTTCACCTCCTCCTACTCCACACACCTTAGTAAGGAAGTTCTGTCACTGAATGGAGCTGTCCTCAGAGAGGGACCATCTCCTCTCATCACTCTCTAGAAAATGATCAGAATGACAGGTATGGGTTTTATATATACTGTTTCGAAAATTCGGAATTTTGTCGTGCTCATTCTTGGGCACGATGCTTCTTTCTCTCCCCCAACCGCACCCCTAGGCTGGACTGGTTGGTACATACTTCAGGTGGCAGCTCAGCTAAAAGGTGTTTCAGCCAGTTGGATTCTCTTGATGGCTTGATGTGATACTAGATCATAAGGAAAATGAACACTTGATTACATACAACGATTACCCAGCCCCCCACAACAGTGGTCCACACAGTAAGGGACCGATTAGATGTCTGTACATTTTATGAAAATTCCATTTTTCCTCTTGCAGTCCTTCTTTAATATGAAAAAGCTGGTTTCTAGTAAGTGCTGATTGAAAATAGGTGAAACTATGGCTACTGGAATGGGTTATATGAATTTGGGGGTGGTAGAAGAAGAGCAACAATTCTAGTACTTGGAGAGGGAACACCTTCTGGAGTTATAGGAGAGTGAGGGGGCATTAACGACCTTTGCCTTTTACAGTCATCCCTGGAATCTTACCCATGAAGGAAAACACCCTTGAGTGGTTCTCCCAAACCATTGCAAGATCCTTAAATTTAACTGAGTCCTGGGTCTGCCATCTCCAACTAGACAACTCTGACCAGAATTGATCACTATTTCCCTTAACCTAACAGAGATGGGTAATGGAAACAGTAAGAGATGGCCCCAGATCCTGAACATCCCATGTGAAATGCTTGTCCATACCTCCAGCTGTATTCCTCACCCCTATTCCATAGCCATCTCTCAGACATTCCGTAAGAAGGAAGAATGCTATATTGCTGGTGATGTGGGTAAACAGGACAGGTTGAAATGAAAGCCTGCAGGCAGTCATTCCAAAAACAAGGACTAGACTCAGTCATTTTAGCCGAAATGGGAGCTGTGAGGTTTATCCTCTAATTGAAGAGGCACATCGGAGGCACTGTCAACTGCCCCTGATTGATATAGGCCCCACTTAGGGGTCCCCAACAATTGTCAATATTTTCTTTCCAGTGGAACCATGTGCACTCTTGGGACTGTATTTTCTATGTTGAACCAGGCATTACCTTGCTTCCCTCCCCAAAACATGGTGACCTGCACCATAGGGGTGGTTATAAGAGACTTGCATGTATTTAAGGAAACGTTACCAGTAGATCGTGCAGTTCTCAGATGACTGTGGAAATCTCTCTGAAATGAAATGAAGCTATGCCTGGTTCCTCAGGGAAGACTCTTGAAGTATATACATATGAGTGTGTGTGCGATTGTATGTGTGTGCATGTGTGTAAACATCAATCTCTCCCTGCCACATCCTCCAAAACAAAATTCTTAAAAATAATTACTTGGAGTTTAAAACACTTTTCCCATAGAAACAGTGTTATTAAAAATAATAACAAAATGTAAGACATGTATCTGTTGATTTAACTGGGTCCATAACTAATAGCTGGCAACTTGGTTCAGGGGTCAGAGTTCTGTGGCACAAAGGAGAGGAAGAGATGAAAAGGATACCACCAGTGCTTTGGGTTTAAGACTGACCACTGAAAACAATTCAAAATATATACAACTCATCTTTGGCACTCACACTAAGGTGGGAGGAGAAAGGCGCTCACCCTGGCCATAAAATTTAAGAAGGTACCAAAAAACTCAGGGACCAAATACATAATTTAATGCAATATTTTTATTGATAAAATATATCAGATTGATAAACTAAATGTCAGGGGGCTGGACACTGGTTTTCATAATAGAGTTTATTGGGGCACCCTCCCAATTACATGCATACATTTCTTTCTCATCTCCAATTAACCTAATTCTCTAAATTTCAGCCTCTTACATTGCTCTAATAGTCCTAATGGACACAATTATTTAGGAGAGGGATGGCTGAGTAAGGAACCTTTTAAAGATGTGTGCACATTGGGCCGGTCCTGTGGCTTAGCAGTTAAGTGCACGCGCTCCGCTACTGGCAGCCTGGGTTCGGATCCTGGGCGCGCACCGACGCACTGCTTCTCCAGCCATGCTGTGGCCGCGTCTCACATACAGCAACTAGAAGGATGTGCAACTATGAAATACAACTATCTACTGGGACTTTGGGGGGGGGGAAGGAGGAAGATTGGCAATAGATGTTAGCTCAGAGCCAGTTTTCCTCAGCAAAAAAAGGAGGATTAGCATGGATGTTAGTTCAGGGCTGATCTTCCTCACAAAAAAAAAAAAAAAAAAGACGTGTGCACTCACCTAAATGTCTTGTTTTTTGGATTTGGCAGTATATCAAAGTGAAGCACACATTTTAAGACATTGCCAAAGGGAGATGGATGTCCTCTGAGCCCACACAGTTGGGCAGGAGTATTTGAATTTAAACACATAGGGAAGTCAGCCTTCCCTTTGAATCTGTACCTCATTCAATACTTCAAATTAATTTTTCAGGTTTTTAATACTTCCTAGCTGCTATTTTGGAACTCACATATTTCGTAAAAACTAGAGTTCATTAGAGTTCATTGTGTGAGTTGTTGCTTTGTTTTCACAGCATTTATCATGACAAAGGCAGCAGCAACGTCTCTGGCATGAGGACTGAGGGAGAGAGCATGATATGAATCATGGTTGGGGAATGACCATCTGCAATTTAGGAGGTTATTTGGGTAAGGCCTATATCCAACACTTATTTCTACTGTGGTCCAATGGAGCTGAAGGAGTGTGAATTATTGGATGGAATTCCATTGGTGTTACTTATGTAGACAATCTGGTGATTACAGGTTTGCCGTATAGCATTTCCATGGTAAAACTAACGTTTCCTCAATGAGTTATAGCATAGGCAGGAAATCTCGTGAAATGCTTCTTGATAAACAAAAATGAGAAGCCTAATATTTTTCTACTACTGAAGATTTTTTGCCTTCAATACTAAAAGAGTTACTACATTAATATTAGTGAAATAATATCCTTATGAGTCCTTATTTCGAAAACTGTAAGAGCCCCACACATTCTTATTCAGATTATTACATTTATATTGGACTATAAAATAACCATCTGGGAGACAAGTGGTAAAACAATTTTTAAAGTGTAGGGACTTATATAGCATGTCAAGTGATTATTTTCAAGGAGCAAAAATCAAATTCTGTCTGCTATGCAGCAGGATGGTATTTTATGATAATTGAAGACACCTGCAAACAAGTCAGTATAGTTTTAAAAATTAGACAGTTCTCTACTTCTGAACTTCACTTTATAAATGATCCATCAATTGCTGCTGCCAGCATTCTGTCCCCCCATTTATCTCATTTTCTTTTGATTCTGGCAGCTTCTAATTCTCCTAAGAACTAGAAATGCTGCAACTTTTAGAAGCTATCATATTTAGAGCACCAGCTAGAATATCGCACATCCTCAAATTGCATCATTTTGCCCACCCTCCTCCAGTGGGCAAAAGGATAATTCTCCATCCATCTTTATAGCCTAGAAACTGTAGATTGAAAAAAGTCCCCAATTCTAGAAAACACAAAGTGATTCATGAAGAGAGAGAGGAGTCCCAATTGGGGAGGTAGAGGTTCTACATGTTCCCAGAAACTAGGAACTTGTACCAGATTAATACAGCAATATTAAATAAGTGTTTGTAGTTAGAAAATATGAAAGAAGAATATTATCTATATATTGAAAAGAAACAGTGGATAATATAAGATGTACTGCCTGGGAAATTCATCCAAGTCTGCCTGAGTTACTGTGAGAGTAGTTCACAGAAAAGTGCAAGTGTGGCTTCTTCTTAAGAAAAGGAGTGAGAGTGAGAAACCATGAGGTAGCCTCAGGAAGCAAGACCAGACAGCCGAGTTGGAACCAGCAACATTAGCCTCATTCAATGAGCTGGAATTCATGCAGATATGGCTCAGTCTATCATATCCCCACTGCCCTCCTCCTAGGAACAATGCTTTCCCCTGTCATCAGAATGCCCCTTAAACTTAGACCAGGGATCTGGGTGTGTGTGTGAGTGTTTATTTGTGGGAATAGGTATGGACAGTTATGGATCTGTCAATTATTTGGACAGGTGAGAAGACCAGGAATCTCTCCTAGCTCACTTGGTTACAGTGAAGATGGATATCATGAGGTGGCCTGTACCAGTGAGAATTCTCTCCTATCCTATAAAAGGAAAGTTAAGGCAGAGTTGGTAAGACATGTGATTCTGACTCCATATGAGAAAATACTCAGTAGACAAAGCATCTCACTCATTCATTCAATCAGCAATTGATTGTTAAGGATCTACTATGTTCCAGGCATTTTTCTAGGCTTTGGGCATTTTACAAAGAGCAATAAAAGTAACAAACAAGCAAACATTCATGCCTGACGAGAACTTTCATTTTCATGGGAGAAAATTATCCTTAGGAGTTCTTTCATAGGTAGAATTATTTGCAGTTGAAATAAATTCCTTGACAATTCTTTTAGAGTAGAAGATGTATTGCAGATATATCCAAGGTCTGTGAACTGGGAGAGAAGAAGGAAAGGAAAAGAAGATAGATTTTACAGAAGACTGTCTGTTTTATTATCCTTAAGACCTCTTTTAATTTTTTTTAAACAAGGCAAAGTTTTAAACTTTATACATAAGTGCTTAGGCCTTCAAAATAATTAAAAATGATTTTCTCACTTTATAAAGAGTTTTATTTTATATTATTAATTATTTTATTTTGCTTTATTTTATCTGTTGTCCCTGTCATGAGACTTGAATGCGCCTTTATGTTAAATGCAAATTCTAGGATTCTATTCTCAGAAATCTGTTCAAAAAGCCTAGGATTGGGTCTACCAACATGCCCCCCCACAAGTAATTCTGATATAGGTAGTTTAAGGAACACGCTTTATAAAGTATACAGAAATCCTACCGATTCACTTAAAGTCATAGATAAGTTTATTGTAGTGCTCTTTCTACCAATTATACAAAAGCAGGCTTTCTTTTTTTCCCAGACCTCTAAAATTGATCATCTTCTTTCTGAAGACATTATGAAATGACTATTATTAAGCCTGCATTTCTTACAAAAGTTTCAAAATTAAAAGCCACAAATAAGTAAATCTGCAAAGTTTTTATGTGTTAGTATAAGTTTTTAAAAAACAATAAAAAAAGTCGAAGATACAATAAAAAATTCACCCCTCATACTAACATTTGAATAATCAAAGTCCCATGAGAGGAAAAGAAGTGGACTGAAAGAATAGTCAAAGAAATAATTACTGATAACTTCTCAAATTTGAGAAAAAACACAAACCTATTGATTCAAGAAGCTAACTGAATCTCAAACAGGATAAACTCAAGGAATAAACTCATAATTAAGTTTCTGGAAGTTAGAAGTTAAGAACTATCAAATGCAAATTTAAAAAATTATATCTAGCATCTAATTATATGCTGCTTACAAGAAACTCACTTTAAATTCAATGATATGGGTAAGTTGAAAATGAAAGAATGGAAAAAGATATACTGTGCAAGCATTAATTGAAAAGAAAGCAGGAGTGGCTATATTAATATTTGGTAAAGTAGACTTCAGAGAAAATAAAATTACTAGAGAAAAGAGGGATATTATGTAATTAATAAAGGATTAATCCACCATGAATATATATAGTCCTGAATGTGTATGCACCAAACACAGAGCCTCAAAATTTATGAGATGAGAACTGATATACATTAAAGGAGAAATAAAGGAATCCTTAACTAGAATTGGAGGCTATCACATCCCGCTTCTCAATAATTAATAGAATAGCTAGACAGAAAATCATAAAGAATATAGAACAGCTGAACAACACAATCAACTAGGAAGATCCTATTGACATATATCGAACACTCCACCTAACAAAAGCTGAGTACATGTTTTTTTCCCAAGCACCCATGGAATATTCACCAAGGTAAACCAAATCTAGTGCCATAAAACAAACCTCAACATATTTAAAATAATTTAAATTGTACAGAGTGTGTTCTCCACCCATACTGTAAACTAACTAGAAATCAATAACAGAACAACAGCAGGCATATTTCTAAATATGTGGAAATTAAATAATACACTTCTAGATAATCCATGTATCAAATAGTAAGTCTCAAAGAAAGTTTTAAAAATCACATAAAACAGAATGAAAATGAAAATACAACATATCAAAATTTATGGGATGCAGGTAAATAGTGCTGAGAGAGAAATGTATAGAACTAAATGCTTACATCAGAAATGAGGAAAGGTTTGAAATAAATAGATTACCTCAAGAAACTAGAAAAAGTAAAGCAAAATAAAACCAACGCTAAAAGAAGGAAGGAAATAATAAAGATAAGAGTGGAAATAATTGAAATTGAAAATGGCAAAACATTAGAGAAAGTGAATAAAACAAAAAGCTGGTTCTTTAAAAAATCAACAAAATTGATAAACCGGTAGCAAGACTTAAAACAGTACATTTTTACACCCTTAGAAGCAATGGACTTCCAAGATACTTTGCATTATATTAACCAAATTCAGATCCAGAACTACAGTTGACTCATCACACAGGCCTACATACCTTCTTTAGTTCTTTGGAAGAGCATCGGATGAGTCTTCTAAAACATCTCTATAGCAAAGGCACCCAAAATATTTTATATGACTTAAATTACATGCTATCCAAATTGGAAGTTGAAAGCGTATAGTAAAATTTGTAGAAATTTATACTTGTTTCTGGAAGACCTGAATACAATCTATGATCCAAAATGTCCAACTACAAAAAAATCAAAGGCATATGTGCTGCAATGTTAAAAAAATTCAGGACAAATGTTTCTTTTGGAAATGTTTACTTGGTTAGCTTATCTCATTTACCTGTAATATCATATATACTTCAGTCTTTTAGGAAGAGATTCTTACAATATGCATGTTCCATTTGAATCTTAAAATATTCAAATCCATTTATCCTGACAATTATCATTACACATGAATCATTTTGAAACATTAAATTGTTTTCCCTAGACTTTCCTTTAGCATTAATTTAATAGGAAGGTAAAACTCATTTTATAACCTTAATTTACCTAACTTAGATAAATACCATGTATATCATCTCTCTAATAGAGTTTGTATATATATGAAATTTTCAAAAATATATCTATAGTTGTACATAATCTAAGACAAGCTAGATAAAATAAAAAGTATAGGAAAAAAAATGTTGGTACAAAAGTTCAAATTTTGAAGCATTCAGTGTTGAGAAAAAGTGACATTTTATTCTTCTGGGTAAATAAAAGTTATAGGCAACCACAAACCAAGTGTAATATAATCATAGGAGGAAGGAAGATTGGGATATGAAATCGGAACACGTTGCCCTCTGGCCACAAAGCTGCACCTTTTTGAGCTGAAAAGGAAGAATGGCTTTTCAACTTCTACAATTAGGCGATTCCAGTTGAAATGCTATATGGCCATATATCCTGGAGCTCTATTTTGCTCCTTCAGTTAACACTCTATGAAGAAATAGCTGACAGATTTTCGAAGCCAAACTTGTAGTGTGATATTTGTGTTTTCTCTGGTCTGTGAATTGCATCCTTTTCTATTTCTTATTTTTTCTGTATGTGTTCAGCTGACTCATTTATAATTTATGGAAGCTACACATATCTTCACTAATGCTCAATGCCGTGCCAAAATGCCTGTTTTCCATAAGGAATAGTGCTATAGGATGTTTCTGGTATTCCTGTAATATTTTTAAAACCCAAAGTTAGAAGTGGATATTCTTTAGTCTGCATTCAATAATAGTTTGTTCTATTGAAAATGGCTGTTTCTGAAATTTTTTTAATTCAAAGTTAGAATATGTCCTTTTTATTTCTCTGTTAACAGAAAATGAAAACCTATTAGCTTTAATTGAAAACAAAAATCCAGACACATCCTTAATATGATCAATGATTTCTGCAGCACAGGTGAAAAATGAGAAAGTCATGAATATAATTTTGCTATGATCTTCGAATAGGTAATTATCTACTTACATATCTATTTACTTTCCTGACTATTGGAGTCAATACAGAATATGCACATATTGTTAATTAAGATTCAAATAATAATAAGATATGTGTGATACTAGGCTCTGGACAAGGATCATGATTTGTCTTTTATAGTCCAAATATTCCTTCTCCTTTCTTTCTAAATTAAGTAAACAAAATAGTGATGTGAAAAAAAGTTAGCAGCTTTCTGTTAAATGTTTTTGAACATCAGATCATCTAAGATAAGTTTTAGAAAGACAGTCTCAATACAGGAAGAGAGAACTGGAGCACAGGATACCATATATCAAAATCCTCTGGGTCAGCCTTGTGGCTTAGCGGTTAAGTGTGCACGCTCTGCTACTGGCGGCCCGGGTTCGGATCCTGGGTGCTCACTGACGCACCGCTTCTCCGGCCATGCTGAGGCCACGTCCCACTTACAGCAACTAGAAGGATGTGCAACTATGACATACAACTGTCCACTGGGGCTTTGGGGAAAAAAAAAAGGAGGATTGGCAATAGATGTTAGCTCAGAGCCAGTCTTCCTCAGCAAAAAGAGAAGGATTAGCACGGATGTTAGTTCAGGGCTGATCTTCCTCACACACACACACACAGAAAATCCTCTTACATTTTCTATCATTTGCTAATTAATGTTTTCAACACAATGCTGATTAGGTGAGGATGCTCTGCTCCACTTTAACACTCTTGTCTGTGTGGCAGCTTCCATCAATATCCCCAAACACCTCTGAAACCAGGCTGAAAAAATTAACAGCTTATTGAATGCTAGGGAATAACATACAGCAAATAAGTTCTGGAAGACTTGAGTATTTGACAAACAGTACATCACCTGATATTTACGTCTCAGAAGTTTCCTTTTATCCTGTGGACACCAGGGTGTGTCCAGACTGTGGGAGAGTGGAGCAGCTTTTCCCATAGTGTAGAGTTGTGCTGGGAAATGGCTGTTGAACATGGACTATATTTCCAAGCTTTGTGTCTAAATGGGGCCATTTGGCTAAGGTTTGGCCAATAGTGATTGAGAAGAAAATACTTGTGCCACTTCAATTTCTGGGCCCATAGACATCCTCCACACTACTTTCTATTGTCTCCTATCCACTATGGCCTTCAGTCCATCCATACTTTCTTCTAGTTAGACCCTGAATGCTGCCATTTGCTTCTCCTGCCCTTACACAGCCAATAGATCCAATGTCTCCTTGTGTGATCAGGTCGTTAAATACGGTGAGATGTTGGGTGTCCTCATTTAACTTGCTTAGATCTTGCTCAGTCCTTCTTGAAAATCAACACAAAACCAAGGGTTTACAAATAATATCAAGTTTCTGTGATAAAAATGTATATACTAAGAACCAAATCTTCACTTCCCGTTTTAATATGAAGAAACAAGTAATTAAACATCCCTCTTTTCACTGCCCTTGTACTTGTGATTCTGTGTGTGTGCGTGCATACACATGATTAGATAGTTTTGTCAGTCTCTTTCTCTCTCTCTCTATATATATACACATACACACATACATATATGTAGGTATGTTATGTCTCATATACATGTATACATATATATGTATGTATTTCAATGTGAACATTCTAATAACATTTTTGTCAATTATAACGTCAATCATTTCACTTTCCCAACCACACATCAATTCCTTGTCTTTGCAATTTCTCCTCTAAGGTAAAGTGAAAATTATTTCATCAGGTTTCACATAGATTTCTAAGTCTTGATTTCTGAAGACTATGAGCAAAAACAACCTAGAAACAAGAACTCATTTTCATAGACTCGCTCTCGTTCTCACACACACACACACACACACACACACACATACACACACATACGCTGATGTTTCAACATGCAGACACGACATTGACCATGTCAAATGGGAGTATTTACATGAAGACTGTTGGGAAAGGTGGTCATGCACATGCAGTCTTTAAAGCCCTACTCTGCCACATAAGAACAGGCCTTGGGCCTGGAACACTTCCTTACCAAGAGATAGGGAGCCCACACAGCCTGTACTGGGCTCACCGTTTTGTGCGAAAATAGCTTTACCTTTGCAGACTCAATGTGTGGTCCTTTGTCCTGCTTAAGCTTGTGCCTAATATGACATCTGGCCAAGCCCACTACTATATCCATTTCCAGAGGAGAGGGGACAGTGTCCTTTACCTACTGCATGAGACCTGCAGGCCATGGGGGACCAACACTCACTCTTGCAGCTGGCCCTGCTCTGCCATTTCTCTACATGAGTGAAGCGTTTTTCCATCCAGTACCTATGGGAGTCATCTCTCTCGGTGACCCTGAACCATGCTGCTCCTGGTGCAGTGGGACTCTTCACTTGGAGGTGATAACAGGCAAACTTGCTCAATAGTCACTTCCCTATTCTTAAGAATAAACATTTTCATCCTCAATTTACTCATCAGTATCAGTAGAAATTCAACTTTCCCAACAAAGCCAGATATTCTCAACTATTTGGACAAACTCTGCACGTTTATGTGTTCCCTTTGCGGTATCCGGTTTCTTCAGCTCTATCTTATTTACATTTCAGTAACCCGGTTAATACTGTCATCATAATTCCTAGGATAAAACACAGGAAACAAAACCCCAAAAACGATAAACTGAAGAACATTACTGTTCTTTATGGCACCAGTAAAACAAACAAGGCATGCCTACACACACAGTGTCTTCACACACAGAGAAAATTCTGTGTCTAAATATAATGGAAAATCATACCAGACCACAAAAGTCTTCTTAACTTCTTTGAGACTAAATAACACTCAACGCAAAAAACAAGTGAAACGAGTGATACTTTGGGTCTTTAGTTCGTATTTATGTCTCTAATCTGTTCACGAAAGTGGTTTTCATAGAATAAGGGAAATTTCTTAACAAAACAGTAATCAAGTCCTCGCATATTTCCTATATCAGAAAATATGCTAGCCATATTGAAAACAAAACAAGAATGAAAAGTTGTTTTGAGTTTACTATTCCCATAAAGGCTTCAGAATTCTATACATGTTAGCTTTGGGGTAGGAAGTTATATTCCTGTGAAATCATATTCCCCGTGATACATAGTTCACCTTCGTCTAAACAGTTTCTTCCATAATTAAGCATCTCCTGCATGAGGCCTGGGAATTTTGTTGGAAAGTGTGTACCCTTGAAGGTTTGAAGTAGCCCCATTTCTCCTTCACTTCCCTCCTTTGTAATATGTTGGAAATGACATCACCTTGCCCTTATTTCATTTTGGTGTGTATTATAGACCAAATGTTTGTGTTCTCCCAAAATTCATATATTGAAACCCTCCCCCTTGATGTGATGTTGTTAGGAGGTGGGATCTTGGGGAAGTAATTAAGATTAGGTGAAGTCATGAGGATGGAGCCCTCATGAATGGGATTAGTGCTCTTAAAAGAGTCATAAGAGAGATTGCTTCCTCTCTCTGCTCTCCACCATGTGAGGACACAATGAGAAGTCTGCAACCTGGGAGTGGGGCCTTCCCAGACTCCACAATGCTGGTACCTGATCTTGGACTTCCACCCTCCAGAACTATGAGAAATACATTTCTGTTGTTTATAAGTCACCCAGTTTGTGGTACTTTGTTATAGCAGCCTGAACAGGCTAAGAGAATGTGTAAATAAGGGTTTTACTAGATTGTGCTCATCCCATTGTGAACAGATAAGTATCTGTCCTGGACTTTCTGGTACTTCTATCACTCTTCAAGAGAGTATCCTCAAGTTATTTTGGATCAAATTTTATAGTCACTTCCTAGTGCAAGGGGAGACACTGCTTTGCTCCCACAGGCTGTTCCCCTTATCACAAAGCCTATTGGCTTCTCTTAGGTCATCTTTTCTGCCTCTACCGTAATAGAGCTTTTACTGGAGTTTGTTCCTAAAGCCAGATCCATGCAATGACATTTCTCAGACGTAAGTGTTCAGTATGATTAGTTTCCCATTGAAGACCTGCTCCTTTGACTCTTTGGGACAAACCTGAAGCTTTTTGGTGGATTATTATTATATTAAATTCTCAGAAAGAATAAGCCCTTAGGGATGGGATTCTCTAGTCCTCTTCCTCAGGGTAACTCCGGACTAAATTGTGACTCTCTGACTACAATTAGATTATACATGGTTAAATTTATTAAAACGGCAAAAATTATAGAAGGAAAAGTTTGATTGTGCTGAGTCTATTCTGAATGTATTAGTTTACTTTGTTGCTGTAACAAATTACTGCAAACTCAATGGCTTAAAACAATAAAAATTTATTACATTACAGTTCTGGATGCCACAAGGTCTATAATGAAGGTTTCAGCAGGACTGCATTCCTTCTGTAGATTAGAGGAGAATCTCTGCTTTTTCTAGCTTCTAGAGGTCACCTGCATCCCTTGGCTCATGGTGCCCTTCCATCAATGGCATCACACTGACCTCTGATTCATCACATCTCCATCTCTGAATTTGACCCATCTGGCTCCCTCTTATAATGAGCCTTGTGATTACAGTGAGTCCACCTGAATAATCCAGGATAATCTCTCCATATAAAGATCCTTATCTTAACCATATCTGCAGAGTTCCTTTTGCCATGTAAGGTAACATTCACAGGTTCTGTGGATTAGGATGTAGACATCTTTGGGGGGGGGGTGCTATAGTCTGAACGTTTGTGTTTCTCCAAAATTCCTATTTTGAAATCCTAATGCCCAAGATGATGGTATTAGGAGGTGGGCCTTGGGTAGGTGCTTAGGTCATGAGACTGGAACTCTCATAAACGGGATTAGTGTTTTTATAAAAGGGATCCCAGAGAGCTTACTTTCCTCTTCCACCATGTGAGGACACAATGAGAAGTTGACAGTCTGCAACCTGGAAGAGGGCCTTCACAGAAGCCAACCACGGTGGCACACTAATCTTGCATTTCCAGCCTTCAGAACTGTGAGAAATACATTTCTGTTGCATATAAGCCACCCAGTCTGTGATATTTTGTTATAGCAGCCAGAATGGACACAGACAGGGGCTGTTATTTTGTCTACAACACTGACGAATATTGATTTTGTCATATCTATTAGACATATAGGTAGACATGTTGAAAGGCAGTTGGTATATAAACCTGGAGCTCACTTGTGAGGTAGAGATTGGAGTTATTAATGGAAAGTATAAGTATATACGTGATATTTAAAGTTACAGGGGTAAGATCTGATTACCTGAGAAATGCAGGACAGCGAACTGGTTAAGAGTATCTTTACTTAACCAGACAATCCTGGGATTCAAATCCCAGTTCTGGCACTTATTACTTGTATAACTTTCCTGTGATTCATTTTCTCTACCTATAAAAGGGAAATAATAATATCACCTACTTTATAGTGTTCTAGTTAGAATTAAAACAAAATATAAGCACTAGGTAAGAGTTTTTATTATAGGGAGAAATTGTAGCTGAATTTGGGATTTCCAAAACTTAGACAGAAGAGGGTAAAGGCATGTAGAATCAGCAAAGAAGAGTGAGGTAAGAGGAAAATTAGAAAAGACTGGTCTTCTGGCAGAGTAGAGGGGAAAATGTTTTATGACCAAGGGAGGGAAAAATGGTGTCAAATGTTGTTTAGAAGGTTCATCTTGCTTTGCTACATGGAGATCCCTTTAAAGGAAAGGTTTCAATAGAAAGTCAGGGGCAAAAACTGTTTGAGGTAGGCTCTAGGGAGAATAGAGGAGATGAAGTGGAGACAGAATATAGAACACTATCATGAGGAGTTTTGCTTTAACCAGAGCAAAGAAATGGAGAAGTAGCTACAGGAGATAGAGATAAATTGAGCTTTTTTTTCAGTATGATAAGTATTAGAGAATTGTGTATGCTGCTGGGGATAGTCTAGTAAAGAGAGAATAAATTGATGATACAGGAGTGAGAGTGGATGACTTCAAGGGCAAAGTCCATGAGAAGGCCATTAGATCCAGTTCGAGTGGAAGGGTTGGTCAAAGAAACACAGAGTTCTCATTGTCATGGAGGAAAGACAAAGTATGGGTGTGCAGATTTATGTGTTTTGTAGAAACAATAGCGGGATAATGTGGAAATTCTTGTCTCACAGCTTTTATTTCACAATTATACAAGAGAGGGAAAAGTATGAAATAATATTTTCAGAGAACTGGAAAGTAAATCATATAGATAAATAGTCCAATAAGGAAGCATAGCTGAGAACTCACTTGAGGTTGTCGTCATATGTGTAAAGTTAAGCTATTTAGCAATGTTGACTGTTTATATCAGACAAATTCAGTTTCAAAGTTCAGGCATAGAGTAGGCAGAAAATGAGATTATGCCATGGTTGGGACATTTAAATGCAATGAAAATATAAAAAGAAAGAAAGGATAAAGGGATTAAGGATGGCTGCAAGAGAGCAATGATAATGATGTGCTCTAGACTGCGAGATGAACGAGGAGGGAAGTGGTAGGAGGTGAGTGCTGAGTGGTGAAAAAGTGGTAAGGTCAAAAGTTTATATTTCTGATTTGTTTTGAATAATTGTTGAATATTCATTCTAGGTTCCAGTCTCTAGAATATTAGTGGAACTCTCACTTGACTTTCTACCTCACTGTTCCCTGATCCTGTTGGACTTCTGGTCACTGTGTTGCTGGTGACGATATCAGGGAGTCATCTCTGAGTGTGATTTTGTGCAAAGCTTACATATTGTAGTTTCTCTAGATCTCATGGTTATTTCGTTGCTCCCAAAACTTCCTCAAACACTAAACAATAACTCTTTTAACAGACATATTGCCAACTTTTATTTTATTTTATTTTTTATCCTCTTAATCTATTCTGCTGTGTTAAGTTCTGATATTTTATTCTTGGTCCCTCTCTCTGTTTGCTCTCTCTTCTCCTTGCTACAGTATCATCTGTTCTACCTGCTTAAGGAAACATCCCGCTCTTTGATTTTTCATCGTTCTTCCAACTTCCTACCACTCAACCTACAAATTTTACTATATCCAGATGTATTATGTTGTCTAATGTCATGGAACAAGATGCCTTTCCTTCTATCAGAGAGAAATCTTATGTCTTGTTTCTCTAAGAACTCCTTCCATTGGTCACCTCATCTGCTCTCTTACAGTACCCCTGTCCATGGCCCGTACTCTTCCATCAGTAAACATGGTGAAGTCTTTGTCATTACCCTCCCTGTCAAAATACCTTTACTCTTCCCTTCCTATTTTTAGCCAGGTTTCATAAGAGATTAATTTTTATACTATGACTTCACTCACCCTTCCCCTCCCACCCCCCACTTAATTAGATATCAACCCCGTACATGTCTTCCACTTCCATCACCTACTAACACTACTTGATCAATCCCATGAATTTCCTTCCAATCGCAAAATCTACTGGGTAATTTTTAATCTCTTATGTTAGCAGAATCCTTTGATATATTTAACACTGTTCATGTCTACTTTAAACTAATTTCTTACTTATAGTCTTTGATGCTCAATCACCAGGTTCTTCTTTTACCTTTCTGACCATCTATTCCCACCATCCTTTGTGGAGATCAAGTCTGCCTTTCTCTGGAGCTCTGTGGTTCTCCATGTTTGATCCTGGCCCACTGCTTTTCTCTCTCCACAATCACCTTGTCAATCCTATCCACTGAACTTATTTTAACTCCCAAAGATTTTCAAATATGTCTCTAGTCCTGACCTCCTTTTTGCTCTTGAGGCATATGTACACGAAAGGCTTCTGTACAGACCAAGTTGAAGAGCTCAGAAGCCATAATTTTCTTAACTTGTTAGTTAGAATCATTTATATATCTCTCTCAGTAGTCTAATTATCCAATAACATAAACCAGAAATGTTAAGGATACTCATGAGACCTTATATCTTTTCTCCAAGTATCCAACACCTAATATATACCAAAACTAATGTTTTCTGAATATTTCTTTTAATGTTTAATTTTTTTCACTCTATTCCTATCTCCACTACTCTACTTCATATCTTACCAAATCTCTTCCAGAACATTTCAATTACTCTTTTACTACACTATAAAATTTCAACAAAGTCTCCACAAGGAGAGTAATGCCAAATTCTTTAACAGGGAGGTTAATGCTTCTACAACCTCGCTTCTACTTCTCCCTCTGGGTGCATTTCTTATGATTTCTACTCCAATGATACTGAACTATATGCAGTTCATTCACACACCGTTTTTCATCCACTATATATCTTTAGTCATGTCTCCCAGTTCCTGGAAGGGTCTCCCTAACTTCTTTTTCTGAGCCAACTTTCATTCTTCATTACTCAATTCAAGTAACACCTTCTTCAGGAAGACTTACTAGATAATAGTAAATGCCCTACCTATAGAAATTTTTATTTGTATATGTCCCTCCCCTTCCAGTAGTGATCATTCCTTTCTGGCAAAACCATGTCATTCCTATTCACATTGTCAGTGTATAGCATGGCACCTGACACATCATATGAACTAAAAGTCACGCTAAATCAGCTGAGTATGCCTATTGTTGGGGAGGAAAAAAACCTCCCTCTACTCTTGTAGCTTCTTCTGGGTGGTCTAATAATCAAATTGACCTAAGACAGATTAACATGTGAAAATCAAACACAAGTTGATGGCACATATACCTCCTGTATACATGGGAGAGACTCAAGAAAACTGAGTAACTTGCCAAAATAGCTGCAGCCACCACCTTAAATACTATTTTCAGCTAAGGACAAAGGAAGATGTTGAAGGTGAGAGGGAATCAATTATGGAAATGTTACCAGGAAAAGCACAGTAATCAAGGGTCAGGTTGCTATGCAAATTTAAGTCCTCGCCTTCTCCATTGATAAGAGTTTCTAGAGATTGAGTCTTCCCCTCTTCCTAGAAGAGAGAGGGAGACACCCTTACAAATAGAAATTTGTCTTATAAATGTAAATGTCTTTTACAGAGGGTAACTTCTACTTGACTTTCAGAGCTTCTCCCATGTTTGCTGTTTCTTAAAATAATCAGCCTAAAATAATCCTTATGCCAGGAAGACATATTTTGAGGTGACAACTTCTTCCCCCCATACTACTCTTCTAGGACATCTCTTTCACTAGAAGTGTACCCTATCAACAGGCAATTACGTTATTTCTGGTTATTGTAATAGTTAATATTTCCTGAATGTCTACTGTGTAACAGACACTTTTTTTCATTTTCATACTTGAATTATCCTTGAAAAATGTTTATTATTATTATCCTTATTATCCCTATTCTCTCAGCTGAGAGAACTAGAACACAGAGAGGTTGAGGTAGTAACCGTAATCAATCACAAAGTTAGTAAGTGGTAGAGAGTGATTTCAAAACCTGGGAGTTATGATCCAATATGGTGTTTTTAACCTCTTTCCTATTCTTGTATGATGAATTTTCACCTTCAATTTCCTGGAGAGAGATTTAAAGAATATATATTACTTTTATTTACTTAAAGGTCAAAGTCAGATAAGTGATAGGTCTAGATTTTGCTATACATATCTGTATGTCAATATTGACATTGGAAAAATAGAACTGTGTCTCCACATACGGATAGAATAATAGTGATCTTTAACCACCTGAATTTGAAATACATAAAACCAGGTAATGAGTGTCCAAGGACAAGCACTGTGGCTGCAAATGGTTGATCAGAGGGGCAACCCAGCCGAGTCAGCAATCCGGTAATGCTCTTACATTTCATTGTCGTAAAATGAAGTGTGTTATCTGCCGTGAGCTCTTAAAAGATCTGCATGAGGAGAAGCCAGGACAACAGGATCCAAGAATGAAAGGTTCAGTAACAAAAAAAAGAGGGGGATAGGAAAGCAAATCCTGGGGAATTTAAAAGAAGGTCTGAAAAGGCTCAGGCATAGAAGGCCAGGCTCGCATTTCATGTTGGCACATGTGGGAATGCTCAGTGCAATACCTGAGATTCAGTATAATCTTTTCATTATGAAAGTTACTATGGTTTTAAATCAATTTTATATGGGGACTGCTTTTGAAATTCTAGGAAATTTGGACCATTCAAACTCAATTTCTTTTAGGGTAAAAAAATTACTTTCCTCTCTTTAAACAGTCATCTTCTGCTACCTGATATACATAATACTTCAAATTCCTGAGGGGCAAAAGGCAAGACATAGAGGTCAAAAAAAGCTCAGACTCTAATGTGTCAAGTAAACCTATTCATTCAAAGAGCATTTTATAGCAGTCACAGAGTCTAATACTGTCATGAATCCTATTCCCAAAAAAGAGGCGTGTAAAATTACCTGCTGATAGACTCATAGAGCTCTAGACACAGGGAGACTGAGCATGCTTTGGAGAGAGTTGAAAGAACATTGTCACCTCATGTGTCAATCTTCAAGCTAAAGAGCCCTAGTAGACTCCTCCTCTGGGAAGTGGTATTTGCATCACAGCACATAAGCGCCACAGCCCATTCCATTCAGCTTCTGAGGCTGTCTCCTCCGTCTCCCCTACACAGCATACTGAAATTCAAAGAGAAGTGCTTCCCAGCAAGTTTTGGAACTTGGAATTTAAGATAAGTCTCCTTGAGTTCATTCACGCTGACTGTCGGAAATGTGAAGCCCATAAAATTTGAATACTCATTTTCTTCATTTAGAAAATGTGTAGAAAGTATCAAATTGTTCCTTAATTCAAAGTTTTCTCTACTGAAAATACTGGATAGAGTGAGACAACGCCATGTTTTTGTCACTTCTTAGGACATTGCTTTAACTTCTTGTTGAACATGGGAACAATGAGTAGCCAGCAATGACCATATTCAGCCATATTCAAATCCTAGTCCCTCACTCCTCCATAGAAGGGATAGACAAAAGTAATTATGACTGTCTGTTTAATTTCATTGCTGTGTTGCTTAGCACAACATCTGTGTGTGTTTTCTTAAATACTGTGTATCACATGATAGATGTGTTATCAAATCTTTCTCCAAGTAGTCTATATGCTACAACTTTTATTTGTTCACTTATTAAAAGCTTATTGAATAATCACTATGTAATACATTAGCAATATATGGATCTAACAATACCTGGAGACTTTATCATCAGTGCTCCTCCCATTCAGCCAAATGTAGTTGCTCCCAGTCACCTTTTGGATCAAGCAATAACACTGATAATGATAGCGATGTGGGGATCATAAAGAGGCACTGAGTAACCCAGTAAGTGCTTTGGCATTTACAGGCATATCTCATTTTATTGCACTTTGCTTTATAGCACTTTGTAGATATTGCATTTTTCACAAATTGAAGGTTTATGGCAACCCTGTGTTGAGCAAGTCTATCAGGACCAATTTTTCCACAGCATTGCTCAATTCATGTCTTTGTGTCACATTTTGGTAATTCTCACAATATTTCAAACTTTTTCATTATTATTATATTTGTTATGGTGATCTGTGATCAGTGATCTTTGATGTTACCATTGTAATTATTTTGGGGTGCCGTAAACTGCTCCCATATAAGACGGCAAACTTAATCGATAAATGTTTTGTGTGTTCTGACTGCTCCACCCCAACCAACTATTTCTCTGTCTCTCTCCCTCTCCTCAGGCCTGCCTATTCCTGGATTGTTAAGACACAACATTATTGAAATTAGGCCAATTAATAACTCTACAGCGAGCATTAACTGTTCAAGTGAAAGGAAGAGTCACACATCTTTCACTTTAAATCAAAATCTAGAAATGATTAAGTTTAGTGAGGAAGGCATGTTGAAAGCCAAGACAGGCCAAAAGCTAGACCTCTTGCACCTTACGCAAGTTGTGAATGCAAAGAAAAAGTCCTTGAAGGAAATTAAAAGTGCTACTCCAGGGAATACACCAAAGATAAGAGAGCAAAACAGCCTTATTGCTGGTATGGAGAAAGTTTTAGTAGTCTGGATAAAAGATAAAACCAGCCACAATATTCCCTTAAACCAACACCTTATCCAGAGCAAAGCCTTAACTCTCTTCAATTCTACGAAGGCTGAGAGAGGTGAGGAAGCTGCAGGAGAAAAGTTTGAAGCTAGCAGAGGTTGGTTCATGAGGTTTAAGGAAAGAAGCCGTCTCCAGAAAATATAAGTGCAAGGTGAAGCAGCAAGTGCTGATGTAGAAGCAGCAGCAAGTTATCCCGAAGATCTAGCTGAGATAATTCATGAAGGTGGCTACACTAAACAACATACTTTCAATGTAGATGAAACAGCTTCATATTGGAAGAAGATGCCATCTAGGACTTTCACAGCTGGAGAGGAGAAGTCAATGCCTGGCTTCAAAGCTTCAATGGACAGGCTGACTCTTTTGTTAGGGGCTAATGCAGCTGGTGACTAAGTTGAAGCCAATGCTTATTTACCATTCCAAAAAATCTTATGGCCCTTAAAAATTATACTAAATCTACTCTACTTGTGCTCAGTAAATGCAACACAAGAAAGCCTGAATGACAGCACATCTGTTTACAACATGGTTTACTGAATATTTTAAGCCAACTGTTGAGACTTACTGCTCGAAAGAAAAGATTTCTTTCAAAATATTACTGTTGATTGACAGTGCACCTGGTCATTCAAGAACTCTAGTGGAGATGCACAATGAGATTAATGTTGTTTTCATGCCTACTAACACAGCAACCATCCTGAACCCATGGATCAAGGAGTAATTTTGACTTTCAAGTATGATTATTTAAGAAATACATTTGTAAGGCTATAACTGCTGTTGATAGTGATTCCTCTGGTGGATCTGGGCAAAGTAAATTGAAAACCTTCTGGAAAGGATTCACCATTCTGGATGCCACTAAGAACACTTATGATTCATGGCAAGAGGTCAAAATATCAACATTAACAGGAGTTTGGAAGAAGTTGATTCCAAACCTCATGGATGACTTTGAGGGGTTCAAGACTTCAGTGGAGGAAGTAACTGCAGATGTGGTGGAAATAGCAGGAGAACTAGAATTAGAAGTGGAGCCTGAAGATGTGGCTGAATTGTTGCAATCTCATGATAAAACTTTAACAGATGAGGAGTTGCTTCTTATGGATGAGCAAAGACAGTGGTTTCTTGAGGTGGAACTTACCCCTGGTGAAGACGTGAAGATTGTTGAAATAACAACAAGGATTTAGAATTTAACATAAACTTAGTTGATAAACCAGTGGCAAGGTTTGAGAGGACTGACTCCAATTTTGAAAGAAGTTCTGTGGGTAAAATGCTATCAAACAGCATCACATGCTATAGAGAAACTGTTCATAAAAGGAAGAGCCAATCTATGCAACAAACTTCATTGTTGCCTTGTTTTAAGAAATTGCCACAGCCACCCCAGCCTTCAGCAACCACCACCCTCAGCCGTCAGCAGCCATCAACATTTGAGGCAAGACCCTCCAGTAACAAACAGAAAGATTATGAGTCTCTGAAGGCTCAGATGATGGTTAGCATTTTTTAGCAATAAAGTATTTTTTAATTAAGATGTGCACATTGTTTATTTAGGCATAATGCCATTGCACACTTAGGCTTCAGTATAGTGTAAAAATAACTTTCATATGCACTGGAAAACCAAAAAAATAGTGTAAATTGCTTTATTGCGATATTGGCTTTATTGCAGTGATTTGGAACCAAACCTGCAGTGTCTCCAAGTCGTGCCTGTAATTATATGTATTTCTATCAATATAAGGTATATATTATAATATTACTATCATGAGCACACTGAACGTTACAGAGGTTAAGTATGTTGCCAAAATCACAAAGCTAGTTACCCACAGAGTCAAAATCCAAACTCAAGCTGTTTGACTCCAAAGCTAAGGCTTTAACTCCCGTGAAACTGCATCTGTAAATTCAAATTCCTCACCGTGTCCTGTAAATGTACCTACTTCACTTGATACCATTATGTTTATCTCATTTTTCTTCCACTTCATTCTCTAATGACACGAGCATAACATGCACTCACTTTTTCTGAATTACAAAATTTGTCATAGTCTATGCTCAGGATCACTTCCTTCTTCTTTTTGCCTTTCCTTCTCTTAAATCTTGTTTCTTCCAAGAAGCTTTAAATGTTCCAGGCTTTAATCAGTCTCAAAGTCCAGACACTTAGCTTATGGTTGCATAGCAAAAGATTTAAAGAGAGGGAAACAAAATTTCTTTAAATTTGCCAATCAAACTCAGGGTTAGGAGCCTATCAGAAGAGGGAAGGGGCAGGAAGACAGGCCTGGAGCAGGGAGTATGCTAACCTGACCTGATCCTCCCTACTCAGAGCCACTCAGCTTTCCTGCCCTGGGAAACAGAAGCAAGCAGATCACTGCTTCCTTTCAGTCCCCCAGGGCTAGAAGCAGAAGGGAAACAAGAGGATCTACAGAAAGAACCTTGGGCTGCAGTGAGATGCTGTGTGCCCTGAATGATTTAACTTGTCAAGAAGATTTTCCATAGGGTCCAGGGTACCAAAGAAATGAAAGAGCTACTGCTTCAGTGTCTAAGGTGAGGGGTTGGGATGTTAGCAGCAGATAAATTGGGCATAAGGCAGTGCACACCTGGATCAGCAGTATAGGTGCCTATAGAGAAAGACAGCAATAGTGAATCAATAGCCTTAGTGAAAACAATGGCCCTGGAGACATTAGCTTGGTGGCAGCAGTGTCTCTGCAGTGTGGTGTTTGTCCTTGGCAGTGGCAGCATCAGAGGAGGCCTCTAGATATGTAGAAGCTGCTGCACTCTACCTAAACACCCTGGGAACTAAGAGACCAGGGGGATGCAACGGATTCGGAATTTCCCTCCTTTACCCCCACTTTTTTGGGGATAGAATTTGAACTAGACTAGGTCTCGTTGATACTATGCTGCAGTAGAAAAGATGTATTGCTATCTGCTACCTCATCTCTACCTTCAGCCTGATGTAGCCTGACAGAAAGCAGACAAAACTTGTGACTGCTGCTGATTAAATTCATGTACATTTTGAATGTATTTATTCATCCAGTTATATATGTTTTGTAAATTTTGTTGGAATCATACCATATTTCATTTATTTATTCAATAAACATTTTTTGAAGTCCTACTATGCTAATTACCAGGTACACATTGGTGATATGTTCCCTACTTTTATTGAGCTAAAAGCTACAGGAGAATCAGAGAGTAAATAAATACACAAGCAAATGTACAATTACAAGTTGTGCTAAGACGAAAGAAGGAAATGAATAGGAGAAAAGGGAGCAGCAGTGATGGGGAAGATAAGGATTTTCTTGAATAAGGAGAAAAGGGGGGTGATCATTAGGATGAGAACTGATGTAGGAGAGGGCCCACAAACCACATAAGGTGGGAGAATGGTGGTTGCCGGGGGTGACGCCTTCTAGGCAGGAGGATTAGGTTAAGTAAAGGGCCTGAGGCTGGAGAGGGCTCAGTGTGTTTGAGGACAGTAAGGAGCTGGAATCAGGTGGGGCCAAAGCATACTGGACAGGGAGGAGAGCCAGATGAGATGACGATGGAGGCGCAGGCAGAGTGGAGATCCTGCAGAGCGCTGTAGGCCAAGATGAGGATGTTAGATTCAGTTGAGGTAGTGGTATGGCTCAGTTCAGACTGAAACCAGACTTTGTGAATAGAATCTCGCTTCCAGCACTTAGCAGCTGGGTGACTTTGGGGAAGTTATTTAACTTTTCTGTGCGTCAGACTTTTCACCTGTAAATATGGGGATAGAAATAGTACTTACTTCATAGGGTTGTTCTGAGGAGTATTTGAGTTAACAAATGTGAAGTACTTAGATTAGTGTCTTGCTCTGTCTTTGTGTAAGGTGTGTGGGGGTGTGTGTGTGCGTGCATGTGTGACTCAAGGATGTTAATCAGGGGAGTGAGATAATCAGAGTTGAGTTTTAAAGATATAACCCTGCCTGTTGGGTGGAGAGTGGTTAGGGAAATGAAGAATTGAAACGGGGAGGATAGAAAACACAATTGTAGGGTTTTACAAAGCTTTGACATCAGACATTATTCACTAATTCCGCAGTGTACTCCAGTGTGACTCTCCTGTTCCTGCTCCTCTTCTCTCTTTGAATACCTTTAACTTGTTTGAATATTTAGTACAAAGATCATGTGTCGTAGTAATGATGTAGTAGCAAAAATTATTTTGAATAGCTATGTCATCTCTAGCAGGATAATTGTGAAGACTAGTATTTATTTTACTAAAATGAAAATATTGGGAATGAAATTGGTCCTAATTAATTCATTTTTTCAGTGGACATTTATTGAAAACTAATTATATGTCAGACACTCTTCTAGGCATTTAGAATGTAGAACAAACTCTACCTAATGAAATTTGTATTGTTTTTGGTAAGTAGTAACTTGACATAGGTGAAAATTCTATACCTGGAAGAGAGTTATGCAAAAGTATAAAATAAATATTAATTCTATGTGGTGTATTAATGTTTCCCTCAGCTTGGCTAAACTTTAGATGGGCTTCTTCCCGACTCTAGGCCCTGACCTTTCCTTTCGTAGAATATTCTCTTTAGAAAACTTAGAATTTTAAATTTCTTCTCTTCCCCTTTTAGATGTAAATCTTCATAAAAGGCTTTTGCCAGTTTTATGACCCAGGAATGTCTCTCTCAAGGACCTAGGAGCCATTCCTTTGAAATGTAATCATCAAGGAAGGTTGTGTCCCTAGGTCCCAGTCTGTGTGGGAAGATAGGAGCCTAATTTCTGGTGGGCACCAGTTAGCAAACACAGAGGCCTCATCACAGAGAAAAACATTTGCAAAGTCACTAATGACTCAATGTGCACCACACATGCCACTGATCACCTCTCCCCTGAGGTCCTCCAGTGTTCTCCCACTTGCTCCCAGCAATTAAAACTCTCCTGCCTTTTGTTTCAGCAGGGTAGAGTTTAGACGGCATTCTCTTCTGTATTGCTATAATCTTAATAAAGTCTTCCTTACCAGTGTAAATTTGTGAAAATTTACAAATTTAAATTTGTGTAAATTTTTCCAGGAAGCATTAGAAACTACACTTAGTAATGTCTGACAACAAATGAAAACCAAGAAAAATTGATCTAAGGAGAGAAGGATCTTGACAGTTGACTGTATATATGCAGTTTATAAGGAAAAATTCCAACAAATGATCTTTCTAGATGTCAACATACACCAAAGAACACTGGAAGTGTGCTGTGTAAATTATGCTAGCCTGAGAATAAAGTATCTCTAAGTAATGAGAGTAATTTTAAATTAATGCGTTTGTCCAACAAGTACCCAATGGGGAAATTTAATTGTGAAATTCATGCTTATTACCTTAACTTAAAAAGACTTCTATCAACTAGTTTGAGCCAAATTACCATATATATTAGACTCAATTCACACAGTAGACAAAAGTACATTAATTTGTGCTTTGGGAAAGACTTCCTGGATCTAAATTTTTAAGCTCAAGAAAGAAAAAAAAAATGCACATCTGTAACTCATAGCCTGAGTGATAGTAGGTAAATAAATTTCAGTGTTTTACAAAAAATAATTCAAGCCTTAGAATAGTATCCATCATCTTGCACACCCAGGCAGTTGGTATTCAGTTGACATTAGATAAAGAAACAAAAATACACAGAAAGAGCCAGGAGCCAAGGTTTCTTTCTTTTGAGTTAAGTGAAATGTCTTGGCAGCTGACATCAGTGATTTAATATCCAACAGATACTTCCGTAGTTCCAATGATTTATCTCATATATCTCTGAGAGTGAAAAAATAAATATATAGTACATCTGCATGACAGTGATAACCACAATTCAGTTTCTGCCTCTAGGACAAGACTAGAAAGACCTCGTGAAAACTGAAATTAGGCATTTATTTAGGCTAATATGCCTGTAAATATGGCATGTTCCTTTAATTGGCTTTTTCTAATGACTTCTTTGAATTTAATTGTAATGGAAAAACTTTGTTCAAATGTTTACACCTTAAAATGTTTGTGCTCTGGTCTTTAAATAGTATTTAAACATACATCAGCATCAGATTGAGTACTGATTAAAGGGAAGAAATTATCCATGATATCTTAAAGAAATCATCAAAGCAAACTAAAAATAAATTTTAACAGATCTTCTCTTGATAAGATAAGACTAAATATAAAGATATGTATAGATGGGAAAACTAGAAGAACTATTAATGGCCCCTATTAAATCTCAAGGTTGGGATTTTGCTAGATTTTGGCAATTTGTTGCGTGTTGAGTCTAAACTAAAAGGCATGAAGAAGAAGCCTACTTATCAAGATCCCCCTTATGCATTGTCTACAGAACTTTTTAAAACTTTCAAAAGTTCTCCAGGAAATTTTAAGCTACAACCACAAAATTGGCTCTGAATTGTGTTATTTTTAAAAAATAAAATTCCTAGATTTAATTAGCTGCACACAAGTTAAGCATTGATAGATAATCGGAGGCTTATCACGTTAGTTTTAATGGAGAAGAGGGAGGAGAGATTTGGAGTGTGGAGAACGGCTGTGGATGCACGCGCCTCAGCAGCAGAATGGATATCGAGGAGCAGCCTAGAGGTAGGAGACACTAGGACAGCGAGGGGCAATGGTTTGGGAGGATCGAAATGAATCACAAAGGGGGATGAAGGAGGCCTTCACAGATAAACATGACTCACTAAAAATGCTTAATCATTTTCCCAAGGTTAAGTCATTTTTAACTTTCTTGCTTTGTGTATTCTTCTGGAGACAATATGTAGTTTATCAAACAGACTAAGAACAACTGGCTGTGTAATTAATGCCTTCCTGACACAATGGGAAAATAAAAATTCTGTAATCATTAACACAAAGGATAGAAGTTGCCTCTGTTTTTGAGAGAAGGAAGTGTTAGGAGAAAAAGGTTCTCCCCAGGAGCTTGTAAATACTATGATTGGTATTTGCATGGCTGGGAAATCCCAGATGGATGCACTCTGGATAAATTTCAAATGGGGATAAAATTACATATTATAAATAGTTCTCATTAAAAATGTATAAGCCGTTCTAAAGAAAAGAGTTAGTTAATTCTGATTATTTTCCTCATGTTGCATTAGTAAATAAAAATACAATTGGAGAAATGAATACTTTTTTGTGGGCTGTTTTTTTAAGGTGTGCAACATGATTTAATATACATATACATTGTGAAATGATTTCCACAATCAAGTTAATTAACATATCTATCACCTCACAGTTATTTTTTTATGTACAGTGAGAACACTTAAGATCTACTTTCTTGCCAAATTTCAAGTAAACAATACAATATTATTAACTATAATCCCCATGCTATATATTAGATCCCATAAACTAATTCATCTGATACCCGAAGACTTGTACCCTTTGACCAACATCTCCCTGTTCACCTTGGTCCCACCCCCCAGCCCCTGTAAGCCACCATTTTACTCTCTATTACTATGAATTCAACTTTTTTACATTCCACATATAAGTGAGATCATGCAGTATTTATCTTTCTTTGGTATATTTCAGTTAGCATAATGTCCTCCACATTCATCCATGTTGTTGCAAATGGCAGGATTTCCCTTTTTAATGGCTGAATAATATTCATGCATATATGTATATACATATAGATACATATACAAGAATATGAATATTATTCATATTATTCATATTCATACATATGTACATATGTATATGTATTTATTCCCAGGCTAGCATAATTTACACAGCACACTTCCAGTGTTCTTTGGTGTACGTTGACATCTAGAGAGATCATTTGTTGGAATTTTTCCTTATAAACTGCATCTATGCAGTCAACTGTCAAGATCCTTCTCTTCTTAGATCAAGAAGAATTAATATTGCTAAAATGTCCATACTACCCAAAGTAATCTATAGATTCAATGCAATCCCTATCAAAATACTAATGGCATTTTTCATAGATCTATAACAATTAATCCTAAAATTTGTATGAAACCACAAAAGATGCCAAATAACCAAAGCCATTTTGCTGGAGGTATCACACTCCCTGATTTCAAACTATACCACAAAGTTATATTAATCAAAACAGTATGGTACTGGTGCGAAAACAGACACATGGATCAATGGAAAAGAATAGAGAGCCCAGATATAAACCCATGCTTATATGGTCAGTTACTCCATGACAAAGAAGAAAAGGATAGACAATGGGGAAAAAATAGTCCCTTGCTCATTTTTTAATTGAGTTATTTGGGGTTTTTTGCTACCAAGTTATATGAGTTCCTTATACATTGTGGATATTAATCTCTTATCAGATAAATGATTTGCAAATATTTTCTCCCATTCCATAGGTTGCCCTTTTATTTTGTTGGTTCCTTCCTTTGCTGTGCAGAAGGTTTTTAGTTTTATGTAGTCCCATTTTTTTGTTTTTATTTTTGTTTTTGTTGCATGTGCTTTTCATGTCATACCCAAATGTTATTGCCAAGACCAATGACATGGAGCATTTTCTCTGTATTTTTTTCTAGGAGTTTTATGGTTTCAGGTCTTACATTTAAGTCTTTAATCAATTTTGAGTTGATTTTTGCATATGTTATAAAATAACGGTTCAATTTCACTCTTTTGCATGTGAATATTCAGTTTTCCCAGCACCATTTATTGAAGAGACTATCCTTTTCCCATTCTGTATTTTTGGCACTCTTGTCGAAGATTCGTTGACTATGTATTTATGGGCTTATTTCTGGGCTCTCTGTTCTGTCCCGTTGGTCCATGTCTCTTTTTCTGCCAGTACTACCTAGCTTGGTAATATAGTTTGAATCAGGAAGTGTGATGTCTCCAGCTTTGCTCTTCTTTCCCAAGATCACTTAGGCTATTTGGGCTCTTTTGTGGATCCATATAAATTTAGGGATTTGTTTTTTTATTTCTGTGAAAAATGCTGTTGGAATTTTTATAGGGATTGTATTGAACCTATGTATCCACTTCGGGTGGTATGGACATTTTAACAGTATAAATTCTTCCAATACATAAGCACAGGGTATCTTTCCATTTTTTTGGCATCTTTTTCAATTTCTTTCATCAATGTCTTATAATTATCAGTGTACAGATCTTTCATCTCCTTGGTTAGATGTATTCCTAAGTATTTTATTCTTCTTGATACTATTGTAAATGGTATTGTTTTCTTAATTTATTTTTGCATTGTTAGTGTATAGAAACACAACTTATTTTTATATATTGATTTTATATTCTACAAATTTTACTGAAATTTTTATTAGTTCTAACAGTTTTTTGGTGTAGTCTTTAGGATTTTCTATATATAGGATTGTGACATCTGCAAACAAGAGACAATTTAACATCTTTCTTTCTGATTTGTATTGTTTTTGTTTATTTTGCTTAGCTAATTCCTCTTGCTAGGACTTCCAGTACTATATTGAATAGAAGTGGTGAAAATAGGCATCCTTGTCTTGCTCCTGATCTTAGTGGGAAATATTTCAGCTTTTCACTGTTGAGTGCGATATTAGCTGTGGGCTTGTCATATATAGCCTTTATTATATTGAGGTACATTCCTCCTATACCTAATCTGTTGAGAGTTTTTATCACAAAATATTAAATTTTATCAAATTTTTTTCCTCCATCTATTGAGATGATCCTATGGTTTTTATCTTTCACTCTGTTCATGTGGTATATCATCTTTATTTAATTGCATATGTTGAGCCATCCTTTTATCATAGGGATAGATCCCACTTGATCATGGTGTATAATACTTTTAATGTGCTGTTGAATTCAATTTGCTAATATTTATTGAGAACTTTTGCATCTATATACATCAGGTATATTAGCCTGGAGTTTTCTTGTAATGTCTTTGCCTGGCTTTGGTATCAGGGCCATGCTGTCCTCATAAAATGAGTTTGAAAATGTTGTCTCCTTTTCAACTTTTTGGAAGAGTTTAAGAAGGATCGGCATTAATTTTTCTTTAAATGCTTGGTAGAATTCACCTGTGACGCCATCTATGAACTCTTAATTGTTGGTGATTGCTGTGAATATCATGATGTCTGTGACTCAGTTATTTACAGTACAGTATAATATGATGCAATAAATCTTAACGCTATTTGACTATTTTTAAAAACATGAGTTTTTTTCTCTTTTATGAAAGAATACAATGTTCAATTTACTTTTTTACAATTTTTTTGTAGACACTCACTGTTTCATATTTGATTACAGAGAATTCAATTTATTTTGTACATGTTATCTTAGTATACTCTATAGAGTGTCATATAACGTACTTTAAATTATATCAAAAAAGCTCTTTTTATTAACTTTGCTTTTCTCTTATTCTCCATTACCTGAATGAGAAAACATCCTCTATTCAGTTAAGTAATTGTCTGAACTTTTGAGAATCTGGGTTAATTAAGGCCAAATATTTAACATCATTTCGTTGAATGCTAACTCTTCAAAATATATACCTAGAAAGGTTACCTCACTCATAGTGAAGTACATTTCATAAAGCTCATAAAGATTTCATCATGTAAATATATGGGGAAATATACTATTTAAGAAAAACACTACTCACTTATGTCATCTGGGAAAGTTGCATAATTAGGCTGTGGAGTAAATGATTTTTTTAATTAACAGGAAAAGACCTGTTTGTCAATGAATTTAGAAGATACTAAAGGGCTTAAGCTAGATGAGAGTAAGTATAACAAAATAAGATAGTTATTTTTCATAGTTATATAAGAAAAATTTGGCATTTCTGGGCAACTGGAAAAAAGGTGGTGGAAAGACAGAGTAGCAGACATGAACAGTTACATCAAATCCAGTCTGTAGAGGCAGGAGTCAGTAAGAAATATTCGAAGATGACAAATGGTCAATAAAATGTAGTTTAATAATGGCTAATATTCAGCTTTTAATTGCTGCGTGTAACTTAATATACTATTAGCTTTCATTGTTTTCTTCAGATCTTCAGTAAATGTTGGTCCACAGCCTCATTTTAATGGTGTTTTGAAGTTAGGAGCTGGAGTAACATCCACGGGTGATCAATGGGTTTGAAAACCTAACATCAACAGGAATCAAGAACAGAGATGGAGAATTTAATGGAGGTAAAAAACCGGAGCCTTAAGTAACCACAGAGCCCCCCCCAACAATCTGGGAAAAATTATGGAATATGCTCCTTTTCCCAGTACATGAAGGCTCAAGCAGTTGTAACAGTCTATTAAAGAAGGTGGTCAAAGCAATGAGTTGAAGAAATTTGGTACCCAAAGGCAGCTGACATCTTGATTCCAACTATTATATGTAATCTATTACACCAGGACTAATGAGTGACCGTTCAATATCCAGTTCCAAGAATAATAAAATTTTATGTTTATTGAAGTTTAATCAATCTTATGTCTACTAGCTGTAGCTCTTCCTATGTATAGGTAGAGAGCTATAGAAAAACAAATATCTTTACAGAAAGAAACAATTTTCTAAAAAAAATGTATCTTTCTAAAGTTATCTTAATTAAAAAGTATCAAAAGAATTAAACTTGAAACTTATTTCATATATTTACTCCTGTGAAATTTCAGAGGGACCTCTCAAATATAATTGTTTATTTTAAAAAAAACTTTATCAAATGATTTCACTTGAAATGTTCATTCGTCTACTTAATACTCACTCTTGTGCCAATATCTGTGTTACAAGCTGTGAGGAAGTTTTTGAAACGTTTTTTTACTATTCCCATAAGTAAGCAATTGATTCACACTTTAAATAAAAAATGCAAATAACCTTGATTTTGGCATTTGATTTTGAAATAAAAAGTACTTCAAAAGCGTAGTCCAAATTTGCATATCACAAGAACTGATGAATTCTAAATCTGAAAAAATATTTATTTATGATTTTTATTATTCATATGTACAGAGACAGTTAAAATAATAGAGATTATTAAAAGTAATATGGAGGGGCTGGCCCAGTGACGTAGCAGTTAAGTTCGCAGGCTCCGTTTCAGTGGTCCGGGGCTCGCAGGTTCAGATCCCAGGCGCGGACAGCTGCACCACTTGTCAAGCCATGCTGTGGCGGTGTGCCATATAAACAAGGGGAAGATGGGCATGGCTGTTAGCCCAGGGCCAATCTTTCTCAGCAAAAAAAGGAGGATTGGCAATGGATGTTAGCTCAGGGCTAATCTTCCTCATGCACAAAAAATAGTAATAATGATGATAATATGGAGATTGTTCTTAATATTCCAAGTGCATACTTGTTGTTTGTTATGCACAAAGCAACTAATTACTGCAACAATATTTAAATGAATAATATTCATTTTCAATGTCAGAGTCACCTTAAGCACAGAACATCATCTGTTTCCAAAACTATAGATACAACTATATACTTTGCTTAAACATAGTAAAAGTATATTCTTAATATTTTGTAGGACATGAATACAATCAACTATCAGCTTCTTTATAAAAATGATGCTGGGATTTAGGTGTGGAATTCTGCAATGGAATATAGTAGTAACATAAAACTAGGGTAGCAATTTGTAATTATTAAATCGTGATCAAGTAATTTTTTTTAGAGTATGTTTGTTAATCCTTCAACTCTCACTTATTCCAATTTAGATAACTGCTGTATTCTGGTTTATACACATAAATATATTTTTGTTTACACATATCATTTTACAATTTCTTTCCAATGATCTGATCTTCAAAGTCTGCCTTAAATCACAAACAGTATTTTTTTATTAGTATTCTCTAGCACTCTCTTGGAAAATAAAACAGGTGCTTTCCTTGGCCACATGGAAGGTATAGTTATAGGTTTGTCACGTATATCGCCCTGGCATTCACTTTCCATGGCGGGACACTCAGGTAATCAAGGTATCATCTTTCTACTGAAAATGCAAAAAATGCATAATTACCATTATAGCCCCCAATTTCCCATAAAAGTAATTTTTTAAAACTGTGTTCTCTAAAGATTACCCAGTTATTTCATAGGCAATTTCTAGGTGAATTATATTTACCTCTAAGCCGCAAAGCTCAAGTGTGTGTGTTATTGGTGTTACTAATAACCCTTGAGAACAATTTGAATAGTATATAAATGAATCTGATAAATGCAGGTCATAATAACCAGTAATTATTAGTAAATATATGTTAAAATTTGGGAAAGAATATTTAAGTAAATCCTAGATGTAACTTTAAACCTTTGCTAAGTAACATTGCTATTGCCAACAAGAGAACAAGACATAACTCGTATTATAAAGCTGGGTTACGATTATCCTATCAGTACTTATATTTTGAACAATAGCAAATTATTTAAGGTTTATGTGCCTGATTATTAGTTTATAATCTTATTACTAATACTTACTTTGTAAGATTGTTGTTGTAGGGATAAAGTGGTATATTTTGTGAAAATGCAAACATCAAGGATGGCAAAAATCATGTATTCAAAATTATTCATTTTATTTATCCTTCTCTCTCTCTGTCCCAATCATTTGATCATTTTCAAAATTTTAAAATACATAAAGTTTTTCAAACTCTTTCTGATATTGAGAATGGTTCAAATAATCATATGATTTTTATTGAAATTTTCCTCCTAAATGTCACGATTGTTAATATACAGTTAAGTAATTTCTTTATTTTCACATGATGAAGTCAGTAATTCTGAAAGTGGGTCTTGAAAATGTAGGATTTGATTCAGTAGAAAGGAAGGTGGCTTTCGAAGTAAAGGAAAATTATGAATGAGAAAGTGGAAATGTGACCGAATAAGCAGGGTGTCTATGGGAGAAATACAGACATCAGATAGCCTGAAACAAATGCAGTTAGTTTGAGTTGATAAGAAGCAAAGTCTGACGGGCGTGGGGGCACCAATATTAAGGGTTAGGATGTTTAACATTAAGGGTTATGAATATGAATGTTAGTGACGGTTAATTTGATGTGTCAACTTGATTGGGTCACAGAGTGCCTAGATATTTAGTGAAACATTTTTCTGGGTGTTCTGGGATGAGATTAACATTTAAATTGGTAGACCGAGTAAAGCAGATTGCCTTCCTTAATGTGAGTGGGACTAATCCAATCAGTTGATGACCTGAATAGAACGAGAAGGCTGACTCTCTCCTGAGTAAGAGAGAATTCCTCTGCCTGACGGCGTTTGAACTGGGACATTGGCTGTTTCCTGGCTTTGGGCTCAAACTGAAACACTGGCTCTTCCTCGGTCTCGAGCCTGCCAGTCTTTGGATAGGAAGGATATGCAATCAGCTTCCCCAATTCCCAGGCCTTTGGACTCACAATGGAAGTACACCCTCAGCTCTCCAGCTTGCCATCTCACTCTGCAGATATTGAAACTGGTCAGCTTCCATAATCCAATGAACCAATTTCTCATCATAAATCATATATATTTATTCATTTCCTATTGGTTCTGTCTCTCTGGAGAACCCCTGACTAATAAAATGGTGTTTTGGGCAGTTTTTTGGAAGTCATATTTATCAAGGTATAATTTACATCCAGTAAAATTCATCCTCTTTATTGTATTATTATATAAGTTTTGACAAATACATACAGTCACATCACCACCACCACGATCTAGATATGGAGCTTTTCCAAGACTACAAAGGTTTCCTGTGCCAATTTGTAGTCAAGCCTTCTGTTTTCTGTGCCTATATGTTTTTCCTTTTCCAGAATGTTAGATACATAGGTCAGTTTAACTCAAGAATAATATGGTATTTAAAGACAAGTGGCCAATAAAACTGGAGCAAGACTCAAGGGCAGATGACAAGGTAGCTCCAGTCTATGAACTCTGGAAGTGGATCCCTATCTTGTCTTGGAAGTGAAATAGAAGGGTAGGAAGAGCACGGATTTTGATGTCTGCAGTTCCCCAGAATGAATCAAAAGTCTTGTGGTTTTACACAGTCTGCTTAATCTTCCTGACATTCATTTGAGAAATGGGGGGAAATATCCACTTCACTAGGTTCCCTTGATCTATAAATATGATAACACCTATATATTGTTTAATAGAACAAAAGGTATTAAGCAGGTGATTAAGTAATGTCACAACTAGTATTAGGTTGCACAACTCAATGGAAGTTTTTGATGTGGGAAGTGACCTGATCGGAGCTATTCTTTTAATGTGAAATTGATTTGATGTTACGATATTGGAAAAATAATCAGTTCACAAAAACTCTGCAATATTTAGCATTGATCAAATAATGACCTATTGGTCATGGTTATGCCTGGAATCATGACAAGGAAGGGGCTGAAAGAGACGTGATGAAGGCTTGTGTGGAAATAACAAAATGAAGAATTGATTTTGTAACAAGGATGAAGAAATTCACTTGAGCCATGTAGAACTTGAAATGACAAGCCTAGATTTCATTAGCATTGAATAGGTCAGTGGGAGAGAGACTGGGAAGAACTGAGGGCTAAGTCGTACTGTGCCACTAAATATGAATCCACTTCACTTTAGAGTCAGGGAAACAGGGCTGGATCAAGGAAAGAAGACAAGAGAGTAGGAGAGTGTAGTGTCATAGAAGCCAGAGGAACAGAGGGGGGCGAGAATCAAAAGGTTTAAACAGGAGAAAGGAGGGCAAGATGGGCAAGGTCAGAAAGGAAAATCATGTTTATTAGGGTTTTATTGTATTGGGTGTTTTCAGATATGTTACAGAATTTTCTCTTTACAACAAATCTGAGAAATAAAAATCTGAGATTCACAAAATTTTAATAGATTGACCAAAGTCATACAACTAGTAAAATGTGGAAATGAAATTGAATCTTAGATGTTAAAGAGAGAATCATGAGGCCTTTTGAAGTAGTCATAGGAGGTTACTGGCTGTCGTCAAGAAAGTTATTTCAGGAGGGCTGTGGAAGCATAACGGGGACTGAAACGGATTAAAAAGTGAGCAGACTGAGAAAATGGGTCACTAGTCTTTCAAGTTCTAAGAAAGAGGAGACAAAGATAACTAACTCAAGGGATGTGTCAAAGGGGTACCTCCAGGGATGAAAGTTAGTAAAATCGCTAGTAGAAAGGTTGCAGAGAATAAAGCTTCAAAAGCAAACAAATATTATGACTTTCTGCAATGCATTTCTCTGGCTGAGAACTGAACTATTCATATTTAAATGCTTTTGAGAGCTTTAAATGAGGGGGGGTGCTATTATTTTCCTTCTTAACAATATTTTTTATATTTATTTTTATTTCTGTTGAAAACTTGAGTTCTTTTCTGAGACCAAAGGTATCCTTTATTTTGGAGAAAATTGTTTGAAGATTTAGGCAATAGTTCCATCCTAGAATGGTGAAGTTTGAGACAACTAAGAAAGAAGTGGATCCTTAATGTTGTAAAAAGCTAATTTTGTTGTGGGTGGAGTCATATTCCTGAATTTCCCTTGTGTGTCTGTTGAGCAAATGTTTGTCTGTATTGCAAGTGTCTGTGTATGTGTGTGTATGTGTGTGTGTGTGTCTGTGTGTGTGTGTGTGTCCAGGCCTATGTCTTTGCTTTTGTTCAAGAAACAACTGCAGAAATACAGGAGTAAAGCGTAGATGAAAATAGAAAAAACAGAGAGATATGTCTTCATCTCACATAATCAAGGAACCATAAAAGCATCTGACTTGGTTATGTGCGAGCCCTAGACGTGAATTTTGAACAATCCCAGTTAACGTGTATTGAATGGCAGCCATGTGCTAAGTGCCTCTTCTTTGCTTTCGTGTGTATGTCACAGGTATTAAGTCATTTAAGCCTCTTAACAGTCCTCAAATCTAGGTATTACTATATCAGTTTTGTAGAAATGATAATCTGAAATTTGCCTAAGATGACAAAACTGGGAATTGGAAGAGCCAGGCTTGACAACAGAGCCCCAGTTTTTACTGCTCTCCTCTCTTTCCTCCCTAAAACCAGACGCCGGGAAGAGAACTCACAGTCTGACGATGATTGTTCTGGGGTAGCTGTGGGATAAGAAAGTTTCCTACGAGTGAGAGATTTTCCAGATGTGAGTGGCTATTCTGAATGCCCCAGAAGGAGGATAATATTAGGTTTGGGGTCTGCCTTCCAAATGACATGAGTGTGGTAGGATGGTCTAATTTTCCCAAATATTATTTTAGCAAAATTTAATACTGTGACTTTTCCTATTCCTAATCTGTCTTACATGGTTTATCTGGGACAGCAATCACAGGGGAAACTAAATGGCATTTTCTTTTTTGGCTTTCCAGTTCAAAAGACTCAATCTATGTATAGGACAGAGAGTATTTGGAAAGGATCAGGTTGAGGAAGAATATTTTCCCTTTCCCTTGCTTTCAGGCTGAGAGAGTTGGGGAAGAAAATAGCTTTCTTTTTAAATTTAAGAAACTGAGAATAGAAAGGGCCTGTGGTCTTACTCCCATTAAGAATTTTGAGACATGTCTTCCTTACCACATAGACACGGGGCGTAAAGTAGAGATGGCCCCACTGGATGCCAGGAGCAGAGCAGCCCTGTGGTGACCCATTGGATTGTGCTTCCTTGTCCTGTTGTGTCAGGATGTGATTCTCTCCCATTTCCTCAGCCACGTATGAAAGTGAGGAAAATTACGGGGACCTGTAGTCCAGTGTCACAATATCTGTCTGAAGTTTATGCCACAGATTCTCACTCTCTCCTTCTTAAAATGCTTCCTCCACCTGCAATCTGGGACCTCATTCCCTTGTTGTTCTTCCCACCTCACTTATAATCCCTTTGCATTTTCAATTTCTGATTCCTCTTCATTTCCATCATCTCATATTGTTGGAGTCACCCGTAAATAAAGATCTCATCTAGTCCCATAGTCTTACGGACAATCTCTGTGCTAGTAACTCCCACATTTATATCTCTAGCTTGAATCCCTTCTCTGACCTCCAAACATGGGTATTTAACTCTTTCCACACCTTCTTCACTTGCATGTTTAGTAGCCCTCTCAAACTTCCTGTGCCAGGAACAAATGCATGATCCCCTTCCCTACCCCACCTCAAACCTGCTTTTCCAATATTTCTTCTCCACCAGTAAATAAAACTCAATGTCTCCATCACTTCAGGTCAGAAAACTTGCAGTTATCATTCCTTCATTTACTTAGTCAGCAAAAATTTTTTGAGCACCTACTCTGTGCCACACAGTGTGCTATGCAATTGTACAACTGTAGAAAAACAAAGATCCCTGTCCTCTAAATGATTACAATCCAGAAGGAGGATAGAGCTGATAAACAACATACTAATAAGCAGATGATATAGTATCTCAAAAGGTGACACGTACTGGAAAAAAAGAAAAATGAAGCAGGGTGAGGCAGACTGGGGAGAGGAAAGTGAGTTGTAATATTAAATGGAGAGTTAAGATAGGCCTCCCTGTGAAGGTGAGTCACTCAAACAGTTGACAGAGAGACAGTTCACCAGAGGGCATTAAGACAGCTGGGAGAAGAGTGTTCTAAGATGAGGAATAAAGAGGGAAGGGACCTAAGGAGATGATAGGCTTGGCATCTTTGAGAAATAGCGAGGAAACCAGTGTGTCTGAAACAGGATCGTCAAGAAAAGAAAACTGAAGATGTAACAGAAACAGATTCAGAAAGGACTTGTAAGGCCATCGTAACAACCATGGCCTTTACCCCTGAGTGACATGGGAGGCAATGAGGGGTTTGATTATATGTTTGAAATTATATGCTTTAACCCCCAGCATCAGTGGGGGTGGTTCTGACCGGGGTGACAGCAGTAGAAGTGATGTGAAGTGGGTCGAGTCGGGACATATTTCTCCCATGCCCCACAATAAATCCAATAACTGGTCTGTCAATTCTATGTTGAAATTATATCTAGAGTTTGACTTTTTTAATCTCCTTCTCTGCTACCCTCTTGATCCAAGCCACTTTTAGCCTGCGCCTAAACTCACACAAGAACCTCCTATCCGGCTTCACTTCTTCCCACACCCACCCCATCGTCACTCCAGTCGCCATACAAAAATTAGAGTGATTCTTTAACACATAAATCAAGTCATGTCTTTTCTCCAAAATTTCCAGGAGCTTTCCATGATATTTGGAGTAAAACTAAAGTCGGTAAAATGACCAACAGAGACACATACGGTGTGACTCATCGTGTACCACGTTAGCCTCTCCTCCTGCCTCTCTCCCAACTGTTGTTTCTACTCTGTTCTTCTCTAGCCCACTCTAGGCTCTTTGTAGTTACTGTTTCTTCTACCTAGGCATCTCTTCCATAGATGTCTGTGTAGTTGAATTCCTCCTATACTTTCCTTTATTTTTGATCAAATATTACCTTACTAAAGAAAACTTCCCCAATCACTTAAAAGTAAGAAAGGAAAGAAGGTAGGAGGGAAGGAAGGGAGGGAGGGAGGGAGAGAGGGAGGGGAGAAGGAAAATAGACAAGTTAAAGGCATACCTCTTTATTAAAGGAATTTGAACTGATTTTCTACTAGTCTTATGAAAAGTAAGGTATAACAGGTGAAATTCTACCTAGATATTAATGAATACGTGCATCATAATATTTGTCTTATTTGTAATGGCTCAGTGATTAGGGAGGCCTCCATGTTGTCATGAGTAATTCATTTTCCTTGAGTCAACACCCAGCATTTCCTCTCTTTGGATGACAAAATTTTAATGGCATCTTAATTCACTAAAAATATAATAATATACAAACTACATATAATAAGGAATACAAATTATATAAAGACAAACACACATATGTCTATAATTTTATTTATTGCTACAAACAGAAATGAACTTTTGTCTATAGTGTAGTTTCACTATTTTAAGATAGTATTACTCTCTTTCATTAAAATATTATTGGAATATATTTTTTGTGTACTTACTGCAAGACCAAGTATAATACAAATGATTTATGCTTAATTCAGTAATTTTAAAATAAAAACATAAAAGTAAGACAAGTATTCAAATAGAACTGCAGGTTCAGGATATACTAATAGTATCTTAATTTGACAAAATCCTAAAATATGCAGTAATTCCTGTTCTCTCTATAAACTCACAGATGGAGGTGAGATTTCATTTATTCCACCTTTCAGTGGTATAAATTCCTTGAGGACTTCTTTATTATAGTTCCATAATTCCTCTTTGGAAAAAGACAGTCTGCATTACTTCTTTTATAAAGATCATCGCAGAAATCAATAAGTTACATTCTAAATTCATTCTCCGCATCAGCAGGCTCTCTTTCTGCTCTCTTATCCTGACAGCCTCTGCTGTACGCCATCTGAGGCTGTCACTAAACCTTCAGCGTCAGGGTTCCCTAGCAACGCAAGGCCTTTTTCTTTCTCCCACCGTCTATATCTGAATTAAAAAAAAAAAAATCAAATTGTAATAATCTCCGAAAACACAAGAAAGCCTTCAGTCTGAGACATATGAAGTTAGCAATGAAAATGGAGAGTTATAGATGAAATTGGAAATAATTAGATTATACAGAAGTATTTTGCTTATGGATTTATACAAAGCTCCAGATGGTGGCCGGCTGCATTCATCTGCGGATTAGCTAAATACAGGCCCAGCATTATGTTAGCTTGCACACGGCTTTAACGCGCTTACCTTTCTACTGCAACAGGTTAGGGCTTTTAGTGCCTCGCTTCAGAAGCCACAAATAAAAGAAGCCTCATTTGATTAGGGTTCTGAGAAGCACAGTGATACACACTAGGCACGTGCAGACGTTATCGGTGCTCAGGAGCCTCCCAGGGCTGCAAGCTTTCTTGGCTAATGGTTGAAAACCAAGGGTAAGTTGTATTTGATTTCACCTCAGAATTACTTTTCTATTACAAGGTAACAAAACTGCCTAGCTGAATACAGCCACACAGATGCCTCTTCGTCATCATAAGCATTTCTGTAGCCGAGTATTTTTACCTGTTCTCTACAAAACCTTTTTGCAAAATCTTCCTTGTCATATGCTTAAGGATATTTATTCTATTTGTATCAAGAAAAAAAAATTGCCCTATCTTCTTTGGATCTGCAAACAAAGAACATAATTTTCATCTCCTCTGAGGAATAGGATCTCGGGAAATGCCAGAAGCTCTTGATTTAATCATAAAGTGCTTATGATTTCTCGAGACTTTTGAAGTTTTCCCCCGTTGTCCAGTAGAATATACGGTGCTGCGTTTCACAGCAAATGTCATTTTTGAAAGAAGTTGTATAGCTGTCACACTTTGTTTACAAAAGATGTTAACCGTAAATCTGGAAATACTTAAACTCGTTTTTTCGAAGGGCCTTTTAGTTTCAGGTTAATGCTCACTAGAGTTTTCTTCCTCAGTGACACCCTAAAGAAGGCATTTCCTTTTGATGTTGTTGTTAATTTAAGTTTTCCTGTAACTTATCCGATATGGTCATTTATTTTATAAAAGAAAATATAAAGATATTTCAAATGTCAAACACTCTTACCTCATTAACACCCGACCAATCTTATTTTATTATTTAGGTAATTTATGGCTTGATAGTATTCCTCAGTACTATTTAACCCTTAAGATTTTAATTAACTTAAAAACCTTTGGTGAATTATTGAAATATTTCAGAAATCATGTGTTTTGAACCACTTGTAATTACTTAGTATATGATAGTAAAATGACAGACTATTTCTTAAACAAAAGTTAACTTTAAAAGTTAATTAAATAGTATTATGAAATATAGTCATGGGGACTAATTAGTGTCTTTCTATCATACTGCTTAAAAATTACTAACTGTTGAATTTCATAAAACAAATATGATAATCAATATTGATACACACATATAAATTTTGTAATGTATTGTTATGCTTACTGATTTTACCATCTCTAATGGATATTTTTACTTAAAACTTTATATTCAAGTAATAATGATGTCAGATTATATTATTAACAGGATTCAGGAAACAATATTACTCATAGATTGTGTGTTTGTATTCTTAACAAAAATTGCAATTGTTAATAATTCATATTTTTAAGAAATTATTAAGAAATTCTTTCAGTCTTCACCTTTCTGGGATGTTAAGTTACAATTACAATTTTAATTGGCTTAAAAATGGCTGTTGTAAACTAAAAAAATGTTCAGACCATTTTATTTAGAAATGAAAAAGGCCAAAATGGTAGTTCCTAAAATTATGGTGCTAACATTCCTAAAGAAATAGAAAGTGTCTGTCATTTGGTTTTACCCTCTATTTGTTTTGGAAAGCTACTCAGAAATCAAATATAATTGAAGGTTAAATTATAAATTTATGCCAATGTATTATTTTACAACAAGAAATAGAATGGCATCAGAATCTGGAGAGATAAGTTCTACATCAAGCACATGTTCTTCCTTTGAAAAAGAAAATGTAAACCTGAATTATAATCAGAACTGTACTTGTTGAATTTAGAATCTGAATTAGGAAATATTAGTTTAGCATGGTATGAGCTCTGAAGTCAGACAGAACTGGATGAAAACTCTTACTTTGTCATTCATTAGCTTTGCAATCTTGAGCAAATTAATTTTGCTCATTCGTGAATTTGGGATAAAAGTACATATCTCATCTGGTTCAGTTGAGGATTAAATAAAATATTGTATGTAATATGCTTAGCATAGCATCTGTGAACTAAGAACTCAACGCATCTTAGGGATTATGAGTTATTATGTGATTTGCATGCTTTATTACACAAAACATGCCCAGAGCTTCCGAGAGCACAGTGGTGGTATACTGACCACTGGGGTTGTACCAAGGGAGTGTTTGTGTCAGATTTACTTCTCCTTAGAATCTGATTGCATCCATGGCCTCTTTTCAGCTCCCTTCTCAAGGACCCCCACTTCCAATTCACTCAATCATTCTCCAGACATGCTAATATTGCCCTTATGAGATTACAGCCAGATCCAACAGCCTTGGAAGACATCTTTAAAGTGACTTCATAGCTCCATGCCAATGTATTACATGATAAATTTATACTGAATACTCAGAAGGCAATTCATTTGTCTGTCCTCGAGCCTTGGGGAGAACCTCATTAGACTTCCCAAATATCAGTAATATCCTTTACTCATGATGATGTCAGCTTCTCACAATTTTAGATCAACACATTTATCAGAACTCAGAGAGTTTTCTTCTATTACTTTTAAAGTAGTAATTTGGCATCCATAGCGTTATAAGTTAAATATAAATATAGATAATAAATGGATCATTTTTATATTTTAAAATATGAATAGAAACTCTATTTTTATTTGGAGACAATAAATACACATGGAACCAATACATTTTATTTAAATTCTTGAATGGAATATATTCTTAATAAAAATTTAATATTAATCTATTTAGTGTATTAAATTTTAATATACAGTTATTAAAATGGTTTATTAAATGTTTCATTAGAATTTTAGGATATAAATTTGGAAGCCATTAACTAACATTTTTAAATTTGTAAAAATATTTCCTCAAATAAGTTAAATAATTTCTTATTTTCTACCTCTCTGTATATGCATGTATGTATGCATATACCTATATACGTATGTATATTGATGTATATATATAAATCTGTGAGGCAGTGTGGCAGGCTGGGGATGCATGGAAGAATTTATATTGCAGCTCTGAGTCTTAAGGCAGTATGGAGGCAGAATTCCCTCTTCCTTGGGGAATCTGTCTTTTCTTTTAAGGTCTTCAAATGATTAGCTGCCCATCCAAATTATGGAGGGTAAATTGTTTTCCTCAAAGTCTACTGATTTGAATGTAATCACATCTAAAAAATATCTTCACTGCAACGTCGAGACTGGTATTTGCCCAAGAGCTGAGTAACACCATCTAGCCAAGTTAATACCTAAAACTAACATACATACACACACATACATACATATATAAATATATGTATATAGACATTGTCTTATCTATTTGATAAGCTAATCTGTTTCTTTGGTTATTACAGAACATAATAAAGCCAATCATGTCAAATCAGCATAAATACAATGTCAATAAGCTCAAATGAATGAGATTTTTAAGTTACACCTTATTTTGAAACTGGTTGAAATTTAATGTAAAATTAAATAGCTCCAGTAAATAAAAAATATATATGTAATGAGGAAAAAGGAATCCTTCTCCTTTTGGAGAAAAAAACATAATGAGACCAGATAGAGAAATACTCCCTCCAGAACACAGCGTAAACAACTGAGCGCCATTGAGGATGTGGGGGGAGAAAATGGCCCCTACTCCTCTCACTAACCCGAGGGGATGACAGCTTCTTAAATACATGTCAGCCATTAGCCTGTAGGGCACGACATATTGAACTAAGCTTGTTAAACCTGAATTTGGCCTCAGCTTGATGTTTAGTCATTCAATGTTGCCTTTGTGGATTTACACTGGAGCCAGAGAAAGACGTTTAAGTATTATAGGAATGAAAGTAAATGCATTAGAAAATATGCCTAAACTGTGATGAAATTACAGAGCTTTCTGTAAAAAAAAAAAAATTCCTCCAGATATGCATGTGTTGTTTGATTCACTTATTTTCTTATTCAACAAATAATTGTGAGCATCTGTTGTGTCCCCTGCACTGTCGTAGGTTCTAAGAAAATAGCAATAAATGTGATAAGAAACTTTCCTGCCTGCTCTTGTTAAACTTTTATTTCTGAAGAGGAGCAGAAAAAATCAACATACAGATACGAAAGAAAATAATCAATAATAAACACTATACAGAGAATTCAACTCCAGGGAGAGCCATTGCCTGGTGGGTACTTTAGTTTGGGTCGTCAAGAAGGGCCTCTGTGGAAGCTGACATTTAAACTGAGATCTTAATAACAAGCGGGTATCTCTGTCAACCAAACAGCACAGAAGAGCACCCCCGGCAAACGGCACAAGGAGTGCAAACACCCTGAAGCAGGAGACAGTTGTCATAATTGAAGAGAAAGCAGTACTGGGCGCATGTGAAGGGAAGGCAGGACTCAGAGCCTGTGGTAAACCATGTAGGACATGTACATTGTATTATAACAGCATGGGAAACATTTGGAGATTTTTTTTTCCTGTAGAGGAGGTGTATTATTGGTCTGTCTTTTAAAAAATAACCCTTCTGGCAATTGTGAGGAGAATGAATTGTAGAGAAATGGGTGAGAATGACGGAGGAAAGAAAGAGGCTAGAACAGTGGACAGATCTCCGTTGCTGCTTCTGTGTTTGCTCCCAGTAGTAATATGACTTCATCTCTTTTTAATGTTTGAATTTTTATCCAAGTGGAATTTATTATGATGTAAGGAGTAAAATAGACCTCCATCTTATTTGTTTGCACATAGTTATCCTGTTGGCCTCACTGCCATTTGTTAAATAATGGAAGGATGATTTTAAATATTGGTGTCTCCATAATCAAAAAATTATTTAGTACTATTTGAGGAAAAAAATTAATTAAAAAATATAGGTAAGGATTCCTCTCCTGGATACATACCCCAGGGTAATTCTTGCAAAGATCCATACAAGGATGGTGTGGCAACAGGGAGTTGGAAACAACCTGTGTATCCATCTCTAGAATAATGGATAAATGAAATGTAGTAAATCACACTATGAAATGCCAGACAGCAATAAGAATCAATAAACCAGATATGTGATGTGGATTGGTCCCTAAACAAGGCTAGATGAGAAAACTAGGACAGACGTGGGATTTACAAAACCCTTGACAGAACCGAAACACACAAAAATGACACCATATTTTACAAGGATATATCTATGCTTAGGAACATATATCAAACACATTACAAATAGCTTCCTATGAGAGGAAGGCAATGGGGTGGGGATTAGGAAAGAAGGAACAACATAAAACATGACACGGCCTTGTGCTGAGCAATGATGGTGATGTGTTAACAGGAAGATGCATTCCAATATCAGGCATGACCAATGTGGAAAAGTGTGCCCTAGGTTTGATGAAATGTGGTAAATATTGCAGCTTGACCTTACGCACTGGAGGTTTAATTAAAAACGTGAAGGAAATAGGATAAGAAAGAGCATTTCAATCAACACCATCATAAAAAATTAAATATATGTTTTAAAAATTAAAATAATTAAAATATGACATGGAATATTTAGCCTATATATAGCCACGGTCTCCCCATTTAACCTTAGGATATTTGTTTTAACCTGGACCTTGTTTTCCAGTCATCATAAGCTTTTGCACACTCTGTCTCCTAATATCTATCCCTAAAATGTCTTCCTTCCTCTATCCATATCACTGGCACAGCCTTAGTACAACTCTTTATTGCCTCTCATTTGAATTATTGCTAGTGGTTTTCCTAATTGGTCCCATAGGGTCTGGTCTTGTTGGCAGCCATAAAGCTATATGATCTTTCTAAAATTCAAATGTGATTATAGCTTCTTTTCTTAAGTTCTTTTGGCTTTTATACATCACCTCAAGAGTAAAACCCAAACTCAGCTTGGTTAGTACACGACCTTCATTATCTGGTCTTTGATTACCATCCCTTTTGCCATATCTCACCATTTATTTCTCCTGCCCCTCACTTCTCCAGCCATCCCAACTTCTCTTGTAGTTTTTGTCATTTTACTGAAGAATGCCAATATTTACTTTCTGACCCTTCACGGACTATAACCTAATCAATTAGAGAATCTCAGGGCCTTCGGGTGAACGGATAACCCAGATGAGTCTGTTTAGCAGCTACTCTGCACACGCATGTCAGACTCTGTTTATTGGGTGTCTTCCGCTGCTCTTATCTGCTGGCTCATTTGTTTCCCTGCCTCACTGAGAACTTCTTCAAAGCAAGGTCTGCATCTAATTTTTTGTTGCAATCACCAGTGCTCAGTATGATACATAATATAAAGTAGAATTCAATAAATATTTGTTAAGTAAAGGAAATTCAGAATTATTTTCAATTAAAAATAAAATATTTTTTTTAAATTAAAAAGAAAATGACTTGTAAAATACCAATATACAACTTTGGAAAATTTTGAAAACATATAAATTACTAGAAAAATAAAAAATTGTGAAGGTTCAACTTCATAATAAGCACAAATAAGCATCCAAAAAACCTTACCAACCCACTTTCAAAATGATAAAAATAACAACAAAAATATGTCAAATGATGTCAAGTGAATAAGTATGCAAGTAGAATATAATAAATTCAAATTATTTTTACCTGGCCTAAATCAAGTGCCATTGTTAATGTTAACTAAAAGGTAAGAAAAATTGGAACATTTAAGTAGGAAGTAAATTTAATCCATGAATAACATGTAAGACCCACCAAGAACAAAGATGAGAGCTCTGGATAATTTTATTTTATCTACTTGACTAGTTTGAAGAACTACATATCAAGTTGGTGTCTCCATTTAGGAGATTACTTATAAGAAGTAATCTGTTTGGAAAACCGTTGAGAAGACTTATTCCTTAGTTCTCCTTAGGGTGAAACAATCCATGGTAAATGCTTTCTGCTGGGGATTTTAGGAAAAATCAAATTCTGGAATCAACTAGCAAAAATGGTGCTGATGCAAAGGTCATAGAATTTCAGTAAGAAAATGAGTATGAAGGAGTCCAAGAATAACACCCATAGACACCTGCAGCTTGGTAAACGCTTTAGCACTCCAGGTAATAGGAACCAGTAGGTGCAGTGAAATTCACAAAGCAGTGGTGCCCACCACAGCAGTTGTGGGGACACACTCAGAGGAAGATGTGAGACTGCCTCATGTGCCTTAATCTGGGTTAGACGGACTACAAATAATAGGTGCTTTCTTAATTCTTTTTGGAATATTAAAAATAATTATGGATAGTTTTCATTAGTTTATGTCTCTTGTCAGTTTATGATTGGAGAAAAGGTCACATATTACTGATAAAACAGTTTTAATTTATATCTGATTTTATTCATTTTAAAAGTAAGTATTAATTGCATAAGACCCACAAGTATTTTGAGTTAGCTACAAATCCTTTCCTTAGAAGATACTGGAGCTATTTACTGCATTATGACAATACTTCCTCAAATCTACATGCTCTCTTTTTGTGTTCAGAGATGATATTTTCTCACTTAAGCAATAAAAGAACTTGGAAATTTGAATGCAAATCACTTATCTATACACAAAAGGTAAATATTTCTTCTTTGCTTCAGTGCTTAGGAAGGCACCCATTTTTTACGTATAAATAAAGATGCACTTGCACCTTTGTCAGACAAATGGCTATTATCTAGATATATTATTTGAAATACTAGAGTCCTTCCCCCAGATAATGGCTTACACCCATCTTCCCCCTCTGACATACACAAATATCACATTACTGTGTTGGTATACGAAGCTCATGTGATGGACAAGCCTTAAGCAGTTCTTTGTAAAATGTAAGTCATATGTGTTATTCATTAGCTTGTGCATTAATTGCAATAGTGCAGTATCTTTGAAATGTCACATATTGCCTTGATTTGTGGATTCTGAAAATGTGTTCTTTTGCCTTATAAACTGTGGCTGGGGATACGATTTGTTAGGCATCGGGTACACTGACAGGTTGTGACTAAGACAGATGAAATAACATGATGGCTCTGTGTCTTCATTGATACATGCTTGTTATTGGTTCCACTGACCAATTTTATTACTTCGCAAGCCAGGCTCTACCACCATTTAGATTAGTTGTTTTTAAATTCTAAATGCCTAAGACCTAATCATCTGGTAAGAACTCAAAAGGGGAAATATATTTTTGTTGTTGTTTACTTCTATTTTTAAACTTGATAGAAAAGAATGCTTATGTCAGACAGAAATAAAATGCATAGCTGTAGTGTTTTCTCTGTGGGCTTGCAAACATTTACTTATTTTGTTTACAATGAGTCTCATAAGATTAGCAAATCAAATTGACAGAATATCAATGTCAGATCTATTGAGAAACTGCCTGTGCAAATAGAATATCAGATCAGACCCCCATAGGTCACTTCCCCCCTGATGATCACGGGAGCACTGTAAAACATGTCTGCAGGAAAAACTTACTGTAAAAGTCACCTTGGTGTGAAAATGAATTTCACATTAGCTTGTGAAAGAAAATGTCTAAACTACATGATGAAGCAGCTATTCATAATGACAAATATACTTGGAACATTAATTTTTTTCATGTATCATTTTAATTATTAGCAATTGTTAATCATAATAATTTTAAAATTAAGAGGTGAAGGAATACATTTTTATCCAAACTGAGTTCATTGATATAGATGTATGTGTATTCTGGCTGCTGTTTGAATTTTTTTATCTACCTAATCTTTTCGTGCCTTTGTGATCCTCATATAAGCCATGCCTAGCTTACCAAGTTCAGTTCATCTATTTTAAAAGTAAAGACATACACTATTCTTTAGATCTCAATTTTGTAAGGGGAAAGAATATAGAATAAATAAGAATTCTATATTCTAAGCATTCTGATTCTTCATTTTGTTTTTTCTTTTTGAAAGACATTTAAAATTCCAAATCATTTTTTATTGTGAGCAATACGTATAAAAATAAGTTGCAAATTTTATTTACAAAGATTTTAAAAGGGCATTTGATTTACTGCTTATTGTGAAAATTACTCTTGCATTTTTATGATGTGCAAGATTCATGTACCACTTTACACTTACCAATGAGATAACTTATACTGTACTTTTAAATATTTTCTAAATAATTGAAAATTTAGGACAACTTCTGTATTCTTAGTTATCCACATGTTTTCCATTAATTTTTAGTCATTTAATTATTCAATTTATTAAAAACAGAGGAAATGATTTGTAATAATGGCAACAGCTAAGAAAATTAAGACTACTATTAAAATACACAAAATGCATAAATATGAAACTAGATTACTTTCAAAATAAATTATACCAGTCAAATAAAAATTACCACCTTTGAGAACTTTCTTATTGTCATATAGCATGTAGGTAATATTTAGAAGACAATGAATTCTACTTTAGTGTCAGTTTGCATTCTAAGCCAAACAGTAATAACAAATAAAGATATTCAGATAAATAATAGTTAAACAGTAAAAGTAAATAATAAAAGTAATATAATAAATAATAAAGTAATAAAAGTAAAATAACAGTAAATAGTAAAAGTGGCTTTTTTTCCTTTTACCAGTAGCATGGCATATTTTAATCCATCTCTGAGAATTTGCCTGAAAGTGTTTAATGAGATCAGGGATGTTGGCCAGGGAACCAAGGTCAGAATAATATAATAGAATATTTACCTTTCATCTCAATATTCACTAGTGCAGACAGAAAGAATGTTTGTTTTATAGGATCTCGGAGTTGGAAAGAGAGCTATTAGGTCATCTTTTTAAAACTGTCCAGCCAAAATAGGATATATCATTCTCTTCCAGTATAATCATCATGCATTGTAAAATAGACCCATTATGAATCTAATCCCAACGGAAATCTAAGATTTTATGCAAGTTTAGAAAAAATATTTTAGACCAAATTTAAGAAAAAAATGCCAAAATTGTAGTTAACTTGCCAGTACTAAACATTTTGTATAAACACAGAGCCATGTGTGTGTGTTTGAATATTCACAGAACATAGACTAACCAAAGTGCCACATTATAATTATTGATTATGTTTGTATAGCTCCATACGTGACCACAGAGTAAAGAGTGTCTTCCATAAAAATCAATAGAAAATAATTTCCTGAGACAGCCTTATCACATATAAGATATGTCCTTATAAAATGGACATTGTAGAAATAAACAATCACATTTAAACATAACGTTGTTAAGGTAGAAGGGCAAAGTATGAAGAAGAATAATTATTGACGCCTTCGTTTTTTAATAGGTACAAATTGAATATGGCTATCACCCAATTTCCTCTGCCCTTCTCCTTCACTGACTTTTATTGCCGTCTTGTTTTCCTACCGAGAAGTCTATTGTCACATGATGTCACATGAGGAAAAATTAAAGGATTACATTGGGTATGAGGTATATGTTAAATCAAAATCCAACAAAAGAAGTAGAATTTCTTAGAATCCCTGAATTGAGGCTGACTATATGGAATGATAAAAAAAGAACATGAGGTCTACAGTGTAAAAACACGGAATTGTGTTCTAACTCCATTTCTTGCTAACTATATACTTTCTGAGAATTTCAGGAAATATAATTAATAGTACTTTTAAGATTATTTGTCATAATCTCACCAAAGAAAATGATAAATACCATGAGTTGTCTCTTTTCTTCTAATTCTGCAATCTATACTTACTGTTGCCATGAGGGTGGTATTTTAAAAAATACACAAATAACTTCCTTATTGAAAATTCCTTGATGGTGCTCAATCATCTAAGGAACAAAATATGCACTTAATTTCTAAGTACCTGGGCGACCTGTTTGCCATTGGATACTGTATTTCAGTATTACTGCATATGTAGCTTCCTTGTAAAACCTAGATTTTGTACAAGTTATTGTCTCTGGTCTTTCTGAATTCCTTCTAAGACTTCAGATCTCACTTTTAATTCTCCCTCATTCTGAAATCTCAGACTTTACCAGGGAGATTCCCTATCATTATAGCAAACTTTTAGTCCTTATAGCAAATTTTATGTTTTGTTATAGTTTTTCTCATGCACTCTGCCTCTTTCTGAGATTATAAACACTTTGAGAGTAGAGAATGCACATTTTTCTCCTTTGTATTCTCAATCTGACATAGGAGGACAAAATATTCATAAATAATGAATGTCTAAAGGCTTTACAAAGTTTATTTTTTTAAAATTTCACAAGAACCCAATGATTTACCTAGTTGGTAGTTAACATCTTTCTGTACAAGTTTGCCAATTTGCAGAAGGTCAAATAACCAGTCAGTATTAGGACTGGGATTCCAAGCCAGACAGGCTGACCCCAGAGTATGAACTCTTAATGATATTTAGGGTTATGGTTACTTGAGCTGTACTGTCTCTGTACTGCTGATCACCCAAGGGCAGTCTCTGCCTGGGAACTAAGACCAGGAAGGGATACTTTAGTTTGACAAAGTATAAATATTTCTCTCTCTCTTTTTTTAAACCACGTTATTGAGTATGACTAACATACAAAAAGCTGTACGTATCTAACGTATACAGCTTGATGAGTCTGGAGATAAGTCTACAGCACACAGGTGAAGCTATTACCACAGTCAGTGTCATAAACATATCAATCACTTCAAAAAGTTTCCTTCTGCCCTCTTTATTTAAAGAAAATTTTTTCTGTGATAAGAACATTTAACATAAGATCTACCTTCTTAGCAATTTTTTAGTGTACAATACAGCGTTGCTAACTATAGGCACTATGGTGTACAGTAGATCTTTAAGATTTATTTATCTTGCTCAGCTGAAGCATTGTACCCTTCGATCCTTGTTTTCCCCTCCCCCCAGCCCCTGGCAACCACCATTCTAGTCCCTGCTTCTGTGAAAACATTTCTCTTTTTAAAAAATACCTGAAGAGGTCTCTTTTAACAATAACCAAAGAGATTAAATTTACATCACAACGTCAAAAGATGAATTAAATTGTAAAGAATCAAATAGCAATGTAGTTAAACTCCATAAAGATTTACTAAATTTAAAAATATTTTAATGTATGCAAAGTGCATATGTTTTATGCACATGCTTTTTATTTTTTCTTTATTTATTTTTTTGGTGAGGAAGATTAGCCCTCAGCTAACATCTGTGCCCATCTTCCTCTATTTTATATGTGGGACGCCACCACAGCATGGCATGATGATTGGTGGGTAGGTCCGCACCTGGGATCCGAACCTGCGAACCCTGGGCTGCTGAAGTGGATCACCCGACCTCAACCACTATGCCACCAGGCCAGCCCCTATGTACATGCTTTTTAAACAATCATTTAAACTATAGAAAAAAAGCTCCAATCCTATTGAACTTAGATATTGTCTTGCTTCTTCATCCTCTCTGTGGGGTTTCATGTTCGTCAGGTGACCGTAGCATTCAAATCAGGACATTCTTGAAAGTAACAAACACTAAAGCAATTAAAACACGGACAAATCTGTAGGACAAAAAATGTAAGCCAGGATTGCACCAGGCAAGCTGGGACCTGGGATGAGTGGTCACCTTATGTATTGACCATTTCCTTAGTGTCTTGTGAGCCATTATTACACAGGGTGCATAGAGCCTCCTAGATCTCATTGTAGTTGCTTAAGGTCCCTTTTTTAAAGTGCAAATGAGCTTTCTAAACTCAGCTGCATAAAAACAAGTCCTTATGGCCCCTGTTATTCTTTCCTAATTGTATCTCTCATTTTTGTACTTAAAATTCCATGATTTTCCAAATCCTAATACTTCATTAGCAGTAATCATCACACTGTGACTTCTGCAGGTTTTACATAAAAAAAATTTTCTTTTAATAGAACTTCATTTTTAAAATCAGAATGGTACCAGAAAAAAATGTCCCTCAAAAGCCCCACACCGTTCTATTTCTAGCATTCTGTCAAGCACTACTGCTACAGTTCTGTTTCAACTATGGGTCAAGACTTAAGAGAAAAGAAGAAAAAAGATGAAGAAGAAAGAAAACAAGAAGGGTGCTTACTTTTGAGAGCTGTGTCTCAACCAGACCTTTCAATTCCAACATATCTTCCTTATTTTCGTTAAAGTTAGAGGGTTACATAAAAACTCAAAAGTATGCAAACAACATATATCAATTGTAGAACATATAAGGAAATAAGGAAAGAAGAATTGAAGGAAGGAGAGAGGGAGAAGGAAGGGAAGGAAGAAGACAAGGGAGAAAGGAGGCATAAAGAGGGAGGGAGGGGCATGAAGGACAGAAGGAAGGAAATGTACTCTAAGTGACTTCTTGTTATTGAAAAATGAGGTCCAACACTTATATTCTTCTCCTCCATGGTGCTGCTTATAGAGGATAATTTGATGTGTTATGTATTCTGCCAATATTTACCATCTCCTTTGGTGTCTATTGCACTTTTTTAATAGATGTCTAAGAATCTAAATATCTTAGGAGCCAAGACTTATGTGAGAGGAGGGAAGAAAAACTTACACTCCATCAGCATGATTATTATATCTAAAATTCTAAAAAGTAAAACATAAAGTTTCCCTAGAGTTGAAAATTACCCTGGATTATATTTGTTTTAAACACTTATCATGCAAAGCATTGAAAATAGTTCTTCTGCTTAGTTTTTAAAAGTTAGTAGCAGTTTGCAAACACATTTTAAAGCACGACTAGAACTGGATACTTCTACATGATTATAAATATTATAGATTTTATAAGTACTGAATAATCATATTTTTTTCAGTTCCTTTGTAGTTTTTTATGGAAAAAAATTCTTATGCATAATTCATCAGAAATTCATACTTTTGTTTGCATATTTATCATTACATTTACATCTCACAACAATAATATGACAAAGAAAAAATATATCCACTTTCACTTGATACTAGGATGTGGGTTTGATAAGATTTTCTCTTAACAAAGTAACTCTAATTCGTATTTAATATTTCCTATGATTTTTTTTCAATTCCATATTTTATCGAATTGTATATTCGATATTTTAGAGACCTATTTTCTAAAATAAGATCACTAATAGCTTATATGAAGTTGGAAACAGGATGAAATAACAAAATACTGATGTTATTACTCAAGATTTATGTATATATATGTCATAGAAAACCAAAGTAAAAGAAGGCAAGTCTTCCTACTTTTAAATTCAACTTACTTTTCTTGAATAATCACTATATTTATATATGTAGATTTTTCCTAGAAACAGGGTAGTTTAGTGCTGGTAAAATAAGTTGGTGGTTTATTACAAAAAGATGAAAAGTTGTGAGGTCTTTGACCTTGATATTTGCCTGAATTATTCACATTTTTCATTGTGATTCACTTCAGCACATATCATACTTACAGCTGGACTCTTATGTCTATAGATCCTGAAATATCACCTTGAGTTTACTTTTACCTTGCATATATAACCTTGCAATTTTTTCAGTAAGTTATTTTTTCAAATTGTGCTATATTCTTTCTAAGTAGTCTCAGTGCTAGTGCTCATAAATTATTCAATTGCAATTTTTATGCTTTAAAGATGTGTAAATTTAAATCTGAATATTCCTTGGTTTCAAAAGCACAAGAACAACAATAATATAATTAATGCATCATTTGTCACTCAGCTGTGGTACCAGCCTAGATATAAATGTGTGGCTAAAGAATAAATTGTCCCTTTTATTACTGTAGAGTAAGTGTACTTCTAATATTTTAAATTAAAAATAGTGTATCCTTGGATTCTATTAAAATGTATTTAAAAATTATACATTTATAAACATTGATAAAACATTATAACATTAATAATATTGTATAAACATTAATAAAACATTACATATAACATTTATAACATTAATAAAACCTTAATAAAAGCTCTCTTTCAATTTTACAATGGTGTCACCAACTCCCGTCAATTCTAGCTTCAAAATTGTTTCAAATGAGTCCCTCGTAACGTTTGCCAGTGTCGACATCTTATTTCACACATTTGTGATCTCTTACCTCATCTGTTAAATAACCTCTAAATTTGCCCTGTTGATGTATACGTCACACTGCTACTACTTTTCTATTAAAAAAAAAATTGGATGTTATACTTTCCTGCTTTAAAAACACTGCATTACCTAAGGGATAAGTCAAAATTCCTTAGAATGACATTTAAAGAGTTTATAATATGGATTCATCCTTTATTGTCCAGTTTCTTGAACAAACACATGCATTCTGCTACCCTCTCCATTTGGGTGTGTACACAAACACAAACACACACGGACACACCCATGCAATCATATAAGCACACTGACTCTACTATATAGTTTCTTACTGTATGATCCAGGAGCTATTAGAAAACCACTGAATAAAAGATAAGAATTATGCAATAAATGGTGTTGTAATAAAAGGTTATTTCTCTTGGAAGAGGTTCCATTTACATCCTTTCTGTGACAGGTTGGATTTAGGAGGCAGAGCTGGATATTAGTATCAATTAAGGGCTCCTGGGATCAATGCCTGTGGAAGGTCGGGAAAGAAGCAGCATTGGGTAGACAGAGAAGATGAGCTCTGATATTGTCTAAATAATGGCTTCTAAAGATGTCTCTTCACATTGTTTCAAGTGGAGGAGAGGGGAAGTTTCTTTTCCTACATCTGTGTCCCCCTATCATTACGTGCAGTCTGCGGCCAGGAAGGCAGCACTCTTTGTCAAGGCAACACTCTCCAAAAAAAGGTTGAGTTGAGTACCAGTTGAGGACTGTGTGTTAAGCAATTCCAGCAGCTGCAGGAATAAGTTCTTTAATCCTAAAGGAGGATTGAGAAGCACATCATAGGATCTGCTATACTCAGCTCAGAACAGTCACCAAAAATATTCAATAGGAATTGAAAAATTAAAATATTAAGCACTGAAATATTAAAGAAAATGTACTACAAACATTGTTGTACCTTCTAGAATGTGAATGACTCACTCAGCATATAAAAGATATAGAAAATATTACAAAGGAAAATATACATATTTGAACATATTAATTGCCTCCTCTCACATACATGTGGACACACATATTCTTGTGATATAATCAAAATGAAGAGATTAAAAACAGAACAAGAAGAATATGTTGAAGCAAATATGTAAAATGATTAATACCTTTACAACTGGATTATTGAAGTGGTGAGGAGGATTGAACTCTATGAAGCATAAATATGAAACTACCTTTACTTTTCTCCAGACTCTGCCTTCAATCACACTTTATTAAATTCCTTTTGCTCAACTCTAAGTATATCCATTGGCTTTCCAATCAATTTCAATGGTAAGAAAAATGTTATTAAGGTAACTGGCACATTTAGTTATTAAAATGTCTAGTTCATCTAAATAAAACTTCAATCTGACATCATATTTACAGCTGCTCTCTCTCCCAGCACAAGCTTGACCCTTGATTCTAGGCTTAGGGACCTGGAGAGGCGAGGAGTGAAGGAATTAAAAGAAGGAGACTTGGGAGTTATGTCATGGATGTTGTTGAAATACGGCTACCCATGCCTCTGTGTGGCCGCCACCAAGTGGAGACTGTCCTCCATGGTGCTGGCTGTTCTTTGGAAGTGCTAGAGGGAGTTTGACCCTAAACAGTTGCCTGATATAGGCTATGCCCTCATCCAGTGTCCTGTGCAAAAGCCCCACCTCCATGTCTTGTTATCCCCACTCTGGCACTTTCATGAGTGGGACCCCATGAAGAAACACTAGCCAAGCTACCATCTGCACTGTGCCCAGGGTCCCTGGAAATCCTATACATACTTATCCTGTCAAATGATGTCGAGACACTTGTTTAACTGCTGACCCCTCTCTCCTCACTTTGCCATGAAAGCTTCTCCAAACACACTCCTGCCTTCAGACTTCTTCAGCAGACAACAGTTTCTAGGTCCATATACATTCCCAAATTCCCTAGAACACACACCAAGCTCTCTCCGGAACCTTCACACCATACTCCATTACTGGGAAGTACACAGTGTATAAATTTCTGAAGTTCAGGAAACATTTGGATCAGAAAGATGGCGCCTCGCCTGCAGGCACCTTCAGTCTCTACAAGCATTTCTTCTTTGAACGTTTTCCCACACTTGGTTTGAAGAGAAGACCCATCCTATCCGGGAGGAAAGGCAACAGCTTTCTTTAAACCTATAAATTCTCTTCAAATAATCTATCCAAAAATTCCAGTATTCTCTTATATTGCTTGGGAAGATAAGAGTCACTGGAGAAGATTTGCTATTTTTAATAAATCCTGCGTGAATGTGTCTTGTATCATTTTTTAGAATAGAAGGATGCTTGTTTCCTTCAATATCCTGTTACATCTCCACCAAACAAATTGCTTGTACAAAATTTGATGTGCAAATATCACGACTTTAATAAATTCAAAGAGAATGGATATTACTAGGTAACTCACTAGAGCATAAATTCTACTCAAAAGCCAAATAAACCTTCTCCCCCTTTTAATGATGGTAATACCCTTTGCCAAAAAATATGGATTGAAATTGGCATTATTTCAAAGAAAAGGAATTGAGAACTTCGTACAGTTGATTTTCACTACTTGGATTTAACTTACCTGGTTTCAGATACACATGGTTGTGAGAGAGAGTGGATAAATTCAAATAGCGTTGGGAACATTGCTTACCATTCTACTCAATATATGTCCCAGACCCAGTGGGTCATGGAAGAAAATATGAGTCTGCTGTTCCTTCAATCCTTGTCAGTTTCAGCTCATGTCTTTCATAGTTTGAGCTTTGCTCAGCACCGAATGTACTGCTAGTTTTTAAAAATATAGTATTTATTTTAATAATATATGGACCCTAACACAAGCCACTACTTCATCTGATATTTTATGGAGGAAGTAATGATCTCTTTCAACATAGAGAAGAAAAATAGTGTATATTTTGAAAGACAGAAGATAGATCTTCAAAATGGTGCCTTTTTCAGAAACTGACAAAGGTGATTTTGATGTTAGGTTATTTTTCACTAGATGTGTTGACCTTAAAACTATACTCTGATTAACATATGATGCTGCTATACAATCTTTTTGGAAAATAATTTGGCAATAAGTATCAGGAGGCATAAAAATACACCACATATATTTTTGGAATGAATGTACTATGGGAAAAGAGGGCTTGGGAGTTTATATCCCCTAGAGTTGTTTCAAGACTATAATGGTTTTTATTTACAGCCTCTATTTAGAATATTGCCTCTCCAGAATTCAACTAATTCCACAGTCAAGCAACCTTTCTGAAATCCAAATCTGATTATGGTACTCCCCTGCTTAAAATGCTTAAATGGTACCCCATCATCTACAAATAAAGCCCCAGATGCCTCCTGGTGGCCTGCATTTTCCTTCCCAATATGACCCCATTTACTTTTTCAGGAACTCTAGCCTCTCCCATGTAGTATTTGCTGTTCTTCCAAATTCTCCATACTAAAACCATTCTACCATTTTTTCTTTATTCTTCCTGATAGATACATCCTACCTGCCTCTTTGCCCAACAAACTTAACTTTATTCTTTGAAATTCTAAGTTTGTCTTATTACTCTATCTCTGTGACTTCTTGAATGTGGTACATAATTAGCAAGTTAATTATTTAGTTACTATATTGGAGCTCCTGGAGAACATGAAGTTACTGTACTTTAATCTTGTAACTCTTATTCAGAGCATATGATGGAAAGTAGGCAATCAAAATAGTGTTTGTTGAAGACACGATTGAATTAAACAAATAAATTAATAAGTGAACGAAAAATAAATTTAAAAATTTGACTTTTCATTTCAAAAAATAAAATAAGTATATTTTAATAATTTCAAGTGATTATATGCCAAATGAATTAACCATTATGTACATTGTGAGTATTATCTCTTAGATATAAAATCATCTATCAGATATGTGTTGGGACAGCAAAGAGACTTGGAAGATAGAGATAGGATCTCCCTCTGGTCAGAGAGTAGATTTGTCTCTTGACCAGGATAATAAAGATAATGTTTCTACAGGGGAGAAAGAAATTTTCTTCTACCCTTTTAGGTTCTTCTGGCTGATCTAAGAATTAAATTGACAGGAGACAGATGAACAGGAGAAAATCAAACAAAGTTTAATAACATGTGTCGACACAAAGTAACCAATAACCGTTCTATAGATAAGAGAAATAAGGAGTTTACTTGAGCCAGAGTGGGAATTATAACCCACCAAGGCCTTAGAAAATATTCCAGAGAAGCATGGTTTTAAGCACAGTTTTATACATGTTTAGAACAAAGAACACACATTAAACACACCCAGGATACATTTTCATCAAAGTTTCAGAGAGACGTTTAGTTGCAAATTAGCAGGTCAACATGATCCCAATGTCTGTCAGGAAAGGAACTAATCTGGGCATTACCAGTAGCACGTAAGAGGGGAAGTAGGCTTTCTCATTGTAAGACAGTGCATTCTTTACTTTAATGGTTAAAGCAGATGTACAATGTATGTTTGATAGGCCATAAGTCAGGCTTTTTAGTTCCAAGCTGAATCAGTTTTGCACGAGACTAGTTACCCCATATACCTCAATATGTGAAATCTCTTGTCACATGTACACATGGGAGAGATGCAGGAAAACTGAGTAACTCACCAAAATGGCTAAAGCCCTCACCTTAAATACCATCTTCTGCTAAAGACAAAAGAGGATGTTGGGGGTAGTGGTTTGGGGCCTCAAAGAGGAAGAGGGCAATTCACACAGAGATGGGAAAGCAAATATTTGGTAAACAAGTTTTACCATGCCATGCAGAGGCAGTGGGCCGTGGAGAGGACTCTGATCTCTAGGCCCTGCCCTACCACACTTAGCCCATATGCTTTGTAGATACCTCTGGTGATAGCTTTGTTCCTGTTACAGGCCTTTTTTCTAAATTCTTTCAGACAGTTAAGGGGGAAATAATCAGAAAAACTTTCTGAGTCTTTGATTCTTAAAAATAATCAGCCTAAAATATCTTCATGTTAAAGAGACACATTTTGGGGTGGCAAATTTTATTCCCCTTCATTTCCTTCTCACTCTAGGGCAAAGGTTGGACAGATTTACTAGCAATCTTCTAACGAGATTGAGGTTTACTAGCTTGTGTTTCCTCAGCAGTGACATAAACCCACTATTAGTGCAGTGGGTTTTTCCTCATTGCCTCCAATGGACTTGGGGTGTCCAAGAAAGCTGCACTGAATAGAGTTAAACAGGTAAGGAATATTCAAGACTATTGTGATGGGGCAAGACCATTGCAATCTGGAAGAAAGATTGAGCTCAACTCCACTAAAACAAAAGGCAGGAGAGTTTTTAAGTGCTGGTGTGAATTAGTGGAAAACTACTGGAGGAAGCTAGTCGGGGAGCTTGGTTAATGGATTAGGCCATCGATGTTTCCTAATTGGTGCTTATCGAAGTTAGGCTTCTACTCTCTTACAGAGACTGGGATATAGGAGCTCTGTCTTTCTTGATGATTACATTTCAAAGGCATGGCTCCGAGGTCCTTAAAAAAGACATTCCTCGGTGGTAAAACTGGCAAGAGACTGGGAGAAGATTTATATCTCAAAGGGACAGAGAAAAAATTTACAATTGCAAGTTTTCTAAAGTAATGCTCTAAGAAAAGGGAGGTCGGATGTCTGTAGTCAAGAAGAAATCTGTCTGAAGTTTAGTCAAGCTGAGGGGAATGTGAAGGCCATGTTGATCAGAGGACAAGGAAAATTAATGTTCATGTTGCCGTTATGTGGTGAATAATGAAGTCTCTGTCTCTGACCCAGGAGCCTCATGTCTTCTGCTTGCATGAAACACATTGTTTATGTCTAAGGAATCAATTTGGATAAAGGCTTGAGGCCTGCCATTGAAATTCAGCTATATAAGACCATAACACAAAGCAAAAAGTTGGTTTCCTTATTAAATTCCCTTCTTTATTCAGGCTTTACATGAAAATCTTAATGTTGATTTAATTTGATTAAATTTTTCTTCAAAGACTCTTCTGTTTTATGGGGAGAGAATAAATTAAGGTCTTTGGTGCTGAAATAACATATTGTTAGATTAAGTTAACAATGAAATTATCTTCATTGTCAGTAAAATTAATTTTACACAACATAGAACTATGTTGTAAAGAATACAATATGCATCAGCATTTCTAATTCGACGAGCACTTGTTATTAAGTCATATGTAATAGAAGACTGAAAGTGAGCTCAGCATATCAATTTGAGTCCATCATAGAACTGGCCTAAAAATACTCTATACTATTTTTAGGATGTGGCCTAAGTCATATTTACTCCATTAAGTCTATAATAAGGGACCTCAAACTATTAGTTTAGCCGTAGAAACAATTCAGTTTTCTTGAATCTTAGAAAGTAGAACGAACCAGTTTATTATACTGTTGTTAGTAGGCTTTCAAGCTTTCAGATTGTTTTCTATACTATAGGTGAATAAAATGATGAGATGCTTTTAATAAATTTCAAAATCAACATTGTTTTGCTTTTTGAATTGACGTTTTTCCTGAGATTAAAAAAAAAAAAACAGTATAATCATCAGGATCTTATTTAATGTTGGACTTGAAACTTTCAAATCTACTTCATGATGTGACTGACTTGTAAGTAGCTGTGCTTAATTGTCCAGAGCTGAATGTAGTGTTGATGGACAAGTATGGTCAGCAAGATTAGAAGAGTTCAGATAAGATACGTGACTCACTTTTTAAAATTTGATTTTAAAAAGGTCTAAAATATGGCTTTAACTTCAATATATGTAGTTTTGATTAATAACATTTGCTTTATTTGTATGAAAATTAGGGAGTTCAAAGAATAAATATAAGTACAAACATTCATATAAAGGAATGACATTCTAGTTTTTGTGTGCATAAATTTCACCTGAGGAGAATAGTTAAAATATAGATTTCTAGGAACCATCCTCTTGACTCTGGTTCAGTTAAGTCTAGAGAGGTTCTCAGAAGTCAGAGTTTTCATTCTGATGGAGAGGTAAAACAGAGTACACTTTGAGAGAAATTGGTAGACGAGGCAAACCACTACTGTTAAGACTTGGAATTCAATACTAGGTTTTAACATGTTCACAAAAAATTCATGTATATTTCAGGATCCAGCTTCCTTCACTGAACTCTAGTTCTTTTAGAATTGGAAAGGTACATGTGTCAGAATCTACTAAAGAGATTTTTTAAACCAAGAATGTTTTTTCTTTCATCCCTACCCTTCTTCCCTCCAGATTAGTCCAGAGATTGTCCTACAAACTGAGAGTGGATTTTGACAAGGAAAATCACATATACTCTGAAAAACTACCCATGGGTTCCTTATAGTGATCTCTGAACTTTACCCTCTACCACATAAAAACCTGGTACAGCCACTAGGGCAGTACCAGTTATATGACTTGAAAATAATTGTAATATAATGAAAAAAGTAATTTAGAGTGAACACAGAATTGCCATTATGAAATGATTTCGTGTTGTCTTTTCCTTCATCAGTTAACTCCAAATAGTTATGATGATGTTAATCTTGCATTAGTCTCTCTACCTATCTCTTATCAATGGTGGAATTTCAAATGTGGTTGTGGCTGATACAAAGTCATGTAGGCAGTGGAGGGTTTCCATTTTAAGCACAAGGTAAGAGCTGGCCCTCGGTCAATCTCCTGGTACAAAGGAGTAAATGACTTGCTCAAGGAACCAGTGGCATAGATAAGAAAAGAATACTCTCCTATTCTCTATTCTTTAAATTGTACTATCAACTTGAAAACCATTGCTCAAAGAGTGCTATTTTCATTTGTATAATTCTCTTTTATTTTAATATATTGTATTCTATAATATAATATTTCATTATTAGAAGAACACTATGAAATAGGACGATTTACCCCCATCTGATAGATCAAAGCACTGAAACATAATGACTCAGGTTGCTGAGATTGGAATTAGAATTTAAGTTTCCGAATGCTCAGCCTTATGCTTTTATTTTATTTTAGTTTTTGATTTACGTTAGACCTTATTCTAATTCAAATAAGTGCATAATGAGACATTTCAAGTTAATACTGACTGGTTGCTTAACATAAAAGTTTTATTAAACAGTTCACACAATAATATGAAAATTATAATAAGCACTGATTGGCGATTTCCTTGCTTCTAATTTTGTCATAGGAACAATACTTGTTTTTATTGTGGTAAAAAAACACGTAACATGAAATCTACCCTATTAACAAAGTTTTAAGAGGACACTACAGTATTGTTAACTGCATTTGCATTGTTGTAGAGCAGATCTCTAGAGCTTTTTCATCATGCATGATTGAAACTCCAAACTTGTTGCATAGCAATTCCCATTTCCCCTTCCCCTCAACCCTGGCAACCACCAGAAGATTTCTGCTTCTATGCATTTGACTACTTTGGATATGACATATAAGTGAAATCATGCAGCATTTGTACTTTTGCAATTGGCTTGCTTTGCTTAGCATGATGTCCTCAAGGCTGATCCATACCGCAGCATATGACAGGATTTCCTTCTTTTGAAAGCTGAGTGATATTCCATTGCACACATGTACATTTGCATCGTCCATTCTTCTATTGATAAATATTTAGGTTTTTTCCACATCCTGGCTATTGTGAGTGATGCTGCAATGAATACGGTGTACAGATATCTCTTCGAGATCCTGTTTTCAATTCAATAATATCCTTTCAACATTATACAGTCTTTCTACCCTTGTCAAAGAGCATTTGACCATATATTTGTGTGTTTATTTGTGTGCTTTCTAATCTGTTTCATTGGTCTATATGTCTGGCTTTATGCCAGTGCCATACTGTTTTGATTACTATAGCTTTGTAATATGTCTTGAAGTCAGAAAATGTGAGGCCTCCAGTTTTGTTTGTTTGTTTGTTTTTCTTGCTAAAGTTTCTTTTTTGGCTATTCAGTGTCCTTTGTGGTTCTAGATGAATTTCAGGATTGTTTTTTCTATTTCTGCAAAAAAAGTGCCATTGGAATTTTAATAGGGATTGCATTGAAACTGTGCACCACTTTGAGTGGAATGGATATTTTAACAATGTTAATTTTTACCGTACATGACCACAGAATGTCTTTCCATTTATTTATGTCTTTTTAAACTTATTTCAGCAATGTTTTGTAGTTTTCAATGTATAGGTCTTTCACTTCACTGATTTTTTGTAGGTTGAGAATGGTTATTGCATCTCATGGATAAATCCCACTTGGTCATGGTATGTGATATTTTTAATGTAGTGATTAATATTTTAATTATCAATCACTAGTTATTGGTCTGTTCATGTTTTCTGTTTATTCATGATTCAGTCTTGGTAGGATGTATATTTTTAGGAATTCATTTCTTCTAGGTTATCAAATTTGTTGATGTATAATTTTTCATAATAATCTCTTATCTCTATATTTCTACAGCATCAGTTGTAATGTCTCCCCTTCATTTCTGATTTTGAATCTTCCCTCCTTTTTTCCCTAGTTAGTTTAACTAAGGGTTTATCTATTTTATTTATATTTTCAAATAACCAATTCTTATTTTATAATTTTTTCTATTGTTCTTCTATTTTCTAGTCATTTATTTCTGCTCTAATTTTTATTGTTTCCTTCCTTCCACTAACTTTGGGCTTAGTTGTTCTTTTTCTAGTTCCTTGAGGTATGAAGTTCGGTTGTTTATTTGAGATCGCTCTTCTTTTTCATTTCAGGTACTTACTGCTACAAACTTCCCATTTACTACCGCTTTTGCAGCATCTCATAAGTTTTGGTATGTTGTGTTTTTATTTTCATTCATCTTAAGATATTTTCTCAAGAAACTAGAAAAAAATCTTCTCCCTTTTGATTTCTTTGACCCATTAGTTGTTCAGAAGTGTGTTTAATTTCCTATTAGTGAATTTTCCAGATTTCCTTCTGGTATTGATTTCTACTTTCATTCCATGTGGTCAGAAAAGATATTTGACATGATTTCAACCTTTATAATTTATTAAGACTTGTTTGTGATTAAATATGTGATTTATCATGTAGAATGTTTCATATGTGCTGGAGAAGAATGTGTGTTCCTCTGCTGTTGGTTGGAATGTTCTGTATATGTCTGTGAGGTCCAATTGATCTATAGTGTTGTTCAAGTTCTATGTTTTCTTATTGATCTTCTGTCTGGTTGTCCTATCTATAATTGAAAGCAGTGTACTGAAATTTTCTACTGTTATTATGTTGATATTTCTCCATTCAGTTCCGTCAATGTTTCGTATATTTGGGTGCTCTGATGTTGGATGCATGTAAATTTATAATTATTTCATCTGCCTGGTGAATTGACCCTTTTATAATTACATAATGTCCTTCTTTGTGTCTTGTGACAGTTTTTGACTTAAAGACTCTTTGTCTGATATAAGTATGGTGAATTCTGTTCTTTTTTGGTTACTATTTCCATCTTTTCTCTTTCAGTGTTCATGTGTCTTTAAATCTAAAGTGAATCTTTTATAGACAACATATAGTTTGATCTTATTTTCTCATCCATTCAGCCACTCTGTGTCTTTTAATTGAGGAGTTTAATGCATTTATATTTACAGTAATTACTGGTAGAGAAGAACTTACTATTGCCATCTTGTTCATTGCTTCTGTCTGTCTTGTACCTTTTCCTCTCTCACTGTATTCTTTTGTGTTTCATTGATTTTTTTTTTATAGAGACATGCTTTGATTCCTTTTTCATTTTCTTTTGTGTATTTTCTCTAGGTATGTTCTTTGTGGCTACCATGGGGCTTGCATTAAATATCTTAGAGTTATGAAAATCTATTTTAAGCTGATAACTTCAATCACATTCAAAAGCTCTACTCTTTTTTTTCTTCTCTTCACACACACCTTGTTTTTGATGTCAAAAATTACATGTTTTTATATTGTGTATTCATTAACATATTTTTATAGTTACAGTTTCTTTTATACTTTTGCCTTTTAAATTCTATACCCAAGTTAAAAGTGATTTATGTACCCTCATTACAATATTCTATATTTGTCTGTGCATTTACCTTTACCAGTAAACTTTATATTTTCATATGCTTTCATATTGCTATCTAGCAGACTTTCATTTCAATTTGAAGGACTCTGGTATTTCTTGTAAAGTAGGTCTGGTGATGATGAACTCCCTTAGCTTTCCATGATATGAGAATGTCTTTATTTCTCCTTCATTTTTGAATGACATTTTTTCTGGGTATAGTATTCTTGGTTGGCAACTTTTTTTTTTTTTCTTTCAGCACTTTGAATATATCATCCCAAAACCTTCTGGCCTGCAAGGTGTCTGCTGAGGATTTGGTTGACAAATTCCTGGGGGCTTCCTTTATGTGATGAGTCTTTTGTCTCTTGCTGCTTTGAAAATTGTCTCTTTGTCTTTGATTTTTGACAATTTGATTATAATGTGTTTCAAATTGTTTTGTTGGTTGTTTTTTTTAGTTTATCCTAATTGGGTCTATTGTGCTTCTTGAATCTGGATGTCCATTTCCTTCCCCAGTTTGGGAAATTTTCAGCCATTATTTCTTCAAATAAGCTTTTATCCCCCTTTTCTCTCACTTCTCCTTCTGAGATTTCCGTAAGGCATACTTTAATCTTCTTTATTGTATCCCTTAAGTCCCTTATGCTTTCTTCACTTTTATTCATTTTTTTTTTCTTTTTGCTCTTATGACTGGATAATTTAAAATGATCTGTCTTTGAGCTCATGGGTTCTTTATTATACTTGATCAATTCTGCTGTTAAATCTCTCTAGTGAATTTTTCAATTCGGTTATTATATTCTTTAACTTCAAAATTTCTCTTTGTTCTTTTTAATATTTTCTATCTCTTTGTTGATATACTCATTTTGTTTATTGTATGTTGTTTATACTCACTTTCTTGTGGTCACTGAGCATCCTTCTTATGGTTATTTTGGATTCTTTGGCAGGCAATTCATATACTTCCATTTCTTAAGGGTCAGTTTTGGAGATTTATATTGTTCCTGTGGTTGGGCCATGTTTCTCTGGGTTATTTTTTGTGTATGTGTGTGTGTGTGCATTGTTACTTTGTGTTAGGATTCATGCATTTGAAAAAAAACAGCCCTATCTCATAGTCTTTATGGACTGGCTTCATGGAGAGAAATATCTTCACCAGTCAGCCCAGCTAGATATTTTGGGAACCTCTCAAACTTTTTCTGGATGAGTTTTCTCTGGACCTGTGTGTATAAGTTTCTAATTAGAGAAGTTTTCCCAGTTTACTTTTTAGAAGCTTATAACATCTTGCTTCTTATGGTATCTGTCTGCAGTACTGCAGATTGTCTTGACCTGCCATGAGAAGCCCAGTTCTTTTTTGTTCCCAGTGACCCTCAGATATCTAGAGTATTCTGGTTTCCATCAGCCCTCCAAGATAGGCAAGACAGAAACCAATCCCTCAGGAAGTATGCTGAAAAGCTGGAACGTTGGACGTGTGCTCCACTTTTCTTCTGACATCCCCATTCCCCCATCAGGGAGAAAATGTTCTGACCTCTGTTTGCCATACCATGAGTCCTCTGGAGCTTGTTTGTGTTTAGCAGCACTCAAACATCTAGAGTATGTTGGGTCCCATCATTGCTTCAAGTTGGACAAGACTCTGAGCTGAGCCTGGGGGAGGGGCAATGGCTGATGAGTGTCATGATAGCTCAAACCATTGCCTTTGTTCTTAATACCCCCAACTTGATGCCCTTTCCTGTAGCATTTAGATTTGGACAAGACAGAGAACAGTTCCTCAGATAGCCCCTGAAAAATCAGAATTTTCAATGCATGTTCCAGTCTTTTCTCTTCCTTCTCAGGGAGAATCTGGGATTTGGGGGTTTCCTTCTGATTGCATCTTGCTGAGCTGGTGTAGGGGCTCCGGCAAGTGAGCATCACAAATTTTCCTAAGAGCTTTGATGAGGCTGGTTTCATGCTCACTTGAGATGCAGGAGCCTCTTAACTGGTGTCTGGATTTCTCACAATGGAAATTGTTTCATGTGCTATTGAATTGGTATCTCAGTGGTGGAGAAGAGTATGGGGCTTCCTATTCCACCATCTTGCTGATGTCACCTCCCAGTGAGGAACAATATTTTGCTGCATTTTTTATTATTATTTATTTTTGTATCAGTAAATGCTATAAAATTACTTTTTCAATAATTTTTGTGGAGTATAATATTTTGTATTACTTTTCTGTTCAAAGTGTAAGTTATTATTTATGCCTCTTTTTTGGTACATTAATCCGCAGAAGAGGTGTTTTAGCCAGTTAAACTTTAGAACCTTAAAAGGTGAGTTCAGTAAAGAAAAAATACTGCAATTTACAGGTATAATCTGTTTTTAAACGCCCCACTCTTTGTTCTCATGTAAAAAAGTATAATATCCAGAATAGAAACATTTACAAATTTGATCATTCTATTTCATGATTGAAACAGAAATGAAATTGGTTTGAATTTAAAGATTATACTGCCATCTGGCATTTGGAATCTTGTAATCTCCACAGATGCCATAGGATGTGGGAGGCAGGAATAGGAAAAACAGAAAGTAGATGCATAGAGTTAAAATATAATGTGACATAGAATCTTAAATCTTAAATATGTAATTACTACAATAAGGAGTATCCCACCATGTAATTATTAGACAAATTGATTTTTAACAACATTTGAAAAGATGTGTTTTCTAGGGTTTTGTTCTCTCTTTGTATTTCGAAAGATGAATTGTTAAATATCTTAGTGAAATAGAAGAAATATAGATGTTTTTCACGTGTAATATGCTTATTCCCCTTTGGACAGCTGTACCTGCAGCAAGGAAACAAGGATAGTAATTCATTTGCTCCTTTTATTTATGTTAAATGAATATTGTTTCTAAATATGTAATGATGAAGAGTAAACATTCTTGTATTGAGGGTAAAATGAGGATTGGAAATAGTGTTTATTTTGGAAAAGAAGAGAAATTAATTCCTGAGATAAGTAGCAATCTTCTTTTCATGAAATACAGGTCTGATCATATACTTCATCTTAGTCTTTAGTCATCATTCATTGTCGATTGTTCAGCTTCTCAGTACCTTGCAGAGACTAAGCCATCTATAGAGCGTGAATGACTAAAACATCTTGAAACTGTTGGCCTGGCATTCCATGAGACTCCATGAAGTTCACAGGCACCTGTGTCAGTCATGGTTCTGCCACAAAACATAAACACACACAAAAGGGTTTAAATATGACATTTCAATGAAGAACTATTTACAGAAGTATGAACAGCGTAAGGAAATCTATAGAGGATGGTGAAGCAACAATGAGAAGCCCTGACCATCCACAACGGCAATGGGAACCAAAATCTGGATCCGTGCAAAAGGAGCCATAAAACAGAAGTTTTCTAGTTCCATAATTCAGTTTTAAATAAGAGAATATTTACATTTTCCAGCAAAGATTTAGAAAAGAGCAAGTGGTTGAACAATGACTGTCATCCCATAGGAAGATGTAGACACTGGAGGATAGAAGGAGATGGGCCTTAGAGAGGAAGAAGCCAGCTCCTCTACTGAAACATGATAAAAGGAGAGATAGAAGGGTACAGGGTTAATCTTGCTGAATTGGTCCTACTTTCTCAGATGAAGGACTGGCAAATGGTTAGATATTTGAAAATGATGTAAGAGGAGGGATGTGATGTGATGAGGAGGAGGGAGAGGGGCACCGTGGTGGCAATAATACATTTTTTATTAGGGCTAACTATATGCTAGGTGCCACTAATGCTGCCACAAGTGTATGTTATAGGTTTAATTATTATCATCATTTTACAAAAGAGAAAACAGAGAAGTGGAGAGTGTAACCCTTTTTCCCCAGGTCACCTACGTGGCAAAGCCATAGTCAACTCGCATGTGTCCAACAGGGCAGGCTGTCAATAATTCTGTTTTGCTGCATAGTTTTCAAATAACTACAGCACTGAAGGAAAGAAAAAGTTGACTGGAAAATGAAACAAGGTAGTCTTGTCATATTAAGGACCCATTTGATGGTGATGACCATGAATTTAATCTGGTACTGATATGCCTAGCTCTGAAATGTGTCCTACAAATCATAGCTGCCTGGAAGTTTCAAGAAGAGATCAGGGTGACTGGTGAGGCATGACTATTGACATCATGAAGGACAAAGCAATCTCTGGCAATTGGTATTATTTTTCTCTGATCCTAAGCCATAGCTAATGTTTTTGAAGGGCCCAAGAGGCCAGAAACCCTATTACAGAAGGGAAAATTTCCATCTTTTATAATCCCTACTGTAAAGACAGCTTGAAGCCTTTAAATCAAAAACAAAAAATGTTTTTGTAGTGATAACTTCTATGCTTCTGGAAAAAGGCCTTAGTTCCAAATCAGATTCATTTTGGCGTGACTATAGCAACCACTTTTTGTATATGGAGATTCACCGATGAGTCCACAATTTCATTGTCCACAGATAAGGGACTTTAAGAGCATCTCTTTAACTGGTGGAGTTGTCAAAAATTAAAACTTTCCTTGCTAAATGAGAGCTCTTCCGATCCACATGAGTCAGGATATGCCAAGAAATTAATAATGAGAGTATTTCAGATAAGCATCAAAGTCTTATATTTTTATATAAACATCATAAACTTAAACTTTCTTATAATCCACGGTTTTTAGCTTTGTATACACCAAGGCAACAGGCTGTGTGCTACAGCTGTGTTCAACAAATTGAAAATCTTTGTTTCTAGGTACTAAGTTATTTAGCAATGGCAGTAATCGCCCACACGTTTAGAGAAACTAATCATTTCTTTCAAACCCTAAAATAGCATAATCTACTGATTTATACTGTAGTTTATTGGCTTTCTGCTAAACAAGATAACTTGTCAATAAACAGTTTTATTAAGAAGCTAGTCAAAATGAAGTAATGTGTGTTTGCCAATGTCATCAATGTTTAAAGGCTAATAAGAGATCTTGAGAGGTAATCTTGACATTGCACGGGAAAAGAAGGAGACAGGTATGCCCTTACAAAGCTGCTGCAGGAAAATGCTTTGAAGTGTATACAGCTGTTAATTTCTGCAAAGCAATGGTATAATACAGGAACTCTTCTGAAAAGGGACACATAATGCATAGTTTTGACTCTGTGGTTTATTGCACCTATTCTGTCAGGTAGCATTAAAGCAGCCATAGGTGATACATAAACAAATGGGTGTGGCTATGATTTGGTGAGATTTTATTTACAAAAACAGACAGCCAGCTGGATTTGGTCCAAGAGCCATAGTTTGCCAAGCTCTGGTATAAAATAATAAAATACTGTTAAGTGATTGCCTATCTAATGTGATGATGCAGAACTTATGAACGACATTGTAAGAAGTAAAGCGAGGCTTTCACTGTAAAGAAATTTATTTTACGGCACTATTTAATATACATACGTGAATAAGCATGTTGTTTACAAGAGATGATTTCCACTGATCCTTGATTCAAGCAAGAGTAAAATTCACATGTTAAAGACATTACCTAATTAGAAGACAGGGAGGGATGATGAGAGCCTAAGATAAAGCATGTCAAAGGGGTCCAGAAAAAGGGTTTGATGTGAAGCTTACAGAAGAGTTAGACTGAACACAATTAGTCATGAATGGGTTGTGTGGACTCTTCACACCACTTCAATGGTGTGTTTGTTGATACTTCTCTCCACACTTACTGTTTTCAAATTGCTATTGTGGCACAATACATTTCAACTTGTAAAGGGTGAGATACCCTCCCCAGTGCCCATTGAATATTTTTTCCTAACATTTTTTTTTCAAATTTACTAACGAGATGCTGTAAACAAGCTTCGTCTATAATCCATATATTTTTACTTGGTCATTAAACTACTATTCATTATGTTACTGTCATTTAGGAAATAACGTTCTGGGTGCTAGAAATGCCACAGAGGAAAAAGTCAACAAAATTCTTGGTCTCAAGGAGCTTGCAATCAACAGGTAGAAAAACGAATAAGACTTTCAGAGAGCTGTAAGTGTTAATACAAGAGTGACTTGACTGACAGAGTGGTGATAGGGAAGGGGTTTCAACTACATCTGATTTGATAGTGGGGAAGGAATAGATCATGTAGGTTTTGTAAACTGGGATGAAGAATTTAGAATTTAACTGAAATAGAAGCCCTCGAGGATTTTTAATGGAACAGTCACGTAATCTGTTCCACGTTTTACAGAAAGCACTCTGGCTGCTGTGAGGAGAGCGGAAAGCAGAAGGAGCAGGACAGTGTTAGGACAGTAGATTAGGAGGCACGGCGGTAGACCAAGCAAGAGATTAAAGTTATGCGTTAACCTTTTTATAATCACTTTACCTTACCAGCAATCTTAACATTTTTTTGTTTAGTTCTCTGTATCTTTAAGAGTATTTCTCCTAAATCTTTCTTAACCTAATGAAATGAAATAAAAAAACAATACGCTAAGAACCTCCCTTATTTTAGGATTCCAGAAGAAAATGGTTATGGAACTCAGAGATTGCTTTATTTTCGTGTGTGGTTTCTACATTAGTTCTAACCCAACTGTATCTTTTAGAATATTTTAATATATCAGATAGAAGCCAGATTTTAAATATTCCAAATAGCCTATTTAATCAACACCCATAGAAAACGATGAAGAACATATTAAAAATATTACTATGTATTAACAACCACAATTTACAGAGGAATTTTGCTAGCAACTTTGATTACACTAAATCATTTAATTATTACAACTATGTAAAGTATATATAATGAACACCATTTTGGAATTGAGAAAATCAAGACTGACAGAAATTATGAGCCTTGATGGTAACACAGCAAAGCAGAATGTGAGATGGGAATGAGCGCAAGTCATCCTGACTCCAGATCCCCTCCCTTTAAACGCTAAAAAAATCAAATGACATATCGGCTCATGTGTTTGTAGGTGTTATGAGAATGTGTGACAGCATAGTATATTGCTTCCAATGGCTATTTCTTATCTTTTCTGAATACACACACATAATTTATATTTCTGCTTTGGTATAATAGAATATTAGTTATACGAAAATGACATAAAAGATCTGGTTTTATAGAAACATGAATCTGCATCACCCCTCATTGTAAAAAAGGGATTTGGATTGTTAAGTTAAAACGCATCAAGAAGTGCACCCAGGGGGCTGACCAGGTGGCATAGTGGCTAAGTTTGTGTGCTCAGCTTCTGTGGCCCAGTGTTTGCAGGCCCGGATCCTGGGCGTGGACCTACTTACCGCACATCAAGCCATGCTGTGGCGGCATCCCACATACAAAATGGAGGAGGATTGGCACAAATGTTAGCTCAGGGACAATCTTCCTCAAGCAAAAAGAGGAAGATTGACAACAGACGTTACCACAGGGCCAATCTTCCTCACCAAAAAAAAAAAAGAAGAAGAAGAAGAAGTGTGCCCAGATAAGCGAAATTCTAGAGACTGACAAATTGGACCTCTGTTTGGAAACTGGAAAAATATTACCATGTTTTAAATTTGGAAACATCAGATGCACAAGAGAATACCAATACTCATAAGTAGGGGTGGATACGCTTTATGAAGAAATGGCCCACATTGTGTTATGACTGTTGTTTGTATTTGGGACTGGAAAGCCTGTAGGGTTTACCCATACTTACTTTATTCAGAGATTTGTTTACCACAGTTATGTAATTTTAGAACCAGGATTAAAGTGATTAATTTAAGGAGTAGAGACCCCAGACTTTTCTTTCATTCTCTGAATCTTGTACACAAATGATGGATGTAAGAATGGAACACGATAAAAAATACCTAGCAATTGCTTCCAGGAGGGCATTACACATTTTTTAAGGTATTTATTAGAAGACATCATAAATATCAACAATGCCATGATACAATATCCATGATAGCTAAGCATGACATGTTGAACATTTAGTATGCCAGGCACCATGCTAGGCACTCAACGTCTCTGCTTCCTTTAATCTTCATAAAAACATTGTGCCATTTTTAAGGAAAGAATCTCATTTTATTATTGAGGAAAGTGCAGTTTGCCATGGATTTTTGGCCATTTCTTGAGGAGTTATAGCTATTACAGAGCAAATCCTGCATCGAAACTCAGGCTATTATCCCCGTGGTCTTCAGAGCAGGTTTTACAAGGGACATGAGGACGGGAAGTGCACCTTCTCTGTGCTATTATCTGAGGGATTTGAGGACATCCCCCAGCACAAACAAGGTTTCTTCCTTATCCTCCAGTTCTCTTACCTTAACTTCCTCCTATAGGTTTTAGACATTTGGGTTTAAGACATTATGACTTCTGTGTCCCTAATTATAATTGAAATATAACCATAGAGCTATTAGATTGTTATTTTACATTATTAACCCCTCTATGAAGATTTCAAAAATGCCAATGGCTGAGATTGCAAACCTGAAGGAGGAAGTCAGGTAGGTTTGACTGTAAGGAAGGTTAACCTAGAGTATAAGGAGCTCGTTCCTGGTGGGCAGACTGCAGAGAGAGCACAGCTGTGATGCGTCTTATCACAGACCTTGAGCTACCCACTAGGATAGAAAGAACATGGAAAACTGAAGGAGAAAACAGCAAACACAAATCTTCTTAACCTCAATAGTTTGCCTACTACCCAGGGTGACCAGATATTCTAGTTTGTCTAAATTATGCACCTGTTGTCACATCATGATTCTTAATAGAGTCCCCAATGTCCCTGAATCATATCATTTGAACCACAAATTATTCTCCTACCTGTTTTCTTGTGAGTAAATGAAGGGTAAATAGCTTGCCTAAGTTCAAACAGCTTGTAAGCAGAGAAACTTCATATTGAACCAAGAGAATCTGTCTCTGCCCATCATCCTCTCTAGAAAGTTTGTGGTACACAGTAGGTATTTATTAATATCATTGTTTTCTTTTTTTCTATCAAAGGAATTTTTTCCCTCCAAACTCCTTTCAGATCTTATTTCTTCAGAAACTCTTCTCTTATACTTTTCATAATATGTTTGTTCTCAAATATTCACAGCCTGAAAAATGCGTTGTCTTAAATCGTCCTTGGCTTTTTAGACCCAGGGTTGATATTCTTCTTTTTTTTCTACTGCCTTCATTTCCATTGCACTCTTTGATCCCTTATCGCCCGGTTACATCTCAGTCTGCCCTTTCTTCTTGCATACAAGGGATGCCTCCAGCCAGAACATTTGGGACTGAACCTTTGGGGGAGGTGCTCATTCTCTGGTTCTTATTATATTATTAGTCTGTTTTTTATATGCTTTTTAGTTGAAATATGTAAAGATTTGTGACTTTATCTACTTATCATGCATCCCTATGGGTTCAGCTTGCTTTTGGACCAGGATCCAAATTGTGGCAGATATATTTAAGAACTATCATTTTGTCCACTTTGACCAATCCACCAGAATGGCTTCTCTGATGGGTCCGGTAAGTATGTGTCTGACATGGGATATTCTCAGTGAAATTTGCTTTTGATTCCTTTCTTGTTCATCTTCTGCTCCTACCTGTGGACTACTCTTAGTTTTGCCAATTCCCGTTCCTGTTTAGTAAATAGAGGTAAAGCTTGATGACACTCTAGGCTTGTTTTTGTATGGTGTCTCCTGAGAGACTACGAATTCATGGCTTTAGCAATCACTTGTAAGTGGATGCTTCCTATGTCATACGTTTTTAGAATTGGTTTCTCTCCTGAGCACTGTATCTAAATTTCTAGCTGTTCTTTAGATACCAGAACATAGACGTACCCTTGAAAAGGCCAGTATGAATTTTTTAGAGGCTCTAAGCAGTAGAAATAATATGCTCTCCCAACATGTAATTTATAAACATGCTAAACTGCACAATACCTGTAAGGGAATAAGAGGAATTGTGAGTATCCCCAAACAATGACTGCTTTGCTGCTTCAATGAACTATCAAAAATACTTTCAAAATATTATTTTAAAATATTTTTTCCGGGGCTGGCCCAGTGGCGCAAGCAGTTAGGTGTGCGCGCTCTATGGTGGAGGCCTGAGGTTCGCCGGTTCGGATCCCGGGAGCGCACAGACGCACCACTTGGCAAGACATGCTGTGACGGCGTCCCATATAAAGTAGAGGAAGATGGGCATGGATGTTAGCCCAGGGCCAGTCTTCCTCAGCAAAAAAAAAGAGGAGGATTGGCAGATGTTAGCACAGGGCTGATCTTCCTCACAAAAAAATATATATTTTTTCCTACGTTTTTGTGGCCCTCTCTCACTAAACCTAATCATGCACTTAGACTTCCTATCTCTACATTGCAGAGTAAGTTCATTCTCCTCCTTGTGCACCCCATCTTTGGTATCAGGTTGCCATGACCCTAGTTACCTAGAAGAAAAATCTTGGTTATGTTTATCTTCATCTTCTCACATTTTATAAAAACCACCTTGACCGACTTCCTATGTTTCTTCCATCTTCTTTTTTATTTCCTTTCTGTAATACTGTTGAATATTCAACATAATGCTAGTAGATATTAAAGATAAATCCCAAAATCTTAGTGCTTAAAATAATAAAAATTTATTATTTGCTAACTGAAATCCCAAAATAGGCTCTGCTAATTGGTGACAGGAAGCAGAACATGTAGTCATTCAGGCACTCAGGTTCTCAGCCGTGCTGCCACCTTTGATGTAAGGCTCCCGAGATCACCCTGGATATGCCTATAGAGCCAAAAGATGGGACAAGAGACAGATGTAGGATCCATTTTTTAAGAAGAAATTTTATTACAAACCATTCTATAAAAGATTAAAATAAAATAAGTATTTAATTCCAACTTTATAAATATCTAACAAGGAAAAATAAATTTCCTGAATTCTTTTGTTTTTTTATTCAACATTTATGCTCTCTTTCTCTTTGGGAGAAAATACTGCTTTGCAAGTCTGATGTATTTTTGAGTGAAAAAAAGTATCACAATCATCCTAATGTAACCTGGGGACCATATTTTGGCTGATGCAATGTCGAACATTGTCTTGGATATAAGCCATTTCGTTAGGCCACGGTGGGCTTCTCTCTGTACCAAGTCTGAGTGTAAGGTAAATCTTTTCCAGAAATTCATTGGTTAATTTGGTGGAATATTCAGAATTTGTGGCTTATATCTTTTGTTTTTCCTGTTGGTACATCTGCATAATAAATTGCACATACTTATGTGTCCTAGCAATTTCCCTTGCTATTTCTTTTTCTGAATCTTAATTTTAAGGGAATTTCGTAAATATGATCCAATTTTGTGACCATGAGAAAAGTGAAATAGGTTTGATGAACTGTAGCCCAGTCTCTGCCCTCCTGCCTTATTTCTGGTGCTTACTGACTCTTGCCTTAACTGTAGCCTTTTAAGTAATCTCCTTCTTGCCTATCCCAACTTTCATTATGCCTCACTACCTACTACTACAGAAAGACCCTGTACACATAGCTGGGAATTAAAGGTCTTTATAAACTAGCCTACTACACATTTTCCAGATTTAGCTACTACTTTTACTTGCTTGGTATTCTATTCTTTAACCAAGATAGACTATGTATCATTTCTTATGCACACATGAACTTTATCATCTTCCTGCCTTTGCTTATAAAATGCTAATAATGCCTGGAAGAAGTCGTACAAATGGCATTGCTCTCTTGAAACCATCCCAGTTTCCAAGTAGAATTTGCCTTACTGTCTTCTGTCTTCCCATAGCAATTTGTTTGCACTTCAGTTATAGACATAGGACATACTGCATTTCGCTTCTCTTCCGCTGAAGTGTAAGCTTCACGACGGCAAAGAGAATACTTTACTCAAAATTGTATTGTTATTAGAACCTAAGAGTGACTGCTAAATATCTGTTCATTATAGTGAGCTAAATAGGAAAATACGTCGTAAATTATAAAGCACTACAGAAACCTTTTAACGTTGTAGCACAGCCTTGTGCGAGCTTACTTTGTTGAAGCTTACATAGCCTCTTTAAGCCTCAGTTCCCTCATTGTGAGTGTAATAGTGGCCATTATCTCCAAGGAGTGCAGGGAAAAACAAAACAAAAACAAACACTAACCAAACCAAAAGCTTCTAAAGTGCTTTTGATAGAGCCTGGAGAAAAGTTCTCAAAAGATGTCATGTGATTGTTTAATACTGTTTAATATTTTGGTGTGATTGTTTAATACTTTACTATTCTTATATGCGGTGGTTATATATACCTAAATAAGCGTAGCCCTCAGAGGTTGAGATACATTCCCTAGGTCTGGAACAGGATCTAATCATTTCTTTGGTAAGGCAGACTATCCTTCCATTATAAGCACTTTCTGAATACATTTTGGAAGGTATCTAGGAGCTTTAGCAAACATTAAATGAAAGACTACCCACTTACAGAATGCGAGTCATTTTGAGTGTTTAGCGTTTATGCTCTGTAGACTGTACTTACTGTCAGCTTGTTTCAAGGGGTAATTCATGTTATTAAATCTCTCTCCCACCCTTCATCATTATCATCATAATCATCATCACTCCAGTGCTTGATAGCAGAGCATTAAAGCCACTAGACCTGCGCAGTGTGTTACAGAGCAAGGAGAGGGACCCTGCGCGCCCTGGTGTTCTTCCTCGTTGACTATTTGCATTCTGAAACAAAGGTTTACAGAGCTTCATATGCAAATAGAATTAATTATTAAGAAACCAAAGTAACTGCAACATCAGAAAATTAATGTCAATTTTCCATAAGAAGTGTTTATTTCTGTTATTTCATATTATATTTAACCACATAGGATACTGAAAATATATAATCACATATAATGTGTGTGTGTACACTCCTCAACATTAAAAGAACAGCTTTTATTTTTCCAAATTCAGAATTCAAGACATTGAGATATATATATATTTTGTCCCTAGGGTTCAACTGTTTGTTTGAAATCTCTCCGCAGAGAGTTTTCATAAAGGTATAGAGAGTTGGGTAAATTAAAAAGTAAATGGAGAAAAAGCCATGGAGAGCCTTTCCTCTCTGCAGTTATTACTTTGTGCTATCACTCTGAACTACTCCCTTCTTATGTTTCATTCATTTTAGGCTTTGGAAAAAAATAAAGGAGAAAAGCAGAAAAATTTAAAAGAAAGGATAATACATGAGGTGGTAAGCAAAGGAAGGGAAGATAGTTTCAGATTATGGATGAATATTTAAAATAAGTCAGAAATGAGCAGAAGAACAGGAGTATTATTTCCTAATTCTCACTATCCCCACGCAGGGCCAGCTTCCTGGTCCGTGACCTGTGTAGTTGCACAGGGTCCTGTACTTAGAAAGTCCCCACTTTTGGTTTCATGATTTTCTGGTACCATCTTAAAATTCTGAAAATTTTTGAACAAGTGGCCCTACATTTTCATTTTGTACCAGGCCTTGCAAAATATATAGCTAATGCTGTCGCCAACTACAGGAGACACCTGGTTGGGTGGCTGGCCAATTCACCAAAATTCCTCAAAATCCAGGAACAACTTCTATACCCAGGGGTGGACTTGTAAAAGCCCTCATATACTATGTAATTCAAAATTTTTGGCTACAATAATTTGATTAATCATAACCCTTACACACGTTATTTATTAACCATCACAAAAAGACCCACAAAGGAAATATACTTTTCATTACATAGAATAATATATTGGTAAAAATGTTTGTAAGAAAAATCCTTGTCAACATGTCATTAGAAATAGAAAGCCTAGTAGCTGAGAAGACAGTAAAATAGTTTCCATAGCATATGAGTTAAGGAAGTTAGCATCGCTAGTTCTCATCATGATCTTTTTATCTCCAGCAGCTCAGATGTTTCTAAAAATTCCCAAGAACGGTATACATATACCAGTAGTAAATTATTCAAAAGGCTGATGAAAAGTTTTTTGAATTTTAATGGAAATCCAAGTTCACAACCTCCATCACTGAGATCACCCCAGGAAGAGACTTAAAGTGGGACACATGGTCGTAAATTTAAACACCACGTTCTGATATTTTATATTCTTCCTCATAGAGTGCTGAGTATCTGAATGTTATGTAGTTTGATTTCAGAAAACTTCTATATACCAAATAGCACTTCTTCACAATAAAAGCTGACTATTGAAAACAAAGTATGCTTTATTCTTTAATTCTAGAAAAACATATAAAAGAAAATTTACTGAATATATGTTATGTGACAGAGAAAAAAGATAAGTTGTCTACAAGACTTTCTTCCTTCTATAAAAGACAAATATAAAGGAGTATTTTCATGTTGTTCAGCAGATTGATGACTGTGTGTCTATAAATCAGAGAAGTCAGGAGAGATTTTTTTTTTTTTGTGAGGAAGATCAGCCCTGAGCTAACATCCATGCCAGTCCTCGTCTTTTTGCTGAGAAAGATGGGCTCTGAGCTAACATTTATTGCCAATCCTCCTCCTTTCTTTTCCCCAAAGCCCCAGTGGATAGTTGTATGTCATAGCTGCACATCCTTCTAGTTGCTGTATGTGGGACGTGGCCTCAGCATGGCCGGAGAAGCAGTCCGTTGGTGGGCGCCCGGGATCTGAACCCGGGCCGCCAGTAGCGGAGCGCACGCACTTAACCACTAAGCCACGGGCCGGCCCAGGAGAGATTTGAATTAGCTACGAAGCAATAGGATCTGGAGGGACTAAGACTGAAAGGAAGCTGCAGCGGCAGGGGCTGGAAAAGAAGAGAGGAAACATCTCTGGGAGTGGGAGTATTTTGTTCCTGATCTAACAATCTTGCACAAACATATTTTAATTTGGACATATTTGTATGTGTGCAAGTTTCCTTGACTTTCTCTTTTCATAATTTCTTTGAAAAACAAATAACCATAGGGCTACACCATATGCTTAGCCAGTTGGTCCCTGGCACTATTCTGTCTCTCAGAGATGTGGTCCTAAATCATTCCTTTTGGTGATCTACTTTTATCAGGAACAGCTTTAATTTCCTTTTTTTTCCCTTTTATTGAGCATTTCTTGAGTCAATTCAGTGAACAATAGTCGTGAGAACAGAGCTGGGTGGTCCTTCTAATGGAATCTCACCTGGTATAGAGATGTCGCTATAACCTTTTGACACCCAGTACTATGTAGCTCAGAATCTTTAACACTTTTGATAGAATTTCTGATATCTATCAGTTGTGAGGAAAATTGAATTCAAACCTACAGTGGCAGGTCAAAAACTAGGATGTCATTACCTCAAAGGCTGGAAAAGAAGTTTTCCACAAGAGTAAACAAGATAATAGTCCATTTATTAATCATTAGGAAAAACTTTGGGTTTTCGAAGAATGATATCCAAGCACAAGAGCTGTATTGTCCTCTCATGAAGGATGTCACATGTAAAATCTTATTCATTCCAAGTTATAAAATAAGCCAACCACTGAAGTTCAGGTCTATGTGTAGCTGTTACAGAAGGCAAAGGAAAACAACAGACACACACGCACCATCAGTTCATAGGCTATTTCTAGCTGAAAGAGTTTTCATGCTGCCTTTTTTATGGAAACTTTCACATTTGAAGAGAACTGTTTTGAGAACTAATAAGTATGAAGAAAATAAAGTCAAATGGCTGTCCTGACAATTTATGACTAACTTGTACATACAAGCAAAAATAAATAAAAATATTTCTAATCATCCTGTGACTTTTACTACCAATGAAACTTATTTTTTCTTTTTTTGAGTGTGAGGGACTGTCAGATATCCATGACAGAAAATGAAGGTGAGAACTCTTGGAATGTAGTGACGATGTTGACCTCCAAGACGAGGGAGGGCTTTGCTGATGGAAGTTACCTTCCTCGTCCCTGAAGAAGACATGAAAGAGGTGTGGGGGGTGGTTCTGTGACTTTACCCAAGCATTAAAGGGACTAGTAGTTGGTTATTCCTTGCAAAGCTGTTTAGATTAAGGAAGATGGTTGTAAATTCACCACTCTGCAGCTACCTTAAAAATCAGACTCTATTTGCCTGTCTCTGATATGCAGGGCTAAACATAAACAGGTCCTAGAATGGGAAGGACAGTTCATCAGTTGCTTTACATCCAGAAGACTCACACAATTAAGTCAGATATGAAAGCTGGACTGCCCCAAAGCAGTTTAAAGATTAGGGATGTAGCAATGCTATGGGATCTGAGCTGAAGTGGACACCTATATAGAATTAAATGGGGGGCCGGCACCGTGGCTTAGTGGTTAAGTGCACGCGCTCCACTACTGGCGGCCTGGGATCGGATCCCGGGTGCGCACTGAGGCACCGCTTCTCCGTCCATGCTGAGGCCGCGTCCCACGTACAGCAACTAGAAGGATGTGCAGCTATGACATACAACTATCTACTGGGGCTTTGGGGAGTGGGGAAGAAGGAGGATTGGCAATAGATGTTAGCTCAGAGCCGGTCTTCCTCAGCAAAAAGAGGAGGATTAGCATGGATGTTAGCTCAGGGCTGATCTTCCTCACAAAAAAAAAAAAAAAAAAAAAAGACAGCATACCTTATAAAAAAAAAAAAAAAAGAATTAAATGGCCCCCCAAATTTAAGTTCCTCTACAACACTGGCATCCTAAGGGAGCTCTGAATCAGAGTGTGTATCAAATCTAGTGCTTGGAAAAACTGGTGGCAATTTTATCTTCATTGCTAATTCATACTTCTGGATTCACTCTTTTTATTTAATGACACTGCTCTTCTTATATATAAGTTCTGCTCAACCTGGATGTGTTTGATCTATTCTTTTTTCTTCCCCTGCTGTGCTCTGTGTAACGGGAGTGCTAACACTGTAGTTCCCAGGCAACCCTCTCATCTGCTTCTGGGTGGATTTGGACAATGCCAGGCACAGATAGGAAAGAATAAAAGATACAGAGAATATAGGATATCCCTCCCACACCTTCCTCTTTGCATTGAAGTGTCCAGCATCCGGGTATCTTCTATGGCTTCCACTCTTTCAGAATGTGTTCACATGATTGTAGCTTTCTGTTTGTTGACACGGGCCCCTATCCTGGGTTGAACGGCCTCTTTCATTTTATCCCTCTTAACTGGGATCAGTAGTGGCTTGCTGTTGTTTGATTTTCTACTTCTCTATCATTTATGTAACCAAATTAAAGATACTTTTGCTGAAAATACTTAAATGTTTTCTACCTTCCTGGTAGTCCCAAATGATTCAAAATGTAGTGATTTATCATAAGTACAGCCCCATGATTCACTTAACCAGGTTGGTGTTGATATATGTAACTGATAGCTCATCTGCTTTCTTCCTGCTCTAAGGATCTGGATGACATTGGCTCACACTTTTCCTGCAGTGTCCAATATTCTCCCTATGATGTCTTTAAATTTCTGAGGTTCTCTTCATGCAGTGACCTCCAGCTCAGAGCTCCATCTCCTACTGAATTATTTAAGCTTGTTAATTTTCTTTCCATTGAACAGGTGCTGTCTATATTTGTACTATCTGCTCAGAAGTGGAATCAGCCCTTTCTATAAATTGCACACACATTAAAAAAACCTTCAAAATACTTGAAAAATGATATGAACAAACCATTCAACCCCACTCTCATTATGCTTCTCCAGGAAATTCTCTTTCTGTTTTTCCTTCTATCTCCCACTCCTTATTCCTTCTAACTTCAGCACATTTTTCCTTGAAACTGTCTCAGGAACTAATTCTTTTCCCTCTATTTTTCCAAGCAACGCAATTCCAAAGTCAACTACAAAACTTCTTTTGCATCCACAACTCAATCTTCGTGTTCAATGAGCAAAAAAAATTTCATTTAGTAGAATCTACAAATTTTAGTAAGCAGTTTGGTTTGCAAAAATCATTTTTCCTTCCATTTCACATGGATCAAATTTTTACAGTCATTTCTCATTCTCTCTCCTCAGACCATTCCAGTTTCTCTCCAGTACAAGCCACAATTTTTTTTTTTCTGGGTGAGGAAGATTGACCCTGAATTGATGTCTGTTGCCAATCTTCCTCTTTTTGCTTGAGGAAGACTGTCCCTGAGTTAACATCTGTGCCCGTTTCCCTCTATTTTGTATATGGGATGCCACCACAGCTTGGCTTGATGAGCAGTGTTTATGTCCACGCCCAGGATCCGAACCTGCAAACCCTGGGCCACCGAAGCAGAGCACATGAACTGAACCACTATGCCATCAGGCCAGCCCCCACAGCCACAAATTTTTAATGGTTGTTTTAGTTATTTATATGTTTTGCTTTTGCTTCTTTGAATTTGATGTACATCAAGAGAATGCATTTTCTATTTTGCCTAATTCCATCCAAGTGAGATGGGTGCTGGGATTTAGTATAAAACAACATATCTTTTTTCTCTCCAGGAGTTTTCAATCTAATATATTAGTCTCTTATTGCTGCATAACAAATTATCACAAACCATAATGGCTTAAACAACAAAATTTATTATTTTACATCTTCTGTAGGTCAGGAATCCAAGTCCAGCTTAGGTGGATCTCCTGTCTAAGAGTCTTCTACAAGACTGCCATCTTCTCAAGGCTCAATTAGACAGGGATCTGTGTCAAGTCCATTCATGCTCTGGTTCGCAGGATTTATTTCCTCATGAGCTTCTGAATTGAGGCCTTAGTTTCTCAGTGGTTGATGGCCAGAGGCTGCCCTCTTTCAATTCCTTCGCTTGTGGGTTTCTACAGGGGGCAGTTCACAACATGGCAGCTAGCTTTTTTAGACAGAGCAAGGAAAAAGAGCCAGAGAGAGAGTACCAGCAAGACAGAAGTCATGGTCCTTTATATCTTAATCTCTGAAGTGACATTCCATCATTTTCACTGTACTCTATGCGTCAGAAGCACACTGCTAGGTCAGCCCACCCTCAAGGGGAGAATAGAGAGTAAAAGCTAGGAAGTTGGAACCGTCTGGAGCCATTTTAGAAACTACATCCCACAGGGCATTTAGAAATGAACAGGGAATTATAAAATAATATGATAACCCTATGTCAGAATTCAATACAGGAAGCCAAGATATCACAGAGGCAGGGGACCTAACCCTTTATGTGAGATACGTGGCTCAACGGAGGCTTTCAGGTCACTTTTGATACATTTTTGTAGTTTGCATTATATCACATGTCAACAAATTTATTTAATTAATTTTATGGGAACAAGGAATGTCTAGATGATGATATAATGAACTATTTTTTTTGTTTTGTTCTTATATATCTCTTAATAAAATAAAAATGGTATTTTATTATCTCAATGCCATGTCCATATAACATGGACAATAGACCTCGGGGAAGTAAGAGAGTGGTTAGAGAGATTGGTTACACGGCTGCAGCTGAATTTCCAACTTGATATTAGTAGAGCCAGAACTTTGGTAATTTTTATAGAAAAGGAGAAACATGCATAGATTCAAGAACAAATTAGAAAGCAAAGACTTGATGAGATAAGGAAAAAAATAAAGTAAGACTTCCAAGTTTCTGGCTTGTATCCTCTGGTGGTGGTTCATTCATTTATATCTGAAACAAAGACAGAGTAGGTTTGGGACTGAAGAGGGGAAATGATGAATTAAATTTTTGAAAGTTTGTTTGAAATATCTATAGGTCATGCAAATGGAGATAGAGTAAGATTAACTAAAGATCTGGGACTCAGAAGATGTGACATGGGGAGATAATGGCATCATATACATATGTACCTCTTTTTTGTAAACAGTCTCCAAAGAAAATTAAGTTTCCTTATTCTATACAAATAATCCAATCTTTCTTACAAGCCTGCATATTCTGGCAGTAGCATTAACAAAGGAAGCATGTTTTAGTCCATTCTGCTTTTTTTTTTTTTTTTTTCTGACGTAATAAATTAAACAGCTCCTTTAGGTAAAAGCATGCAAGGCCTTACCCAGGAAAATGATCACCTTCTGCAATTTCCACCCTGTCAGGAGTGGCTCTTTCCAATCAAATTTGTGATTACTTGTTTTAAAATATTACTGAATTCTCAATAGATTTTGCCATTATATATTTTAATAGTTATCCTATTTTAATATGTTATTACATAAAAAGGAGTATTTATATGTAAGTTTGTGGGGAACTCTGATATAGTGCTGCCCAGCATTCTCATTTTCAAAACGTATCTGAACTGAGTCCCATTTTCTTGAGTCTCAACTCTCTGAAGCAAACTAACGTGATAAAAATTATCCTTGCTAAGGTGCTAATGAATAATAATGAAGTCAGTGGCACCCTTATTTAGGTATTATATTTGAATTTTGAATGGACCATTTTAGAGACGTGAGATCTTAAAAAAGTAAATAAAACAATAGCTAAGAATGATAGACAGGCAAATATGAGAGGATGTGAATGTATACAGAGCTGTCTGTGCTCTGTAACTGGCCTCAGCCGGACTGTTAATGAACTTCGTTTCCTCAGAAGAAAACATTCTGTCCAAATTCCTGTAAATTGGACTTGAACAAAAATTGTCTCGAAATGCAAGAACAAGGGAAGAATTTTTCATTCATGTTTACTTGTCAATGTCATTGGTCAAATGGCGGATCCTGTTTACTTTTACCATAATGACAGCAAAGCCACACAAAGTACTCTGAAATAATCCCTGCAATGTTTCCAACTCCCTTAGGATCTGGCAGTAGATTTCAGGTCCAGCAGCAAAATGAAATACAATAAATACGCGGTGACTCTGCTATAAACTAGACTGGCATGCTAACCAGTGTGGATCTCTTCAAGCCTAGATTTCAGTTTCGTTGCGAGGCTGAGCCTCTGTTATGAACAGAGCCTTATACCCTTCAGGCATTGGAGACAGCATGTGCGTGCTGAGTGGGAGAAGCTGTGTTTCGCCCCTTATTCAGTTTGTAGATGTGTAACAGAGGGCTATGTTTCCTGCTATCTATCTATCTATCTGTCATCTACCTACCTACACACACACTCAGTGAGTCTTTCCTCTGCACTTCGCTTTCCTTCATTCAGAGAAAGTTATGCAGGCCAAAAAAATATTCAGATAAAACACAAGCATGCTATTCCTGCCAGATGGATCCATTTCCATGTATTTAATGCTACGTGTAAATAGTTCTTGAGTTAGTGTTGTATAGTTAACTGACATTTTATGCATTGCACTTAATTTTAGAATTAGTTCTTAAAAATGAGATTTTGTTCATATTTTCAATCCTTTTGACTTTCTCCTTATTTTTATGTAAATTAATACACATTGTCTTCTACCAGTTGTCATCTACAGGTGACTTTTGGTTCGTTCTCTTTGTCTTATTATCACTCTAGTGGTAGAAATGCTATGGAGCTCAAATGCAACATTACATCAAAGCTATTAATACCTAGAAAGTAAGAACGACCACTCCTTCATCCTGATTTCTTGAAACCTCACAGGGAGAAACTAAATAGTTCTGATTAGGAGAAAGGACACAACTCATCAATAGTCTAATCAAAAAGAATAGGGTATTATTTCAAGGAACTCACAGCTAGAGTTCAATTTGCAGGAATCAGTATCTCATGGATCAAACTAGTACTTGCCAAATCCTAGTAAATGATCCCTATATCTCCTGGCATGAGTTTTATCTTATGAAATCATTTCTTTTTTATTTATCATTTAAATGGATATTTGATGATAACTGTATGTTTGGTGAAGAGTAAACAAGAAGGTTCATTATATTCCCAGTAATAAGCTTCTTTTAGCTTTAGTTATTGTAAATGGGTTGGTGTTTTGTGTGTACGTACATGTATATGTGTGTGTGTTTTAAGATTGGACACATTTTCAGGAAAGAACTTATGCTATAAACTTTAAAAAGAAAAACTTCTTTCTAGAATAACAGGAAATTGTAGAAAATGTTGAGCTTTCAAGTGATGTCAATTTTTATAATCTAAATTATTCTTGAAGATATTTTCTGTAGACTCAGTGTTTTGCATAATGGTAGGTCAGATTATTTGGACCAACCCTACTACTAAAACTTTCTAAAATTATGGACAAAGTATATATCGAAAAAATCGTCTTAAAAGTACTGAAGATCTTATAAGGAAAGAAGCAATTACCAGGCTAGAATTGAAGGAAAAACTGGAACCAAGAGAAGTCTTTATGGATTTCAGAAAATGTGAACATTTATTCTGACAGATAAGAAACATAGAACAAAGCCCAGACTCTAAATGAAAGGAGGAATCTACCAGGAGACTGCGCCACAATACGCTGCACTAAAGTACACACCTGTGAGGCAAAGGTAGACAAGAAGGGGACTAGCCTTCTTGCAGAATTCTGGTCCAGTTTTAAAAGCCTGTATCCTCACATGTATGTGGTGATGGATGGTATTTAGTCTTTGGGTGGTGAAGATAGTGTAATCTACACAGAAATCAAAATATAATGATGTACATCTGAAATGTATATAACGTTATAAACCAATGTTACCTCAATGAAAAATAAAATAAAAACCTGGATCCTGCAGGTGACCTGAAGCTGTCAACAGTGCTTTACGTGGCTGAGGACAGGTAACACCCTTAGTGAAGGACTCAGACAAACACAAATTCCTCTTTGGAGGAAGGTCTTCTTTCATCCCAGTCCTCAAATTATTCCTACAAATAATTTTTTATGTGCGTGTGAGGAAGATTAGCCCTGAGATAGCATCTGTTGCCAATCCTCCTCTTTTTGCTGAGGAAGATTGGCCCTGAGCCAACATCTGTGCCCATCTTCCTCTACTTTATATGTCGGACGCCTGCCACAGCATGGCTTTATAAGTGATGTGCAAGTCCTTGCCCAGGATCTGAACCCGCGAACCCCGGGCCACCAAAGAGGAGGGCACGAACCCCACAACTAAGGCACTGGGCCAGCCCCTTTACAAATAATTTTTAAAGTGCAATGCGTAGCACTTTGAAGATAGCCAGGTCCACAAAGTAAGCACACCAAAAGCGTGAACCAGTAGAAATGCAAGCAACCAAAGAAACAGACCCAGAAATACTTCCTTTTGAAATTGTTAGATGCAGAGGACAAAACAGTTTTACCCTTTTTGGGTCATTTATTTATTCAAAAAATATTTATCGAGTAACTACTAGTTTCTTAGAGCTCTTCAAAGCCTTATAAATTCAGTGGTGGATAAAATAAACAGCCCTATTTTCCTTAGAATTCACATTCTAGTGGGATCAGACAGGCAAGGAGAACTTATTTTATTGTTCAGGAAATGTCCCAAGGCTTCAGGAGGACAGCGCTGGGTAGAGCTGGGATTCCAGCCCGGCTGTGGCTGACTGTAAAGTCTGTGCTGTTTTCACGCTGTTACTCTGTGTCTAAAAGCTTATACAAGACCAATCCCAGGCCAGAATGGCCGTTAGAACTCAAGAGGTCAGGGCAGAAACAATTAAGCATCTTAAGTTAAAGAAATCAAAGACAAGAGTTGAGTATATCTACAAGAACAGGAAAATATAAAAAGTGACATTGCTGATGTGAAAAAAGGATGTAAAGAGCATACAGAACTCAAAAATTTCATAAATAAAATGAAAACAATCTATGAGTGGATCTCATAGCAAATTATATACAGCAGAAGGGAAAGTTAACAAACTTAGAGAGAATGCAGAAAAATAGTAGCCAGTACAGTTAGAGTTCAGTTGGGGAAGCAGAACCACAATGAGTGATACAGAATAAGATATTTGTTATGAGTAAAATGACAGAACTACTTAAGACACTGGGCAAGTAAGGGTCGGAATGGGTGTGGTCCAGGATGGGAAAAAAACACTAACCTCCCCCTGAAGCACTGGCGTGGGTGGACTCATTGGAACTTGCCAGAAAATCTCAGAAACCAGCTATGGCTAACTGCCAGAATGGGACAGTGGAGGAGCTGTGTGGAGAAGTCTGTGCTGGGGTGCTGTTTCTGCTTCTGGGGTGGGCCGGAGGTCGCTGTTGGTCAACACAGCCAGCAAGTCAACAGAAGACAACTTTGACTGTAGAGTGGGTGCCAGTGTGGCCAATGTTGCACCTGCTTCTCTATGAGTTGCTGCGTCTGTGTCTCACAGCTTACAGCCATAACAACCAACAGAGATGATGGCTACTGCTTCCTTTCTGCCTTCCAAATCTTGGACCAACTTCTCCTTTGGTCAACTATAACCAAGAAGCATACAGGGAAGCATTCATGTGAGACATATTTTTAGCTAAATCAAGTTTACACAGTGGAAAACCACCATAAGCATAGCAAAGAAAAGGGTGGAAAATACAGAAAAAGGATAAAAAATATAGAGGACAGAGTGAGAAAATATAATGGTTTAAACTGAAGTCTGAGAAGGAGAGAACAGAAAGAATGAGGCAGAAATAACATTTGAAAAGATTATGGCTGATAATTTACAGAAATGTTCAATGGCAAAAACCCACTTAGTCAAGAATTTTAAGTAATTTCAAGAAAAAGAAACTAAAATAAATCTACAACAAGGAACATCATAATGAAACTGTAGCTCATCAAATACACAATAAAAAACCTTAAAATTTTTTTAAATACCACAATGGAAAATATTAAATTGAAAGGTGACTTGTCAGTAGCATCAATAAAAACCAGAAAATTGTGAAATGATATTCTGAACATACTGAAAGGAGACAAAAACAGAAACACAACAATAAAAACAAAACTCTGAATCTTGAATTCTATATGCCTTCAAAATATCTCTTGAGAATGGTGTTGAAGTAAAATACTTTTCAGACAAACAGAAGAGTGGTTGATTTTACTTTCAATGGCAGTTGGAGACATATACGTGGTTCATAAATACTCTACGTTTTTAAAAAGTTTCCCAAAGAAAAAGATACTAATTCTCATGCAGGAATTCCTCTTGAAATTCATTTAGGGATACTCACTCTCATGAAAACTATCACTATGAAAATACAAATACAACTTTGCACGTAACTTTAGGATATTTCTGTCATGTTGAAGCCTTTTCACGGACCCCTCATGTTACTGCTGAAACTTCATTAATATTTCTTTCCAGTATGACATTTGGGTTCATATATTTAAAAGATAATGGAATGGAAAAAAACATTATTCTATAAATAGCAAAGTACTATTTTATTATTTGATCTTACACTTATTTTTATTTGTAGAATGTATATCAATCAAATTAGAATTTTTTTGTTTTTTAAATTTTTCTATGAAAGGCTTTCAAAGAGCTTCTTGAAGTTATGCTGTCATTTTGAAGGTTCCTTACCACTCCATTTGTTATTTCTCTCATTTATCACACAGACAAAAAAAATATAGAACTACAGCCAAGGGCAGGATACTTGCTACTTGGGAAGGAGGAGATCAGATTCCTCCACAGGATGTGTTAATATGGAGAGATGATGAGTGACAACAAGAAACTGAGCAAGATAAAACGATTTTCATTAAATCTCCTTGTATTTAGCTTCTTGTCTCACTCCCAGCTATACTTGGGTACTCAAGTCTGAAACCTCTGCTTCGTATCTGTTTAGCAAATGAAACACTGATCTCAGAAAACGAGTGAATCTGTACACTTGAGGGAAGGATAAGGGTCCTGAGGAACTAAACAGAGTCTGTGTTGTCAGAATCCAGTCTCATCCCCTGCTTTCCACAGCAAATTTTGCTTCCTGGTTCAGAGCCTTGCATGGTCCATTAGTACTGCATGCTGAAGAATCCCAGATTTCATCATCTTCACTCTGCTAAATGGTTACCACCTCCTAAACTCACTTTAAATCTTCCAAAAATGTGCTGAAATGTCTCAATCGCTGCTTTCATAATTCTATGAGTTTTCACATTATTGGTATTACTTTGCCAGAATTTTACTAGGGCCTTGGGAAAAAAGGTAGATACATTTAGTTAATCCGTCCTCTCTGTATGGAAGACTTGAGTGAATGTTTTCTGAGTGATAAATAAACATGCACAGGTTGTTCTGTCCTCTGGAAATGGCCCTTTCATACTTCCTTGAATAACTTCCCTTGTTTTTCCAAACTAGGAAATTCTGTCTGTAGCTTGCCTTAATATGGTTCTTCTTTTCCTCCTGTTTCTACACTTTCTTCAACTAACAACTAATTTTAAATGTAGTATTTTCTCATAACACCTTATTATATTAACTGTAACTTTACAGCTTTTTCGTTCTCTATATTCTGTCATGAGATTATTCACTTTCCTCTTGGACTTTACAACTAAGAGAATATTGTTCTAAAATGTTTGATATCTACTTGCTCCAGTATCCTCCAAGTGTTCATTTCAATTTTGTTACCATGTCTTTTGCTTGAAATATGTTTCTTATTGCCTGAGTTACATTCACAGCAAGGAGCACAATACAGCATCATAACTGAGAGGGTCTTCTGTTAGTTCACAATTCCTAAATTAATATCCTGGCAAAACTGCTCACTAGCTGTATGATCAATAGCAAGTAATTCAAATATAACAGGCTTCAGTTTAGTCTTTTATCAATGGGAATAATAACTATTTAACTCACAACATCTGTGGATTTAGTGAGCAAATGCATATGAAATGTTTTGCCTGGAACTTGGCAAAGATCAGGGGATTCTTTGTGAATAAAATAAGCAAAAATCTCTGGCTTCATGAAGCTTAAATTCAAGTCAGAGAGATATATAAATAATAACAATAACAAAATTAATAGTGAATTATGTAGTATAATAGAAGAAATAAGTATTAAGATGAAAAATCACTCACTTAAAAGCAGTATATTTTACAGTATATAAATTATACATGATTTAAATAAAAATATGTGATAGAAAAAAAAGAAAGCACGGAAGCGGAGTAGGGAATGTAGGCAGTTCTGATAGTGGATGGGGTGGTTAATAGTTGGCAATTTTATACAGAATAATTAAGGAAGTTCTCACTGTAAAGATTACATTTGAGCAGAAATTCAAAGAAAAGAGGAAGATATCCATGTGACTATTTGAGTGAACAGCAATGTGAACAAAGAGAAGAGCCAGAGCCAAGACTCTGAGGTAGGAGAATGAACGGCATATTCTGGAAGAACAGCAAGCAAGCCAGTATATTCACAGGACAGTGAGTGAAGGAGAGTATAATACAAGATGAGGTCAGAGAGATAACAGGATAGTGTTGGAATAGGAGACAGGGCTGAAGGTCATTGTTAAGACTTTGTCTATTACTTAAGAAGGATAGTGAATCACTGGAATGTTTTGAGCAGAGAAGTGACATCATCTTCTTTTCATTTTTATCGGATCAGTCTGGCTGTGGTGTGGAGAACTGACTGAATGAGACAAAGGTAGAAGCAGAGAGAAGAGTTAGGAGGCTATTGCAATCATACAGGCAAGATATGGTGGTGGCTTGGGCAAGGGTGGTTAGTGGAGGAAATGTTGAGGAGAGCTGAAATTCTGGATTCATTTTGATTGGATGTCAAATAAATTTCCTAAAATATTGAATAAGAGATGTAAATAAGAGATGAATCCAAAGTTGTTGGCTGAAGCAACAGGGAAGATAAAATTACTATTATCTGGAATGGGGAAATTGTCCTCAAGAGGACCAGGTTTTGGACCTGTCCAGTTTGAAATACTGTTGAACATCTATGTAGGGTGGCTGAGTAGCAAGTTGGATATATGACTGGGCTTATGATAGATTTTAGATTAATCATCATATAAATGGGATCTATATTCATGAGATTAGATAAAATCACCAATGGAGTGGGGGTCAGTAGAGGGATGAAGATGCTGAACCCCAGAGTGTTTCAGTATTAAGTGGTCTTAATATAGCAGCTAACACTTTATTATGGTTCCAGTAAATGTTAGTGCATCCATTAGAAATGTCTTCCTTGCTAGAAACAAACAACTCTACTAACAATGTCTTAAAGGCATGGGGAATTCTTTTTAGACCCAGGAAGTACAGGGTTACTGCTGAGGTTGCTACATAATGCAGCTGGTCATCTAGGCTCTTTCCTTCCTTCTACCCAACCATCATTTGTTCTTATGCTTATCACTTCGTGGATATAAGGTAGCTGCTGCAATTTCAGGTGCAATACAGGTAGGGAGAAGGAAGTACAGGAAAAGAAAGGAAACAGGAATCATGCCAGTCAAGTCTATCTCTTTTAAAATCATTTCCTGGAAGCCCCATCCAGAGATTTCTGCAGCTTCTTTAAGAATTAGCTGCAAGAGAATCTGGAAATGTATTTTAGCTTTCTGTGCCCTGTGGCAGAGGGTCAGGAAACTTTTAATGCAAAGGGCCAGAGAGTAAATATGGCAGGATTTATAAGCCATGTGGTCTCTGTCCCAGCTACTCAACTTTGCCACTGAATGGAAAAAGAGACATAGAAAATAGCTAAATGAAATGGTGTGGCTGTGTTTCAATAAAATTTATTTACAAAAATAGGCAGCATTCCAATTTGGCCTGTGGGTTGCAGTTTGCTGATCTCTGTCTATAGGAGTTTAAGGACTGGGAAAAGGGCTTGTGAGTGGCTTTTTTTTTTTGAGGAAGAGTACCTGTTTTATGTTATATATTTCAGGTAGCTACTACATAGTAAGGTTGATGATCTCATTTAGCTCTAGAGGGAAAGTACCAGATAACAGACAGAAAAAGTAGATTTACATTCAGCCCGACCACTAAATACCACTGTGACCTTGGGCAAGTCACTTAACATTCCAATGCCAAGTTTCCTCATCAATGAAACAAAGAAAACCTGCCTTGCCTACCTCTACAGATTGCTGGGAAAATTAAATGAAATAATGTGAAATGAAAGGAAAATGCTTTTGAAAACTGTCTGGTATTCACAAGAATGGTACTTACAGGCTGGGCACAGAATTCATTCTGTCAAGTATATCCAGCTTTTTTCAAGAGTACCTATTTCATACAATTACAAAATGAAATATAACACACTGCAACAAGGTAAAATGTTACCTTTGTATCCTAACCCTTCTGAGACAAGTGAGGAGAGGAAAGTGCACTCAGCTGTGAATTATTGGAAGAGCTAAGGGAAAAAGGAAAAGATCTATAAAAATCAGAAAAACAAAGCTTATCGCGAATAGCTCAGAGAAAATGTTAACTCTAACAATGTAACGGTTATATTATAGTTGGGGAGAAAAATACATTATATGGTATCTCTAAACTAGCAGATCTTTTGGATCTCTCATTTACTATTAAAAATGCATTTAATAATTTCTATACATAGACATACTTTTCTGTGTAACATTGATGTTTTCATTTTATTAAATATACAGCCATATGGAACATGGACTTAGGGACCCTCAGTTATGGTCCTAAACTTATCCCTATTTCTTAGCATGCTCTAAAACTCTGGGCAAATTATTTAACTTGTCTCAGACTCAACTTCTTCACCTATGGAACGTGGAAGTTCTTCTAGTTCTTCAATTCTATGTTTCTACTTCAGAAAAAAATATAATTGACCTGGTGGCATATATCATATTCTCATAGTCATTGAAAAACATAACAAGTAATTAATGAATAACTTAATATGTATCTAACAGTTTGCTCAGACTGCACACTCTTTCCTCTCAAAACATGACACAAACAACAATATTGACTTTTCAATGCAAACTGAGAAGGGCATTTAATATGCCAATCTGCAGCATAAATAAAACTTGCAATATGATAGAATATGAATAATAATATACTGACCTGTACCAAGAAAGCCCTTTATACAAATGAAAAACTTTAATAGTCAATGATTTTTGAATTTTATTCTACTATCTACATTTCCAGAATGCATTAATTTGCTAAGTGGAAATCAAGAACATCCATCCGCCTATTGGTGAGTAAGCAGAAAAAATCCAGTATCTAAAAGCATCTAGATAAGTATGTAAGTACAAAGTGCACATGTGTTTTGCATTCGGCATAGTGGCTGGCACTTTCATAACCTCCTGATCGTTAACTTACAGCTCACTGTGCCCCTTTTTATTGCTGCTGCCCATAGAACTTTCAGGGCTTTTTGGTTTTTAGTGGAGCTAGAAGTTAAGTGTTAAGGCTCTGCAACACGTTTGAATCCTCTCTCTACTGCATAATGGTTGCATGACCTAGGACATGTTGTTTACCATAATCTTTTTGTGGCTAAATTTCTTCATATATAAAGTAGAGATAAGTCTGTATGTTGAGAGAATTAAACAGTGTCTGCCACATTGTAAGTAGTCGTTGATTTTAGGCACTGACTTAACATAACTTCCCTTTCCATTCATTATTCTATTTTATGCCTGGGAACTCCAACATCCTCAATGCTAGGCTTTACAAACCTCGACTCACCGTCCCTCAAACACTTTGCTAGCAAATTTCATTGTCATTCTACTCCACTTACCCATGGGCACAGCCACATGTCAGAGCTGCTGACAGTCTTATTCACATTAATACAATTTCACTCTCCATCCATGGAGAGTAGATTTGTGGGATAGAGAACAAGAACGAAAGGGAGAAATCAATGAGTCTGCTATAGGAAATCAGGATAGAGATGATAGTGTTTGCACTAGTTCATTCAGAATGAAGGTGGAGATGAGAGGTAGAGTTCAAAATATATTTTGAAAGTAAAGCCTATCTCCCTGTCACCCAGAAACAGGAAGAACATATTGAGGAGTAGTATTAGTCCATCCAGACTAGATGATGTTGTAGTAATAAGCAGCCCCAAAATCTCAGTAGTGTAAAACAACAAAGGCTCATTTCTCCATTATAGTTCAGCTGGGGCTCGGGAGTTTGTTGTCTCCACTGAGGGACCAAAGCTAACAGAGCAGCCTCTATCTGCAGCATTACTTCTCACAGTGGCAGAGGGAAAGAAGACACTAGAGTAGATCACAGTGGGATTAAGTGCTTGGTCCAAAAATGTACATTCCTCCACTGACACCTAGCTAACTGGAACTCACCTCACAGCCCCACCCTCCAGGGGGAATTCAGGAAACGCAGTCATATTTTGTGCTCAGAATAGGGATTGGAAAACCAGGATATTTGCAAACAACACTAATGATGTCCACATCTGTCTTTCTTGTCACCAAATATCTGGTTCACCCTCCTTGTTATAGTCATCTCCCATTCATCACAGTAATTCATTCTTGTAAATCAGAGGTTATGCATGAAAGCACTAACTGGTAATCTATTTCTTGATCATTTAAATGGGCAAATTTATAATGAATTATATATCAGTCAAATATTTACAACCAATATACTATTTTTAAAAATGCAGTAAAATATACATATTATGAACTATCGTGTTAGTATGACAATTGCTTAAAACTTTGTTTCCTAACTGCCAATTAATACTGTTGTTAAAAACAGTTGTTTTGCATTCAGTAACATTTTTATCAACAGCTTTGCAACCTTCTGTAGAATTTCCCTCATTGTTTTTTGGGACTTGTTTTACTATACTAGCTAAGTACTATGGTTAATATGAAAAATAATGTGAAGAGTTGTTCAGCACAAGCACAAAATCAGAGAATATTTTAGCTACTGAGTATGACACTGTGATATGTTTCATCTGAGAATGACACCTCCTTTGTTTTGACTGTACATGTTTTCAAAACATCTACATATAATTTAGAAGTTCCATCAACTGAATTTGTCATGCAACTCCAGACTTTCCCCATACATTATTTTTAAGTAAAGTATTGCACTTATAAAATTTTTCCAGATACATACTGATCAAAAACTTCATTGAGAGATATATAAATTCTACAGAGTTTGGATATAAAAAGCAGAGAGACATTCTATCAAGAAAATGCTAATGAGGAGGATGTTCTTTGAGATTTAACATGTATTTCCCCTGCCTCCCCAAGGAGAGCATCCAAAATTCCAACCGGTGTTAGTATCTAACTGAAGACCAGGAACTGTAGGTGATGTGCTAGTCTCTACATGAAGTCTGGGTTGACTCCTCTTGATTTAGGGGTCAGTGATGCCCCTCTCCTGCCAAATATTGAATAGTGAAGTATATACAGGATAAGCACAATGAACATTCAACTATGAGAACAGTAGACACAGTGGTCATTGGTCAGTAGCAATTCTGAATTCTAGCTGTGTGGAATTTGTGAGGGGCCCTTAAACTGGGGCTGATGTGTGTTCCTTGATTAGACCTAATTCTACTCCCTGGATCGAAGAGGGAATTTGAGAATTTGCTTTCTCTTGAGGCTATGCCATTTTTTAGCCTTTTTCACACCTTTAGAAAATTGGGGTCATTGTAGATCTCAAAAAACCACAGTTTCTTTTAATCCAGAGAGGTGGATCACTTGGTGGAGCAGCCCCCTTAAAGATTTACATCTTTTTTTGCAATTCCACTAAGTTCTAGTTGTCACACTTACTTCTTTTAATGATATGACTCACCTTTTAGACTTATTTTGGGGAACCTTGAGCCTACCAGGCGTCCACAGAACAGCCTCACCATCAGTCTCTTTTCACTGAATATTTGTTCAACTACACTCCCCAGTAGTGTTAACAGTGAGTGTGAGAGTCACACCCTTGATTTTATCCTTAATGTGAATCTGAGTTTTAATTGACTTCTTTTTTTTTTGGTTAAATAATTTCTCAGTTTTATGTTTTTCTGCTTGTAGTTAAAAAGCTTCTTTCTCCAACACTACACATCCCCAAATTCTAAACTATTTCATTGTATTCCTGTTTGAAAACCACTCAATTCTTTTCTATGCTCACCTCTTCCTTGTGGTACCATTCCAAACGCGACCATTACAAACTCTCCTTGACAACTTAGTATAAATTGTCCAACTTTTTAACCTAAAGCTTCAAGATCACTGGGCCACTTTCTGCCTTCCAAGTTATCATAAGTGACAGTTTTCCCAAGTGTTTCACTGCTGCGTCATGCAAACGGCCATCCTTACAGCATTCAGGAAGAGTTCCCTTGCTGCTCATTGCCCGGTCCTGAAGTCATGCTATGCATTTTATTGTTGGTGTTAGAGCAGCACCAATTTCCACTAATAATATTTGCATCAGGATAAACTGAGGTTAGCAAAAACGAAAGAAAGAAAAAGAAAAAACTCTGGAAATCTTGGTGGTTTTTAACAAAATTTCTTGTTTCTTTTACGTCCTCTATCCATTGTCATTCAAGTGGGGCTCTGCTTTCATGAATCAAAGCACATAGAACACTACTGAAGACATAGTCACTATACATCTATTATCATTATTATTATTATTATTTTATTACCATTATTGTTAACTTCATCTCTGGGCTGGGATGTTTGTTATTGTCTTTTTATATTTGATATTTTCTAAGTTAGTCATTTCTCACTTTTGCTAACCTTGTGTCCTCATTACTCCATCTCTGTTCTGTAGCTTTAATTTCTCCTTACTCAGGTCTGTGCATTCCCCTGGCCTATGGCTGCTTTATACAAACACTTGATTTCTATGGTCAGAGGGGCTGGAAGAAACAGGGGTTCTTTTTAACACTGACTCAAGCATACAGGTTCTGTTTATTCATTCTATCTCCTCCTATATAGAATCTTACTCTTGAGAGGATCTATGTGAATTCCACAGTGCATCATCTAGGCTTTTGCACATTCTAGACCTTCAAGTGACATGAGATGACTAAACGCATGCAGGAGACAACAAAAAGCAGAGTACGGTTCTGGCCTTAGAATTCAGTCAAACTCTAGGCAGTGACACTCTTCGAATTCCTAAAGGGCGATAAGGTCTGAACCAGAAATAGATGTTCCAAAAGGATTTGATTAATCATGTGGCCTGCTGAACAGAAAATAGCAGGACCAGAGAATCACTGTGAGGTCTTAGACCTTAAAAGTCCCCCGGAATTAAACAGCGTGACTGTAAGTGCTTTGCGTCCTGGCTTTAGGAGAGACAAAATGTGTATGTGAGATGACACATATGAACCATCTTGGTGCTACCAGATACTGCATAGGCCTCAGTGATTTGATCACGATTGCTAACGGGACACCCAGCTGCTCTCTGGAAGCTGCATCTGAGAAATCTGCAATAAAGGGGACTGTGGTAATAATTTTAGAACATACTCAAGAAAGTTCAATAAATGTAAAATAGTTTTGGCAACTGACAAATATTATTACATTTACAAATGATTACAATGTAGAATTATAAGCACAATTTTAAATTGACAATTGCCACATTTAACTTCAGGGACTGCATTGAGAACTTTTTTTTGGAGAAAGTCATCTTCTTTAATGGTGTTAAAGTTAAATGGAAATCATTTTCAGCATAATTTCAAATTTGAAACAAAAGAAAATAGATTCAACTAATGATGCAAATTCTTAATTTGCATATAATCAATTGTGTTTAATTTTCAGAAACTTACCTCAAACTCTTTAAATTTGATTTATGCAATAAACATAAAAATGTGAAATACGTATGTTATAATTATATGAGAATATTTTACAGCTTATTTTTGCTTATTTTTTTTATTATTACTATTTTTTTTGTGAGGAAGATCAGGCCTGAGCAAACACCCATGCCAACCCTCCTCTTTTTGCTGAGGAAGACCAGCCCTGAGCTAACATCTATTGCCAATCCCCCTCCTTTGTTTCCCTTTTTCTCCCTAAAGCCCCAGTAAATAGTTGTATGTCGTAGTTGCACATCCTTCTAGTTGCTGTATGTGGGACACGGCCTCAGCGTGGCCGGAGAAGCGGTGTGTCTGTGCGCATCCGGGCCACCAGTAGCGGAGCATGCGTACTTAACCGCTAAGCCACAGGGCCGGGCCCCTTATTTTAGCTTAAAATATGTGGTTTTATATTAACATATTCACACCAGAGTTTTCCTTTTGTTAACTGAGAGAAGTCACAAAAATATTAACATGTTCCTGTTGTGCATATTAGAAGGATCTGAAAGAAAACAAATGAAAGGTGTAGAAATGTGAAATCATCTGAATTTTCCATGATGCCTGTATTAGTTTTCTGTGGCTGCCACAACAAATTACCATAGATTTAGTGGCATAAAGCAGCACAAATTTATTATCTCACAGTTTCAGGAGGTCAGAAGTTATGTGGGTTCAGCTAGTTTCTCTGCTCTGGGTCTTACCAGGTAAAGTCAAGGTGTTTGCAGGGCTGCATTGCTTTTGGTGGATCAAAGAGACAGTCCTGTTTCCTTGCTCATTCAGATTGCTGGCTGACCTCAATCCATTGTGTTCTAAAGCTGAGGTCTCTTCTCTTGTTGCCTGTAGGGTCTGGGGTCATTTTCAGGCTCTAGAGACTGCCAATATTCCTTGTCTCATGGCCCATTTCCTCCATCTTCAAAACCAGCAACAATAGGTTGACACCTTCTCAGGCTTTTACTCTCTCCTTTTCTTCCCCTTTCCATGACATCTTTCTGACTTTAATTGGGAAAGATTTTCGTCTTTTAAGAATTCATGTGATTAGACTGGAATCGTGAGGATAATCCAGGATAAACTACGCATTTCCAGGTACACATCCTTAATCACATCTGCAAAATTCCTTTTGCCATGTGAAGTAACATATTCACAGGCGTAATATCAGGCAGGGTGAAGATCAAGGAGACCAATTCCTAAATACCATAACACGGGTCACCCTGCAATACAGAGTTTGGGTTTAACTTAAACGGTATATTACGATACTGATAACAGCTCTCAGAGGATCCTCCTTTGTTTTTGTATGAGTTTGAGATATCTATGTAGCCACCTGCCTCTCTTCTGTGCCTAATATCATGATTTTACAAAAGAAGATTTTCTCAAATTCTTAAACTGTACTATGAGGTATTGAATTAGATATTAATTTAATTCAGTTATTAGGATATCTATCTGTCTGCCTATCTATAATATCACTCATTTATCTGTGGTTAATATCCTAAAAATAGCAAGCATTAATTCTTGAGTGCAGAACATCCTTATTACTCCCTTGCTTCCCTGTCAACATGAACCTGTCTTCAAGAAAGGTGAATTATGTTAGCTTATACCAGAAGTGGACAAAGCTATCAATACTCCTCTGTCCCATTCTACACCAAAAGTAAACAGAGCCCACTGTTCATTGTTCGTTGACTGTCTACTGTATGCTAGACATATTCTAAGAGATTTATATACAATAATTTTAAGTCACAAAATAATTACACATTTGCTGAACAATGAATTGAATGTATAGACTCAAGATCCTAAATCCATTAAGTGGCAAAGCCAGGATTAAATTAGATTTCTATTTGGCACCAAATCTCATCTCCTCCCAATTATTCTTTCAAAAGGTATTTACTCCAGGGCTGGCCTGGTGGCGTAGTGGTTAAGTTCGCATGTTCCGCTTGGGCGGCCCCGGGTTCACAGGTTCGGATCCCAGGCATGGATTTACACACCACTCATCAAGCCTTGCTGCAGCAGTATCCCATATATGAAGTAGAGGAAGATGGGCACAGATGTTAGCTCAGCGACAATCTTCCTCAAACAAAAAGAGGAGGATTGGCAACAGATGTTAGCTCAGAGCCAATCTTCCACACCAAAAATAAAAAAGGTATTTACTGAATGCCTATTATGTGCCAGACTCTCTTCCAGGCACAGGAACACTGTACTAAGAATCTGTAAGTGTGAATTCATAAAAGTTATGCCTGTGAATTATGCTGCAAAAACAAATGAGTTTATTTAAAGTTACTGTTGAGAAATTACCCAAATTATTTTGAACTATGGAGGCATCTGAAATATCTGTGGTAAATTTTGAGGTGAACACTTTCAAGGAATAAACGTTAATTTACATATCGGAGACTTAAACATTAAGGTGATTGATTTTTAAATAATAAGACTACAAAATGTCTCTCATATTGGTTCTATCTGGACAATGACTCAGCTGTCCTTTGTTTTCTACTAAGCTCCTGTGAAAAGAGGAGACAGAAAAATACAGCCAAGTTTTAGGACATTATCCAAAGAGAGGATTATAGAAGATCAGCCTGTACCAGCTCGTGTTCCCAGAACCCAGGCTCTTTCTTTCCTCCTCGTTCTGTAGTCAGAAGTAAGGCCCACCGCTTGCCAGGCCACCATCTCACAGTTAAGGTGTTAGAACAGAAGGATTATTCCTAACTAGTAAGGGAAATTCATTAAAAATGTAATTCCATTCCTGATTAACTTAAGATATCAATAAACCTGAAACAGTCTTACAGTGAACATCTAGTGAGAAGTGCATTTTTCTCCAATACAATAATTCAAACCAAGCATCCTAATTATTTATTCTTACTATTCCAAGGAAACACAAATCTAACATCTTCTCATAAAACTGCTGTATGGAACCTAAATGAGAAAACATATTTACCACAATGAAATAATGTATCTAAGGTATTTAAGTGAATTTGAAGGGAATGCAGCTATTACTACTATTTTAATAATGTAACAATAATAATAGAAGATATTCCTAAGGACAATTGAATATAATAGCAAAAAATAATTTTGGAATCTCTAAATCAGGAAAGTAATAAAAAGCTAGTGAACTTCAAGATATTTTAGGTTGGCGCCTTAACTTCTAGGTAACAATGCAGGGCAACTGTATTCAGTCTGGCCTGTAGGAATGGAGAAGAAAAAAGTCAAAATGAACTCCGAATTTCTCGTCTCCAAAGGTTCTCCTTCTGTTTCCAACCTATAAGAGGAAAACAATAAACCAACCAACTAGGGGAAGAAGAGGAGGCCCGGAGAGAGTCAACTGAGAAGGAAGAACGATTCTGCCTCATTCCTGTCTCCATTTAGACGTCCCAATATTGCTGAGATAAACCTTAAAAGTTTTCCAGTTAAATTTATAGGCTTCTTTCTTTCTTGTGCCTAGAGGCTTGGGACCTGCTTGCTTTTTTATATTCCTTCTATAACTTGCAACAATATTTGCCACAAGGGAAGATAAGTGACAGTGTAATACCACAGCTTTATATATATCTGGTGACTAACTCAGTGAGCTTCTCTCCACCTGACATTGTAATTATCTATATTTTAGTGATTCATAATATTTGAACTCAGTAAAGGAGACACAGTGAGGAAACATTTAAAAATGAAAATCCTAAATATAGCCTATGATCTTGTATGGGATATGCATTGATAATTTTATATAATTTTAATTCGGATATCATTAAACATTTTTCCAATATATATGTGCTAGGGATATTTCTTAAAATAATAACAAATAATTTCATTTTGTTCTATTTAATTCTCCATTCTGAATGTCACTAGGAAACTAAATTTTTTTAAGCCCCTTATAAAGAAATTAGTGGGTTCATTCACAAGTCTTTAAGTTATATTACCAGCCTGCTCAATTAATATCAAATATAAATCAGAAGTAAAAATCTCCTTTTCTCCAAGTCAACATTTCCGAGTCACATATCAGTTTCTAATACTCCTGATGTTCAATGAATATCTGCAGAACCAAGCTCATGAAAGTTGCTCAAAATCACCTAAACTGAAGGTCAAAGCTTATGTAAAAATCTCTTTCTTCTCATTAAAACACCCATATCTTAATATTATAATTCATTCCTTGTAACTATATATGATTAGTTTTTTGTTTGTTTTAATGTTTATGTACATGCTCAATATTGAATTATTATAAATAGACCAATGAAATAATAACATTTTTAGAAGCCTATATGTATTACTGAGTCGTAATTATCAGACACCATTGGAATTTAAAATATGAATAAAGATAAATGTTTGTGTTTTTTCCTTAGTTTTACTTAAAAATGAAGATCTACTTGTTAAACCATAGAGGCAAATAATGTCATATTAAAACCTCTGAAAATTAGTAAAATTAGTCCTAAAATTGCTCTAACTTGTAGCCACGTTATTTAAGGCAAAGTTGATTAACACATCAATTGTCCTAAATATTGGTCCAATTGTTTGCAACAGTAGTGAATTTCAAGAGAGTGAATAAATAACTCTGAGTGAAGTAAAACAAAATCAAAGATGATGTAGGAACGAAATAGTGAATAAACTCAGAGAGGAGAAACATTTTATACGACCATACATTAGAAAATGAGGAAAATGCCACTACATTAGAAAAATGAGGAAAACACGCAGAGTGAAATCTGACTTTTTAAATACATTAGCCTTCCATTACACAATAATGCAATTTCATAAAATTGGCTACTTAAAAATGAAAAGATTATAAAAATAATCTTTAATACTTAACGCTACTGTACTAAAATTGTCTTTTTTTTAAACGCAAGGCAATTTTATGTCGAGGAATTTATGTGAAATTAATTTCTGTTCGTATTATTTTGGGACATTTTTCTCTAAGTCACCATATCTGACAAGTATTTGTAGAGATGCCTTATAGGAAAATTAGATTTAAAAAATTAAATGAACATCTGATCTAAACGAAACATAATTTTTAAAAAATTAAACATCATTATTATCCAAAAGACAGTAAATGATATGGCAGAGAAAACACTTTAACTTTGTGTTTACATGCAGAATATATACATTGAGAATATGTATTCTGTGGACATTTTATCACAAACTCAGTTTTGAATATTAACACTGAAATAAATTATTTTCCTCAGAAAGAGTATTCACTTAAATTGGCCAGTATTCATTTAACACCTACTCCTTGCTAGTCCTATCCAAGAGATGAAAACTAGAAAGTAACCTAGACTTTGTCTCAAGCAAGATATTGATCAATAATGTAGAGATAAAATTAAAATGAAGAGACAGAGCATTTTCCAACACTTATTTAAAAATAATTAGTTAAATTCAAAAAAACAACCTACCTCCAATCTAGTTACTAAGCAACACTTTTCAGATTTTTGAAATAACTAGTAAGAAGATTGAATTTCGCTTTTGGTATATTCTGGAGAGTTTTGTTTATGATCCTGCACAGTACAGAGGTGATCTGGTGGCCTTGAATAAATAATGAACAACGAAAAATAATGTGCCTAACTCGCTTCTTTCTTTCAAGGATGTTGTGCATGTGCGTGCATATTTGTATAAAACCCTTCTGGATAATCTTTAAAGATTACTGCAGAATACTTGAACATTTATAGATTGTATTTAAAAGTCTGGCATATAAGTGTGTGTTAATAAGTATTTCATTAACCATTTTGCCACTGGAGGATTTAAGAGTTAATGACAGATTAAAAACAAATACTGTCATATTTGCTACAGTTGATGCAATCACTCTCTCTGCCTAATCGTATAAATGTTTTTCTTGCCAAGTAAACCTCATTTGGACCAATTTTAAGTGCGCTCAGTTCATTTTCATGCATTTTTTCACAGATGTACATTTGTGCTGAGACAATTAACGGTCATCTAGGGGAACATGGTTTACTATAGCTCCTTTGAGTCATGACAGTCATTGGACTTAACTAACTCCTACGATTTGCTGGTACCAGTTATTCGGATCATTTCACAGGTATAGATGTTGCCAGGTGGCAATCTTTTCTAGAAATACTTTTAGACATTGTCATTTCACCAAATATACGGCAATTAAGTGAATGGAGGTTTTGACTCCAGACAAAAAGATTCACTCACTAGACTAGAATGTTTAGATATTCCTGTATATTTTAATGAAGTAAGGTATAGCCAGAACAGTTTTTATACTCTAGTATAATTTTTCAGCATCTCGTCTTCTCTTTTTTAGCTCTGTATTTCCAAAAACAATTCAAAAGGCGCATTTAGGTAGGATTTCAGGTAATGGTGAAGTATAGGTAATCTCTGTGAGACAAGCCTAAAGACAATGGAAAGTGAAAGAAGTGAAATTTAAAAACATATCTCAATGTATACCCTATGGCATTGGCACTTTGCTAACAATTGGATTTATACTAGTCATGGACATCAAGTTATCTTTAGTGACTAAATTGCTGTTTTTAGTTTTCTAAGTCAGGAAGGTGTGCAAAAGTTACTGACTTCACTAATTTAGGATTTTTAATTTCATAGTCTAGGGAAATATTTTTGCTTAATAATTATAATCCATCTGAACAACAAACGTCAAAAAATTAGATATAGAAGATATAATTAAAAATAGATATAGAAGATATATATTTAAATATATATATAAATTATATATAAAAAGATATATAATTAAAAATTAGATATAGAAGATATAATTAAAATTAGAAGATATAAAAGTAGGAAATCAAATTACACGGGAAAATATACATTAGGTGGTGGCCAAGGTAGTGCTTTTTTCAACCACTTTATCATTATCTGGAGGAAAAAACTTAGGACTCAATTCAGAAACAGAATTGCCAGGCTCCTTACATTCTATTGTCAAAGAAAGGCTTACAGTCAAAGAAAGGTTATCCTATATTTTTTAGAGCCTATAAAATACTACCCTAAATCTTGTGAACCTATTTACTTTGAAAAGATTTAAATAAATTCTGTTTGACTGGCAATCAGGTCATTCATTTGCATTTGTGCTAATGTTAACATATAGAATCTTCTTGGGTTTAGTTCTTTCTCACTTTCCCACTTAAAAATGATCTCACTCAAACTCACTAGACTTAAAATGATTCTTCAACTGTAAATTTCCAACATCAGGATGTTTTCTCCTCTTTTAATGTTTATAATCACTGAAGTGAACAATCACTGACCAGACTGCTTGAAAAATATTCATGAAAAGGATTCAGCTAGGTCCCCCCACCCCATCCATTGAGAATTGCCACCATATTAATGAAATTAATTCATTCAATCAATATACTAATATTTGAACATCTATTGTATGCCAGGCACTGCAAATACATTTATTGCTCACAGTCTCTTAAGTAATATCTCCTATGTGCTATTACATTCATAATAAAGGTAAGAAAATGAAAGTGATGAGAGAGAAGTAAATAGCTGAGAATTTAATATACTCAGAGCCAAATCTGTTCATACACTGAACTGTCTCTGTATGTATTTCATTTAAGGGGACTTTGGGATGTTTAGAAATAAATAACTTCAAGTTTTAAGATTGTTATTTTCTTTACATATTCATCTTGTGCATGCCGTAAAACTCAAGAAGAATCTTCATCTAAACATCTCTGATGATGTTGGTAAAATCTGGTGAACTTTTCATCTAATAAGAAAATGTCGTGAGTAAAGAAAAGAATTTAAAAGGAGAGAAAATACAATGAATGTTTTTTTCCTAAGAAAATAACATAAACAATTTTAATTTATCGAGATCAGTTACAGGTCTTAAATTCTAATAAGTAACACAAGAATAAAGATTAATTACTTTCTTTAATATATATGAAAACTTCCATGATTAATAGTATAAAGATGATTGACTATGTAATACCATCACCCACAATACATTTTAATTAAATGATATTAACATTTCATATTGTAGAGTGTATAGTTGTTCTTTAGTTAACTCACCAATTTAATCATTTAAATTACAGTGTTATTTTTTTCAGGGGGTCAGAGATTTGTTTGCATGAAATATTTTTATTCCACTACACAGTTATTAAATAAAATTTAGATTATAGCTTGAAGGGATCAATTTAGTCAGTGCATAGCAAATTCAATATTTCTCTCTGTTTTTCCTTCGATCAGTAATCAGCTAGACAGACCATATAACAATTTGAATCAGTATCAAGGAAGTTCAATTCACCAAATTTCATGAACTCTAGACTGTCTTTGGATTGAAATAGTAGTGATCTATTATATATATATCATATATATACTATATGACCATATATAATTATATTTCATGTGTATACACATGGAATATATTCATATACACACGGTTTAAGCAACATTCAAAGAAGCATGTCAATCCAGGCTCAGTTACCTTCAATTATTTTGCCATCCTGTTAGCAGTTTATAACACTGGAAAGATGCACCTAAATAATTCAGTGTATTTTATACTATGATAGTGTTCTTTTTTGAGTTTATTAGTGATATTATTAAGATGATTAGCTTTGGCAGGGCTTTTATCAAATGTTTCCTATATGAGTATAAGGTTTTCTGCATTGCTAGGATGAATTATGATAAATGTGACAAGTTTAAAGGGAATGTCTAGTTTGCATTCGTTGAGACTATAGTCTTCTCTTCATGTCCTTCCTGAGCAGTGTTTCCCACTGGTGGTTCTTCACTGCACATCAGAACCATTCGGGGATTTTTAATAATCCTGATGAGCAGGCAACATCCTAAACAAATCAGAATTATTGGGTCTGAGGTGCACCCATTAATATTCTTTAAAGCTGTATGAGTAGTTTCTGTATGCAGCCAATGCGGGGAAACACTGCTCCGGAGTGCTAGGGATCTTGCGATACATTGCAAATTCCATGCGATCTCCATCTTATGTCTTAATAGAGAATTAAACAGATCGGAATTTGAGAATACAATATTTAACTATCTCTGATCAATGTGATTTTTACAATAAAACAGTTCTAATTCTGAATCTTTTAAAACAGTATTTCCCTGCTTACTATGACTTAAGACTTTGAGTTTCCCAATATGAAGAAAAATGAACATAAAAATAAGAAAATATTTCATGAGAAAATTAGTAAACAGTCTTCCTAATGTACACATTATATTCAACATTTGGAGGTATACCTTAAATTGACATGACTTCTCAAATAATCCATTTAAGTTTTCTTTTTTTGGTGAGGAAGATTTGCCCTGAGCTAACATCCATTGGTAATCTTCCTGGTTTTTTTGTTTGTTTGTTTGAGGAAGATTAACCCTGAGCTAACATCTGTGCCAATCTTCCTGTATTTTGTATGTAGGTTGCCTCCAGGGCATGGCTGACGAGTGGAGTAGGTCCAGGTCTACATCTGAGATCTGAACCCACGAACACAGGCCGCCAAAGCAGAGTGTGAAGAACTTGAACCACTTGGCCATGGGGCCAGCCCCCATTTAATATTTTATATTAGAAAAAGTTTCACCAAAACTGGTTGGAAGTATGCTGCTTAAAGTGTTAAATTGCAATTATACAGAAAATGAACTTACATAGGCTGAATCTTCTCAATTCTCGATCATAATAAGTGAAGGAGAGATGTAAATATAGAAAAACAAGAGCCAAGAAGAAAGGAAGTCTTTTTTTTTTTTCAAAATTCTAACTATATCTACACAACTATTTGATTCAAAAGAGAACAGGAGAAACTTTGCAATAAAAATGTATGCATTATTTCCTGGGCATTAATATATTAAATTATCAAGCCAGAAACCAACAGTGCCCTTTGGGTCAATAGGCCACTTGAGCATTTAGTTAAATTTATATGAGAACATTGCTTGAAAGATAATTGTAATGATATAAAATGATTCAGTTCAATGATTCCAGTGTGGCTTAAAGATAATGAATCTTTTGTATCATTCATCTTGGGAATATTAACATTATTGAGTCCTATGACTGCTAATGACCTTTTTGCTGGGGCAAAGAATAAATTACACAGACAGATATTTTGATTATTATAAGCATGATACTTTAAAGTAATTAGTATGCTTGTGAGTAAATAGCAGGATTGGAATTCACTTTGATCATAAGGAAGCTGAATATTGTAACCATCATAATAATTTTGTGAAAATTAATCCCTTAATAAAACTAGAAAAGTTATAGAGGTTTTAAATAAAATACAACTAGGAAGATTTTAAGATACGGTCAGTAACAGAAAAGATAGGGAAAATGTGAATGGAAGGCTTTCCTTTAGACATATGGTGCTCTAAAAATTCAAGTCAATAGCATATAGGTTAGGAAACTTATAATGGAAAATGGACCTCTTGATAGACAGAAATAGAAAGTCTGGGATTTACAGCTCTAGAAACCTTTAAAATAATCACAGTAGGAAAATATAAACATGAAAATGTGTCTAAATGATTGAACAAAGTTTCTATCTGCATCCTTCTCTGTGCCCTCACAACTTTAGATTACATTGTTGGGGATCAGTGCTCATGAAGGTGCATAATCTCTGTGCATCCATGGGTTTGGAAAAATGAAGTCATTCCTGCAAATGTGAGAAGACATATTCTGATGTATACAGAATAGTGTAGAAGGCTCTGAGTTTCTTGGAAATGGGAAGAGTGCCTGTTGAACCCAGGCTGAACCTCAGGGTCTAACACAGTCTCTGGCACAGAGTAAACGCTCAGTAAATAAATGTGAAATTAATTCAAGAAGCCAAGTACTAAGAGCTGAATTAGATTTTAGTTAGAAGTGACAAATAACTAAGTGTCAATTTTATACAAGATTGTTTATCCACTTATTCATGGCTCAGATAAAATTTCCTGAATTCAAACCATAAGAATAATTTTATTCATAAAGATGAATAAGGGGAAAAAAACCAGTCATAGCGATATAAAACAGAGTTTAAAAAACTGGAAATCTTAAACTTATGGCTGTGGAATATTTTAATCTACAGAAGATAGAGTTCTTTATGGATTACTCTGGGGCAACTGTGAGACATAAAATGTATCTAGACAATGAGGAAGATGTAACAGACAACTTTGGTACCCACACCACATTCCCTGGGCCCTCCATGGATTTTTCAGTGTTGGTGGATGCATTTGTGTGAGGTTAGTCTTACTTTGTCTTTTCTTCCTTCCCTATCTCACTCACTTTGCTTTTTATGATTACTCTCAATAAACTAGCCACCACCTACTCGTATCACAGCTTCTGCTTTGTAGAGTGGTGAGGGACAAAATTCAAGTTGATAGGCAACCTTGGCAATCTTCCTATTCAAAACAAATGACTCCTCAGACAGCCAGACCTGGTCTGGGGCCCTGATTCCATTCTAGACATGATTTTGAGAAAAGTCATTTATTCTTTCAGCAGGTGGTTGTGGGCTCCTACTGCTATCTGTACTCTGGGGCACTGTGGTGAGCAAGAGTGAGGGAACAAGCTATATGTCAAATGAAGGGGTTTTCTAGGAAAGCACAAAGCCCCTCAAAGGAGAATGTTTTTGGTTTGTATGAGGCAAAGCTAGTCTAGTGTGACTAGAGCATAAGGCGGAGAGTGGGAAGAAGTGGGGTCTACCCATTTATCTCTATGCTTTTGGCTACTTTGTCTCTCATTATTGCATTTTAGATCCACATTGGATGTGCTTCCTCCTCTCTGTTTCAGAATAGCCTTTATTGAATCTCAATTCTTCCCTCAAACAAAACAAAACAACAGCTCTCCACTGCTGCCAAGCTTGTGCTCTTCTCCATAGCCTAGACAACATTTTCTGTAAAATATCTATCATTGTGACTCCAATATACACATTTTCAAGTTAAAAGGTCCATTCTTTGAACTCCATTCTTTTTAAAACATAAAATATATGTTTTAAAATCACCATCTTTTTCTATATTCCTACCATCAAACATTTATTAATACTTTTGGGACAAATGTAATTTAATCATAAGAAAATTTATATTAGAGAATTGTCCTAAGAATCTGCTGAGGTAATGTTAGTGATAGCATTTTGAAATGCATAAAAGCCAAATGATTATAGAAATTAACATCATTGCTGATTTTGTGGTGAATGTATATATTTAATAAAACATATAAGTGTTGAAGTGTTAACAGTTTTGTATTTTTTAAAAGGTGCATCTTTTTTGTGCACATAATTGTGTGAACTTATATGTCAAAAGTTGAAATGCAAAACATTAAAAAAATAAATTTATATACATGATGTTAGGCTTATACTTTTAGTGGTGTAACAATTTAATTTTATATAACTTATTTATGAACATTAAACATATTTATATTATGCATTTGATTCTGAGAAGTGAGATGTAGTTAGAATCTCTTCAGAGAAACCGATTTCTTAAAGAAGTTTTTGACACTAATGTTTTGACTGCAAAGAAATATGAACTTGAATTGCCCTATTAGATATTTGATAAAGAGCGAGCTTAAAATATGATATTATAACACTCTGCCAGGTGGCAATTCAAACCTTTCCAAGTGTGTGAGATAATGGAATAGATAAAATGAAAGGTGATATTCAGTATGAATGCAATGAAGTTACACTAAATGAGAACCTCCTGTTAGAATGATATGAAATTGGGATCATATTTTTTCACCTTAAAAAAGGAAACTCTACTAGTGCATTACGAAGAATGAGGGGATATTTTCTATTTAAAGGATTCCTATATTTTAAAATTAGATTTTATATAGTTCTTAAAATACTGATATTAGATTTTTTAGTAATCTTGGATATATCTATCATCCTAAATATTACAGAACATATTTCCCCACAAAAACAAGAATTTTTAAGAACAATGTGATATATTCTTATTCCTTAGGAAGGTAAATATAGAATATACACTATAAATATGAAAATTTAATTTTAAAGTGTTTTCCTTTTGTTGTTTTTTCCCATTTTAATGAAAGCCAGTTTGCTTTTCTAGGTAATTTTCCCTTGAGAGATTGACTCATAAGATGAAATATAATTTTCCAACAATTGCATTTTCTAACTGAACTGTAAAAAAGGCATTTATTTCTGTGCACATACAGTCTACGAGGTAAAAAAAAAAAAAAGTCTGCATAATGCATTTGTGTGCTTTTAAATATCCTCAATTTTCCTCTCTATTCTTTGACCTGAGAGTATAAACATTAAAAGGGTAAATTTTGTTCTATCATGTTCCAAATAGATTATCCCAGAGAATAATTTAGGGTATAATTTAGGGTATGCAAAATAAAATAAATCTAAGATGAGTTTTGATTCAATGGACTCCTTAAAATACCAAATTCTTTAATTTTCAACAGCTGTTGAAAAGGAGCATTATAATATCATGAGGTGATTCTATTATTGTAGAAATCGCCGCTTAAATGAACAGACGAAGATAAACAGGGAGGAGTCAGAACAGTGATGCCGGGGCCTCAGTAGCCGTGTCTGTGACAGCGAGTCTTGCAGCAGAGCTGTCAGGAGCACAAAGGGTGAAAAAGTTGAGAAAGAAAAAGTTTAGAAAGAAGTTACTGTGGTTTCTGTCAGTTGTGACAGTGTTTTAAAAAAAATGAATAGAGAAGAAATGGAATGGAAACTTAACATTTTATGCAAAGACTGCCAATTTTCCTGAGAAACTAAAAATCCAAAACAGGGTGAAATATAAATGAGATTCTGGAGGCAAGTTTGAACTGCATTGATGCCCGATAACTAATTAATTAAACTGCAAGTGGTGGAGAGAGAATTTAATATGTCCTCAAAACATTAACTTCACGAGTTCCACAGGAATTAAACTACAGTGTACTAAACAAATGAACATCTGAGATAAGTGCGTCTGTTGAGATCATTTTTACCAGTGTTATTAATCATCATGACTGAGTCATACTTCACTCCCATTCTTACAGTGTTGTAAATTCAGTTATTCCTGCTTTCACATCATATCCTATTATTATTTATTCAATCATTTAAAATAATCAGTAGATTCAAAATTGCTGAAAAATATAGGCTCTTGATTCAACTCAGACATTAGAAAACAGTAAGCAGGTAAACTTGTCTATTTTATGTACTTATTTCTGTGGTTAGATTTCAGCTTTAATGTCACTTTGACTCACAGTTTAAATACAGGAGGACAATCTTCTCAAGCTGATTAAAATTGTGAGTCAGTACTTTATCTTGAAATACTGTTCACTCAAAGCAACTTTAAATGTACTAAATTGTTCAGAAGTTGTACAGCCAGGGAGGGTGTTTATCTTAGAAATTCATTTCTCCATATTTTGAGTGGTGCACCATCCTAAATTTTAAGTATAATTAATTCTACTACCCAATATCCAAAATTGATCTAATTGCTGCAGAAAGGCACCTCATTCAAAGGAGATTTAGGTTCTTCTTCAAACTAATACATGATATCATCTAAATGTTGTTTATTATCTCTTTCACAAAACAATATTCAACAAATTCATGTCAGAATTTGACTTCAGGAAAATGGTATTCTATTCATATAAACTTGTATGCTTCCTTTAGGCAATTAGAACTGTTTTAAGCAATTTCTAGTATATCTTGAAATACAAAATAATATAAATATAAATCAGTAAATAATTTTACTACACTACGATCATTTTCACACTACGACAATTGAAAATTAATGTATCTTCTAGAGTGGTTCAAAATTTTTTAAAAAATGTTTTTGAATCCAGGTTCTAAATGTCTGGAAGACAAGAACTATGAATTTCTTGTTCTCTATTTCTCCTAGCACCTACCATTTGTCATCTAAGTAAATTTTTTTTAAAAGCTCAATTCATGTTAGCAGTTTTCTTCTTGAATTGGAAGAACTCAGTATAAAGAATATTACTTACATTTGATGTGAAAAATTTTCTCAGTTTTTGATCTATAATGTTATTTTCATTTTTCAAAATACTGAAATGTATAAAAAGAAATGCAAAAAAAGTAGACATTGCCAATCCTACAACATTCCAGAGATAGCAAATTTTATTTTACTCCAAATTTTCAGACATTTCTTTGTATATATGTGTATATATATACACACACATCTACATACATATATACACACATACATATCAACATAATTTTTCTTGACTTGCTATTTTCACTCAAAAATATGTAAATATATGTTCATGTCAATGAATATAAATATATGTCAATGATTTAATAGGATTATAAACTTCAATTTTATGTACCAAGTTTGTTTAACCAAACTCTTTTTGCTGAATATTTAGGATTTAATTTGATAATTATAAACGCATACCTTTGTGTTCAATTGTTTTATTCAAGTACGTTTCTAAAATTTGAATTGCCGAATCAAAGGTAATCTTATTAAATTTATTTGACATACCTCTAAAAGGAGCATTTCTAAAAGGTTCTATCAATTTACATGTACACCAACATTATATATACTTCCCACCATTCCCACCTTCACAAATACTGTGTATTAGAATTTACTTTATTTTTTACCAGGATAACAGAATAAATTAATATCACATTCTTTGGTTGGTATTTTTCTGATTGGTAATAAAGTTGTACATTTTTTAATGTACTTACTGTCCATTGTGTTTTTCTTTCAAATATCTTACTGGTACCCTTCACCAATTTTTATATCGTGAATCAATTGTATTATAATATTTAATAGAGATCATTATTTAGAATTTTTCCAACATTTTATCATGAAAATTTCAAATGCAACAATGTTAAAGTTCTTTTACAATGAACGATGTTGGTCTACAACCCAGATTCTACCATAAATATTTTCCTAAATGTGCTGTAGCACAAATCAGTCCATATAATCCTCACCCTATCCACATGTTAATCCCTCTTAATTTTGGATGAAATTTAAATACATTGCAGAGATCAGTACCCTTTTCTCTTACATACCTTATTATTAATTTCATTAACTAGATTTCAAGTTGATTAATTTTTATGTAAAATTTACATACAGTGAAACCCTAAGTGTATATTCTGAGTTTAGACAAGTACATACAAATCTATAACCAAAACCTTAGCAGGATTATGGTAATAACTTTAACCCTTTGAACTTCATACATGTCTTTACCTTTCTCTATTCTCTTTTTAAATTTTTAATATGTTGCCATATAAATTTTTAAAATGTAATTAATGAATAGATTTTCCCTTTTATGTTTTCTGCCTTTTGAATCTACTCTGGAGTGGCCTGCACACCAAGACTGTAAAATTATTTATTTGTTTTCTGGCAACTATAATTCTAGTGTGATCATACGTTGAATGAGATTATTCCTGTTTTATTGCTAAGCTGAGGCAAATAATCAATAATTACCACCAAAAACTCCCTCCCATATTAAAGAGAGTCCAAAATAGACACATTTTTGTGGCTATTAACTAAAAGCAGAACCGATTGCATTTAGCCTATGTAAGAGAAGACTAAAAATCTGTTGCTATTTGTTGAAGAGGAGACTTTGAGAATTTAGTGTATCAGTAGTCTATTTTTTTCCCGTCTGTTGCTTAAGAGCACAGTATGAATATGACTCACATATAATTAACTGAACTTATAATTACTATAATTACCAGAACTTTATATTTGTTCAGCTTTTAAATTTATCCGTGTCTTAGTGACAGTTTTTGGCAAGGACAAATTTAAAAGCTGGACAAATATAAAGTTTATGGGTAACATTCTGCATGGCAGCTTTTCTACCTGCTGTTTGTAATAAAATAAACACGGATAATTTTATTTGAAAAAGTGAAAAAACAAAAATGTACCTCAAAACCAAAACACAATTTGCTAACATAATTGTATTCAACAGATTGTGTTCATCAACATCTTTGAAAACACTGGGAACAAAAGAAGACTACAGTCTAAAATGTATGTGAAGATTTTTAATAATGACCATGAAGAAAGCTCTGGTGTTTACCAGAAACAGATAATAAAAGCTCAGGTTAATTTAAAATTAACAAAACATTATTTTTGTAGTAATAGATACTCTTTGGTGCGATATGTATTAAAATGTTTCCAGGTTGACCCATAAAGCCCACATAATTTTCATTTCAAAATAGATTACATTCTCAGATGAAATGAGGTTCAAAGAAATGTTAGGAGGTGATATTATGAAAATATTTTTCCACAGGAAAACATGTTGTAAGTGATTTAAGTGATTTATGAAGGGAAATTCTATTTTTCATTCACCAACGTTAAAAACTCATAAGCCAACAAGAGATTATTTCTGTTGCCAGATGTCCATCACTCACTTCCAAATCCAAGGTCTGGGGTCAGTTACTCTGTGAATTCTTTCCTTATCCTCCATAACTAGAATTGACCTCACTTCCCTTTGTGGTCCACTCTCCCGTTGGCAGTTGCACTGGGCTCCTGTAACCCTGAGTTGCATGCATGTGTTTATACATCTGTCTCTTTCTAACGGGCCGTAAACCCTGAAGCAGGAAGCGGTGGATCATTCTGCTGTTTGAACTTCTAAATCGTGAATATTGCTTCATAATTTTTAAATGGATAGATGGCTTAAACATAGAGACAAAAAGCAAAGTTCTTTACTGTATTTTTATCACATCTATCCACATTCCTTGACCTCGGCTGCCATGCCCCTAGACCCGAGGAAAATAATTCCCTGCCTGACCTACTTTAACGCTTCCAAGTGGTCTCCTTCTGCCTTCACCGCTCTTCTCATTACCTGTGGAGGGGACAAAGGCTACTCGGACAGAATGTCGGGACAAGTGTAAAATGCAGCTTTCCTGCAGAAAAGTGTGTCACACCACAGAGTTTTCGCTTCAAAGAGGCTTTCCTGTCTCTTCCCTACAGCGGGCCTATGCCTGTTACTCTGTGTCACATCCCTCTGTTCATTGGGGTTGTCACAACCTGAACTTACCCTGTTGACTCTGTGTTGACTAGTTTATTGTCTGCTGCCCCATAGACTGTAAATTTTACAACAAAAGAGATCTTGCCTTTCTTGTCCAGTGTACTGTGAACGTGAGTACCCCAGGGTCCAAAACTTTAGAATGTTCTTGTTTATTCATGTATTCTTGATTCCTAGAACAGTGTCTGGCACACGGTAGAAACTCAATAAATATCTGTTGAAAGAACGAATGAATATTTTTGCATACCATTTGACATATGGTAGATATTTATAAAATATGAATTATTTAACTAAGTAATGGTTATTTTTATTTATAAAGACTTACCTGGTCAAATATAGTAAAGAATTAAAATAAATTTTATTATGAGTGAAATGCATATGTTTCTATTAAATCTTAATTTGAGCATGTATTATACATTTTACTTGTATTACATATGTTTCTATTATAACAATAAAACATCTATTATAACCCAATTAGGACACATAATAAGTTGCAGGTAAATCATTAATAATGAGAGTTTTCCAAATTGTAGTAGTACTTTTATCGTTTATACTAGTGGAAATACTGTTGTCTAAGTCTGTTGAATCAGTGATTCTCTACTTAATTTTAAATTTTAGGAAGAATTGGAAAAGAAAGCACTGACAAAATTTTAAAAATTGTTGAACTTCCCCATGAAAGACATAATTATATCCTTTAAAAATATACATTCAATTTTATACCCCAAATTATGCACCCACATGGCTAAAAACTCAGACCAGTGAAAGATTCGACATTGAGATGTTTTTGTTATGTTTTGTTGCATAGGCTGTAACAACACAGCTATTATTATTTTCTTCGTATCAACATTGTACAGCTCACTATGAAAGCAGAATACAGCAGATAAATAGGTATTTGTGTTTATCTAACCAATTTTTAAAAATTAATTATATGTTTAGATATTTCTGTATTAGCAGGTTTGAAAATTGCCACCATTTCCCACACGATTGTTCTCAATGTTGACATGTTATTACTCTTAATGGGTCAAGAGAGAAAAAAGTCTCACACTCGACATTTGGCCACATGCTCACTTTTCTAAACCAACTGCAGTTTTACAAATCTATGTTTCAAGGAAGATTAACAAGTTCTATTTTTTATTTCATGTAGAAATTCATTTCAAGCTATTATTCCATATTATATCTCAAAAACTTGATAGGCTTACAGTGAAAAAAGGTTAATAACGTCTCTTGGATGGAATTAGCATGTATCAAATGCATTGACTAGGCCCATTTCTTATTATTTTGAGATATGAGCAAAAATCACAGCAAGAGGCAGAACTGTTTTCTTCTTGGTACCAGTGTCTCTGTGAAAAAAGAGGCATAATTGACTGTAGCCATACGGATTCAGACAGCTATACAGAGACTGATAGCAGAGTTTTCTACATTATTTCATATTGCTGATCTCATATAGTTTCTTTGTAGAGATTATTAAGTTTGTTGTTATTGTTGTTGTTATAATTTTTCTCAAACCAAAATGCATGGTTTAAGTATGCAACAGTGGAATTAAAACTAATCACTATTGGGCCGGCCCTGTGGCCTAATGGTTAACTTCGCTGTGCTCCACTTCAGCGGCCCAGGTTCACTTCCCGGACGTGGACATACACTACTCATCAGCAGCCGTGCTGTGGCAGCGACCCACATACAAAATAGGGGAAGATTGTCACAGATGTTAGCTCAGGGAGAATCTTCTTCAGCAAAAAAGAAAAAACAAAACAAAACAAAAAAACTAATCAATTGATCTTAAGCAACAGTGGAATTAAAATTGATCACTAATTGATTTTAAGGTACTGAATCTTAATATATTTAGACTATGCTTTAAAGGTAAGCACTAATATATTTGTTTCCATAAAACTTTAAAAATGCCATTATATAAGCTTCCCAATTTTAAATTGGGGTGTGAATTTATAATTTTTGAATTACTTAACTTCATTATTCATGATAAACAACTTGTATTTAGACGTGCTTTATTTTATTATTATATCTGAATAATAAAATTTTTAAAAGAAATCACAAATTCATGTATACAGATAGACGTGGAAATTAAGTGATACGAGTTATATTAAAACTGCTGTATCATTGTTTTCTTTGCAAAACAAAAATTCTGATGGCTTATTAAAAAGAGAAAGGAATTCCACAGAATAGCCCATGAGGGTAGATAGTGCTACTGATAGAATTTCCACTGTTTTTACTAATATGCTTCCTTTATATATTTTGTCAAAGTCATGTTTCAAGAACAGACTTAATGCAACTAATATAGTTATATAAATAGCAATAAATTTTATTCTTTAATTTTGAAGTTAGGGGCACAAATTTAACATACAACATGTTAAAGTGCTAGAGTCCAGGTGCTCACCTCCTCTCCTGGGTAGGAATTTGTCTATGCTGCTAGACCCTCCTAAATTCCCAGGAACTTGACCCTCACATACATGCGAGGGTAATGTGCTTTTATCATTTGCAATTCTGAGCACATACCCTGTGCTATTGTAGCACATCTGTTTTGGAATAGAGTTGGAGGTACAGCATACAAAAGTTACCAAGGGAATACAAAGATGATGCTGGAGATCATACCTAATGATTGACATTTAATTTAGGACAAAATAAGAAGATAAGAGCCATTTTATATCCACGAGATATGTTAGATACATAGAAGGAATAACATTGAGCAGAAAATTCTTGCTCAGAGTCCAGGAGTCTGAGATAAGGATCCCCTTTCAGGTTTATATGAACCACTGGAGGTCAGCCATATTTACTTGGCAGTGCAACAGGGATAGGCAGAAAAGACTTAAAGGTTTTCTGAACTATCCTTGGTTCTGGAGTGAGTTAGACGGGACACGGAATTCACCAAGAGGCTTATGGGGTCATTGTAGGAGGTCTGCGGCTCCTTGCACAAAAGGTTGTGAAATAACCACCCACCCATCCCAGCCAGAGGAAAATGAGATCACAGCCAGACCTCATAAGTGACAGGGGCAATAGTAGAAGCTGAGGTGAAGCCAAGTGAGTCCATGGTCACTTCTACACTCTTTCTAAACTGAGAGATTTGCACCTAATACAGAATCAGCAGGCATCGCTATCAGGTGTCAGCAAGACATAACCAGTCTTGGGCTATCAGTTTGGAAACTATAGGAAGCTGGGGAGGGAGCAAGCACTCAAAGACCTCATTTTTTTCATTTCTCCACCACTGTGAGATCTCATAAGATAAGTTCCCCCTCTCCCCATGAATAGGTACTTTCTTAGAGAGACAAACAGAAGGAATAGAAGAGTGTCCAAGAGACTAAACATTTTTACTCAGGAGACACTGAACACCTACAAAGGTTAAATACTTCATTCAAGGCCACAGAGTCAGTGAGTGGCAGAGCTGAAATTTGAAGCTAAGTAGTTCCATTACAGAGACCGTGTCCTAACTACCACACTCCTGTTCCTCTTGCTCCAGATCTGGGTCCAGTTGAGAATGCACTGGGAAGCCTGTAGTTTACTGGAGTCCTGAATAGAAACTAGGATGCTATTTGTACAAAGGAGCTCTGTGAAATAACTAAGATATAACTAAAATTTCTCTGGGATAAGATATGCTGGCTAAGGGAGTAAACACAGCACATATGAATCATGTTTGGCTGAGTTATGTAGATCAGTCTACTGTGTAGGCAGCACATCAATGTAGGTATTATGTGACTCTCTGGCTCATGTCCTCTTATTGGCTCTTACCCTGGGGATGCTGGATGCATGAAGATCGGTTGGAAGTTATTGAACTGTATCCTCCAGAAGTAGCCTAAAGTTGTTTTCTCTCCTTGTCTTTTGAAAAATCCTAAACTCCTTGAAAATATTATACCAGTTTTCCTGAAAGAAGTGATAACAAAAAGGGATTCCTCAACATCAGGAGAGAACAGAGTTTGTGTGTGTGTGTGGTCTGCTGAATATTAGAAATCTATGATTGCCACCCTATGACAAGACAGGTGGAGGTAGTAAAGATGTTTCACACGTGGCTGCTGGGCCCTAGAGATTGCATCTGCCAGTCCTTATCATGATTTCAGTACTTTGCACCTGGAATGAAACCTGCACAGACACCAGCTTTCAAGGAACCTGAAGGAACCTAAAGAAGGTCTTGGAGAATGTTGATACCAGCAGCAATCATGACAGATCATTCTTAAATACTCTTCCCTTGATCCCATGTGCTGTTACACAAGTCTTCAAACTTCTGGAGTGACCTTGATACGGTCACGTCAGATAAGATGGTGCATTGAGTGTTGGCAGAAAGATAGAGAGAGACCACAGTCGTCATTAAGATGGACCTTCTCAAGAAGCGGTAGGATGGGGGCTAGGGGTCAGGATTGAGTCAGTATCCAGGGCCATTAGGAGTCCCTGAATTTTGAGGCTTAGGGGAGGGAAACTTTGGAGGCACCTTTTATTTGAATTTAGCTGTGTTGGTAGAACTGTGACCTCAGCTCTCCAACGAGTTCAATTAAAGTTTTGATTTTGTAGATTATTCAGCTTTTATCTAATATCGTTTAAGTGGGAGTGCTGATCTTTCCATTTTTCTACATCCTAATCATAAGCTGGAAGTCCTTTCACATGATCCTTGACATTAAAATAACTATGTAATATATAATGAAGATCAAACTTAATACTATTCAAACATGAATAAGACACAATTTTTGAGGACTTCGCTCCTTAAAATCTGCTAGTGCATTTTGGTGTTTAAAGAGAGACGCTCAGATTTCCTCTGGGTCTCGGAGAGTCCCTGTCTGGACACAGAGCAGTGCAAAGGGTATTTTACTTCTTTTCTTGACATTTGGAACTATTAGTTTCTTCCTCATATGGAAAAATTTTGAAATGACAGAAATAGTCATCAGGTATATAAGTAATCTTTAATAGATTCATACAAATTCACTCCTCATTATTAACTAACTATATTCAAAATTAAAATTGCTTATGGTGAAAAAGTCATTCTTTGAAGCAAGACTACAATCGAAAGTAATATATACATGCATGTAGCTGATACTTTCTAATTTATATTGGTTATATCTATCTGTCCATTCATTCAGTAATTTGTTAGGAAAGTTTTCTCTGTTAGGTACTATGCTTAGTACTTGGATACAATGGGAGTGGATAAAGGTGATTCCTATCCTTTTGTAGCTTACTGTGCATTCTTTGAATTAAAATACATAGGAGTATTCCTAATTTATCATTCTGTAGAACATTACACTGGGCAAAGCTAATTGTTTAGCCTTCACAAAAATTCTCAATGCCCAAATGAAGGTGAAAAGTGCTGTTTCTTGACTCCCGCTTGGAGATTAATGGTATGTATTAGTAATTTAAAGCACTAGGGAGCCCAACTATTAACAAGTCTGTCTAACCAGAATTTTTTGAGCACAAGCCATTTTTTAAAAATATTGTACCTACTTATATCTTCTTAGGTTTAATACCAGTTTAGAATACAGTGATCTCTGATATAGTGTTCGTATGTGTTACTTCATTTTGAACGTTAGGTTCTTTGTGAATTTAAATTGCTTCATTTCTCTGGCTTCTCTTTTTGCTGAAAGCAGAAGCTCATCATTCTAACGATGTTCTTGAAAGACTATTATTTCCCTAATTAATGGCTATGTCCTATTAGAACTACTGAAACAAAAATCTTATCATCCCACTAAATAGTTAGAATAAGATCTTAACACTACTCTTTCATCCATATCAATTTTTAAATGTGAAATAATTTTAATGAATATTTCTAGTTTTACGAATAAAAAGGAAGAAAATGAGGTACTCTTCTGTATTCTTTATTGAAAACTAGCTAACATATTTATCATTTTTCAGGAAAACTATCAAGCATCTTTATAAAAAAATTCTTCCTACTATTCTACCTGGAATATGCTTTGGAGAACTGCCCTTGTGAGAGAAACATCACTGCACATCAAAACTGGTACTTCGTAGTGTCTGCATTTGTCTTTCATTGTGGGGTTCATATTGGTGACCACTTATTTTTGGTTGCATGTATGAGATATTTATACAAAAATCGTCTTTCCCAATATTCAGTAAAATAGGGCTTTGTTTTTCTTTGGTTCTAGCTGTAAAAGTTTCTATCTATAAGAAGTTCATGCTAGGGTTCCAAAAATGAATCTTATATATATTACGTAGACAAAATATAAACTACTAGTCATCTATTACGGCATAACAAATTACCACCCAACTAAGTGCCTTAACAGAAGAACTTTTATTATCTCACGGTTTGTGGGTGTAGTCTAGCTGGCTTCCTCTGGCTCAAGGTCTCTCATGAGGTTGTGGTGAATCTCTTGGCCACAGTCATCTCACAGCTTACCTGGGAGATAATCACTCCCAAGCTCACTAACAGGACTGACAGTAGGCCTCAGAAGATTCTCTTCCAAACTCACTCATTTGGCTGTAGGCAGGCCGCTGGTCTTCATTGGTTATTGGTGCGAGTTATTATTTTCTCCCCATATGAGACTCCTCATAGGGCTGCTCTCAACATGGCCCCTCGCTTCCAATGAGAGGGGGGTACCAGAGAGAGTCAGGAAGACTGAGCTGCCGAGACTAAAGCCTCAGTCTTTTTATAAGTTACTCTCAGAAGTAAAATCCCATTACTTCTGCTGTACTCCATTAATTAAAAAACAAGTCTCTAAATCCAGCCCAGACTCAAGAGAAGGGAATTACTCACCAATGAGAACATCAGGAGGCAGAGATCATTATGGGAGGCCATCTCAGAAGCTGCCTACCATACATATATTCCCTTCATATTTGGTGAAAAGACAGTTATGTTTCAATTCTAAATTGTTAACAACAGAATAAATTTTCTCTCACATTTTTCCTGAGATATGAACTGTCATATTACTAAGATTTTTTTTAGAACCCCGAGCTAAGACGTTACATGAGAAACAAATTCAAGAGGAAAATAAGTGTGCCTCTAAGTTCCATAAAGTGACATAATTAAAGCTGAAATAAATATACAAATTCAATTCAATTCAATAAAAACTGACCACTGTTTGAGAAATAGTGTATTAAATCCTGCACAGGATACAAAATAAATAAGAAATAGTCCTTGATCCTAAATATGGGTTTGACTTTAGGCTCATCTGCTTTCTGGTTGGGTGACTGGAACAAGTTGCTTAGGATGATAAGTGTTCCCATCTCACAGGGCTATTGTGAAAATATAACATTGCAAGGATAAAATGAAGCGAACCATATATGACCATACAGCCGTCTAAAGTTCTTAGCACAATGCTTAGCACACTAGTGATCACATAATGAATAACAACAGCAATAACGATGATCATGATAATAGTTAGTAATAATTTAACACGCAATATGCTGGAAGTTGATCTAAGCGATATACGACTTTTAACTATTTATTTTATTATTATTATTAGTCAAGCAGCTTAGTTTTCTAGGGTTGTATCCTGGCTCTGCTACTTAACAGATGAGTGATTTGGGCCAAATTTTTGACCTTCACTATGCCCCAAATTCCTATGCCAAATTCACTATGCCTTCACTATTCCCCAAATTTGTAAAATGAGGACACCGATAGTTAAAGAGTCAGTATTTGTAAAAGTGCTTAGGACACTAATTAGTACATTCTGTGTTCATTAATTTTTAATGTAAAGTATTATTATTTCATCATAATTACCAAAGTGAAATAATTATAAGATCTGACAGAAACACTTTCCAAAGAGGAGGACAAAATATAATGAGGGTTCAAACGATCTCTTTCTAATACTTTTGGGGAGAATCAAGAAATGGTATCTTGGGAAACAGTTGGAATTTCCTATAAGGGAGTATGCAGATAAATGAGATTTTAATATGCAGAGATAGAAAGTGTATGTTAGAGAGGGCGGCAAAACTGAAATCTTCAACATAGGAAATCTGGCATGCTCATAATAGAAGCGTAAATCTCGAGCATAGCAATATAACCTTGTGCTTGATTAGAGGACACAGAATCAGACTTGCCAGCCTATATTTTAGCGGATATTAGTCTTGCTTGTCTGCCAGCTATTGCCCCCTTCTAAGGAAATGTTCACTTTCAGGCTATGTTCAAAGGGTGGGGCTGACTCACGCATCTCTCCCTGATTTGGATTCAGTCTGTCCAAACACAGTGTTACATTTTATAGAATAAGGGTTCTCAAAGTGTGGTCTGGGGGCAACAGCATCAGCATCACCTAGGATTTAGTAGAAATGCAAATTCTCAGGCCCCTCCACCGACCTACTGAACAAGAAATTTTGGGCGGGGCCCAGCAATTTGAGCTTTAACAAACCTTATAGGTGATTCTAATGTATGCTAACATTTAAAATGACTGACATAGAATAGATACTTTTGGGGGAAATTCAAGTTTGTGATTACTCACCTCTTAAGAGTACTTTTCATCAAAGTATGCATATTAGAAGCACCTGGAGAACTTTTCAAACTAAAAATGTCCTGAGCCCATCCAATTATAGCTTAAATGTTCTAAGTGGGGCCTCAACCATTGAATATCTACTACCTCTTAGGTGATTCTAATATGTAGCAGCATTGAAAACCAGTGCCCTAAGGTATTGGTTCTCAACTCTTAGCTTGCATCAGATTCCCTTGGAGTGACAGAGAGGAGAAAATAAAGAGGAGCTAGAGAAGTAATAAAAGATTATAGAGAAGCAATAAGTCTCAATTTGGTCTTTTAAGATGGTTTCTGAAGATGTTGGAGGAGGTCATCGGGAGGAAGTGACCGCCAGTTGACCTGTGAGCTGGACCTGGGCAATGGGAGGCTCCTTGCTCCCTCCCCTGTCTTTGGAATGTAGAGCCATTTTCAAGGATGTAGCTTTGAGAGAGTAAGGTGCTGTGGAGACCATCTGGATGGTATCTGACTGAACCTCGCTAAGACCTTGATATAAACTTTAAGATTCTGGCAGGCTGGTGTGGAGATCTTCTCATCTTGTTGCTGCCCAAGACAAGCCTCATATGTATGTTCTTTTACTCACTAAACTTGCCACCTACCAATCTGGAGTGGTATGCCTCTTTCTTCAGTCTCTTCTTGCCCTCCATATATCGGGGCCAGTTTCAAATTTCAGCTGGGGAGTTCCTGAGGTTTCGAACCAATGGAAGAATATGATTTTTTTCCCCCGTCTATGTCTAACAAATAGCTTATGCTACTCAAGTACTTGCAAATACTTAATAGGAATTTGTATTTAAAATTGTTTGTGAAAGTGTAGATGACATCTCTAGGAATTTTACATAAGGACTTCTTAATAAGGTACAAGTTTAATGATTGTGCATCAGATATCAAAAATAAAAACAAAGGATTTACCAGACTGTGTGTTAAAATAACTCATGCTCTTTCCTAGCATACTTAGGGATTACTTTAATTTGCATTAATTTGTGATTCATTTACGTATTATCTCCAACATTGACTCCTATCTCTGGTGTTACTGGAAATCGGGGGCATAATTAAGACTTGGTTCTCATGCTATTGTATGTAATTTTGTGCTCTGTGGTAGAGAATGATGCTAGGGCCAATTTAGTTTTCATTATTTTTACCTATGAACATGTTGTAGTCAATAACACTGGGAAAGGAGTTTTAATAAAATCTAACAATGATTCTTCTTAGTTTTATTTCTCTTGCCTCCATGGATAAATTTCAGAGATACATGTACTTTAATTTCAAGTTGTGTTGAATTCAGTGAAGTAGTGGCGCATCACTGAAAGACCCAGGGCGTCTGAGTGAGGTCTCTTATTAAGTGCTCAATACCTAATTACAACTAGGGTTCCCTCACATCTAAAGGAGGATAGTAGCGTTTACTCAGTTGGGTAGTTGTGAGGGTTAAACGAGATAAGGAAGGTTACTTGCCCATGCCTGCCAATGAGAAATGCGAGCGGTGATTTTCATTGTTGTTATTATCTTCACCTGAAGATACCTGTATTTTAGGTAAACAATATGCATTAAGATAAGAAAATTCAAAACATGGTACTAAAATGTCTAGTTCCCTAAAAATTACTCCCTCTAAATATTAACTAATATGCTTAAATTTTAGAAAATTTGCGTATATCTCATATGCATTCAATGGATAATTTATAAATAACTATAGATATATAAAATTCAACTGTTTGCCAAGTTATGAATTGGCAGGTGTCAGCTTGAGTAAAACCAGTATTTATCAATTAAATTGCATTGCCCTTGAGTGCTATTAAAATAGTTGATGATGCCTTTTTGCCTCATCTTTATCGAGCTATAATTGACAAATATTGTATATATTTAAAGTGTACAACTTAGTATTTTGATATAAGATGTATGTATACATTGTGAAATAATTGTCACAATCAAGCAATCATAGTTATCATTATCTTTCTTTTGTGTGTGGGGGGGTTGAAAACACTTAAGATGCACTCTCTTAGTGAATTTCAGGTATACAATACAGTATTGTTAAGTATAGTCACATTGCTGAACATAAGATTTCCAGAACCTATTCATCTTGCATAACTGAAATTTTGTACCCCTTGACCAACATCTCCCCGTTATCCCCTTCCTCCCAGGCCCTGTTCTAGTCTCTGATTTTATGAGTTTGATTATTTTAGATTGCACATATAAGTGAGATCATGCAGTATTTGTCTTTCTGTGTCTGGCTTATTTCACTTAGCATAATGTTCTCCAGGTTCATCCACGTTGGTGCATGTGGCAGGATTTCTTATCATGTATAATATCTCATTATATGTGTGTATATATATATATACACATACTATATTTTGTTTATCCATTCATTTCTCATTGAACATATAGGTTGTTTCCATATCTTGGCTATTGTAAATAATGCTGTGGTGAACATGGGAGTGTAGATATCTCTTCGCGATACTGATTTTATTTCCTTTAGATATATATCCCAGAAACGGGATTGCTGGATCATAAGGTAATTCTATTTTTAATTTTTTGAGGAGCCTCCATAATGTTTTCCATATGGCTGTACCAATTTACATTCCCACCAACGGTGTACATTGTTCTTTTTACATCTTTGCCTATACTTGTTTTCTGTCTCTTTTTGATAATAGTCGTTTTAACAGGTGTGAGGTGATAGCTCACTGTGGTTGTGATTTTCATTTCCTTGATATTTAATGATGTTTCTTATACCTGATGGCCATTTGCATGTTTTCTTTCGAGAAATGTCTATGCAGTTCCTTTGTCCATTTTTTAATCAGGTTATTTGTTTTATGCTGAGTTGTATGACATCCTTATATATTTTAGATATTAACCCCTTATCAGATATATGGTTCGCAAATGTTTTTTCAGATCCCATAGGTTGCCTTTCTCTCTTGATTGTTTTCTATGCTGTTCAGAAGCATTTTAGTTCGATGCAGTCCCTCTTGTCTATTTTTACATTTATTCCCTGTGCTTTTGGTGTCGTATCCCAAAAAATCATTGTCAAGACCAATGGCAAGAAACTTTTTTCCCACTTTTTTATTTTAGTAGTTTTACAGTTTTAGGTCTTAAGTATTTAATTCATTTTGAGTTGATTTTTGATCAAGTATGAGATAAAGATCCAGTTTCGTTCTTCTGAATGTGGATATCCAATTTTCCCAACACGATTTGTTGAAGAAACTATCCTTTTCCTAGTGTTTGTTCTTGGCACCCTTGTCAAAGATCAGCTGAATATGGATGCATGGATCTGTCTCTGGCTCTCTATTTTGTTTCATTTGTCTATATGTCTGTTTTTATGCCAATAACATACTGTTTTTATTACTATAGCTTTGTAATATAGTTTGAAATCAGAAAGTGTGATGCCTCCAGCTTTGTTCTTTTGTCTCAAGATTGCTTTGACTATTCAGAGTCTTTTGTGGTTTCATATGAATTTTAGGATTTTTTTTCTGTTTCTGTAAAGAACGCCATTGGGATTTTGACAGGGATTACATTGAATCTGAAGATTGCTTTGGGTAGTATGAACATTTTAACAATATTGATTCTTCCAATAGATGAACATTGGATGTGTTTTCATTTATCTGTGTTTTCTTTATACTTCTGTCATCAGTATTTTATAACTTTCAATGTACAAGTCTTTCACCTCTTTGATTCAACTTATTCCTGGGTATTTTATTCTTTTGCTGTTTCTGTAAATGGGATTGTTTTCTTAATTTTCTTTTGGGATAGTTTGTGTTTGTGTTTGTGTAGAGACACCACTGATTTTTGTCTGTTGAGTTTCGTATCCTGCAACTTTACTGAATTTGTTTGTTAGTTCTAACAGTTTTTTGTTGCTGTTGAGTATTTAGGTTTTTCTACATTGTGATCATGTCATCTGCAGACACACAATTTTATTTCTTTTTTAAGCTATGAAAAGATTCTTGTTTTAGGAAACTTTTTCAATTAATCTAAAATAATGAAAGCTATAGACTAGAACTGTGTTTTGAAAATGATACACAAAATTAGCTAATAATAGAACGATTATACAAATTGGCACCATGGTGCTGGGTATTATCACAATGAATAAATAATTTTCAAAATTTTGAGTTTGAAGTACTACAGTAATTTATTACATACTTATATGTACCTCCTGTGTGCTCATCATAACACTGTGCTTGTTAGTGACTGCAGATATGTTAGTGATCATGAAACACAGTGTTTGTTTTTATGTAACTTATGACTTAATGATGGATACAGAATTCCTTATAAAAATACACAAATAATTATATTTTCAATTGTGTTAAGTGTTAAGAACGCAAAATATTAGAGAGTATATAAGGAAAGGAATTTTTCCACTATAAAGGGATATTTCAGGTTAGATTTGAGGAATGAGTAGTATATAGCCAGGCAAAAAATAAGGGGAAAAATTGTTTCATGCAGAGGGAATTGTATATGCATCTAGTGTGTGGCAGTATGTAATCCAAGAGGTTAAATTAATAAATTCAGGAGAAATTTTTGCATTATTTGGAGCTTCAGAAAAGTTGGTCACAGCTTTAGAATAAAGAGGAAGGAAAATAAGAGTGGAAGAGACAGAAATAGAGAGAGAAGAGGGAAACTAGAACAATGGAATCATTTGCATTCTTTCAACTACCCGAGTGAAAGTAACCAAGAATGTACAATAAATCTGATGTACAGGTAAAGACCCCGGTCAAAGACATATTGTACTCATTCAATTCTAGGGACTTTCCCAATATGATCCCTCACCTTGTGAAAAGGCATTATAATGAGGAAAATACACACATGCATGCGTGTGCACTCAAACATACACACACAGGTGAAGTAAATAGTAATTAGGAACAGGACCACATGGATCCAATTAGTTCCACTTTGTGGGAAAATCTGGGAGGAAGGTGTGGGAAGGCTGTGCCATGGCAAAGAATGATACCGGAAAGGGAGGATTGTCTTATGCATAAAAAGGTGATCTTGTTACTTGCTCTCACACTTAATCTACTCAGATCAATGAAACTAATAAGTTGCCAAACCATGCTGTTTCTAGTGTTACTGCTTGAAAACAAAGATTCTCCTTTCCAGAAAACCTGGATGCTCATTCTTTGTTGAACTGTGTAAGGATTCAGTGCAATCTAGGGCCCCAGAGGGTTGGGCACCTAGAGGGAAGAGTTGATTAGGAGAAAGTGATAGATGCAAGACAGATTTAGAAGGCACGCTTGACAAGACTGAGGGGAGAAAAAAGAATACTCTGTGATTCGTAATTGTGTAAATCAAGATGCTCTATGCTTACTTGGGTAAAAACACAACAAAGGATCCTTTGCTGACACGTTTATGTCTGTTGTGGGCAGCAGGGGATTCTGCTTCAGGTTGATGAGGCTCCACCATCTGCACCACAGTACTTCCTTGGTTGCTGAGGAAGTGGAAGAGACTACTAGAAGGTTTCATGCTGCTTTTCTCTGGATTTGACACTCATCTTCTTCATCTCTAGTCCTTGGGTCAGAACCATTTTCATGAACCCACTTAGTAGCCAAGTGGAAATGTGGGAGAAAAGAGAGAAGTTTTAGGCAGCACCGTGGTCTCTGCTACGGGCTATTTTCCTTTCTTTGTTATATGCTTTAAAAATTCTCAACAGGCTTTTACACTTTGTCATATGTTTTGTTTTCAGCCATATGCTTTTTAAATTTTCCAATAATATATTTAAAATAATTGACTGAAAAAGTGACATAAATTGTAAACCTCAAGCAAAATTTAAAAAATGGGCTATTATCATCCAAGAAAATTTTAACATGTTTTTCTCCTACATTAGAAAATTAGGAGGTTGGAGAAATGGTAAAATACAATCTTAAAAGAAAGTGGTTTTCTTATTTTGAAATATTACAAATGTTAATATTATGTACTTTTAAAGATTTCATTTAAAAATTATAAAAAGTATGCAGCCTAGTTTAGTTTCTTAGGCATTCTAGAACAGTAGTAAATTCCTAAAATAATAATCTGAGCCTTCAACACAGCAAGAAATCCACATGTAGTTTATATATTGGGCTTTGGAAAACATCTTGAATAATTTTTTCCAGAAACCAAGCAAATTATTAATCCATGAGTGTATATTAAGACAAATGAATAATAGAACAAAAATAATCACATGTCTAGACTGAAAAAAAACAACAAACTTTAAGAATAAAATAACTCTTGGTGGGGTCAATATTTCAATTTTAATATTGTCAATAACTATAGTGAAGGACACTGACAGTAACATATAATACTGCCTATTTTCTCAAGAGTATTAGAAAAGCTCATTTAAAATGTTACAAATGATGATAGCGGCCAGCCCAGTGGTGCAAGCGGTTAAGTGTGCGCGCTCCGCTGCAACGGCCCGGGGTTTGCCGGTTTAGATCCCGGGCGTGCACCAACGTACCGCTTGTTAAGCCATGCCGTGGTGGCTTCCCATATAAAGCAGAGGAAGATAGGCACGGATGTTAGCCCAGGGCCAGTCTTCCTCAGCAAAAAAAAAAAAAAAAAAGAAGAAGAAGAGGATTGGCATTGGATGTTAGCTCAGGGCTGGTCTTCCTCACACACACACAAAAAATTACAAATGATGATTAAAAAACCTTAATGATAATTAAACACAAAGTCACGTGGCACCAGAGTAAGACCAGATTTCATGGACTTCATTGGTTTGCTTGCCGACAGAGTTGAAAGAGTTTTTCCATGTCTTTGACATGTATCAAAGTCAGATGCAGGAAAGTTTGTTAGCTCCAGGAGCTCCAACAATGTATGACAGTTGGGGTGGAGGAAAAAGTCAAAGGCAGCAATAACAAGAGGTAGTTGTGGGACTGCAACTAATGTTTAAATTCTCCATGATGCCTAAGTGCTGCCTGAGTAACCAAGACAGAGCAGGAAATCATCCCACGAGAAGACCCCTCAGTGCCAGCAGACGTGGGATAATGCATAATGTTACTCAGAATGTGTCACGGTGTATGCTTTTGCTTATTGGGTGAATGCATTTTCATTCCCCCGTCAGGAACTAGAACTTTCTTTTCCCGTGTGTACAGCTCAAATAACATTTTTAAAAAGCACATCAGTGTTTGAGACAAACACCCAGGCAGCTGGCTAGAGAATACAGAGAGAACTGTACAAGACACATAAATAGAAAAACGATCCCCTAGTAATAAGCAGACCCCGATGGCGGAAATTGTCATGGAAAATTAGAGGGAAACAAAGCCTCATAAACAATACAATTCCAAAATATTCTCCATATAATCTGACCTTTGAGAAATTTCAGGAAAATTTTGCAGCTTTATAATTAATAAGGCTCATGACTCGGGGAATTATTATCCTGCAATAGACATCATTGGAGTGTTCTGATTGATCAGCAAATGACCAATAGAACTGAGTTCAAACAATCTAAGAAGGAGAAGACAGAGAGAGGGAGAGGGAAAGACAGGTACAGAGGCAGAGACAGACAGACAGACAGACACACACACACACACATACACACACATCCAGATACAATGACAAAATAAATCCAGTTAGACACCCCTGGCTAGAGGTTTCACCCACCATTCCTTACTGGGACAGAAAATTTAGTGACTGTTGTTGATAAAGTAAGCAAGTAGCATCCCTTACATGTGACTAAATTAAATAGCTTATTTCTATCAAGCTATCCCACATGCTTTTAAGAAATCATTAAAAAAAAAAGCAGGTTTTGAGCCGTTGATATGTACTTTTTATAAGGACAACTAAAACACGTCCCCAATCCCTAAGGGAATAGCAACTTCGGGGCAGAGGTATATCCTTCATAACTCGCTATAACAAATGCATGTAAGATGCATTTGTGTTATATATATGTGGCATACACATGGCATACATATAATACACAGAGACATACACACGTACTTCCTATGTGAGAAAACAAGCAGAATTCAAGAAAAAAATCAACTGTTTCTTCCCAAAGATGTGGAGTAGGCATGCATGTGTGTGTATGTGTGTGTGTGTACAGGTGTGCATATTTGAATGGAAGTGAGATTTGACCTGGAGGTGAAGAAGGAAGGAATAGTTGTAGGCTGAGGACACAGTCTGAGGGAGGCTACTGAGAGAGGACAGTGAGCAAGCCCTGTGAGAGGCGTCCAGAGCAGTGTGCTGTGGCCAGAGCACACTAGGGGAGAGGGCTTGGTGTCCCGAGGGGTGGTTGGAAGGCAAGTGCAGCGTGCCGGGCATGCTGTGCTTACTTACAGACTTGGAATCAGAGGAGAGGAGTTTCCATGCAGGGGAGGTCAGTGTGAGCAAACCCTGCTGAGGAGTCCAAGGACAAGAGGAAAGGGAAGAGGCCATTCCATCTGGCAATCAAGAAGCTCCTGGAAATGCAAGTGACGTGATACAGGAGAAGTAAACCTTACCAGGGGGTAAAGAGATGTACCGAGGAACTTCTACAGAAAGATGATTGTCATCTAAGAAGCTCACATGGCTGAAAAAAGTTAATTTAGGAATTTTTTAAGTTACAAAATTATTTACTTACCACCCAGATCATATCTGTTTACTTTAACAAGAAAGCCTAATGTATATACCCTATTAATATATAAGGATATCAAAGTCATATAAGATCCCTCTTCAATGCATTAACATGCCATCTGCAGACTGTGGGGTGTAAGGGTTACAGAATCCTGCAAGAGACACGTAATTATAATGAATTCTGTTTCATGTAATTTTATAGAAATGTGTCAATGTCGTTTTCAGAAAGGCTTCTTGGAAGAGCTCTTCATTTTGCCAGAAATATAGGAATGATCTTTCTTTAACATCTGGAGTCTCATTAGTTTCCTGTTAGCAGGTATTATTTTTTTAATAGAATCTTGAGTGTCTGATAATATATATTTTGAATGCCAAGGCACAATATGGGCAGGAGGAAGGTTTCAAAATAGCTTAAAAGAAATCAGTGAAGGAAACAGACAAGTAGGTGTGATTGATGCCAATTTGCTGGGACCTGAGAGGCGTGACACTGTTTCTCCCATCTCCACAACTGTGGGAGCCTTAGCAGATTCCTCTCAGCCACAGGATGGCCCAAATCTGGAGTCCTCTCTAAGGACAAGGTGATGTCTCTTCCCTATGTCAGCCTCTTGGATTTTATAGTGTGTTGCAGGGCATTCTGTATTATCTGACCATAGGATCATAATGTCCCTATGCATACTGTATAGAATTTACCTCTGTGCATTCCTCCTTTCTCCACACAAATGCTAATCTTCCACCATGTGCTTCTGGACCTCCTCAATCAAGTTGGAAGTAATAAGAATAAAGATTTGGGGAGAAAAAAGTAAAGTGAAAATGTTAAATGAATTGGGTAGAAGTTTATCACATAGATGAAAACAAAATAAACACGAAACAAAAATGTGACCATACAATTTATGTAATTTAGAGAAAGTGAGGTAAGACTCTTCAGTAGGTGCCATGTGGTACGTGGTAGGAAATTTCATTATCTAATTTCATACCTTTAATTTCCTTCTGGATCAGATTTTTCAGAATTTAATCACTGTCACAAAATCGTTCCTCTAAACGTCTTTTCAAAAATGAATTTTAACACTATTGTCTCAGTCTTTTCTCAGGGGGAAAAGTAAACAACCAGCTGGACGCCCTCCCTGAGTGATTTATACTTCAAGCCTAAAATGATTAAATCGTCACTCTGCCGTCCTTAACTTTGATCCTGAGAGCCGAGTAATTTCTAATCTTGGAACTTTATCCATGTCTCTTAATTTATAAAACTGCCAGTCTAATGGGTTGGTTATATCTGACTCAAACTTACAGTGCACTTTAAAAAATATAATTATATATGCAATTTAAAGTATTATGCTCAGTCTCACTTTTGAACGAAGTTTCACTTGGCCTTCTTATGTCTTCTTTTTAATTCTTAGCTCCAGATTGTGTTGTCCCAAAAGACAGAGTTGTATTTTGGCAGTTTAAACCATGCCATTAAACTTTTTGTTAGAACCCTTTGAGACTCTCCCATAAATAATGAACTTAGCCCAAGGACTATTTCTAAGCCAGATGATTGTAATAGCCTGACCCATGGCAACATGAACTGCCCTGCAATGTCGTCCCAAATGTTGCTCTCAGAATCGTCCTCTCAACAGTAGTCAGTGCTGTGAAACATTTCATCTGCAAACTTCAATCTGTTTTGTATTTGAACACTCAGATTCTAATAATCACTGCCTTGTAAGCTTTGAAAATGAAGGAAAACCATGTATTTATAGTTAAGTAATCCAGAACTTAAACTTTAAAAGATATTTAACGTATAAGGAAAAAAAATCATGCTGAAATTGTCAAAGCATTTTAGTAGAAAAGAAAAATATACTTTAATTAAAGAAAAACCACCCTATATTAGAAAGTGCAATGTCTCTAGATTTAGGTTTGCCTATAATAGAATTTGATAGGAGATGTGCACGACTTAATATGTCAATTGGTTTTATCTTTTACTTTTAAAAGTTCTATATTCTCCCTAGTAAGAAGTATACTCCTATCAAATTATATTCCCTTTATTTTATAAATGAAATTCTTGTTTAGCGAAGGGAATAAACACATTCTCTACACATTTTTCTTCAGTTGTTTTAACCTATCATCGTAAAGTGTACATGGTTCTTCAGATGTACCACAGTTCCCTTAAATCAGTTTTCCCTCTCATGGAGATCTTAAAAGTGAAAGAAATGCAGTCATGTTCTACATTGAAAAGTGCTCTCTTAATTCCACGTTGGCTGTGTTGCTTAAGACAGAGCACCCTTATCTCCAGTATTTCAAAAGTTGCCCCTTGTAGTTGTGAAAATATTTATAAAATCTAATAACTTAAACTTTAATTTTTAATTCTTGTTTTAAATTACCAAGAGATCAATGTAACAGCAGGGCATACCATTATATTGATAATTCTAAATTCTCCAACTTTTTGTTGTTGTTGATGTTCTATAAATTTCTTTCTTTAGTCAAAATCTTCTTCAGAAATTCAGAATGTATTCAGTTTTAAGAGGAGCTGTTTTGATTCAAGTAAAATGGGGAACTTACACACAACCAAATACCCCTCTTCTAACCCCTCCTAATGCAAGCATTCCTGATCACCAAGTAACACTGGATCTCCCCAAAGTGGAGTCTGAAAATCACCAAATAATGGATTGGCAGCAAAAAGCTGAATTTTTGATTAAATATTGATTCCCCTCCTAGAAGCATATTTTAGTAAAAGGCAAATTCATATTGAGTAGTTATTAAACCTTTTAGCATTTTCCTCTCATAAGTGAAGTACCAAATAAAAATAAGCTTTTATTTTAGCTCTTGGAACAGTAATTACAGTACTATTCTCATATAGTTTATTTTTATTAAAATCTCTCTTTAATAAAGTATTCTTTTCTAGGTAACATTCATTCATCATTGAAACATAATATGCAATCATGTGAATGTAGTCTCATATGCAAGATAACTTCAATATTCTGAAAAGATGTTTAAAATGGTACTCTCATTATGAGAAAGGATTTTGTAATATCTCTGCTTCAAAGAGTATATTAAAAACCGTCACTGAAATAATAATAAATTTAATTGTATTTTTTACTTCTGTATTTAACATTTTTATATCACTTCAAATTCTTTACATGAAGTATAATTCCCCTTATTTTGTAAATATTTTAATATACATTGTTCATTATTTTCTTATTTTTAACATTATCAACTTGTTTTTATACAACATAAGTTTGTGAATTGAGGATTATTGAAGCAAGTCCTAAATTCCTTCAGTCAGTCACCCGTGAAAATGAGCCAGTCTGTTTATTTCCTTTGTTCATTCATCTAAATAAATAATTATGCTTTGTCAGAGATGAATAAATAAGTGTAATAATCATTCAAAAGGGCTATAACTCTGGTGAATAGTGAAAATGATCAAATGTAATGGTTTATGTGAGTATTTTTACATCTATTTCCCACTGTGAGCCATTTCATGTACTTGCATTTTGGCATTCTTGAAATATGGAAGTAATGCTTTATTCTAAACATTTGCTAAGAAACTAGAGGCAATGTTTTTCTCTTCTTGATGGTCTTCAGACTGTTTAAAATTTAGAATTTCAATAAAGGAAATAGCAATGGGCCACATTTCCATCTTGTAAAATATTTTGTAGGAGCTGTGAACAAAAGCATGAGATACAAATATAATTTGAATAAAATTGTATTTTTATTGAAGATTATAAATCCACATATTTTGGGGACAGAGAGAGATAAGAAAGTGACATTAAATATTATATACATTATTCCTACAGAGGGATAGTGATACGTTTATATATCCTTAACAAATATATTTCCATATATATAAACACATATATATATATCTTCCTACAGTGCTGAGTTCTTAGTATATGTTTACAAGCAAGTAGTATGTGTGTGTATGTGTATGTGTAAAAGGTATCCACATTGTTCATGCTTTAGAAATAATTTGAAGTAGATTATAAAAATCTATATAATATATATTATCCATAATATTCATATATAATTCTACAGTAATATGAGGTACGTTTCTTATTGCAAGACTGGATGAATAAATATAGTAAATATTGGAAAAAACCTCACGTTGGAAAGTGGAAGATTAGCCTTAACATAGTACGTTCAAAGATGCATAATCAACTTGAAGTTATTTTATAAACAGATTCTGGCAGAAAATTGTTGATCTTAAAGTTACTAATTCTTCAAACTTTTGTTTGCATCAAACCTAATAGGTAAGGAGACATGCTAGCCCTTTGCCGTACCTTATGCTGCCCAACTAACTCTAAGAAATCCAGCCTAAAATCATAGATACAGTGCCCATAAATACCATCTAATCCAGAGTCTCTCAACTCCAACACTACGGACATTCTGGATGGGATAATTCTCTGCTGTGCGGGGCTGTCCTGTGCAGTGCAGGACATGTAGCAGCATTCCTCGCCTCTACCTACCAACTGTGAGTATCACAGACCATGCCCCCACCCCCGATCCCCACTGGGAAACCAAAAATGTCTTCAGACCTTGCCGAATGTCCCATGGGGGCAAAATCGACCTAGTAAAGAACCGTTGATCTAAAACAACCTCCCTATTTTCCAGGTGGTAGGACTGTAACGCAGAGATGTTAAGTGAGTTGTTTAAATTCACATGGCTATTTAGAGGCAGGGTAGTGAGCCATAGCTGGGGTTCCTTGTCTGCTGTCCTTTTCTCTATTTGGCACAGCTAGCTGAAATATATCTCCTACTTACCTTTAGTTAGTATCCAAGATCAAGAAAGTTTCTTTCTCCATTTTTACTTTCTGCAGTCTGAAAGTACTTTTTTCAATAATACACTCATAAGATATTAACAATCGATGAAAATCCCCTTTTGTGTAAAACATAAAACCAAATATAACTATGAATAGAAATCTATCTGTATTTTAAAGTAAATAAGTCAGTTATTGAAGACAAGAATGGTGGGTCCAATGCATTCATTGCTTTGTTGAACACAGCGAGCACTTAAGGCCATTCCGGCACTGGGTTCACGTTATGAATATATTAGTGGTTGATTTGTTAGCAGTTGGAGCTTCCCACTTTTTTGTGTAGTTATTCATTTTAAAATGTGGAGAAATTCATGTAAATGGGACTCCAAAGTTATTCAAGTGAAATGGCAGTCACAGAATTAGACGCTTTGTAGCTCAACGCTGAGTCATATCTGCCTTTTTCTTCTGTTTTGCATCCTCTAGGTGACTGTGACACAACAGCCAAACACTGACCAGTTACTAGAAAACAATCCATATTGACGGAGAAGCAGAGTAGTTGCCTTACTGAAAACGTAGCATAAATATATCATTAATGTAAATTACCCCCTGAACTTTTGCATTTCATGCTCCTTTATAGAATTGCTCTTATGGCAAATTGGTTCAAGTAAGAAAAAACTATATTAAAATAAATGGACTTGAGCCTCCACTTTACATCTAGAGTATTCTAACCTAGATTTTCTTCTAGAGAGAGATGAGAAAGGGAATAGAAAGGATTGTAAAACAGAATAGCATAACAATTAAACAATCACCTTTGAGTTAGAGACCTTGGATTCAGATTTCCTTTTTGTCACTTAAAAGCTGTGTAAACTCAGTACTCCTTAATTTTTTAAATCGTAGCATTGTAGCATCACTAATAGAGTCCTCTAACCATTACCAGATTTAAATGAGATAGTCCATTACTGTTGTGTTAGCTATTGTTATTATTAAATTATAGTTGGTGTTTCCAAGTTAAATAGTAGGAGTAAACATTTTCATATAATTGCGTATTTCAGAAAGCAAAACATGTTGTCCATAAAATAAAAAGTAGAACATTTCTTAGGTGTCTTTGCATTTCATTTATTCTAAATGTAATCTGCTTTGTTTGCACAGCAGTCTTTGAAATTACTTGGTTGTGAAATTCCAAGTATGTGAAATCACTGTTGGAACAGCCTAAAAAGGAAAGAGTCCTTCTTTCTACAGAATCATGGTCGTGTGTTGATAGTGCTGGGATAGTGTGTTAGTATTTGTTGAGGGTGGAGAAAGCTCATTTATTATTATTTTCAATAATAGGAAACTATCATTTAACTCTCTCAATTAAATGTAGAGATGAGTTTCACACATTTCCCAGCACAAGTTGGTGTGCAAAAATGAATACATACAGCTGACATGAGATCTGGCCTGTATTCTTTGAAAGCTAAGCTACCTGAGCCTCTATAAACAGAACCAAAGGGGAATTTATAAATTTATTGGACAATCTTAAGACTAAGCTTCTCTTTATTAAGTTCCCTGGTAGGCATGATTAGTGACTATGGTGATGTCTTAACATGTAATTCCACAAGTCCATGAGATAACAGAAGGTATTTGCTACAAATAAAATAACTTCATAGCTACTTTTCCATCAAAATATTAGTAGAAGATCAAGTATTCTCAGAAAGCATTTAGATTTTGAAATCCTTTTGAAAAAATCAACAGGAAGCATAGATAATGCATTAAAGACCTTGATATACACAAGAAGAGAGATATGATGTGTTTGTTTTGGTACTAAAATATGTATTTTTATTTTAACAGATTTTTGTCCTATTATTTTTAATAAATGATTTTAATGTTTACTAACTTCACTAACAAGGGCATAGTGTATACAAAGTCTTGTTGAGGTGAATATAATTGTTATTTATTTGAATAAATAAATAATAAATAATTTTGGTTAATAGATGTATCCCTAAAGAACCAAACTCATAGGATTTACACAAAGTAATTAACAGTAACATTAAGATTCCAAAGGATTGGAATGCACCCCTAGCATTGCCAGTTGATAATTATTATCGTTCCTTGGCAGAAATTTTACTCTCACATTTCAGATGTCTATTAAGAATAATTCTGGCCAAATAGTTGAAAGATCAATCTTAATTACTGCTTTTGAGTATATAGAAACAGAATTCACAGGGCCTTGATTTTTGTTTGAATAGATGTTTCAAGTGTCTTGTAGTAAAACAGTCACTGTAAAATAACCCAGATGTTCTCATTTTAAGTATTAAATGGGAGAAGGCAGTGGGTAAATGAAATATCATTGATTAGACCCACAGTGAAGTTTCAAAGAAGTCCCACATCAATTTACAATCCTTTTGATTAAGCTATTGATAACATATATTAATTTCTAATTATGTTGATAGATAATACCTTAAGTGATCTGTTATAAAAAATTCACTTTTTAAAAATTTGAAACAAAGAACCAAAATTACTCATTGCAATTGAATAGATTAAAATATGTCAAATTATATTTAACCATAAAATTCATTAGATGACATTTTAATGCTTACAGGTTGAAATTGTGATATTAATATATTAACTCTAGTTCAGGCTTACCTCAGAATAGAAATGGTTTCTAATATCTCTATCAGGGAGAGACTTGACACTTAAAATCTTAGGTTGAAGTATTTAACACTATAAATTTCTGGTCATCGCATTAGCTTTATTAACTTGAAATAGTAGCTCTACATAACGTAATGGAATCAACATTAAATTTATATCCAATTATGCATTATACTTTTTTGAATGGACCATGTTCCATTTAGCTTTATTTTTATACAGAACTATAACATTCAAGCAACAGAACAGGGTAAGATTTTATGTGATCATTAATGATTGCTTCAAAGAATACAATGTGAAGACTATTTAGAAATGCTATTTGTTTAATTTTTTCCTACCACTATATGGTTTCATTTTTTAAATTTTATAGAATTAGGCTTTCAATGAAAGAGGATTTCTTATATTCATTATCCTAAATCTTATGAATCTCTTAATGATTTCTACAATTTTTTTCCTATGAATTCCATGACCTCAGACTAGTACAGTTGTTATTAGATCCAATGGGTTTTATTTGGATTCTAATCTTTAGTAAGTGCAGGCTTAGCCATATTTTAAACTTCATTGATCATATACTTATAATATTTATAGTTGTTTTTCTTTTGGTCTAATTAATTTTTATTTCATAACAATATTTTTTCCCAATAGAATATTTGAAGTCTTAGTACATACATTCCACTTTTGCTGGATTAATATTGGGATTTACTTGTTGACTTTAGAATAAGCTTCTACTGGCCTGTTCCTTCCTGAGGATACAGCTTTTCTCATATGACTAATTCTCCAGTCCTAACAAAGTTAGATGAATATACCTTATGTCTGTGGAATGAAGTTATTGAATTAATTATATTCTGGCATAATTGTTTAGTAAAATGTCATGGTGATGACTATACTTCATATATACATGGTTGTGTGCATCCAATAATAAATCTTTTTATTTTAATTTTATGTAGCTTTACTTTTCTGAGTAAATTTTGCTTTCACAAGAGAAAAAACAGAAGTTACAATAAAGGAAAGAATTATTGCAGTTTCTGGCATATCCTTCCAAAAATGTATTATGAATATAAGTATTAACTTTCTGTGCAAATATCAGTATACTGTTTTCTACTTTCTATTTTTCCTGCTAAAAGTGAACTTTGGAAAGCTTTTGTTTCAATGCATATACAGCTGCCTTATTCTTATTTCAAGTTACTAGGAGGATTATGAGTTATGTGTCCTTCTAGATACCTGCAACCGATCTATTCTTTTTTTTTTTTTTTTTTTTTAAGTAGTTGCTTCATTCGTCCATTCAGGCTGTCATAACAAAATACCATAGACTGGATGTCTTAAACAATAGAATTTTATTTTCCACACTTCTAGAAGCTGGGAAGTCTAAAATCAAGGTGACTGCCACTTCTGTTCCTAGGGAGGACTCTCTTCCTGGCTTGCAGATGGTTGCCTTCTCACTGTGTTGTCATGTGGTGGAGAGAGCGAGCTCTGGTGTTTCTTCCTCTTGTTGTATCTTCCTCACCCTTGATCTCATTTAACCTTTATCACCTTCTCATAGGCCCTATCTCCAAATACAGTCACATTGGGGAAAAGGGATTCAACATATGGAATTTTGGAGGAATACAAACATTTAGTACACAATCCTTCCTATATTTATGTAGATGAAGAAAGGAACAACAAGGAAAGACATATATAATCAAAAGAATAATGGCCAAAAAGTTCTGATTGGTTAACGTTGATTTTGTCATGATTAGATACCAGCCACCTTTGATGAAAATGTAATCCAGTTAGAGCAAGAGAAACTGAAGATATAAGTTTATTATACTGAACTTATTCTTAAATGGCTTTGGAAAATTATTGGACCAAGAGACATTGAAATAAATAGAGTTTTAATCATCCGGTCAAATGTTGTTTGACCAAAGGAAAATGGGATATGTTGTAATATTTATGCTTCTTTAATGACAAACAGGCAATATGCAAGAAGATCGTATAGAAGATAAATTAAATATTTATACTCTTAAATTTTTAATGAGGTTATGTTGTTAGGAAGGCCAAATTAAATGTGTCGGAGTTGAGTCCAGTTTCTCAGTGTACAATGCCTATATTACAACAACACTAAAGGCTAAATTCTACAGGTACCAGGAGCCCACATATCAGACCTTTAAGGGCTCACGGAAACTTCTCTCCTCAGCTCATTGAAGGAAATTGTCCATTGCCTTGTTAGCATCTACCAGAGGAGCAGGTATGAACTCCCTGGAGAAAAATGCAAATTTTTATTTTTTATTTATTCTTTTTTCCCTCTTTTTTTTTTTTTGGTGAGGAAGATTAGCCCTGAGCTAACATCTGATGCCAATCCTCCTCTTTTTGCTGAGGAAGATTGGCCCTGGGCTAACATCTGTGCCCATCTTCCTCTACTTTATATGGGATGCCACCACAGCATGGCTTGACAAGTGATATGCTGGTCCACTCCCAGCATCCGAACTCTGGAACCCCAGGGCACCGCTGCAGAACACATAAACTTAATCACTATGCCACTTGGCCAACCCCCAGTCATTTGTGTTTTTAAAGAACTATTACTCTGCCTGGAACCAAGATATATATATTTAAAAGGTTTTTTTTACAATTTTAATACATTTTTAACATTTTAATACATTTTTAATACATAACATTTCACATGTATTTAATTTATCAAGAATTGATTTTTCAGTGTGAAAGACTTCTATATAATTTTTTATCTCTGGATACACAGTTTTCTCTGCATGATTTATTGAATAGTCTATAATTTTCCTGCTATTCTAGACTGCCACGTTTATTTCATAATAGTGCTCTGTATTCTATTCCATTAGTTTTTTAAAAAGAAATCCCTGGAGGGGCTGGCCAGTTGGCGTAGTGGTTAAGTTTGTGTGCTCCGCTGCAGCGTCCCAGGGTTTGCAGGTTTGGATCCCAGGTGCAGACTGATGCACCACTTGTCAAGTCACGCTATGGCGGCGAACCATATAAAGTAGAGGAAGATGGGTACGGATGTTAGCTCAGGGCCAATTTTCCTCAGCAAAATGAGGAGGATTGGCAACAGATGTCAGCTCAGGGTTAATCTTCCTCACAAAAAAAAAAAAAATCTTTTGTCTTTACTGATGTTTTTTTGTCTGCTCCGTCTATCGATCACTTAGATATTTGTTTTAAATGTTTCACTAGCATTTTAGTTTTTCAGTTTTCTAGAGGGTCACTCAATTTTGTTGTATATGTTTGATACATATATGATACTAGAAGATAGTGAATTTTAAATACCTGCCATTCAAACAAGTAGAGCTTTTCAGAAGGCAATAGGTTCTAGTGATCAGAAATTTAGAAATGAGATTTGTGTTGAAGAATTAGATTTGAGAGTCATGAAAGTATATGGATAAGAATTGCAGCCATGGAAGTAACCAAGATCACCTAAAGTTATCAAATGAGAACAGAAGAGGGAATAGAACTGAAATCTAGGAAACCTCAATATTTATGGGGAGCTGGACAAAGAGAAGCCAGAAAAGCTAAGCCAGGCAAATTAGTAGGAGGAAATTCAGGAGAATGTGTCTTGGTAGACAAGAGAACCTTCAAGAAGAAGGGCATGAACATTGGAGAAATTGTTGCAGAAAGAACAGTTAACGATTGAGAAATAAGCATTGAATTTAGAGCAGAAAGGTAAAAATGGTATTGGTATGAAAAGTGCCAAATGGGTGGTGCAGGAAGAAGCTAGACACTAGTGGTGTGAAGAGAAGCAGATGGTGAATCAGACAACACTTTCAAGGTGTTTAAAGATGAAGTAAAGAAGACAGCTGTAGCGGTATATGAGGTCAAAGTAGGCTCTGCTAAGATGTAAGAGACATGAGCATGTTTAAATGTTGAGGGTGAGAGGAGAAAGGAAGATTATGAGAATTGTCGAGAGAGTGAAGTTACTGAGACTAAATGAGAACTTGGGATTCAGAAAATACCTCCTCAACTGTAACAAAGATGCACAGGGAGGCAGGTGAATGTTGGTCTTTGGTGGCAGGAAATTGATGGCACTATCATCTGATGGTTTCCATTTTCTCTGTGAGGTAGAAGAGGAGACCATCTGCTGGGGATCTGGGGAGAATGTGAAACACATTTTTTAAGAATGTGAAAAAGAGATGAGCAAAATGGAAGTTCATGGCACCAAGCATTGGATAGTTGGAATTTTAAGCTCCAAATCCAAGTGGGAATTGCCTTTTCTTGCCAAAGGAAACGCAAGATGTCATTCCACTTCCAGAGGCAGGAGAAAAACTGCGGAAGTATGCCAACAAAGGACACACAGAAAATTAATGCATCATAACGCAGACTCATCAACTGACAAGATCAGCAGTTCAGATTTTTCAAAATTTATTTCAGGGAAACACATTCTTCTATAAACATCAATCCTCGGGGTGTAGTAATTAAGGCAAGCCTTCTGCATTGTTCTACAAACACTCAGTCAAGGTAACAGTAGTTAAACCAGTCCATAATCACACATTAATAACATACTGTTAGATAACAATTGCATGATTTATCAGAACTCTTTAAACAGGTGCAATGACATCTTCAAGAGGTGGTCAGTCATTATGAAGAAAGAACTTTCAATTTCCTGTGGATCATCTGGCATGCTCTTTAAGCAATAGTCAATTAGCCTACTGAAGTCCATATTTCTAGAATCAAATATTGATTAATCTGAGAATGTGGAGATCTTTTAGTTTACTAAAGATGAGGGCCCATACAATTCTTCGTGCAGAAAATATCTCCTTTCTGTGCTAAAGCTGTTATCACTGCCAGTATTAGAGAATATGAATCATCAAAACATAAAAACATAAAGTATTGTCAGTATCTAAAACTTAATATAAATAGTGCCAATCACCAATAATAACGTCTGCAAAATATTTTCTTTAGTATACATTTTTATTTTAGTAAATATAGATTATTTTAAAATTTTTAAATTAAAAAAAATTATGTATAACCTTATTTCTGCAAACTGATTTTCTCCATACAGTCCTATATAACTAATTCATGTATCTTCTTTGGATGAGGATTCAAACTTTCTTGTGAGAAGATATTGCTGTGTAATCATTGGATATTCATAGTATAAGCATTATCTAGGCACCTGTTATCCTTTCTATATTTAAAGAATTCATAGTATTATTTAAAATATTATATTCAAAGACCAAACTGAAGACACAAATATCATTATCTGAATAAAGTAGTATTTAAAAATGATATTCAAATTAACACTATTTTACATAAAAGCTCTCAGATATTACAGGTTTTCATAATATATTTTAAGAAGAGTACTATCTTACCTGTCAATTCCCTGATTAGCTCCATCCCTGATAATTTAAGCCTTTTTACATAACAAGGTACAACAATTTAAAGTACTTATGACCTGTTAGAGATTTTGATTAAGAATATTATTATCACTGGATTAGTTCTTTATTAAAATTTTCACATTAGAAATAATCATTGCTCCACAGTGAGGATGAGTTATCTCACTTAAGGAAAAGTGAAAACGCAGAGTAATTGTTGCAAGTATGAACTGCTGTAACTGATTTGGAAAAAAATAATTGCCACCTGTGATTTCTTGCTGAAACTGAAAAATTGTTAAAAGTATATCTACACATATAAATTATATATAATATATAAACATATATATGTGCTATATATTAGCTTCTGCTTTGAAACAAGTAACAACAATGTTTTCATGTATAACATTTGATTATGATACTCTAACATGGTATTAATTCTGAATAGATGTCTTGAACTGATCTACATAAAATAGTGAAGCAGAAACTATGATATTTTGGTATATTTGAGGTCCTAAAGATACCTATTTGGATAACTGGGGCAGAAGTAGTCCCTTACAGCAAAGGGGGCAGTGTCTCAACTGCAAATTCTATTTTATCACTCTAAAATATAGAAATGGCTTAAAAATTCCAATAAATAGGTACTTGTAATAGTCTTATTTCCTGTTTTCTTTAATAAAGCCTATATTTGATTGAAGAATTTCAATATTCTTTTCCAATAAGTGATACCACTGTGCTCTGCTGAAATTCAGTTGGCCATCTTCCTTTACAAATTGTCATTCAATTTCATAACCTTTTAGGCACTTGGATATTAAAATAGTCTTTTTTCTGTTTTTGCAGTATAGTCCTGTTTATTTTAAAACACCAATATCGTATTTTATTAAAGGCTCTGTTTCTATACCCCATCAACTACCCCTTTAGGAGTAGCAGTGACTTTTGCTGTTTGGATTGTGTTCTACACATGTCCTTCATTGCTTCTCTCCCCAAAGATGTTCTGTGTCTGCTCAGGGCAGTATGGTTCCACGCCTCATAACACTGGTTCAACTCATCATCTACAGACATGGTGTGGCTGAGTTCCGCCCCCGATAGGCCCCAGAGTCCGGACTCAGCGCAAGCATCAGCGCAAGCATCTCCCCCAGGTATTGAGTGCCGTGTCACATGCTCTGTTTGACCGACTACGTGGCGCCCCTGATGGGCCTGCATTTACCACTCTTGCCTGTCCTCTGCAACCACAACTCTGAGGTCTGGAGAAATACACAAAATCTAACTTCTACACCTCTCGAGAATCAGGAGCTCAATAGTACGGTTCTTTGTGCTTTCTGCCGGTCATATTACCTCTATCCAATGCCCTTTCTGGCAGCACAGGGGAAGTCAGAAAACCTAGTGACGAAGATGTTCACCCAGAACATTTTCTGTCACTCTTGCTTCTTAACAGATACACAAAAACTTTTGAGTAAAACAAGCATGGAGACATGTAATGTTGGATATGTGATTGATTTTAGAAAAATGACCACAGAAAGCTTCACCCCATCCTTTGTGCAACTGCTGTCATAACGTTTATTTCTACTCAAGTTGAAACCTCACCATACAATGTTCTTATTTGTGAGCGAAACAGTGGCAAAGGCACAAAACTTGAGGAGGCACCCACTCTCCAGCACACGCACACGGGGAACTTGTATGAACCCCGAGTTAGCGCCTAAACAGTAAGGCACCCAGGGTGCAAAAGTTAGAGAGGAACTCAACACTGAAATGCCCGTCCTCCTCATGCATGAGCCTGAGAGCAGATACCTCCTTACGTTTTTCACCCTGAAGATGTCTTCTGACTGCTGAATCTTTCTTTTCGCCTTTTGGACACATGGAACACAGTTATAAACTCCTTTGATGTCCTTAAGTGTTAATTCTACCATTTGTGTCTGTTCTTGGTTGTTTTCAATATGATTTCGTTTTCAAGATGACTTTTGTCCTTACTATGAGTTTTATTTTGCTATTTCTTTGCATGGTTGGTAATTTTTGATAGAATACCAGGCAATGTGAATTTTGATTGGGTGGATAATGGGTGTTTTTGTACTCCTATATATTATTATTAAGATTTGTTCTAAGGCACAGTTAAGTTAGTGGAAATAGTTTGATCTCTCCAGATATTGCTTTTAAGATTATTTAGGTAGGGCTAGATTAGTGGTTGGACTAGTGTAACCAAACATTCATATGACATTCAATGATGAATTAGTGAATACTTTCTACTTAAGAGAAGAAGGCAAGAATATCTCTTGGTACCGCTTTTATTCAACATTGTACTGGATGTCCTATCTAGTGCAATAAGGGAAAAAATATCAAAACTAATAAAAGGCATAGCATTGGGAAATAATGAAGTAAAATTGCCTTTATTTGAACCTGAAATGATTGTTTACTTAAAAACTTATAGGGAGTCTAGAAAACAACTTAGATGTAGTAAGTAAAATTAACAAGGTCATAGAATACAAAGTTAATATACAAAAATCTATTTTATTTCTATATACTAGCAGTGAATCATTAGAAAATGAAATTTAAAAATCTATTTACAGTAACATTAAATGTGAATTTGATACTTTAGAGTCAGTAAGTGTTTCTAAGTGTATAAGTGTGATAGTGTTTTACCAACTGTCTTTATTCCTTATTACTATAATAAGTATTTGATGATAGGTTTATTGATTTTGTTTATCCAAACCATAAATTTTATTTGTTTTTATTTTATCTATGTAGTTAAAGATTTGAGTAGCATGCAAAAAAAAAAAAATCTACTTACATCAGTGTCAAGAAACAAAATATGTAAGAATAAGCTTATCAAAAAGGCCAAGGCCTCTTCACTGAAAACTATATAATACTGTCACAGAAATTAAGGAAGACTTAAGCTAACGTGGATGAACACCATGTGTACGGATTGAAATACTCAAATTCTTTAGAGTCAATTCTCTCCACGCTGATCTGTAGATTTTCGACAGAATCCCAATCTAAATGCCAAAATGCTTATTTTTTAGACATTGATAAACTAATTCTAAATTTGCGTGAGGAAATAAAAGACTTGGAACAGCCACAAAAACCTTGAAAAGTAATAGCAAAGTGGTAAGTCCTATACTATCTAGTTTCAAGATTATGATTATAATGGTCAATTTTGACAAAGGTACCAAGACTATTAAATGGGGTGTTGTGACTTTGTTAAATTAACATTTGTTAAATAGAGTCCTGGAGTATCAGATGGTGAGACTTAGTTCAACAAAAGACCACAGTGGAATTGAAATAGAGAGGTTCTATCACACACAGGTCCTAGAGGAGGTACAAGGCATGCGTCTAGGAGGGGAGGTCAAGACTGGGTACAGACAGAGAGAGTGCACAGGATCTGGGGCACATTCCTTTATTAGGATCTGTGGGTGGAGTGCATTGGTGTTCCCAGGCTAAGGCCAGATTGGCCAAATCAAATCAAAAAGAGTGAGTTTCTGGTCAGCTTCAAGAGGGTCTTATCTAAGGAGTCTATAAGGAGAAGGCCCTGGGAGTGGAGGGAGACTTATCACAAGGTCTTTATGGGAGTCATATCAGAAACTTACATTTACTTGTGACTGTGTGGGCTGTTATTCTAGGACATGTGCTCGCAGCAGGGGCTAGTGTCAGTTCAAGGCTCATGCAGGTCTCTTGGCCACACAAATGGGTGCTGAGGCAGCAATAGTATGGAGGAGTTTGGCTAAACTCTCAACATGGGGCCAGGACACACACACACACGCACATGCATGTATATAGTCGTCTTCAGTACTGTGTTTTCTTCTAATGATGTACAGAGTAATTCTGTGTCTGGAACCTCTTCCCACATGTGATGAAATCTTTAGTTTGCTTTTGTTTCCTCATCCAGCTTCTTTTCCTCCACTACAACCTCTCTTATTATAATTTTCTTAATAATTTTTACATTTTGGTAATTTTGACAAATATTTTTAAAATATGACACCAAAATCATGAACTTAAAAAAAAAATCTGACTTCATTAAAAAAAACAAACTTTTGCTCTTCAATGATACTGTTAGTAAAAGGCAAGCCAAAGACTGGGAGAATATATGTGCAGAAATTATTGGAGTCGATGACACAAATGTGAAGCTAAAACATTCCTGTTATCTCTCCTTTTATGCATCTTGATATCAATTTGCCTGAAATGTATGTTTGAGTTAGTAACACTAGTCTAAAGGCAGGAGTTGCCTAAAGTTCCATCTAGAGCCAGGCAACAAAATGATTTGATATTCAGCTATTCATAAACCCAGTCAGAATCCTAAGTCTAGGGACCCATATAAAGACTTGTTAGTAAAAGGCAAGTTTGCTGATGGAGTGTCTCTACAGTGTTAATGTGCCTTGAACTCCACTTATCTCACAAATGTAAAATTATTTCTTCTGTTTATCATGCTAATTAACAAACTGATATTTCACAGAACTAAATATAGCTGAAGCACTTGTAATAACCACCTTTGGATGATGGGCTTTTGATTTGAGTTTTCAAAATGCTATTCAAGCAACCCTAGATTTTGTATTCTCAATTATAGCACTGCATGTGATACAGAGCAACACACACACTCTCTCTCTTTCTCACACACGCGCACACCACACACATCATTGTCTGTACTGTAGAATTTTTGATCAGATTATGGACAATCTGCCATCACTGTGATAGGCACTGTGTCCAAAGATGCATATGGAATCTTCCCTAACTTCAGGTAACTCACATTCTGGGAAAAGAAACAATACAATTTCAGAGTTGCTGCTATTCTCTGTAAGAGTGTGTGTACAATTTTCGGGGGACCATCTAGACAAATTCTAGTCAGTCTTCGTTATTTGCAGATTCCTTATTTGCAAATTCACTTACTAGCTAAAATTTATTTGTAACCCCAAAAGCAATACTTGTACTGTTTTTGTGGTCATTTGCAGATGTCGGGGAAGAGGGAGGATCCCCCTCCACACTTTACCTTAAAGTTCTTATTGCTGGTGTCGGGGGATGAGGGAGAATCTCCCTCTGCCCTTTCCCTTAAGGTTTTTCTGGCTGGCCAAACAATCAACAAGACAGGTTAGCAGGAGAAAATAATACCAAGTTTAATAACATGTATACATGGGAGAAACTCAGAAATGAGCAACTCGTCCCTCTGTCTAAGCTGCTTGCTTAAGTATTGCAGCTAAAGGCGAAGGAACGTGTTGGGAGTGGGTAGTGGCCTGGGACTTCAGAGGGCAGAAGGACAATTCTTTTCAGGGTCATCTATTGATTATTTGGTCAGGGAGAGATAGAGTTTTTTGATAAAAGGGGCTTGGTGCCCCTCCCATTGTAACATCTATTTTACATTATCTTTATAGCCATCATGATAGAAGATCTGTTCCAGGAATGAGCTACCATGTCAGATTCTTTAGGCAGTTAGTGGGGGAGGTCAAATGTCCTTATTGTCTTCAGCTCGAAATAATCCGCAAACCAGAGTGGTGCTTCCTGGGGCAGCTTGCCCTGAGCACCATCACTGGCCAAATAGTTAAAAGACAGATTAGCAGGAGAAAATAATACCAAGTTTAATAACATGTATACATGGGAGAAACTGGGAAAACTGAGTTTCTTGACAAATGGTGAAGGTTTTCACCTTAAATAGCATATTCAGGTAGACAAAGGAGGATGTTGGGGGTGGGGGAGGACACAGCTATGAGAGATTGCCAGAAAAACACAGTAAACAAGAGTATGCAGATTTAAGTCCTTTCCTTCCGTACTGATAAGAGTTTCCAGAGATAAAGCCATCCCCCCATTCCCAGTACAGAGAGGGAGATATCTTTACAAATGTAAATGTTTGGAAAACAGAACTTTGAAAAGAATGTGCTCAGCAAGAACCCTCCCGGTCTGTCACTTTTAGGCATAAGTTTGTGGGAAGATTAAAGTTTCTTTCAGAGAAACTAATCAAGGTAAAGAGATATATTTCAGGGCGGCCAGTTTTGATCTCCCACACAGACATGTGCAGAGCAACAAAAAATTTGAGTCTCCCTGAATGCATGTTCCCAGCTGAAGATGAACAAGGTGATGCTCTGCCGTCCAGTTCCAGCTCTCATCAAGAGATGGGAGATGAGGGAGACTGTGGGCGCAGCTCAGTGTGGGGCAAGCAGCTCCGGCTCTGGGGCCAGCTGGGTCAGGTCTGGATCTCAGTCTTGGCTCCTCTTAGTGGGACAGCCTTGGGCACGTCACTGGACACTTCTGAAACTCGTCTTCTCTTCTGTAAAATAGATATATTAGAATCCAACAGGAAGAGTTGTTTTTAGGATTGATAATCTATATTTTTATATAATCATATATATATCCCCCCAAGAGCAACTTTCAGTGTGTACTAATTCAATCTTTGTGGCAATTTTATAGAACATGATTTCTGCGAATAACGAGAATTAACTACATATGTATATGTAATTGGGTATTTAAAATATATTGCCTCCAAAGTAAATTTCTCTTAGAATATAAGCAAAGAAATAAGTAAAAAGTACATCGAAAAACTTCGATTACCTCCTGGTAATGTATTAAAGATATTCATACTAAAAGGTAGTCACTTCTATACATTTTTGAGGCTTAAGTTTCCAGTGGCAATCTGAACAAAAATATGAAAGCAGAGGGAACAGAACAAACAGAACTCTTCTCTGTCTCCCTTCAGACCTGATTTTTCAGCTTCCATTTCTAGACACATTAAAGGAAAGAGTCCATCTCTGTTTATCTTCAAAGTTAATGGCCATTACTTATTGACAGTTTTAACAGATTCGCTTAGAAGAACCCAACTAGATTGCTCTGTGACAGTATCCGCAGGAGTTCTCACCTCAGCTCAAGCAATCTATAAACCCAGCAGGAGAGATCGTGATAAAATCAGTTGTGAAACTCGTACAATGGGTGAAATAGGTAGTAAGCCTGCATTTTTCATGAACTTTGAGGGGAGAAGTGACACAGCAGTTAATCACAGCGTGATAACTTCAAAATGACTTGCTGATGAGTTCCCAAAAAAGGCCCTAGTAAATCATCGAGGAGCATGGGAAAACTATTTGCTAAGCATAATTTAGCATGTTTCCTGCACAGGCCAATGACAAAGTGTCATGCCAACTCACTGCCACTCTCAAGAAAGGCCTGCATTCTGCTTGTTCCTTGCACACTTCATTTAGTCGGTAGGGAAATTGTTCAATAATCTCAACTATATTTGCAGAGTTGGAGAAGAAAATTCATCCTCTTGAATCCCTTTTATTTTTTCCTTAGAGAAAAACAACTAACTATTTTTTTTTTACTCTAAAGCATGTCGTGTATTGAAGTTGGAATAATATTTGATGCTTAGAATATTTGAATCTTTCTTCCACTCCTGACCCTCTTGCCTCCCCCAACTCCTTCATCCTCCTACACCCATTTCCAATGTTTTGCATTCACACATTTGTCTCTTATTCTTCAATTCATTGAATTGTATGTAATCTTGAGGTGAGTCACAAGTAATCTTTGTCAAGCTTAAAAAACATGATCAACAGTCTGAGATACACAATGCTATTCCTTACCCTCTTCTCCTGAGAAGAAAAAAATAAATGAGTCATTTGTAAAACACAAGCAGTTTGGAAGATAAGACCACGTGGAAACTAGCCTGCCTAATTTCACCAATGAAAGATCATGCTCAACTCTTGGTGGTGTTGTCTTCTATTGTTTTTTCAAAGTATAATTTGAAAAATTTAAGGTATTAACATGTGTCAAAGAGTTTATTCAACTCATTAATTAATGAGGGTACCAGTTAGGTAGTTCCAAGATCATTAGAGGAAGCAGGAATTTATGGACAGTATTCAAAAAGAGTATTAGAATAGATGGCTAGGTTAGATAAGAAACCGGTTCATACGCTGCAGAACATTAAACCCATTCTGGGGTTATCGTTTTTACTGAACAGTATTCTTTTTAATTGGTTCCGAATCTACAAGTTAACATACAATTTCATTGTGTCTGAGGCTTCAATAAAGAGAAAATATCAAAATCAACCAGTAATATGTCTCCTAAAAACTTAAATAGATGATCCTTTTGGGCTTGATAAGCAGTCCTTCAGTTGAATATTGGAAGACCCGCTAACTATCCTCTGGCCTTGTGTAAAATGCTGCATAATTTTTATTAATAGTTATTACCCATCTTTTTCACACTAATTATAGAATCTACATGGGATATTAGCTAATCAATATACAAATATTTAAGAAATATCTATTTAGAATTTACATTATTTACACTTCTATTTTATTTATTTTTTTTTCTTTTTTTTTTCAATTTTTTGTTTATTGCAGTAACATTGGTTTATAGCATTGTAAAAATTTCAGGTGTACATCATTATACTTCTATTTCTGCATAGATTACATCATGTTCACCACCAAAATACTAATTACAACCCATCACCACACACATGTACCGAATTATCCCTTTCACCCTCCTCCCTCCCCCCTTCCCCTCTGGTAACCACCAATCCAATCTCTGTCCCTATGTGTTTGTTTATTGTTGTTATTATCTACTACTTAATGAAGGAAATCATACGGTATTTGTCCTTCTCCCTCTGACTTATTTCACTTTGCATTATACCCTCAATGTCCATCCATGTTGTCACAAATGGCTGGATTTCATCATTTCTTATGGCTGAGTAGTATTCCATTGTTTACGCTTCTATTTTATTACTGTACAGATCCATGTGAACTTTATTTCATTTGGTTCACCATTTTAGAAAATGTGTGGTAAATCATTATTTAACCCACGTTTCTGTGGTCAATTAACTTACAATTGTAAAAGAAGAATGCAGTTGGCCTGTCACTTTGTACTTTCTGTTCATGTCTAAACTAGCTCTTTGGATATGATCTTTTAATGTATTCATTAAATACATATGAACTTAGAGAAGAAGGAAACTCTGAGATCAGTAAATGTAATTCTCTCACTTTGCAGGTGAGGAAATTTCCCCAATAGCTTCAGTAGTTTCTTAAAATCATAGAGCTGGTCTATGATGACAACTAAAATTTAAGGTCATTTAAAAAATATTCTGTTCTTTTCACCTTGCCAAGCTTGAATCTGATTCACAATTTCAGGTGTTATCTATTAATGAACTGAACTTCCATATTCCCCATGTACACTGTTATCATGGACATCAATTTGAACATAGGTTCTTCTGAGGAAATAACTTCATAATTAACTTTTTCAAATAGTCTTAATTTTGTTACATATTTCAAAAGAGATACTATGCTTTATGAAGTATTGCTGAAATTGAGTGATTTTCTATAAGAAATAAATTTTGAGTCATATATGAACGTTTAGATGAATATTTTTGTCACTAAATTTAATGAAAAATTGAACTATAATTCATAATTTTCAAATAATTTTTTTTCCATTGTAGGGGAGGAGGAAATTTTCCTCTACCCTTCTAAATTCTTCCTGCTGGTCTAAGAATTAAGTTGACATGAGATAGAATAACAAGAGGAAATCAAATATAGTTTAATAACATGTATACATGGGAGAAACCCACGAAAACTGAGTAACTCTACAAAATGGCCAAAGCCACCACTTTAAATATCATCGTCAGCTAAAGACAAAAGAGGATGTTGGGGGTAGTGGTTTGAGACTTCAAAAGAGAGGAAGGCAATTCACATGGAGATGGAAAAGCAAATGTTTGGCAAATAAATGTTTGCCATGTCTTGCAGAGACAATGGGACATGAAGAGGACTTTTATCAAGTGGGTCTTGCTCGGTTCTTTCATGTCTGCCACACCTAGGTCACGCTATACTGTAGTTATCTATGGTGATGGCTCCTTCTTGGAATAGGCCTTCTATCTTAAGTTTATTTAGACAGTTAGGAGGAGGGTCAGAATTTCTTCCTGATTATTTATTTGTTCATTCATTTTTATTTATTTTTTGGGGGGGAAAGATTCACCCTAAGCTAACATCCGTTACCAATCTTCCTCCTTTTTTCTTCCTTCCCACCCGCCGCGAAAGCCCCAGTACATAGTTGTGTATAGTTGTAAGTTATTCTGGTTCTTCTATGTGAGCCACCACCACAGCATGGCTACTGACAGATGAGTGGTATGGTTCCATACCCAGGAACTGAACCCAGGCTGCCAAAGTGGAGCACGCCAAACTTTAACTGCTAGGCCGCCAGGGCTGGCTCTCTTCCTGATCTTTTTGTTTCTTAAAAATAATCAGGCCAGGGGCAGGCCCAGTGGCGCAAGCGGTTAAGTGCACGCGTTCCGCTGCTGTGGCCCCGGCTTCGCCGGCTCGGATCCCGGGCGCGCACCGACGCAGTGCTTGGCAAGCCATGCTGTGGCGGCGTCCCATATAAAATGGAGGAAGATGGGCACGGATGTTAGCCCAGGGCCAGTCTTCCACAGCAAAAAAAGAAGAGGATTGATAGATGTTAGCACAGGGATGATCTCCTCATCAAAAATAAATAAATAAATAAATCGTCAGGCCAAAATAATCCTCAAGCCACGGAGATACATTTTGTCATGGCAAATTCTGCTCCCCTACACTATAAATACTCTGTAATTTAACTATGTACTTAGTGAATGAACTAATAAGTACTTATTGGATATTCTATTGAGTTTCTGAGATATAAAATATTTTCCAAATAAGACTATTATAATATTATTCTGATTCAGTTGTGGCCCATAGTAAAATTGGTAATGAACTACTGACATCTTTTTTAGTGACTCTTAGGTAATATATGATGATGAAAGGAGTTTGGACTAAAGGAAGCTGGAGACATAAATTCAAGTCCTTCTCACCAGCTGGGGTTTTTATAGAAATGTTTGGACTAGTTATTCAAATTCTTCAGACCACAATTTCTTTATAGATAAAATGAAGGAGGTAGATTAAAGGATATTTAAGTCCTTTCAGAATTAACATTGTATGAATTCCATATGTGTTGCTGAAATAGTGGCACTACATGGTTCATTTGCTTAGAATTTATTCAGGGTGAAAAAGCAGTATCATTTTATTAAACTTGATGAAGCATCAATGATCTGCGTCAGCTTCAAACCACCCACGGATATTATAATTGCCTTGGCAATCTTAACCAATTAATATCTCATCTTTACAAAATTAAGTATTTAAACTGTACTTCATGCAGAGGACTGTTAAAATCAAAACACATTTTATTTTTAACAGTTACCAAAGGAAACTTTTACAACTGACTATAGAAATAAGAGTAACTTAATTAACATAGTATTTATTCCATCTCATTTCAGTCAGGCAAATTACACATAAGTCGTATCTGCTTAGGGCACTCTGTCCCTTGAAATTTAAAATAAAGTTGTCCAGAACTTCAATCCATATATTTTAAGAAATTGAGCACCCCAAGCAACTATATCCAGACAGTCTTGCTATGGAAATGTGAGGGAGTATATGATACTTAGTTCAAGATTCCTATGTCTACTAAATTTAGGGTATTTCCAATTATTTCATCCTTTCCATTCTGCCTTACGTTCACTAAGAATTTTAGACAATGGTATGGAATATACTACAATAAGTTACAAGTGACAATTAAAATATATTAACCCTTCCTTTTTGAAGTCTTTGGCTATGACCCCCAGTAGGTCATTTGTACTCTGCTATAGGATTTATTGTCAAGTTGTCTTATTCTGATTTGACATTTTCACTTCTCTTGCTAGCTCACTTTCACATCTCCTGTTCATCTCTGATGTTCTTTGAGAATTTTTTGGAAAGACAACATGTCAAAGAAATTATCTATTGAACAAAGATAGCTTCTTCCAGGGGAAATAAAGTGGTCATATAGCAGATCAATAATTCTTTTGTCTCCACTAAACGTGTATATTATAGACGTAAATAATTAGTCTTTGTATATTTTCTGAAAGGATTTAGTGTGTCAGAAAGGCATAGAAAGAAAAAATTACAGTGAGAAAATTGAGAAAACTAGGATAAGTTGAAATATTTATGTAAAAATACTCTATTTTGCACGGTTATTTTAATAAATAATTTTGGAAATTACTGATTAAAAAGATATCAAACATATTATATAAAATTCTGTTTGCTAATGCTAATTAAGTAATATATACAGTATGAATCAGCACTTTCAAGATTATAAAAACATGTATTTTAGTAGATTTAAAATAGAACTGGTAGAGATCTTTAACTATTTTTGCATTTCTAACCTCCAAAGGCATTTTGAAAAACTATTTGTAGCCCCATGTGGTTTCAAGATGTCATCTAAAGTTTCTTATTACTTTAAACATTTGAAAGGTACAAAATTTTTAAAATATCGACACTTTAAAATAAAACTGTTACATTGCTTTTTGAATGTATCAAAAATATAACCATTTAATACATACCATCATCCATTTAGAAAAACAAAACAAGACACATGAACATGATACAGCTGGGAGGTAACATCTGGATCAACAAGTAGATAAAAGATAATGAAGACATAAACTCAATGACAAATGAAACAGGGAACTCACTAGAGACACTTTAGGAATACACTGATAGAGAGAACAGAGAGAGAATGAAATGGTGAATCAAGAAATCTCTTCGGTTAATTGGGAGCATTAAAGGTTTATTGGTGAATGGGAGTAGTTTGCCTATACAAACTTTGGACTATAGACTGTGCAAGGTTAATAGTACAATTTACTTGAAAATGTCCAATTGACAGTTGTAAGTGATCTCTGCCTATGGATGGCAAAGTAAGCTGCCTGTTGACCCCAGCTTGCCTGTAGGAAAACCCATACTAATGGAGGCAAAAGGTGATTAGAGACATTAGCAGGAAATAACATCGATGCCGTAGGCTTTTCTCAAAAATTTTTGATTAATATTGTCTGCAAGACTAAGACTGAATCCAACAGCAAAGATAACTTCTAATCTGAGAATATTTATGGATTATTTAAGGTAGCAACCACTAAAATAAGACAACAGTAATAAAGAAAAAGTATAAAGGCCAATAGATTTTTTAAGAAGAATCTTCAGGCTTGAATACTATGGCCAGATCAGTGCTTCTGAAATCTGGCTCTACATTAGAATCATCTGAAAGCTTTGAAAAATACAATGATAAGAATATACCCCCCAAATCAGGAAGAACTGGATATGGGACCCAAAATTATATATATATATGTATATATATATATATACCCTTTGTCATTAAGGTTGTAGGCTTTCAGATTCTTGAGACTCAGAAATATGAAAGAGATAAAGAATTATAACTTTCAGTGCAGGTTGAACAGTATCCTCTATACGGTGAGTAAAATATTTTTCTTAAATACACACACACACACACACGCACACACACACACACACACACTTCTAAAGTGGAAATTATAAAACCATGGGCACAAAAAAGAGTCTAACAGCTTTTTTGGTTCCTGCAATGTATACATGTTATGAATTTTGTGCTATAATAAAAATTGTTATGGTAGTGATCAGTAATATTTTGGGATCAATGACACTGAATGTAGAGAATAGTTTATATGTCAATATTTTCAATAACTTTGGATATAATGTGGGATATGATCATTATAAATAATTTGATAAAACATAAAATTGAAGTAAATCCTTTGTCATTTGTTAAAATGTCATCAAAGTGTCTGAAATATTTTAGTGAAGTTACAAAGGATTTTTAAAATTTAAAGAGTTCAAAGGATTGCATAATACAAATCAGTGTAGCTCAAAAGGTACAAACTAAAATGTACATCAAAAAATTAGACATAAAGTAATTTTTGGTACCATAAATTTAAAAATTGGAAACAATTGCAAAAAAGTATAAAGCTATTTTAATTGTCTGTCAAAATATCTATACATATACTTCATGAAGTAATTAAATGTGGTGTGTAAGTGGTAATTAATCAGAAAATTGCTTAAAAACTTTATTTGATTGTATAAAACATACTAAAAACAATAATACTCTAATTTGTTTGGTTAATAGTAAAATAAGATTCAGTTCTTCCTCTTTTTGGGGATGAGATATTAAGTTGTGAAGATGTAAAATTATACGCCACAAAATGCCTTAGAGCCTAGTCTTGAAGTGAAGATGTGGCCATCATTTCCACATCCACAGAAAAGATGATCCAGTGGATCAATGGGAAATCTCCTGGGAATGACTGCAAAGGGAAAGATTGTTTCCATGCCTAGGTTTTTGTTTATTACTCCCCCCTTAATTCTATTTTATATACTCGAGACTTTATTTAATATTCACCTTTCATGTTCCTTAACAAGTTTTGAAGAAATATGACATTTCTTAAATTGGAAGATCCTTAAAAATCTTCCATTTCATCAAATTCTCTTATTATAAATGAGGAAACTAGGATGTAGTGAAGTTGTGACTTTTCTAGAGTTATGGCACAAAATACAGTGGTAGACTAACCTAGATCTGACATCTCCAGAATTATCTTTTATGTGTTTTCTAACCACAGGCCAACATGTTGCGTTTTCGAGATGAATGACCAGGCAGTGTATCTTGTGGTCAACAAGAAAGGGAATCTCTTTCAATCCCATTCTTCTTTGTGCTAAATCTGAAGTTATGTTTATTCTTGTTAGAATTTACTTTGGGACATGACCACTTATCATAATGACAACTGTTCTATCTGCATGTTTTCAGTGACTAAACTCTCTTTGGACTGATTCCAAAAGAGGTCTTGGTATACTGAAGCCAGATGTGTAGCATTTATTGTTACCATGTATTGTTGTAATTGCAAAATGTACTATCCGTTTTTGCTTTCATTATCCAAATCATCCTACCAATTCCTCAGGTCGGTATATGTAATACTAGACGCAATTTTAAAACACTCTAAAGACTTACATGCATTAAGTTATACAGAAACCATATAAAAATAGAATAGGGATGGGTAAGATCAAAATAGCAGTAGCCTCAAGTGATTTATGTTAACATAAGTTAAGAAATATCTGATAAAACTAGAGAGATATTAAAAGGAAATTTTGACAATATTGAAATGTGTGATGCCCACGGGAATAACATTACCAAGAATTTTTTTTCAGAAAATAACTATTTTATTATAATATTGGAATGCGATTTTCTCAGTTAAAAAAAAAATGTGTTCCTTAGAAAAAGACACCTTAAACAAGTTGCTCAATCTTCCTCAAGATTCTTCCTCTGTCTGTAAAATAGGAACAGTAATGGAACTTGTTTAATTAAAATGAGACATCTCACGTAATATCGCTAAAAGAGGATTGACCTGTTAAACTTTAAAAATCCTCTCACATGCACATGTACGTGCACTCACATGAAATCAGCAACCTCCCTCCTCATATCAAATAGTGGAGGTGTAAGGCAGATTTCAAGAGTCCACGTGTTTAGGTTGGTACCAATGAAATGAAAATAGCATTTTTTTTTTGTCTTTTTCAGGTGAAAAAAAAGAAAACAGCTGAAGATTTAAAGAAAAATGTGCAGAGGGGCCATTGAGTAAACACTAGAACAGCATTGTCCAGTAGAAATATAATAGTTCTTTTATATTTATCACAAATGCAAACCATATATGTAATTTTAAACTAATTTTAGTAGCCACATTAAGACAAGTAAAAAGAAATAGGTAAAATTAACTTTAGTAATATATTTGATTTAATCCAATATATCAAAAATGTTTTCATTCCATTATTAATGAATATTTCACATTATTTTTTCTTTTATATTATCTTCAAAATTCTGTATGTTTTTTATACTTATAGTAGATCTCAATTTGAACTATACTCAGTAGGCACATGTGCCCATCCATTATTGTATTGCATAGCTCAGATCTAGAAAGTGACCTTGAGTCACAAAAACTGATTACAAAAATACGAAACAGTTATTAATATAACAAAAGTTGGCAAGACAACAATATAATGTCAATGTTTTAATATTGAATAGAAAATATTTGAAGCAGCTTCTGTGGAAATCACAAGTTCAAAGTTTAATTACTTTAAATTACAATGTAGGTCCTTTTAATAAAAGTATCAAATGTAGTTTTAACTGAAGTGAAAATTAAAAATATTAACATTTGTTTTTGAATGAATTATTTATGATAATAGGAAATATATTGCTAATTAATATAAATTAAGATACTATGAAAGAATTTTACAAAATAAAGGACCAAATAAAACATTTAAGCAATACTAGGCATGGCAAAATAAGAGAAGAAATAAAACCTTAGGTGGTAAATTTAATTCTGAATACACCTTCAGGAATGTTATTTGGCAATTTATAAATCTATTAAAGTGGAATTGCTAGTGATGGTGTGTGAAACAAATTCAGTTTATTCCATAAAGTAGAATGAATTAGTTTATTTCATGGTCATTTTAGATGTACCATAAAGATAATGAAAACATAAATTTTACTATTCAGTCAGAAATCACTTTTATTACTTTTGATTGATAGTGACTATAACCATCAAATTCTATTGTCTGATGACTATCTTGGGCTAGTGCTCTGAAATTTGCTTTGCACCATTCTTTGGAATATAGTTACACAAGATGCAATTTGAAATTAATCTTTTTTTGTGTGTGTGAAGTTACGAAGCAAAATCAATACTTTTGGAACCAAACAGAAATTGAAAACAACATATTAATGCATAAGTGTGAAAACTAGAGAGTCTTAATGTGAAATATCTGCTGAATCAGGACTGACACCAGGCACAGCTGGAATAATTCCAAGTTTGACTATGGTGTCTCTATGAGGTGACTTTAATGTATTCTATTGCTTCCTTGCCAGACACTGCTTTTCGTATTTAACCTTTATACCATTTTATAAATCAGGAAACAGCCAACTATTACTCGCTTGATCATCTTTGGGGTAGGATATTGCTATTTTAACTAGGGACTTCATTTATTTGTTTGACAAATCATTGAGTTTCAGCAGTAGGCTAGGTGCTGAATTAAATGCCAGAGAGCAATGGTGACTAGAACAGAGAGGACGAGTGGAGCACAGTAATTACTAAGGAGGAGGATGGATAAGTGGGCAAATACGGCATCATGTGACAAAGCTATGGAAGCTGTAGTAGAGGGAGCATTTACGCCAACAAGATGAGTTAGGAAAGGATCCCTAAAGGAAATGGGAACACCTCGGCTGGTTATAAGTAGGCCGAGAAATAAAGAAGGGAGTTGAGAGCATGGAAATTTGGGAAAGGGATTGTTGAAATGCATGTTCAAAGATGCAATGGTAAAGACGTGGTAAAATAATTTCTAGATAGGTGACAAAGATATTACTGAATACTCTGTGGACATTGAATCACTGGGAAACCCTTGTGGGGAAGAGAAGGGTACTTTTCCATCAATATATAGTTTTCAAATGTTTTATTTATTTTGATTAACTTATATGAGTATTTAGTAACAATTTACTTTGAGTCAACTAAATATACTAATCAGTTTAAGATTTGGAGATTATCAGTTTCTTAAAAGCAGGGAATACCACCTATGCTAATCCACTGACAGAAATCAATGATATGTAACTCATCATAACTTCCTCATAAATACTAATTATGGTATTTGAGATATATTTTTGTTAATTTTTTGTTTTAATTTTTTAAATTTTAATTTGTTTTTTAAAAGCAAGATTTCTAAGATGTAAATCTAATTAATGAAGAAAATGGGTAAATTTTAATCAAATCAACAACAGCAAAAACCCCATAGGTAAACTATTTTTTTTCCATTAATATGATTTCCCTCAGTAGTTCACTTAGTATAAAAACATGTATCAGGTTGTCATTTGGGGAAGATAAGACTTTAGGATTGATTTTATATTTTTCTAGTGATCCTTGCAAGAATGATTTCAGTAGAGCTGTGGGCATAGACGCTTAAAAACAATGAATTTATCTCCCATCGTTTGCATTATATAAATTCAGAAGAGATTCTAATTCCGATACTATATGCATCAAGCCAAAGCCTTTCTTTGAGTCAATTCTTTCTTTAAAACAAAAAAACAAAAAATAGTGGATGTATTTTTTATTGGCGCAATTTCCTCAATATTTGGCTTCATTTTCTTAAATAAGCACCTTACAATTAGGAGGCCTTTGCCTCTGATCAATAATCTGTGGCTCAACAATCCTGGCTATCCTATATCTCATGAGTATAAACGTTTAGCAATTTTGGTTACTGCTTTTATTTTCAACCTTAGGTAAGATACAAAAGATAATCATATTAGTATCATCACAGTTTGAGAGTAAATTAAATTAAAAAACATTTTGAACCCCTTACGAGAAGAACTCTAAATTCCAATTTATATGACACTTTACCATCTCTGTGATTCTCTCCATCTGTTCTGGGTGTTAAATAAATTAAGTTGCCAGATATAACGCATGTGCATGTGATTAATGAATTGAAAATTTCAGAATATTTCTTTGGCATCTTCTGCGTGTATGGTTTCATTCTGGATATACGAAGTCTGCAGGCCTTCAGATGTAACCTACTGCGTTGATACTTCATGTAGACTTTGAAAAGAAAATGGCAATTAAAAGTAAAATTTTTAAAAATAATCTGAATCATCAAGCCAATCACCCTTTCATGATAAGTATAACTAATAGATGATTTTTTTTAAAACTCAGTTGTTAAAATGGTTTTAACAACTTAAGAGAACAATTTTTAAATTTAGACTTAATCGAGTTCTTCTAATAGTGATGGATCCATTTTTCTTAGGGCCACTAAAAAAGTTCCCAAAAAATGTGAAAATAATCTTTTTAAATATAACAGAGAGTAGCAAAGTAGGGATAAGTTTGAGATACCATGGAAGATAAGGAGATAGAGATAAGTCTATGTTGGGGCCCAGGGTAGGCCACCTCAAAATATCCCACAATAGCATACTGATTATTTTGAATTAAAGTTACTTGAGAAGCAAAGATGGCATTCTGACCTCCTGTCTCTGTTCCCTGTGAAAGCAGGACATAAATCTCCTGTGTGAAACGTGCTCTCCCTGCATCCTTATCGCCAGAGCTGGGGAGTTCAGGGCCAAGAAGCCTGCATCAACAAACCTTGCTAATTTACTACCTCCAGGCTAAACTCTGCTTAAATTCCTCACCAGTTACGCACCTTGCATCTAAGTTTCTTTGTCTATCATTCCTCACAAATTTATTGTTTCTTTGTGTAAAAGATATATATCCTGCCTGCTTTGTTCACTCTCCGAGCATCATTTCTCTATGATCTCCAATATGTATGTATTAAGCTGGGTTTTTTTCCTGTTAATTAGGTCTCATGTGAAGTTTATTATTAATCCAGCATGAGAACACAAGAAGTGTAGAAAGGGGATTTCCCCCATCTGGACATCTGGAATTCAGATCCCCTTTTGCCTGAGGTTGTTCCTGATCAGGAAGATGTGGTAGAGTCAGATCTACACTTTTGACAGTCTTAGGGGATCAACAGTTCCGGCGATGTAATTGGTCAGACTCAGTGCAAAATGAAAATATTGGGCCCTGCTGGAGGCGAGGAAATCTTCCTTACCCAGAGACCCTCTACCCCAACTGATGGTGAAAGGGCAACCCCTCGAGATTTCACACCTGGGGCTGTGAGTGTTCCCTACCTGGATGGGGGTGGGCGAGAAGCTCCTACCTAATATCCTTGCAAAATGCACTGTGGTACTTCCAGCCTGGGACAGGAAGGTCACCACCTTGCCCCTCTCTGAGACTCCTGGGGCCCGGGCCTGCTCTCAGACCAGGCCCTCCGGATGGTGGAATGTGGACCTCTCCAACCAAGGCCCTGTCACTCCCCCACTGGGTGTGCGACAGCCATTGAAGAACAGGGCCTGGAAGGCAGAGGATGGGCCATCAGCGTTGGCAGGAAGCAGCGGTCTGGTCCAGAGAATCCTTCCTTGGGGGAGAGGCAGGATGGATACATGAACTGAGAGGCCAAGCCCCCAGCATTGGCTGTTGTCCCAACAGACTTCACAAAACACTAATTCAAAGGTAAAATTTTTAAGAATTTCAAGACTATGATTTCAGAGAATTGAACTTCAATGGCAAGCCCTTCTGTGTGGAACCCTGAGTGACAGACTGCACTGGTCACATGCTCATGAAGACAGCCTTGGGAATGAGCTAGATAAAGTGTCTGTAGGAACTACTTAACTTTGCCTCTGTGGCACAAAATCAGCCATAGACTACAGTGAATGAATGAGCACGTGTGTGTGCTGATAAAACGTTATTTACCAAAACAGACAGGGGGCCAGATTTGGTGCCAGGCTGCAGTTTCCCAAACCCTGGTGTAGAGCAAAGTAAAGCAAAAATATTTAAAAGTGTTTTATGCTGGAAGCTCTTGGGATCTCCAACTCTGTCCATGGGCCATTTGTGACATGGCTCTACCTCTCTGAATCAGGTTTAGTTAACCCCTTCCCTCCTGTAAAATCACTAGGTCCAGGTCATTATTGTAAGGTCTGTTAGTCCAGGAATGTCTGCTATAGATCATCAAGAGCACAGACTTCCTCAGGCGTAAAACTGGATTTCTCTCTAAGCAGAGGTTAGGAGGATTGGCTGCGTATTTGTGTCTGGAGGAGGATTCTGAGGCAGGGCTGCATAGGGTTGGTTCAATACTTAGGAAATCCTATACTATAGAGCAGCTGCAGAAAACTGAAGTGAGACTCATGAGGACAAGCATAGATTTGAATCATCAGGTCCAAACTGGCCAGAGTGGAATCATGGGCAAGAGGTGGAGCCAAGATCCTGGAATCAGACAAATGCTGCATTTTTTTTGGAATGGGTTGGGAACAAAGGCGCAGATTGCACAGATGTGGGGACTTCCACTGAATAGTTGTGTATCAGCATAACAACATAAAAGTAAAAATTTGCATTATCATTTCAAGAGGTACTGTGCTGAGTTTACAGAATTTTATAATTATTATTATGAAATGACAACTCAGTTAAAAGCTCTGACTAGTTTTAATTTTTCATATTTATTTAATATTAATAATTGGAGAAAATGTTGTCCTAATGGATAACCTAATTAATTGAGTGAAACAAGTTTATAGCATTTAATTTCAATTTAGCTAAATAGAACCTATGGTAAAGAACCACAAGTGATGAAAGGATATTCCATTTCTTTCTAGAAGTATCTTTCATCAGTAAATTCTGAATTAAGAAAGATCATGTTAAATTAGTTATTTGTAGAATATTTCTACTTTTGCAGTTGTTAATGGTACATAAAAACAGTATTTTTATAATTTAAAATAAGAATTGAGGGGCCAGCCCAGTGGCATGGTGGTTAAGTTTGCGTGCTCCGCTTCGGCAGCCCAGGGTTGGCATGTTTGGATCCCGGGCACGGACCTACACATCGCTTATCAAGCCATGCTGCGGTGGCGTCCTACATATAAAGTAGAGGAAAATGGGCATGGATGTTAGCCCAGGGCCCATCTTCCTCAGCAAAAAGAAGACTTTAGCTCAGGTCCAATCTTCCTCACACACACAAAAAGAGAAGTGATACTCTACCAAAGAGAATGTGAGATCCTTTAAGATGGAATCAATAATTACATAAGTTGTTATTTGGTTCTCTAATAGCTAAATACATTTATTTTATTTTCACACTTTAAAAATATAGACCTAGCATTTTCTCATCCTATTTGAAATATAAAAGACAAAAGTTAATAATCAGTAACTTTTGCACTTTCTAAATTTTCTTATGCTTTATTTGCTTGATGGCAATATATGGCAATATGGTTTGATTGCAGTTCTACTGAGATTTCCATACAACTCAAATTATGTGTCCTTGATACTCTACCACTAAATATATATATATAAATTATAATAAAAATATGTGCAATAAAAACATTTTTATTTAAATGTTTTATTTCATAAAATAATTTTTTAAAATAATTGTTATAAAATAGTATAAAATGTGAATATTATAAACAAAATAATTCAGGACAACTACAAAAATTTTTTTTTAAATTATTGTTAAATTCTTTAGTAAAGAGTTAATTGTTAGCCACTCGGTACTTATGCATTCTGCTTGTCTAAACTCTTTGGCGTGAAGGAGAGTGTAGGGGAGGAAGAACTATTCCTCTACCCTCTAGTTTCTTCTGGCTTATGTAAGAATTAAATTGACATGAGACAGAATAATAGGAGAAAATCAAACAAAGTTTAATAACATATATATATGGAGAGAAACCCAAGAGAACTCAGTAACTTCCCAAAGAGGTGGAAGCCAATGCCTTAAATACCATCTTCAGCTAAGGATAAAGGAGAATGTTGAGTGTAGTGGTTTGAGACTTCAAAGGGGAGGAAGGAAATTCACCAGGAGATGGAAAAACAAATGTTTGATAAACAAATGTTGTCCATGCCTTGCAAAGACAATGAAAGATGGAGAGGACTTTGATTAAAAGGTCCTTGTTAGGTTCATCCCTGTCGATCACACCTAGTTTATATTATACTATAGTTATCTATGATATTAGCTCCTTCCCGGAACAGGCCTTCTATCTTAAATTCTTTTAGGCAGTTAGGAGGAAGGTCAAAGTTTCTTTCAAAGTCTTTTGTTGTTAAGAATAATCAAGCCACAGAGATACATTTCAGGTGGCAAATTCTGATCCCCCACAAGAGCAAAGTATATCACCCCAAAATATGCATCTTTGGCATAGGGATTCTTTTGAGCTGGTTATTTTTAAAAAACAGCAGATATGGAAGAAGCTCTGAAAACCAAGTAGAAGTTACATTTTTGTAAGAGATATTCACATTTATAAGGGAAATCTCCATTTTTAAGGTTGTCTTCCTCTCTGTACCAGGGAGAGGAGGATGACCAAATCTCTAGAAACTCTTATCAATGGAGAAGGCAAGGACTTCAATCTGCATAACAACCTTACCCTTGTTTCTTGTGCTTTTCCTGGTCACCTCCCATAACTAGCTTCCCCTCACCCCACCGCCCCAACATCTTTCTTTTGTCTTTAGCTGAGGATGGTATTTAAGGTGGTAGCTTAGACCATTTTGGAGAGCTATTCAGTTTCCCTGGGTCTCTCTCAAGCATACAGGAGGTATACATGTTATTAAACTTCTGTTTGTTTTTCTCTTGTTAATCTGCCTTCTGTTACAGGGTGGGGAGGGTGTCTCAGCCAAGTACCTAGAAGGATAGAGAGAAAGTTATTTTTGCTCCCCTACAGTTATTTACCTAGTAGTCACTTTCCTTTGTCATATTTTGTCTCTCTTAGTAGATTTTAATTTCTTTAGTAATAAGAGCACTCACATAGATCTCTCCCTCCTCTCCTCCTGTCAGTCACTGCCAGGAAGCCTGCAGTTCTTACTGCCTTTCACAGTATGAGTCTGTGGTTTCTGCTCAGGTCCCCGTAAAGAAGGTAAGAGGAGATAGCACCTTCCATCTGTACCTCTCCCTCTGATTCAGACAGTACACTCAGAATTACTCAGCTGAATCAGACTTCCCTGAGGTATTTCATAAAGACAGAGAGTTCTGTGTAGAAAGAAATACAAATAACAATCAATTACACATTTCTGTGCATATGTCTTTTGTTCATTTCACTACTGGGAAGTTCTCACCACTCTTGCTTTCAAACGTATTTTTGAAACCTCTGCCTTTTCATTATAATTTCCTGCTGTCTTCTCTCCTTTCTCTACCAAACCCCAAATTCCTAATAACACCCGGTAGAGCTCTTACCTATATTTTGTTAGCTTGGTTTCCACGTTTTCATCCAAAAGAGGTTTTTCTACACCCTACTGAGCTATTTTCTAAATGATGATACTTTCACTGAAGTAAAAGAGGAAACAGAAATAGGATAATGTTTAACTATTGGAAAGGAGGATTCCATTATATTTATATAATGTAATAGCTACCCAGCACACAGAAGAGTACCCAAAAGCAATGCCAGAAGCAAAATCTATTTTTTTATTCCCCCCAAAGCCCCAGTAGGTAGTTGTATGTTGTAGTTGCACATCCTTCTAGTTGCTGTATGTGGGACGCGGCCTCAGCATGGCCAGACAAGCGGTGCGTCGGTGCACGCCCGGGATCTGAACCCAGGCCGCCAGCAGCGGAGTGCGCGCACTTAACCGCTAAGCCACAGGGCCGGTCCCAGAAGCAAAATCTAAATACCAAAATGATATTCAGAAATTACTTGTAATAAATATTGTCAAATAAAAAAGAAGTCCAGCTTAGGTAAGCAGGTATTTTATTTAAAAAGTCTCTTGCAATGAGGAGGGAGGGCCATGGCAATAGGAGGAGCGGGACTCTTGCCATAGGGAGAATTCTCTAACCGTAAGCTCTATACATTCCTCAGAGGCAGGCAGAAAAAGACTTTTCTTCTGTCAGAGGAGTCAACACAATTAGAATGACTGCACGCGGGGAATGGGATGAGTGGTGGCTGGCTGATAGGAGGGTTGATGGTTGGTAAGGGGATGTTTTTGACTGAACCTAACTCTGACTAATATTTATTCGTATATATGAATATCTGACATTTATTCATACATTTATATATATAAGCTTAGCATGCCTTTTAAACAAAAATATTAAATTTTATTCCACAAACCTATAATTTATGAAAATTCTCTCTCTCTCTGTTCACTCCATTTAAGGTATTTATTTAGATTTCTTTGCCATTTATGGGTTAAAAAAATTTAAATTGACATTTAATATTCTTAAATTATTTCAATTTTCAGATGATTGCCATGAGATTTCATCTATTCAAATCAAATGCTATAAAATGATTTTTTAAAATAAATGTAAAAAATTTTAGTTAATATCTAAATACTAATTTGAAATATGTACTAGTATATCCAGGTGCTGTTAACAACCAGTCATATACTCCAACTAAACAACCCTTTAACACTTAGAGGCAACTTTTTTTTTTCCCTGCCATCTTCTACTTTCTTTAAACTAATGCATGATAAAAGTATTGAGAAGTCCCTCTTCTAATATATTTTTTCCAATAAAATGTAATTTTTTCTTATAATTTTTCAGGTAAAATTAGAGTCAATGCCTAAACAACCTCCTTAATACTTTTTAATAAAACTATTTTTCCTATACAACTTGCAAAAATTAATAGATAATCTGCCTATGATTATCAGATGTTTTAAGTTATTCTATAAAGAAGGTTTTCGAAAACATGTACTTTGATTAGAATAATGTATTAGGTAAAAATTGCATTTTGTTAAGATAATCAGATGTCAGCTATTTTTTGCCTCAATGAGGCATCAAGATATTCATTTCTCAAACTAGTTGGTTCACTTGCGTGGAATCTCACATTTAAAGTTTTGATGGTTTTTCCACTTTGCTATACATGAAACTTTTACTCAGTATATACAAGGTCTTTTACTCTAAAAATAATTTGAGCCAAAGTTATCTATTAGGTGCAGCTGTTAAATTAGAAAGTAAGCTTTATAAACTGACAAGTATTCTGCAAAGTAAAGCAGAGTTAAATGAATTTGAAGAAAAATTTCTGGTGAGAACTTGATATGGCCTTATGAGTAAACCACTTGCATAAGCGACTGCCATAAAATACAGTGTGCAACATCAAATCTTATCCAATTTCCAAAGCAAAGGCCACACATGTAGCCATGAAAGAGTTAAATGGAAAAACTAAAATAAAAAAATACTCAGATGCTCCTCCAGATAAGATCTGTCAGTAAATCATCCTCTCTCTCTTTCTCTCTCTCTCTCTCAATCTGTCTTTCATGGAAAAGTCTACCTCAGTGCTCACACTGACATTTTTTACTCCCTACCTGAAGCTAGGGCCATCTCTACTATGACCTCCCACCTGCCACGCCAGCCCTGACAGAGGGAAGTACATCATTTACTATTTGATGCAGCAGACAACTTTCTTGTGTGAGGAAGATTAGCCGTGAGCTAACATCTGTCTCTAATCCTCCTCTTTTTGCAGAGGAAGATTGGCCCTGGGCTGACATCCATGCCCACCTTCCTCTACTTTATATGGGACGCCGCCACAGCATGGCTTAACAAGCAGTGTGTCGGTGCCCACCCGGGATCCGAACCTGCGAATCCCGGGCCCCCATGGTGGAGCATGCACACTTAACCGCTGCGCCACCCGGCCGGCCCCCCAGCAGACAACTTTTATAGAGACAAAGTTGCTCTTCTCAAAGTCCTCTGTTATTCTGATCTAGAAAGTAGCAAATTGTGAGCCAAAGCATAAAGCAAAAGAAAGAAATACATATAATTATGACAACTCTACTTTACTCTGAACTTTGAGCAGATTCCAGTGTGGTCAGTGCTGACTATGTTCTTGCATGAGAGGGAGAAGATTAGTGAATAACAGAATAAATTGATTAAAAGAAAACAAAATCTTGAAAAGATTTGAACTGAGAAATTCTTTTTGCTAGATAAATATTTTCCCAATTTCCAGTGAGGCAAAAAAATACCTAATGTCAGAAGGGTAATGTAATTACGTACATATACATACCTAACAAACTAACAAAGAGACAATACAGAATTAAATAGGAAAATACCAATGTAAAATAATATAAAAATTAAAATGGCAAAACTATGATCAGGTTCTAATTATATAATTGACTGCACAATCTAATTTTATGTGTAATAAGTGAAATTAGTTCAGAAAAAAGGAGAGGTCAGTGTGCATTTTGGTGCTTGTGTTCCTATTACCAAAATAACAGTGGAGGAGACCAATGTCTTGTGTACAAATATATTTGAGTGCTAAAATATACATGCCTTCTCAAAAATTAATGCCACTGGTAGATTTACTCATAATAGTATTTACCACCATCATTTTGAATGTTGTCAATGTCAAGGTTTATTAATTAGAGGTATTAGGTCATTGCAATAGAGTTGAGGACACAAACTGTATAAGACTTTGCGCTTTCTCTTAAGTACTAAAAAATCTGATTAATCAGCATATAGTCTTCTTAAAAGATAATAATGAAAAAATGGAATATAGAATATATATGACCAAGGGTATTGTCAAAACCAATTCTTCTTTTTTTTATATAGCACACATGTGGTAGGTGTTGTAAGATATACTTACTGCTTCGAAACACTACACACACACACAGTCTATTGCTACCCTCAACCACAGGGTATGAGAATTCTCAATGTGAATTACTATGTGGAAGAGACTACTGGGTATTTTAAAATTAGAGTCTCACAATTTTAAGAACTTTACTCAAGTACAAATACAATGATATATTTTAAAATACTTTATAATCTATTTTCTGAGTCAAATGCTTATTATTATTGGCAGACCAATGTCTTTTCTATATCTAGTTGATTTTATGAAATAACTTTTGCAAGTCAAGTCATTTAAAACCAATTGGGAATAAAGAAGTGTCTGGATGTAATCAGAAAGTTGGAAGTGATTTTAGAATTCATTATTTAATCAAAACAGCTAAAAGTCATCAAATCTCTCTATATTTAGAATAAAGTTAAATACATGTAAAGTATGTAGTACAATTCCTAGCATGTAAATGTATTTATATCAAGGATATTAATACCAAATGGAAATATTGTTAATTTGATTTGTATAAACTCTGTTTAAGCTTTCCAACCATGTTGGTCTCTACTGGATTTTGTGCTCTACCAGCCGTCTAACTTGTTAGAAAATCAGGCTCCTGTATTTCTAGGATCCAGGAAATTACATTCCATCCTCCACAACAGTGAGTGCTTGTCCAATGTGAAATCTTGTGGGTTTTTAATACTCTGTAGGTATTCATCAAACAGATCTTTTGGGGACATACTTTGATTTTCAGAAAGAAGATAATTTATATATATATATATTATATATACATATATAGAAGCAATATTCTTGGGCTGCAACGAGACTCTGACTACAGTTTCTAATAAAAACACTACTGTCCTCATGGGATGAAGTCAAGATCATTTATAAGACAGCTTAAATCAACCCTTGGGGAAAATTTAAAATGTTATGCGTCTGGTAATTAAATCTTGGAAAGGCAGATAAGGTTTTCTTGATAGGAAAGTCATTATTTAAAGTTCAAATTAAATGAGCAATTAAGTTAAAAATGTGTTAAAATATAATATGGAGTATAACAAAATAATAGGTGACTTACTTTTGATTTTAAAATGCAAAAGATTTAGAATCAGTTAATTATCTCACCCCAAAATTCAGCTTGGTTATCTTCTAAAAAATACCAATTGTGTAATGACCTAATATTTATTCATCAACAACTGTCAGTAACATTCAATAATCTTTGAGAGTCAAACTTGTTTACTCAAAAATGGGTCCTACTCGCCTGTGGTTACACACCATTAGGTAATTCTTAAGTTAATTTAGAATCTCTAATTACTGTATATTTCTTCGATGAATGAGACCTAATTTTGTACTATTCAGTGTATGCATGATCAACATTAAAGGCTATATTCCTACAAAATTTGCAGAAAAGAAATATGAGGCCAACAGAAAAGAAAATGGCAGGGAGATTGAGGCCGTGGATAAATTTATTCAAGCCATGTAAGTAATTATATTTACTAAAATGAGAGAATAAATATACGTACAAATAAAAATAATACTATTGAAACTTTACTTATCTCAATTTTGTAGTACTGGCTATTTAAAATTATTTTTCTTGTTAAATTGTAAAAGAATATTTCTGTCTTCTATATAATAATATGTGCTCACTTATTACTTACTTTGCTACTGGTAACATGCATGCTTAAAAGAATTTTACCCACTTTGGCCTCAGTATAAATAATTAATTTTGTTTTAACATTATCTCATCTAGGTCAATGGACTTTACAATTCTCAATTCTAGAAGCACAAATTGGCTTGAATATTTGACATGTTTTAGTTGACTTTCATTTAACAACTATGGCATAGCTGAGGAGGTATTAAAACATCAGTTCTGAAGTTTGAAATCGCCTCTTCTTCACCACCTTCCTTAGCTTATTTTCTTTATTACCCACAGAGAATTTACACCACTGAAACTCAATGCTGGGGCAGCTTAGAGACTTTGCTCCATTCCTTTAAAACACAGTCAACTTGGTATTATTATTGGAACAATGGTTTAATGGATAGAACAATGAGTTTGGGAACAGGAAACTTCCATTCTAGACACAGTTCTGCTCTTGTGTCCGTTCTGGGTCAAGGATGTGAATTAAGACTAATTAAAAACCAAAATAGGACTCCTCTTCGCTACAAATGTAAATGTTTGGTATGTGCAAAGACACAGGAATATATCAATCTGAAGTTCCTTATGCAAGGATAAATACCCACTGAGGCAATAATGTTAAAATGAGGCTTCACAGATGGCTGCTTTCTACGGTGGCAGCAAAGCTGAATGAGCTTTCTCCCTTTGGTTTCACGGACTTGAGTTTACACATCTGGTTGGTTTGAATGCATGACAGAAGGTGTTTGGGGCCAGTCGGTGGCTTAGCAGTTAAGTGCACGCACTCCGCTACTGGCGGCCCGGGTTCGGATCCGCTACCGGCGGCCCGGGTTCGGATCCCGGGCGCGCACCGACGCACTGCTTCTCCGGCCATGCTGAGGCCGCGTCCCACATACAGCAACTCGAAGGATGTGCAACTATGACGTACAACTATCTACTGGGGCTTTGGGGGAAAATAAAAAAAATAAAGAAATTAAAAAAAAAAAAAGAAGGTGTTTGAAGATCTATACTTCAGAAAGAATTGAATCAATAGCTAGTTCATGAATACTGTTAATACTTCAAGAATTAAATTTTAATTCAAGTCAATTTTAATTCAAAGAATGTAGTTTTCATCATAATTTTTTATAGCAAACCGCTATACTACTGATTTTTATTAACAATGAAACTTCATCAGACAATGATTAATTTCAAACATTAGTTTTATGTTATTTTTAGTAACTAGAGACCCTTGCATGTGACAACGTGTCTTTGGTACATATAAGCACCATCATAATGATATGTGCCTACCTATATAAGTTAACATGGCGATTTGAAGTATTATTGTAATGTATTGATTTGAAAATATGATTCATTATAAACTATTTTATGTGTTACTATTTTTTTGGTTTCAATCATTCTCGATCATTCAGCCTGCTATATTTGTGTTAGATGTTATAATTTTCAAAGCTCTTTTACATGCATCATCTTATTTGATGTTTGCAAAAGCTCTGTGGGGTAGGAATAAGACATGTTATTATTGTACTGATGAGGAAGCACCTCAGAGAGGTCACAACAGCTGGTCAAGGACACCTAGCTAGCAATCAGCTGACCAAGATTCCAGCACACAAGATTGCCCTTTCTATCAAAATGCTTAAAATGAAAACACTCTACGTCTGTATAGTGTTCCACTATTTATGTTTTCATACGGATTCTCATTTTGATTTTGAAAGGTATGACTCTAAAATAAGTGTATTTGTGTTTGTGTGTGTCTGGACAAAAATATAGATTAAATACACACAAATTAGAAAGACAGTGGAAAGAAAGACTAGGGAAAGGCTTGAGAGACATGGCTTATATTCCCAGACTGAGCACAAGAAATTGAGACTTTCTGTTTGACCAATCACTCCAATTCTCTTAAGCCTCAGTTTCCTCACCTGTAACATGAAATGTTTGGACTTTGTGAGTGCTAATGTATCCTCCAACTCTAGATGTTTCTATCTCTGACTCTGCCTATGTCAAGGATGGATAAATGTCCACAGACAGACGATCAAAATTTGTTTTCATCATCCCTGACTGCAATGAACATCATTTTATGAAAACTCATATTAATAAAGCTTAAACCAAAAAGTTTATAGCATAGTTGATTTAATGTCAAAATGCTCTTTGCTGTCATGTGGGGGTTTGCACTGACGTATTTGGATTTGATTACTATGGTATCTACATGATCCATCCTTTAATAAGTATTCTTTGACACCTACAACCTTAGCCTGCCAAATTTGTTCTGTGGCAACCATCTTGTCTGAACAGATTAAAAGTTTCAAAATGATTATCCAACTAAATGTCATTGATTGGTCAATTTCTCCCATGCTAATCGCATTCTTAATCATAAATCACTATATTTATTCAGGATTTCTCAGAATGTGTAATCTAATTAAACACTCCTTTATAAGTTTGCTTGATTGTTTAGTAAATTTTGAGGAATAATGGGGCTATGTTCTTAGTTTATGTAATGCCATAATTCCAAATGAGAATAAGGTACAGAAAGGGAGAACTATCCCGTCTCCTGAAGTGTTTCCCAAAATGCTTTCTTAGAAACATTATTCCCTTGAGATATGTTCTGAGGTCAAATAATTTTGGAAAATGTTGAATCTCCTCAGTGAGGCACCTGCCACCATGTTTTTATGCCCCAGCCACGAGAGTAGAGAGCAGAAGTAATGCAGTTCCCATTTAGACATTCTCTAATCTGCAGAGTATATATTTTGCAGTGCAATAGAATAATGAAGGAACACTTTAAATGCAATGGAGAGTAATTTAACTTAAAGATAAAATTATTTAAATAAGTTCTCTATTTCTTTTCATTATTTTCCATTTAGTTCACTTATCTTTTAAACTACATTATACATTTTTGCCAGAATTATAATAGAAGCTGTATTTTCTGTCCCTGAGGTTGGAGCATATCCTTGCAATATTCAAAGTGTAGCAAAATTCTAATGTGTCTCGAGCACAGGGAGACAGGGCTGAGTGGTGTGCATTCAGAGACCTAGCAGGATGCCAGATCATGTAGGGCCTTGTAAACCTTATTAAAGTTGTGGGATTTTGAATGTTAGGAGAGGTCATGAAAGGGTTTGGAACAAAAAAGTGAAATAATCTCTTTATACTTTGAAAAGATTGCCATGACTGCTGTGTTATGAATAGACCACAACTGTATTTTAATGTTAGAATTGATGATGGTGAGGCCACTGCTTAAGAACATACTTTTTTGGGGGGGTTACTTAAATGTTATCATATTGGGTAGGGAGGTGAAGCAGGAATTATTTGCTTTTTATATTGCAATTCATTTTGAGAATTAAATGAGATGATATTTGTGAAGCACTTAACAACAGTGCCTGGTACAAAGGAAATGCTAAATATCAGTAGTAGTAGTAGTAGTGGGATGCCTGTAAATCATCTTGTCATGTGTGTAAGTATGGAGATAGTACACCTTGACAATTTGCTAAACTGGAGATTCACAACTGCCAGCCTTTCATGGACTCTTGGAATTGTCCAGCAATCACGTTACTTTTGTCCATTGTTGTTATTCTCTTTTCTTCTTCAACCACTTTTCTTGCTTTCTTAATTCTCCCAAAAATGTTTACCTTTTCAATCACCTGATAACCTTACCACATATTTCTTGGGGGGAAACAAGGATTGTAATAATTGCCAACCCATGTTAAACACTTACTGTGCTAGGGACCGTTTGAAGTACATTTCATTAGTCTTCTTAACGACCCTCTGAATTAGATTCTATTTTTATTGCTACTTAACAAATGAGGAAATCGACACACAGAGAGGTGTAAGTAACTCTCCCAGGGTCACAGCTCGGAAGAGGCAAAGCAGCACATTCACTCAGATAGTCTGACCCAAGAACTCTGTTGGGTTAATCATTCCCTTCTCAATACAAATTGGAAAAGCCATCAGCATCAGCACTCTCTGCAGGGTTCCTGCTCCCGGCGAAGTCCAATCCCTCCTCACATTTCCTGGATTTGACTCCTGTGTTATTCATCTTCTGTTTCTCCAACTCGCCCTCTCCAATGGCTAGTGCCCATCAATATTTAAGCATGTTCTAAGATTTTGCATATTTGCAACTCTTTCCTGTTAAGCAGACAATTTTTTTTCTTTCTTTCATGGACAATCGTCTTAAAATGTCTGTTAGCCTATAATGTCTGCTTTTTCAATTCCTATGTTTGCTTTTTAAAATGAATTTTCAATTTCCCAGCTAACAGTGAATACATTCATGTCATAAGATATTATAGATAAAGCAAGAGTTCCTTTCTATACCACCCCCAACCAGTGCGTTTTCAGAGGGGCCACTCTTAGCAGTTTGGTGTTTATTCTCCCTGATTTTTCTTTGAAATCTTTATTCATTCATATATAGAGATATAGATATATCTTAGGAAATATTTAGGGTTTTGCAGGTATGGTTTATCTTAATTAGAATATATATATACATATATATATATATGTACTTACTTGAATGATGTCATATTCTACATAGCATGTGTTTTGATATGTAGTAATGTAAATCCATGCCCATCTGTTTAGTTTTAAAAATTCTTTAGCAATTCTTGTTCATTTGCTTTGACATATGAATTTAAAAATAAGATCCTCAGGTTTCATGAAAAAATCCAATTGTTATTTTGATTTTGAGTCCATTGGACTGAAATTTATAGATTGATTTAGGGGCATTTAACAATCTGACAATATTGAGTCTTTCTGCCCTCAAGCATGTTATAGATCCCTAATGAGTCCTGTGTATTTTATGTCCTTCGCAAAGGTTTATACTTTTCTCTGTTAAGGTCTTATACAATTCTTGTTTGATTTCTGGTCTCTATGAATTCCTTCTGTTATGCACCATCTCAGCCAAGCATTTAAAAATATTATCATATTCTTTCTAGCATCTTTAGATATTATCCAGATATCTAGTCCACCATAGGATCAAAACCAAAAGTTTGCAGGTGCTCCAGATCACATCAAGTCGGCTTTCACTTGCGTCACTCTATAGAAACTGCCCTTGATAAGGCCAGTAATGATGACCATATTGCAAAGCACAGTTGATAATGGTCATTCTTCAACTAGATAATCTTCCCAGTTCCATTTGATACATATGACCGTACAGTTTTTGTAAATATTTCCTTCATCTATCTTTCATGACACTTTACTCTTTGGCTTTCCTAAAAAAAAAATATCTGATGCTCCTTCTCAGTCTCGTTTTTTCCATATTATCTTCCTGTCTGAACTCTAAGTATGAGAATTTCTCAGAACTCAGTCCTGGGTGCTATGATTTTCTTTAACTGTAGTCTTTAACAAGGAATCTCTCCTATCTCCATGCTTTCTTGGCTATCTATAGTCTCATGACTCTTGAATTTATATCTTCAGTACCATTATCTCTTCTACTATTTACAATTATGCCATGCACTGCTTCTTCCCTTTGTTCACTTGAATGTATTACTATATCTCAAACTTAATGTATCTCAAGTTGAACTCATCACCACATCACCACATTTCAATCCCTACCACAGTCTCTTCTTTTACCTCGTCTCAGACAATTCTACTTTGAGCTGCATATTGTCTGTTGATACTCAGAACTTCCCTATATAGCAGGGGTTAGAAACCTGTATACCATTGTGATGGTTAATTTTGTGTGTCAACTTGACTGAGCCACGAGGTACCCAGATATTTGGTCAAACATTATTCTAGGTGTTTCAGTGAGCACGTTTCTGGACGAAATTAACATTTAAATCTTTAAACTGAGTACAACTGATAGCCCTTCCCAGTATGGGTAGACCTCAACCAATGAGTTGGTTGAATAGGAATAGAACATATAGACTGACCCCGCCCCAAAGAAGGGAGAATTCCTCTTGCCTGACAGCTTTCCAGCTAAGACATTGTCTTTTTTCCTGCCTTTGGACTCAAAGTAAAACATCTGCTCTTCCCGGATCCTGAGCCTTCAGAGTGGAACTATGCCATCAGATCTACTGACTCTCAGGCCTTCAGACTGGGACTAGAACTAAACCATTGGCTCTCTGGGTATCCAGCTTGCCGACTTGACTCAGTCTGCATGTCTTGCGACTTGCCAGCCTTCATGATCACATGAGGCAATTCCTTTTAATGAATCACACACACACACACACACACACACACGCATTCTATTGGTTCTATTTCTCTGAAGAATTCTGACTAATACAATCACATTTCCCAGACTTGCTTGTCATCACGATTTTTTATTCCGCCACTGAGAAGCACTTGAAAGGAGATTTGAAAGGTGAAATTAGAAACAACATATTATCCAGCAGCAGCTAAATCAAGTATGAGTGTGGAAATAAAGACCATCCAAATGAGAACAAGCAAAGCTGTTTATTCAGAGCTTGTTATAGCAAGGGAGTCAGGAACCATTACTTGCATTTGGCAGACACTTAAAGGCAGGCAGAGGAATGGAGAAGCTTTGTAGTGGAAAAAGGGAAGGCTTCAGATATGCCCTGATTGGAGGCTCTTGGCATGGAGAAGCTAAGTAGAAATGTTACAACCATTGTGATTAGTTAGGGGTGCATATTTGGCTTCTCCATTTGATCCTAAATTGGAAGTGGGGACAGAAATTAGGTAAGTTATCAGTTATTAAGAAAGTCCTGGCCATTTTTTTGCTGATTACTATAGGGATTGTTATTTGGCTTTCTGGACTGCTGGGTCGTATTTTATACATGGTCTAGCCATTGTGTGTTTTTATATTTGATCTCTTAGTCACCCCACTTGATCATTCTTTCACTTGTGAGAGGTTGAACAATTCAAAGAAAGCTAGAGATCTAGATCTTCACCACTTATATATTGTTCAGTTATCTTCAAAGATCAGTGTATTGCAAGATCTTCTGGACTTTTTTGTTTTTGTATCATCGTGGTGATTATCTGATTAGAGAACAGTTCTTTAGAAGCATTTACGTCTCTGGATAGAATGCAACAGACCAGCATCATGGTCACTACGACAAAAACAAGAACACTTAATAATCCCTGTAAGGTACTTTGGAAACAGGAACCCCAATTGCCCAACCCAGGCCAAGAGAACAAATCCCTTGGGCCATAATGACCAAACTTAGAGAACCAAATAGTTTTGTTTTTTTTTTTTTTGTTTGTTTGTTTGTTTGTTTTTAGTGAGGAAGATTAGCCCTGAGCTAACATCTGTTGCCAATCCTCCTCTTTTTGCTGGGGAACATTGGCCCTGAGCTAACATCTGTGCCCATTTTCCTCTATTTTATGCATGGGATGCCTGCCACAGTATGGCTTGATATGTGTTGTGTAGGTCCACGCCCGGGATCAGAACCCTGGGTAGCTGAAGCAGAGCATGCGAACTTAACAACTATGCCACTGGGCTGGCCCCCCAAAAAGCTTTTTCCTTAAGGTGATGTATAGCCTATTCCCTTGCCTGGTTCATTGGTCTCGGTACAATAAGAAGTGTTAACAATGGCACAGATGCCACCAAGACTAGGCAACAAGAAATCTAGACTAATGTTATTGTCCATCACCACTCATGCCAATGAGTTGAGACTGATCTGTATTCGATCTAGGGCAGAGGTGGTATCATTAATAACTTCTGTCAGGGTAAGTAGTGTGCCTGAAAAGTCAGGAGTGGCCTTATTTTGGAGTTCATGCCTAAGTTGAAATTCCCTGGGTAACATATTTGGACCTCTATTAGTCTTTTCCAGGTGGTAAGTACTTGGTCAATTGCCCAATGAAGTTTGTTGAGTTCAAATGTAGAATTACCCAGGATCTGATCAAAATAACAAAGTACCACAGACTGGGTAGCTTAAATAACAGAAATTTATTTTCTCATGATTCTGGAGCCTAGAAGAACCAAGATCAAGGTGTTGGCAGGGTTGGTTTCTTCTGAGAGCCTCTCTCCTTGGTTTGTATATGGCTGTCTTCTCTCTGTGTCTTCACATGATGTTTCCTCTGTATGTGTCTGTATCCTAATCTCCTCCTCTTATAAGAACACAAGTCATCTTGGATTAGGACCCACCCTAATAACCTCATTCAATCTCAACTACCTCTTCTTTAAAGGCTCTGTCTCCAAATATAGTCACATTCTGATATACTGGGAGGGTAAGACTTCAACAAATGAATTTGGGGGTTTCACAATTCAGCCAACACCACCCAAATGAGAACAAGCAAAAGCTATTTATTCAGAACATGCTATACTAAGGTAGTTAGGAACCGTCATTTATGTTTGGCAGACACTCAAAGGCAGGCAGAGGGGAAAGCTTTCTAGTGGAAAAAAGGGAAGTCTTCAGGTTTGTTCTGATTAGAGGCTGTTAGCATGGGAAAGATGTAGTGTTCACTGGAACTCTCAAATTTAATATTTTTTCATAAATTGTTCATTATGATCACAAATACTTATTTCCTGTTTAGTGTTGGCAATTAATTACATGCAAATTGAGCTCCACAATGTTTTTAAAGGAGCTTTATTAACTTTTACATATCATTTTAATTAAATACTTATAGCATTTCTCCTTTTTAAATATTTTCAGTATAAACAAAGTATAAAATTGGCACCTGTAAATATTAAATTGAGGCAGTAAATACAATTAATAAATTTTGGAGATTTTTTTAAAAATCTAATAAATAAATTCCACCAAAAGGGAGGATATATGGAAACCATGGAAAATAGAGATAGAGAACATATCCCTTAGTTTCTCTAAAAATAAACTTGTCATACAGTTCTCCTGTTGGTAATGTTTACTTTCAAGCCTTTCGGAACATATTCATCTAGGGACTGTGGCAAGAGGATGTGTTAGAATCATTCCTAATCTTTCCTGTTTGTTAGACCGGTGCTCCAGGGCAGCAGAATTGAGGAAATTATCCTGATTGTCCCATTGAGAAATCTGGGCTGCTTTGCTGAAATTTTCACTTTCCACATTTAACTGTAAAGTGCTTTTGATACATAGCTTGATAAAACCTGTGACAAATGTGAGGTTACATTGCTTCTTGAACTAATGCATCAGGGACTAGAGCTGTAATACTTCATGTCTTGATCTAATCTTGAAGAAAGGCTAAATCAGAACAAGAAGAATTAGATGTAATTAGTTCACCAAACCATAGCAGAACAAAGCAATAGTCTAACATCATGTACCATAATAGGGGTATCAAGCAATTTAGGATCAAAGAAAAATATTATGGCTTTAGATCTTTCAAATTTAACAGAAATATGAAGGCCTTAAAATATATACCAGAATAAATATGGACTCTGTTATATCTTCAGCTATAATACTGACTATAATCTCAGGATTTTTATTTTATTTTTTGAATTTGTTCATTTCTTCTTTTTTTTTTTTTTTTTAGGAAGATCAGCCCCGAGCTAACGTCCATGCAAATCCTCCTCTTTTTGCTGAGGAAGACTGGCCCTGAGCTAACATCTATTGCCAGTCCTCTTCCTTTTTTTTTTTTCTTTTTGTCTCCAAAGCCCCAGCAGACAGCTGTATGTCATAGTTGCACATCTTTCTAGTTGCTGCATGTGGGACGTGGCCTCAGCATGGCTGGACAAGCAGCGCGTTGGTGCGAGCTTGGGATCCGAACCTGGGTCGCCAGTAGCTGAGCGCACACACTTAATCGCTAAGCCCTGGAGCCGGCCCCTGTTCATTTATTCCTAACACCATCGTTATATATAATTTAGTAGGTAGATGAGTTAATTAATTTGATTTTTATTTTTTCTGTAAAAATAAAAAAACCCACCAACTTTTTTAAAGTCTTAAAAAACTCTAATTTCATTTCTTATGAATTTTACTTAAAATAATAATAGAAATACTAAGAACAATAACAGTAATTTACATATATAGAGTGCTTAATGAGTGCCTAGTAGAGTTGTAAGCATTTTACACGTATTAAGTCATTTTATACACACAGCAACTTACACAAAGTTAACAAATTCCATTCTAGGTTCTGAGAAATTACATGACCAAAGCAGATCTTATTAATTAGGTTAATTAAAGGTATAAAAAATCAAGATGTTCTAAATCTTATTGATGAAGCAAAGGGTTAATCTATCATTTGGTTCTGATAGTGGCTCTTAATAAGATAGCTCCAACCTAGGTTAGCTCTCCTTCTTGTCTTTCAGTCAGCAGCTGGAGGCCCCTGTTGGTTCCTACCCTGGCTCTGGCACTGCCCCCAGTGCAGACTAACCTTATTTGCCAACACAGCAGCATGCATAAAATTAACAGTAAATGGATCCTGTCCCGGCTTTAGTATTTATGTTGATTTCCCCATCCATTTGAAACTATGCTATAGTGCCCCTGTCTGCATGCTAGGACTTGAGTGTTTCCTCCTGTGTCATCTGAATTTTGAGATTCAGTCAGTTAGCTACACGTTTCTGGTCCTGTCATATTATAGTGAACTAGATGCTGCATTTTATCCTCGTTTTTGCATAGTGTTCTAGTTAAACGCAGAAGCCTGAATGCTGAATTTAACACTGTCTTTTGTTTTTCGTTCATTCATTCAGTTATTGAAAAACATTTCTGCAGCATCTCTCTATAACTCCCATCACGTTAAGTGTGGCAAACACAATAGGGATAACATAGTCATTGTCCCACATCTGGGTGGAAACGCATGCTGTTTTCCCAGGCTTTCTTTTTCATGTAAGAAGAAATGGAGATGGAAAGTGGTCAAGCAACGTGGCTGAGGTTAACTGAGTGATTCTGTCAAGATGGCAGATATGTTTTACTACCATGAAAAAAAAATGAGGCATGCGAAACAAAAAGCATGAATCCAATTTAATTCTTGGAGTGACAAAATTCTCTTTCTATATGCCACTTTAAAAATGATCATTCTTTACTTATTTAAACCATAGGTCTGCTAACTTTTCTGTTAAGTTTAGACAGAAAATATTTTCGGCTTTGTGAGCATGTGGTTTTGTCACAACTATTCAACTGGGATGTTGTAGCTCAGAAACAGGCACAAATAACAAGTAAACTAATGGGCACGGTTGTGTTTTGAAAACTTTATGGACAGAGACAAGCCAGGGGCTGGATTTGGGCCATGGGCCATAGTTTTCTTACCACTGCTTTGGACCTGGATTGGATACTATGTGAATTTAAAATTTGATAGACATTGAGAAATTCCTCGCTCAAGAGATTGCATCGATTGGCCCACCAAACAAAATGATTTGCAGTGTCTTCTCATTTTAATATTAACTGGCAAGTGGTGAGACAGCTGCTGATAACCTGGCTATAGTCACCTTAGTTCCTTTGTAAAAACAAAAGCCTCAGTTAAAGCTTCCGTTTTAATGATTTTTTGGAGGACACAATCCCAAGGCAGCGAGACTGAGGAAAGATGTAGGTGAAATAGGAAAAGGTAAGAAGCAAACACAAGATATATGTTACCAAGCTGGCTGCTCCTTCACAAAGAAAATGTATTTCAGGCTCTCAAGGAAACTCTGGAGAGGGTGTACAAAAAGAAATCATTGCTTCAGAGCATTTCCTCATAAGAAGTAACAGAAAGGAAATTTATTAGTCAGTCCTCCTGTGTATTGTATCCCATAGGTTAAAGTTTGTTCTGTATGATTTTAGTTTTCCTGAACTTCTGAGTTGCATCACCCAGTATCTTAAGCAGCTTCTGGGGAAGGGAGATCCTACCTTGTGTTGTCTTGCACTTCGTCTGAGCCCAGAGGCTCCCAATATTAACCTTAATTAATAAAACCATACAGATCTTAACAGAGTGGGTCACAGAATTAACACAGAATTAAAAGGTAGCTAGCATCTGAAAGCCAGAACATTGGTCAGGTTGAGATACTTTTAAAAGTAGCATAAAATATGACTGATATAGTTCACTCCTTACTTCATTTGGACAGAATTGCTTATAATGCCCTCTCATCATGCCTAGGCCTTCTACTACAATTTTTTTTAAAGGATAGTAAGCCCCCAAGAGGGAATCTAATAGTCTAATCATCCATAACATCCCCTTCAAGATGGTGGCTACTTGTGATCTCCTAAAGAACTTATAACAAAAAGGATAATGAAACAGTCTCCAATTCTTGCTCCTGCAGTGTCTTCTGAGGCATTAATTGATATTTATCATCTTCCTTCTGGTTCACTCATTCTAGACTTCCCAAACTCTTATGAAAGTACTTCAACTCATCTGAGAAGCTTGCCTAGAAAAGAAATCTGGAACTTCATCTCTCAAAGGCCTGAACCTTTAGTGATCAGACTCTGTTGGATTGTTATTGCTGAAATCCCCATAGAGAGTTTTCAAGAGGCCTGGAAGAAATGATACGAGTGAATCCTCCACATTCTAGATATAAATCTCCCAGTAGATTGAGTAGTATCAAACACACTACCTCAGCCTCTACAGGAAACACGCTTTGCTGATCCAATGGCACGAGAAGATCAAAGAGGTCAGATTGGAGTTACAGCTTCTATTTCAGGGAAATGCTTTTCATGTTCCCCTGGTGGAGTGTTGCCCTGAAGAACCAGAAACAGAGGCCAAGGTGGTGAGGACAGTATTCCGTACATGGATCGTTTGGTGAGATATATCATTTCTACTTTCTTCCTTATTTCCTGGACTCACATGAAGTCACAATCTTATATATTGGCCATTATTTCAACATATATGCTGCAACTTTGTTGATGCCTCAGCCGGGTTTTCCAGTAACCCATTTAACAGTTCTCTTAGACTGATTCTAGGGTATTGCACATGGTACAACCAGTGAATCCATGGTCATAAGCACATCACACCAACTGCTTAGCCATAAAATAACCTCTTAGTCTGAGACAATGTTGTATGAATTATCATGTTTATAGATAAAGCATTGTGTGAAACCTCAATGGAGGTACTACATGCAGAAAATCAAACCCAGATCCAGACTATTTGCCAGTTCTGCTGTGGATTAATGAATTTCATCTAAAGTAGATCCAAGGTATTTAGATCATAGGAGGTATCTGGCTGGTATCCCTGAGGAATAGTGGGATATCAGGGCTCAGAATCTGATTATGCTACTGGTAAGCCAGGCACAGACCAGTGGAAATAATTATATCAGTCCTGATGAGAAGGAGTCTGTGTTGCTAGGTCCATGCATAACCTCCATTCCTGACACCATGACATTCATGACCTTCTTATGCTAATAACAGTGGGGTCATCTGGAGGAAAGCTGGATAACTTCTGAAAGATATGTCATCCATTCTCTTAGAAGTTATGATCAAATATAGTGCTCAGAGTTCTGCCCATTGAGAGGATTTCTGTTCACCATTGTCCTGTAGAGTCATCCTGTGTGGAGCTATAATGAAGAAGTCCATTTCTGGATAGTGCTACCACAAGGCAACCCATATGTGAGTCATACCCAAGTATTCTCCTCTACCAAGAATTAGTGATGTGACACTCCCATTGTGGCTGTAGTGAGAGTTAAGGAAGAGGCTTCAGTGAAGCAAAAGAAGTGATACAGAGTCCTTCTAGACCTTCTAGACCTAATGCCTTCTATACTTGGTTGAGTCAGACCAGAGTGTACTAGTACTACCCCAGAGTAGATTGCTACTGAGACTGCCAAACCTCAGGACTTCATATACCTAAAAACACCCACCTCATTGAAAGTCATTCCATCCCATGGCCTGGCACTCAGTTTTCACTATGGTCCAGTATTAGACATGGAATTTTTATAAGCGTTGAGAAAGGCAAAATGGCATGGCATTTTTCTGGAAATCTAATCTTAAACCCAAAGACTCCACACACTCCTGCTTCAACAGTTTCCTTTAGCTTCATAAAATGATGAATCATTTGGGCTGAGTGTCAGGAAAACTTGAACAGCCACCTAGATTTTATGCAATACCCTTTCTTCATTGGGATTCCCCTCAGTCCCAAAATGAGCAGCCTTTTAAGTCAAATGAAAAATTGGTTGAATCAGTGTTTCAAAATGTTTGCTACTTACAAATCCAAAGAGACCCATCTAGTGCTATGCATTATGAATAGTGATGAGTGGTGAGAGGGGTAAAGACATTTTCACCAGAAAAGGTATATTCTAGGACGCCTCAGACCAATGGACTTCCCAAAAATTTCACTGATAGTTGGCCCCTGAATCTTCTTGCTTTTTCCCTCACTCTCTGTCATGCACATAATTATTAGAACATTTAGGACACTTGCCATTTCCTTGTCAGCAGTCTAATTAACAGGATATAATGTATAAACAGACCAGAGTTCTATTTTATGGAATGCCGACATAATGAAGATTTCTACAGACTACTTAGTGAGCTAAATTAGGAGAGTTAACAGCCCTCATGCAAGACTGTGAAGACACACTGTTGTCGATGTCATGTAAAGAGAACTGGGTGTATTATGGACAGAGATCATAAGTCAACAATATTTCTATTGTGCTAGAATTAGAAGGCAAGCCTTAGAAGTCGCCAAGGTGAACTTAACATTCAGTGTAGTGATTTCTTTTATAAAATACTTGAGAAACGATCATTCAGCCTCTTTTAGAAAACTTCCCATGATGGAGAACTTACTCTTTATTAATACCGACTATCCCTGATTTATCTGTATAATTGCCACCCACCTCCATCTAGCCATATATGAAGGCTGTTAAAAAAAAATCTTCTAGGACAGGCCTATTCTTGGGCCTTGATGTATTATATGACAGCAACGAGTGTTATTCTTTTCCTCCTGTTGTGTTTGAGGATTCTATTTACATTTAGTTGTACACATAATTCCCAGGCCATAATCAACAATCAAACTAAATATTGAGATGATTTTGAATGTTAAAATGTGATATCTTAGATTTAACTTTGATTTTCAAGTTTTGTTGTTTTCAGAAACATTACATTTAAATGTTACACTAAATTTTTCATAACTAGAGGATCTAGGGAAAAGTTTAAAAATAGAGTTACTGATAGAATGTGAAAAGTTCATTTATTATCAAAAATTTCAGAGTTCATTAGATTTTACAGCACACCTGCATAAAAGGTGTTAAAAATATGTGAGAATACAAGTAAAGATAAAATTAAATGATATACATATTCAATAGTCTTACAGAGAACATTGGATTATTTATATGAAATATGCAAATTGATAATAAAAATTAGCATATATTTTGGATGCAAAGATGGATGAAATTCTTAAAATATATATGCTTGCACGTGTTTTGAGACAAATATATGCATATATATTTCAAAACTTAAGAACAAGCCCCACAAAATGCTTTCACTAATTTCTCATTTAATTCATAGTCGTAAAGAAGATGTTCTACTGTTATAGGGCAATATATAATTTCTCACAGAAGTCAGAACAGGTAGATTTTTATTTTCACTTCACCAGAAAATTACTCTATAAACTTCAGATAAATAATTCAAGTATAATCAAATCTAAAGCTGAGATGGTAGATTTATACTTTTTAATTCATGGGTATTTTTTGAGTAAATTTTGGAAGTGCTAAAAAAGTATAAAATAGAATTAAGATTTAATAGAATAATTATAAATTTTTGTAAATTTATTCTGATATTTTGTAAAGAAAAGAGCCACAGGAAATTTGAAGGTAAATTTTCCCCAAATTCTGAAAAATACACTTATTTAATGACTAAAAAATGAGTAAAATTCTCATCTATTCACTTATTTTGTTGGCTATTTATAAAATCACAAAAAAGTTATTAGAAAATTATTTTTGATGAGCATTTTAAGAGAATTTATGGCGGAAAAGGAGTTAGTAACGACATGCATCCTTGTACGTTTTCACGCCCTCGTATAAAAATGGACGTAAGTAATTGTTGCTAATTTGAAAGGTAGAAAATTAAAAGAATAGAATGTACAAAATGTTTACCATAGAGCCTGATGCAGATTAAGCCCTCAATAAAATGTTAACTTTTATTCTGACATCTTTAGGAAATTATTTCACTCTAAAGTGAAATTTCCATTTTCCTATTTCTTTCACACTTTCTCCTGAAACATAAATTACCATTCATGCTTCCAGTACACTTTTTATCAGTCCTGACCCTAAGCGAGACTTATGAGAGTTGCCTACATGCCATAATTCGTCTTTTCATTGTTAACGTCACATTTCTAAGGACCTTAAATTCACCATACAGTCATGTACGCATAACGACATTTTGCGTATAAGATGGTGGTCCCATAGGATTAGTACCAGGTAGCCTAGGTGTGTAGTAGGCTATACAATCTGAGTTTGTGTAAGTACACTCTATGGTGTTTACACAATGACAAAATTGCCTAATGATGTGTTTCTCGGAATGTATCCCTGTTGTTAATCCACACATGACTGTACTTAAAAGTGTTTTAATGGCCATGGACTTTAGCGTAACATTTGTCTGACCACAGCCTAATTGCTTAGAAGTAGACACATTTACATGAGGAATATATATTTTCACATATAGAATATGTGGGTCTATAAATAGAAGATTTCCTCATATTTGTAGGCAGGGTACAGAAGCAATCTCTCACATCTTACAGAATTTAACCCAGAACCTAGTGTGTGCCAGAATTGTGCTAGGAATATATCATCTCATTTAATAGTTCCAGCATCCTATGCCTTAAACTTTTTTCTTTCTTTAATTCCCTCCTTCCGTCCTTCCTTTCTTATTTTCTTTTCTCGTTTCTTCTCTTCCTGTAGTTGTTCTAGTCAAATATTTTTCAGACTTAGTATGTGCCAGGTGCTAGGAAATGTGGTATGTGTATGTGTGTGTGTATATATATATATATATGTATGTATATGTATATATTTACTTCCAAAAGGAGTTTTATAATATTGAATAAAGATTCCTACAATTAAAATTACTCTGCAATATAATTATTTCCCCATACTTGTATCTGTGAAAGTATCTGTAAGGCTGGTGATATATGGTATATGGTGGATAATTTTAGGTAATACTGTCTAAGTTAGGGAAAAATTTCCCAGAAATGGTGACCTGAAGGTGACCAGTGTATTAGAGTGGTTTGGAATCCTCAGTTTCTCACATACAAGCTATATAATCTTGGATGAGTTATTTGATCTTTCTGACACCAATTTTACTCATCTTTAGATTGGAAAAAATAAAGCCTACTGGGAAGACTGAAATAACAATTAAAAACAAGTTGCCCAATCTAGTTTAACGCATGTAAGATAGTGTGATCACAGATTGTGTGGTAAAGCACATGGGGAAACATGTAGATGGAAGATGAAACAATGAAATAGAAGGTTAAGTTGTTAAGTCTAGCTCACAGAATGGTAAATACTAAGTCTGATTTTCTGTGCTCTGAGAGTACTCTTTCCTGCTAACCAGAATACCCGTAATTGTAAGGAGCACTAGTCAGCTTTTTCCTTATTAAAGTATTCTGAATATCAGACACAACTGCTACTATCACACATACACACATACACACACACACACTCACAAACACATGCAATAAGCATGCATTAAGAAGTTAATAATTTTAATTAATAATTTTCTGGTGTAAAATAGAATTATTTACATAGTAGTTATAGGAATATTTCTGTCTAGTAGATAAAAATATCATACACCATTAGTAGGAAGATAAGCAGGTGTGTTATTTTCCTACAGCTCTTTTAAGTAATGTCATGCATAATGTATTCTTATTGCAAAAGAATAAAAATAAAAGCAACATAGTCTAGTTACTGTTTGTTGATTTCCATGCGTGATTGCCAGAATGCAATTGTAATCTTTGCAGGTAAGAAGTTAAAAGCATATCCTTCAGGAATTAGTAAGAAAGTGTCTCTTACTCACAAATAAAAACATTAGCTTTAAAGTATTTTAAATACAGTCAAAGAATGTTCTAAAGTTCAGCCTCAGAGAGATCCACAGGCAAATGGAGAATAGCATGTCTCTGATCAAATATTGTTTGTGCCATATTTCTCAATGGAATAAAGAAACCACTCAATGAAATAATTGCCTTGAGGAATACTATTTTACAATTAAAGGACATAAGTTTCTTTTTTTTTTTTTTTTAATGAGGAGGACTAGCCCTGAGCTAACATCTGATGCCGATCCTCCCCTTTTTCTTTTTCTTGAGGGAGATTGGCCCTGGGCTAACATCCATGCCCGTCCTCTTCTACTTTATATGGGACGCCGCCATAGCCTAGGCCAGCAAGCAGTGCGTCAGTGCGCGCCTGGGATCCGAACCTGCGAACCTCAGGCCGCCGCAGCGGAGCTCGCGTACTTAACTGCTGTGCCACCGGGCTGGCCCCAAAGGACATAAGTTTCTAAGTTAACAACACGAACAACACACAGGAGTATACACACAAACACCTTACTTTGGTACACCTAAATGAATGATACATGACGCACTTCAAGTCTTATCATTGAATTTTAGAGCATTAGAGACAAAGATTTATAAGAGAAAAACAAACCAAGAAAAAGATCATATATAAGGGATTGGAAATAAAAATCATATTGCTTTTCATCAAAAAAGATGAAGGAAATGAAGTAATGCCTTTCCTGCATGAAAATGATCTTCAATCCAGCACTCTACCCTCAGTCAAAAAATATTAATCAAACGTGTGAATCTAATGATATTTCTGATATTTAAGGTTTTAAAAATGTGTCTCCTATTCACCCTTGCTGAGAGACCAATTGGAAAATGTTCTCCACCAAAATGAGGGCTCATATTGAGAAACAATATGTGTGGTCCAGTAACAAGGATCCAACAGAGAAGTGAGGCAAAAGGAATAGGCAGAATGATACTATTAGGAAGTTCCAGAAGGACAGCTGGGCTTCCATCTGGAAAGAAGGCAGTCCAGATTTCAGAGATCCAAGATGGAAGTCTACAGGGGGGAAATAAATAAGCAAACAAAAAAGATATTACTTGCTGCATTCACCATATTGACAGGGGTTTTATATTCAGTTCAAGAGCTTTGAGAAAAATTAATAAATTGGGCATCATCAAATTAAGATCTGCTTTGTAAAAGATACTCTTGAGAGAATGAAAATTTAAGCCAAAGACTGGGAGAAAATATTTGCACATCGTATATCTAGCAGAGGATTTGTATCTCAAAAATGTAAAGCACTCTCAAAATTCAATAATAAGAAATCAAACATCCCTATTAAGAATAGGCAAAAGATTTAAACAGATACTTCACCAAAGAACATATGCAGATGGCAAACAAGCATTGAAAAGGTGTTCAAGATCATTAATAATTAGATCAAGCCACAATAAGATATGTGTTAGAACTACTAAAATTTAGAAAAATTGCTCATGCCAAATGTGGGAGATGATTTGGAACCCCAGAAACTGCAGATGGAAATGTGTGATAGTAAAACCACTTGGAGAAATTTAGCAGTTTCTTAAAAAGTTAAACAAGCACCAACGACATGACTCATCCGTTTCACTTTTAGGTATTCAGATCAATGATCAAAAAAATGTACATGCACACAAAGACTTGTACTTGACTGTTTATAACAGCTTTGTTTGTAATAGACACCACCTGTGAACAATACCAATTCTTATTAACAGGTGAATGGATAAACAAATTGTGATATATTCATATAATAGAATAACTACTCAGTAGAGCTACTCATGGTGATAGTATACAAAATCCTTCTCTTGTATGATAGACAACCACTGACATAACTGAAAATCCAACGAAAAATCGGTAAAATTCAATAGAGACTTCAGGTTACATCTTTGACATACAAAGAACTGAGAAATTGTCCTTCCCCTCCTTACAGCAAGATAAAGCTGAACAAAATGAAAATCAATGACTTTTCTTGGACTCATCAGAAGACTGAGGTGACAGTGCAAACTGTCACCCTGAAATCTGGAGAGGTAAGCAAATAGAGTTGTAGCAGAGGTCTCTTACTTAGAGTAGAAACCACTGGAGGCATAAACTGATAGGAACATTTAAATGGTAATTTTGATGAGTTGCTGAAGGCTGAGTTTGGTCTAGTATGAGGAGAAACTCCTGGAAGCCACAGTCTTAGTTGGGCTCCCGCACTTTCACGGGCTTTACCTTCACGACGTCTATTCTTACTATAAAAATCTGAGGATGCTCCTCGTGGGACCCAGGCAAGGAGAGGGAAGAGTAATCTTTTTGAAATAGACTCAGACCTCTTTGCAACAAAGGCCTACTTTCCAGGGGGAAAGTTTTACCAGAATCTTGTCCCAGCATTATGAGGAAAGACATTCCTCAGATTCCAGCTCCCTCTAGCCTTCCTTTCTCAGCTAAGAGGAGGAAATTATATAAGAATCACTTGTGGAAGCCACAGGCTAGAGACACAGACCCACTAAAGGATTGAGATTTAATTGGAAGAAGATAGAATACTTGCCCTCTCTTATAACTTGCCACCGAACCAACAGGACTCCAATATAATAATAGTAGATTTCATTTGAAGAGCTGCAAGATACAGACCTTCTCTATACAGGAGAACTTAGCAAAGTACCAAGTCAAGAGGGTAGACAGAAACAAAGACATTGAAGGACTTTGAAACTATTGACCTACAGGTACAGTAAACACCAAATAAAGGGGCCGGCTCCGAGGTGTAGCTGCTAAGCTCACGAGCTCCACTGCTGGAGGCCCGGGTTCAGAACCCGGGCAGGCACCAATGCACCACTTGTCAGGCCATGCTGTGGTAGAGTTCCATATAAAGTGGAGGAAGATGGGCACAGCAGGGCCAGTCTTCCTCAGCAAAAAGAACAGCATTGGCATGGATGTTAGCTCAGGGCCGATCTTCCTCACACACACACAAAAAACAACACTAAATAAAGTGATTAACACAGATTCTCACACTAAAGTCCCGCTTACTCAGTTCCATTACCACTACAATATGTTTGGTTTTCAACAAAAAATGTCAAGTCCTGCCAAAGGCGAGAAAGAACACAGTCTGAAGAGACAAAGCAAGCTTCAGCACCAAACTCTGGTGTTGTAATTGTCATACAGAGAATTTAAGGTAGCTTTGAATACTGTGTGAAGAGGTCTAATGGAAAAAGAAGAAAGAATGCAAGAACAGATGGGTAATGTAATCAGAGAGATGGAAACTCTAAGGAAGACTCAAAAGAAATGCTAGAAATAAAAAAAAACCAAAACACTGCAACAGAAATAAGGAATGACTTTAATGGGTTCATTTATAGGCTGGACACAACTGAAAAGCTGAGGGAAGATCAGTAAACTTCAAAATATATCAATAGAAACTTCTCAAATTAAAATGCAAAGAGAAAAAAATGAAAAAATAAAGCAGAATATCAAAGAACTGTAGGAGAATTTCCAAAGTGTGTTTTGGAATCAGAAGGAGAAGAAGGAGAGAACAAAACTGAAGAAATATTTGAGGAAGTAATGGCCGAGAATTTTCCAAAATTAATGACAGACAACAAACCACCTATCCAGGAAGCTCAGAGAACACCAAGCAAAATAAATACTAAAAACAAAGAAGCCTCTATCTGGGCCTTGTCATATTCAAACTGCAGAAAATGACAGAAAGGGAAAATCTCGAATGAAGTAAGGGGGAAAAAACACACAACACCTTCCCTGTAGAGGAACAAAGATAAGAAGAATAGTACAGTGATATATTTAAAGCATTAAAAGAAAAAATCCTGCTAACCTAGAATTCTATGCCCAGTGAAATTATACTTTAAAGGCAAAAGACAAAGACTTTCTCAGACCAACAAAAACTGAGGGAATTCAATGCAGGCAAACCTGCCATGTGAGAAATGATAAAAAGAAGTTTATTAGGGAGAGTGAAATGATATAGGTCAGAAACACAGATCTACATAAAGGAACGAAGAGAATTAGAGAAGGAATAAATAAAGCTAAAATAAAATCACTTTTTTTCTTATTCTGAATTGACCTAAAAATAACTGTTCAAAGTAATAGTAAAGATATTGGGTGATTATGGCATAGAGGTAATTGAAATGAATAACAGCGATGTCACAAGGGACAATAGGGAGGAATTGAGATATTGTTTAAGGTACAGGTGCTACATGTGAAGAATACTGTTATTTAAAGGTGGAACTGGATTAGGGAAAAAAGTATATTGTAGATGGTAGGGCAAGCAATAAAAATTTATTACAAGAAGTATAATTTACATACCAAAAGATGAGATTAAAAAGAATTATATAAAATACTCAGATAAAACCAGAACATATAGAAAAAGAGGCCTCTGGCAATGAAAGAAATAAGGTTACAAAAAAGACAGCTTATCAGAAAGAGAAAAACAAAACAAGACTCAGGTATATGTTGTCTACAAGAAACTCCATTTAAATATAAAGACTCAGGCTACAAGTAAAGAGATGGGAACAGATATACCGCATTACTACAAATCCAAAGAAAGCTGGCATGGCTAGATTAATTACAGATAAAACAGTCTTTAGAACAAGGTAAATTATCAGAGATGAAGAGGGATACTAGATAATAACAAAGGAGTCAACTCTCCAGGAAGATATAACAATCTTTAATGTGTGTGCATGTAATAAGTAGGTCAAAATATTAGGGCAATAACTGATAGAACTGATAGGAGAAAGAGAAAATCCACCATTATCATTGGAGACATCAAATATCCCTGTCAGTAACTGATAAGTCAAACAGGCAGAAACCTAGTAAAGATATGGTTGACCTTTTCAGAACTATCAATCAGCTTGATCTAATTGGCATTTACAGAATACTCCATCCCCAAACAGGAGAAGACACATTATTCTTGAGTATGCATGGAGCATTCAGCAAAATAGACCACATTCAAGGACAAATTTAAAAGAATGAAATCATGCAAAGTATGTTCTCAGGTCACAATGGACTAGGACTAGAATTCAGTATCAGAAAGATAGCTGCAAAATGTGCAAATATTTAGAAACTTAACAATTCACTTTTAAATAACACTTTGGTCAAAAAAATCTCAAGAAAAATTTAAAAATATTTTGAACTACATGAAAAGGAAAATGCAACTTATCAAACTTTGTGGGATGCAGCAAAAGCAGTACACAGAGGAAAATATATATGTATTAAATGCATATATTAGAAAAAAATCAATAACTTAAGCTTGTACCTTAGGACACTAGATAAAGAAGAGCAATTTCAGCCTAAATGAGCAAAAGAAAAGAAATAATAAAAATTAGAGCAGACAGCAATACAGTTAAAAACAGGAAAACAATAGAGAAAATCAACAAAAGCAAAACCTCCTCTTTAAAAGGTCAATAAAATTGATAAAGACTCTAGCCAAACTTGCCAAGGAAAATAAGAGAAGACACAAATTACTAATAGCGTGAATGAAATACGGGTCAACATTATTGTTCTTATGAACATTAAAAGGATAATATAAGGATACTAAAAATGACTATATGCCCCAATATTTGTTAAGTTAGATGAAATGAACCAATTCCTTGAAAGACATAAATTCTCAAAACTCAGGTAAGAAGATAGAAATAATCTGAATAGATCTATATCTATTAAAGAAATTGAATCAGTAATTAATGCCCTTCCACAGAAGAAATTAGGCCCAGATGATTTAGCCGGTGAATTCTTCCAACTATTCACGAAAGAACTGCTGCCAATTCTTTATAATCTCTTCCAGACAATAAAAATAGAAGGAACACTTCCTAGTACATCTCTGACTGGTATTAACCTAGTTCCAAAACTCAACAAAGACATTAAAATAAAGGAAAATACATACTAATGTCTCTCATGAACAGAGAAAAAAAATTCTCAACAAAATATTAGCTACATGAATTAAACAATAAATAAAAATAGTTATAAACGATGAAATATTGGCATTTATTCTGCATCTGCAAGGCTGGCTCTACATTTTAAAATTAATCAATATAATCCACTCTATCAACAGACTGAAGGAGAAAGATCATATGATTATATCAGTTCACACAGAAAAAGGATTTAACAAAATCCAACAGCTAATCATGATAAAAACCCTCAGAAAGCTGGAAATACAGGGGAAAATCCTCAGTTTGATAAAGAACTTCTACAAAAACCTACAGTCAATGTTATACTTAATGGTGAAAAATGAGATACTTTCCTCCTAATATCAGGAACAAGATAAGAATGTTCTCTCACCAGTCCTATTCAACATGTACTGGAATTCCTAGTTAGTGCAATTACACAAGGAAAGCAAATAAAAGGTATGTAGATTGATAAGGAAGAAATAAAACTGTCTCTATTTCTTCCCCCAAAGTCTCTTACAACTTATAAGCGACTATAGCATAGTCCCAGATACACATTGACATATAGAAGTCAATTGCTTTCCTATGTAATAACAATGAAAAATTAACGTTTAAATGAAAAAAAAATGCCATTTGTAATAGCACAGAAAACGATAATTAGACATAAATCTGTGAAAATATTTACAGACCTAGCTACACAAAATTATACACTCTGATGAAAAAAAATTTTTAGTGATATAAATAAATGGAGAGATACTCCATGTTCATTGTTTGGGAGCCTCAGAATAGTTAAGATGTCAATTCTTCCCCGTTTGATCCAAAGTGTCAGCACAATCCCAATCACAATCACAGCAAACTATTTTGTTGATATTGACAACCTGATTCTAAAGCGTGGAAAGGGTAAAGACTAGAATAGCCACACAAAACTGAAGAAGAAAACAGTTGGAGGATTCACTCCACCTGATTTAAAGATGCAAAATACAACTCTAAAAGCATGGTTAATGAAAATTTAGACTTTATTAAAACTAAAATCTTCTGTTCCACAAGTGACATTGTTAAGAAAATGAAAAAACAGGGAAAATATTAGCAAAATGCATATCTGATAAAGGATTTGTATCCAAGTATACAAAAAACTCTTAATTCTTAACAATAATAAAGCAAAGGACCCCTGTTAAAACACATGCATAAGACCTGAACAGACAACTCACCAAGGAAGATATACAGATGGCAAATAAACATAAGAAAAAGTGCTCAACATTATTTGTCGTTAGGGATGTCAAAATTAAAGCAATAATATGATACCACTAACCATATTTGAATGTTTAAAATCCAAAGAACTTACAATACCAACTGCTGGGAAGGATGCAGAGTAATGGAAACTCTCATTCACTGCTATTAGGAATGAAAAATGGTACCACCACTTTGGAAAATAGTTTTCCAGTTTTTTTATAAAACTAAACATAGTCTTATCACATTCCAAACAATACAGTCTGAAAATGGAGGTGGAAAAAAAAGAAAAATAACTTTAAAGTGGAGAAACCTGACAAGTACTACCTCAAGCCAGATCGTCAATGTAAATACAAACAGTGACTAGTCATCTTGATGCTATGTGCCTTTACTATTGATGTGATGAAAATGCACTTTACTTCTGTGGTCTTCCTCCCAAAAATACATTACTCCAGTCTAACTATGAGAACGACATCAGACCAATTTCAGTTGAAGGGCATTCTACAAAATACTTGACTAGTCCTCTTAAAAAATGTCAAAGTCATCAAAAACAAGAGTAGTTTGAGAAGCTATCACAACCAAGAGCCTAAGGAGATAGGACTACTCTGTGTAATGTGGTAACCTGGATGGGATCCTGGAAAAGAAAAAGGACATAAGGTGAAAACTAAAGAAATCCAAATAAAGTATGGACTTATCAATTAGTTAATTAACTAATGTTAGCTCATTAATTGTGACAAATGTATGATACTAATGTGAAATGGAAAAAATAGGGCGACCTGCATAATGTGATATATATAAGAACATTGCATTCTTCCTCATAATGCTGTAAATCTAAAACTCTTCTAGAACAACAGCAACAAAAAAACCCGCTCTATTTAAAAAGTATGTATATAGGGGCCGGCCCAGTGGCATAGCAGTTAAGTTCTCGCGCTCCACTTCCGTGGCCTGGGGTTCGCAGGTTCGGATCCCAGGCACGAACATACGCACCGCTTATCTAGCCATGCTGTGGCGGGGTCCCGTATAAAGTGGAGGAAGATGGGCACAGATGTTAGCCCAGGGCCAATCTACCTCAGCAAAAAGGGAAGAATTGGCAACAGATGTTAGCTCAGAGCTAATCTTCCTCACCAAAAAAGAAAAATCATTGGAGTAATTTCTTGAAAAAATAGATTAAAGAATTGAGTGTACATTCTGTGGGGAATTGGACAGAATAAGTAATGATTTTTAGAGTGGAAGGGTGCTTTCACTTCATAAGTTTCTCATGAAATGTCATTTTAATGATTTAAATTATTCTATACCTTTAACTTTAGTAATAATAAAATAAAATTTTAATAAGGATTACTAAATTTGAAAATGTCCAAGAAAATCATTTATTCTACATTTTTGTCACTTTTAATAGATAGCACTTTGTCTTGGCTATGTCAGGGTCACTTACAACAGTCTGCTGTCTGCATCGCTTTATCAGTGTTTGCTGTGTCTGTGTGTTTTAATTCCTTCCTTTTCACTTTCACAACATCTTCACATTTCATTTCCTTTTGTTTCCGGCAGCTTCATTGTGGCTCATAGGTTTCCCTTTCCACGACAGAAGTTTACCCTCTCTTTAATTTCCTTAAAACATTTAAGAAATGTGAGTCATCTTGAGTTTGTCTCTATGACAGTACATTTGTTTTCTTTTCACATAAATTACATTGCAAATAGAACCACTTTTTTCGTTTAAAAATGAGCATCCCAAATCCTGTAGTCCTGTTTTGGTTTTCAAAACTGGAAGTTACAAGTTTTGTTTTAACATATAATGTGGGACTATTACAAACAAGATTTTCTTGATTTTACATTTTCCAGTCTAGATCTGAAATGACTAAGGGAAGGGCCCTGTCAGGCCAGGGACATTGTTCACCGTAGCCACTAATTCCTTGCTTGTCTTGACATTCATATTCTCAAAGAATGTGGGCCTCCAGCAGATTTCACAAGACGAAAAATCATTTATTTAAGACCTCAGCAGGGAATAATCATATCTCTAGCAGATACTAAAAGATGTAGGGAGGTCTACCACTTCTATGGCATTTAACATTTCCAAAGAAGAAATTTTAGAAAGCAAGGATCAGTACTTATGTATCAACTTTTGAAACATTTTTGGCTATAAGTCTCTTATAGTCTCTGAATTTTTGTATATTTTAGTGATGCAAATTTTAATGAAAGGTGAGTAAAATGTTGTTTTAACAAAGAATAATTTTTTATTTTTATGGAAACTAAAATGTATAGACAATGGAAAGGAGGTTTCACCTAATTTGAATAAAAGATATTGAGAATCTATACGATAATATTCTGAATTAAATGTGGGGAGAAAGGAAGTCTGAAATAAGGCATAATTTATTCAGATTTTTATTTTATGGAAACATTTCTTTTTCCTCGAAGCAAATAATCACGTTGGTAAAGATATGATGCTATCATATCATGACTTTCTGTTGAACATTAACATTTTCAATCTATAGATAATGGCAATCTTGCTGAGATAATATTTTAAAACTAAGATTAGAGTATTACTTAATAATTTCTGATTTCTTAGAGTGTATTCTGATATGTCAACAATAATCTCTATACCTTTTCACGATGGCATATATGAAATGAAATGTTTTGATAAAATTTAACTGCAAGATATAGAAAAGTTAATGTAAAGTCTATAATAGTAACAAAAATGATAGTCTTTAAAATGGTGACTCCTTTGTATTGTATGTTCAGTTAATTACCAAGCACCACTCGTTCTTCACTGGGATTGCAACACATAAATTTTTCTTTCCCTTCTTTCCATTCCCATTACTACTTTGGACCCAGATATTTAAAGCTAACTAGATTATAGCAAGTATAATTTAGACAGTTCCCTTCAATGTACTTTTTCTTCACTGAACTATAGAACATTCTAGAAAAATATATGATTTCAGCAAAAAGATAGGACCTATGATCTTGAAAGATGTAAATAACGCAAGTTTGATGTAATCATTTAAATTCTCATTTTAATCATCTGCAAAATGGGAATAAAAATAGGGACATATTATGTTCTGATGACTTAGATTGTATTGAAGGCTACATACACACACACGGACACGCACACACGGACACGCACAGATATGGTGATATGATTGCAAATTATTTTCTGCTCTAGGTTACTCACAGAAAATCTATTTTAATTCACAGAGGACAAAACTCTATTTCTTGTGATATAAGTACTCTTTAATAATAACCACTTAAAAATTTTGAGGCCAACCCACTGAGCATGTAAGGTAAAAAGGAAAATAGTTTTAAAATAATGACAGACTAAATTTAATTCATGGCCATTTCAACATAGTAAAATAGTATCATAAAATTATACCTTTATAAGTAAATAAGGATGAGAGAACAAAGATTTCTGACGTTATTCCATGCCCAAGCCTAATCCCATGACACACTGCATTCCTAAATTCATCCTTGAGGCACACCATCTTGTGGCTCATTCTACCTCCTAACGTCACTGACCCCTACGCATGCCCTATATTCACTTCATTCTTTTTTTTGGTGAGGAAGATCAGCCCTGAGCTAAGATCTGTTGCCAATTCTCCTCTTTTTGCTGAGAAAGATAAGCCCTGGGCTAACATCCGTGCCCATCATGCTCTATTTTATATGGGGGACGCCATCACAGCATGGCTTGATAAGCAGCGCATACATCTGCGCCAGGGATCTGAACTCACGGATCCCTGGCCCGGAACTGGAGTGTGCAAACCCAACCACTACACCACTGAGCTGGCCTCTATTCACTCCGTTCTTGACTTTCTGTAGTTTAAAATAAAATAAAGGTCTAGGATAGAAGCAAAATGATTTTCAGGGAATAGAATGAGTGTGCATTTTTGCACATATTTTACTGTTAAATAGGCATTTGGAGACGTAGCGCGTGAAGACACCCTGGGAGGGGTATCCAACCTAGAGTTTTGAGATCAGACAAAGCTTTTTGTAGGAAGGATGTAAAAAACAAGATTTTAATTCCACTTTGGCAACTTCTTTACTCACTCATTCTTTCATAGACATTTTTTTTCAAAGTTGTCTACATTGGATTTTTCTCTCTCAACTCCCATAAACCCAACATCTCATTCTAATCTTTCTGTTGCTATTGCATCAATTAAGCTGCATTGTAATCATTAAATTTAGTAAATTCACTTTACAATTTATAAAAGTACTAACTCTGTAAAACTTCTAGAAAACTTTTCCGTCTTTGTTTTCCTTAACAAAATACAAAGTTATCTTGACATATCTTCTTTCACCTATTTCTTGAACATTATTGTTCCTCAGGATTCTGTCTTTGTCAGCTTACACCCAAACTCCTTTGCTTAATCTCATGTCCTATTAGCAAACATGTTTTGAATATTCTTCTTCCTAAATTGTCTGTCTCTTCTCTGTTGCTTCTATCTCAGCTTTAATTTTAAAATTTACCATTTTTGTCTTTTTCTGGACTCCCTGCTAGAATTTTCATCCTCCATGCTTCTGGCAGCTATATAGACATTTCTAAAACACATTTTCCTTCCCCTCCACAGTTTCAAACTGGTATCCAAAATGTGTTGTGCACTGTCTAGAGGTCAGGCACAAAATGGTAGAATTTTTATATCTGTTAGTTTTGTCTCCTACATTCTAATTTTTATTTTTGTATATGTTTTTGTATATGTTTTATCAAGTATAATGTATAATTTATAAACATTAAAAGCTATTATTGTGGAGGTCATACTTCATAATGGAGTGAAAAATGAAAAAGATCACTGGTGGATAGAATCAACCACAAATTATTAAAAGCTTCCACAATTCATGGTATTTTGTATTGAGCACAATGCAAATGAATCACATACGATTTCTCAGCCTCACTCAGCTATCTTTTATTGAACGCTTATTATAATCCAAACACAATAATAGGTGCATTATATTCAAATCATTCTTTGTTTATATAAAACTTATTTATTTGAATCTATTTTCCTATTTTTTAAAGGAGGTCATTTAAGATGATTTGTATATTTGAATGGGAGAAGTATTATCCATGTTGTATTAACTATGGAATATAAATTGGGCTTTTTTTGTTAGAGTAACCTAACTACAAACCTAATATAAAAGTGATACAGCTCACATCATGTGACTTTACTCAGTAATTTTTCCTGTGAAATATTATCCTGGTAGCATCCCTGCCAAGAGATGTTATGGTTGTAAATATGTAGGATGCTGTGAATGGCTCTCTCACAGTCCCTGGATTTCTTGACTCAAAAATTTAAGATGGCAATATCACGTTGGATGAAAACGATTCCTAATTTCAACTCTTAAACACACTATGAACATATGCATGTGTTTAGAAGTGAGCAGAAGGTCATTTGACTGGCTACTTTGGAGAGGATTGGAAGAGTGTCTGTATAAATGAAGAACTGAGTCACATACTATTATATTTACCTTTTGAGTCCACATTACAGCTTCTTATTCAAATGTATCCATATCTGATGTTTATATTAATCTCTTTCCTAATGAAACCGAAAGCATTTTTTATTCAGCAGATATAGATGCAAATTGACCTCATAGAGATTTTTCTGGGTTTTTTTTGGCTTCTATTTTCATTTATTTAAATTTTCTTGGGATGGAAATGCAATGCAACAAGTCACTTTCTCTTAGAAAATATAAATGTGTGATAATTAGGGGCCCAGAGAATTCTGAGAAGCACGGGATTAGCCCCGCAGTGATGCGAGCTCGCATCTGCAGCTGTTCTAAAAATGTTGCAGAGACCTCATTCTGCTTCCATGAAAATGAAATCTGTTTCCTAGCACTTCCACGCGGAAAGAAATTGGTGACTGTGTCTGTTTAAACCCATTTACTACTTAATTTTTTATTGTATCTTTTCCAACTAGGCTATTGGGAAAATAATGCACCTTTGCAGGTTGATACTACTGTAAATTTGTGATTTACAGCCACAAAAGTATTTCAGTATTGCTTAGTGATTCTTCTATTTTTTTCTAGTTAACATTCTCTCACATTTTCCTCACTGCTTGTTTCAAATCTTGTCCATTCCCCTCTTTCTTTCAGACCCACCTTCTCCCCCAATCATTTCCTATTTCATAGAGAAAATAGAAGTTCCCACAAGATAAATTCCTCAACTTTCTGCCACCAAAGTCACATCCCTAAGAGCCTACAGTAATTTTCCTTCTTTCCTCCTATTCTGCACTGTCTCCATTGCCACTTATCTTCTAATTATCTCCCTCTGTGTCCTTTTCTCTTGATTTAAACATGATCAAGTCTTTCCCATATTGAAACAACCTTCTGGGCTGGCCTGGTGGCGCAGGGGTTAAGCGTGCATGCTCTGCTTCAGCGGCCCGGGGTTCGCAGGTTCGGATCCCGGGCGCGCACTAATGCACCACTTCTCAAGCCATGCTGTGGCGGCGTCCCATGTAAAGTAGGGGAAGATGGCAACGGATGTTAGCCCAGGGCCAATCTTCCTCAGCAAAAAAAAAGAGGAGTATTGGCATCGGATGGTAGCTCAGGGCTGATCTTCCTTGCACACAAAAAAAATAATAGTAAAAAATAAATAAATAAAACAACCTTCCGACAACTTTACATATTGAAATATAAAAAGATGTGATCAATACGATCAGATTTCAAATTCTAACCCAGCTTTCTCTCCTGTGCTTATATCTCTATATACCATTGATGTCTGGATGCTTCCACAAGAAAATCACTCAGATGCACTTCAAATTCAGTACATGCATAAGTGATACTGACATCCCCCTCTCCCTTGCCATCTTGTTTCTGTACCTGGTCCTCCTAGGTTTTTCTTCTCCTTAGGTCAACAGCCTTCAAGACCTTGTAATTCTACATTTAAATATTTCTGGCCTCCACAACTGTTGTTATATTTCCACTGCTACTGTATTAATCAGGCCATTACTATTGTTTTACTAGATTAGTGCCCCTGACACCTCACAAATGTCTCAATTCTCCCAGTTGTACCCACCAATACATTCCCCTCCCTGCAACTGAACTGATGTCATTAAAATAAAGTTTACTCTTGTTAATCTCCTACATAAAATCTTCAAGAGGCTCTCCATTGCCTTCAGATAAAATGTGAGCTCCTCGACTGGCAATGCCTGCCCCTTCTTGATATAATCTTTCTCTAAATCCAGAGCTTATATTTTATCATAATTTCTTTTCCCTCTGCATTTAGAAGCTCAACTTCTCTTACTTCTTCAAAAGTATCCAGTGTCATACTCATCTCAAAATCTTTACATAGATGTTTCCTCCTGGAATACTTCTTCCCTGACAATTTTCCCAGATGATTCCATTTTATCTTCCAAGCTTATTCTTATCTCCTCTTAAAGGTCCCTGCTACCTGATCTCATAATGCTCTAGACTATTCTTTTCACAGAAACTTGATGATGTTGCTTGCCTAATAATTCTGTCTCCTTCATTAGGTTCTTAGTTCCTTATATTGATACCTTATTTCACTTGTCATTGATGAATTCCTAGTACCTAGCATATTACCTTGCACATAGATTGGGATCAAATATATTTCTTTAAAATATCTTTAAACCTTAGCAAAATTTAAATCCAGTAATTTGTGTTATGATTAGCATATTTGAAATGAACATGATCATACATAACTTTTAGTTCTAAGAAAGTTGTAATTTTACATGTTCCATATGCATATTAAGGCAATACAATACTTATATGAATTTATATTTTATAGATTTATAATATCCACAACTGAATTTTCAAAGAGGTAATTTATAACTCAAATTTAATTTCTACATGATCTAGAATAGCCATTAAGAAATTAGACTTACCATAAATATTTGATATGAATTAAATTAATTACATCACATAATGGCATAAAATCATTTATTTTAACACTATTTAATTGATAGTCAAGGTATAGTAGAAAATGCTGGAATTCTGAATCTGACAAACCTGAATTTTAACCCAAGATATGCCACTCACCTGCTGAGTGAAATTGGACAATATCAAAACAAAAGCTACCATTTATTGAATGACTTCCATATGCTTACATAGTCTGTCAGTCTTCATACTATGTTGTTAATTCAATACTACCATGTTAATTTCTCTATATTAATATATTTAATATATTCTTACTTATATGAGAGTGGAGGGAATTAAAACCCATGTAGCTTAAGAATGTAGAATGAATAAATAACATAACTGAGATCCAAACAGCATGTTTTTTCATTATACCATTTATCTTCTCAGAATTTGAGTTTTATTGTAAAGATTACAGTTTACTTGTTAATCAAGTAGTAGAGTGATTTGCACAGAGAAAACCCTCAATGAATGGTAGTTACTATTTTTTAATTGGGTCAATATATTAAATCTCAAAATCCCAGTTTAGTTTCTTGCCCTCTGGAGTAATGGTGCCTTCCAACAGAATTGATCCCCTGACCCCTCCTTTCACACCAGCGATGAGTGATGAAAGAGAAAGTCACTACGTGCTACTACTATTTATCATCCTTTCGTTACGCCATCTTACACTTCCTTTTCCCTCTCTGCCCTCCACCCTCCCACCATTCCTGCAGAAGCTGGGTGAAGACTCGTTCTAAGTTTAGTCGTTGGTACAACAGAATTTTCTATGAGTCTTTTGTAAATGTGGGAGCTCCCACCTCCTGGATTAGAGGAACGTGAATTGTCAGCAGCAGGTACATGAAGGCTTATGTTTGTATGAAAATATTACATGAGCGTTATATTTAAGTCATTTCTATTCTTATTTTATGTATAGTGCTTTTAAGGTGTTTTTCTAAGTTAATCGGGGAGGAATACTTGTATTTGAAGAAAATTAAAACCATCCATAGTTGAAGGATCTTGACTATGGGTGTGTTCCGCTTATGTTGAAGCCTGATGTAACGAGAACATATGAAAGACTGCAGTGAGGTGCTGGGTTAATCGTGTAAAGATAGCAAAAGCTGCTGGGTTAATCGTGTAAAGATAGCAAAATTTTTCAGAAGCAGGTGATAATTTAGGGAAGGACGAGACGCAACATATCTTTACCACATTTTTCCTGGCCTTGTTTCATAAAGAAGGTGCCGAGCTGCTTGTGACACAGTCCTGGCAGAAAACAGCTAAGAATTTTCTCTATCGTTAAGTAATTTAGGAAAAACTTCACTAACGATGTGTTTTTTCTGTTTAAAGGGGTATTTAAAACAGTTGAACTCTACTGTTTGTTGATCAAAATCCACAGTCATCAAATCCACCTGCACTTTGGGAATACCCAGTTCCCTCCCTGAACGAAATCTCTGCTTGGAAACTTCCAGCAACACGGAAAGCCCTTTTTGCAGTAATCTTTTCATGATAGACTGTAAAATACAATTTCTCAAAATGACTAGCAAATCAATTATTCTTCTGAGCCTGGTGGTTCTTCACAGCACATTTATAAATGGAAAAACAGCATGTAAGTGGCAGTTGGTGGAGGAATGGCATACACAACCCTCATCGTATGTGGTGAATTGGACACTATCAGAAAACATCTGCACGGACTTTAGTGGAGATTGTTGGTTTGGGGATGTAAGTACTAAAATGAGTCCTTTAGGCAATCAAGTTGTTCCCCAGATTTGCCCTTTGCAAATTCAATTAGGAGACATTCTTGTAATTTCTTCTGAACCATCTCTTCAGTCTCCAGAAATAAATTTGATGAATGTTTCTGAAGCATCATTCGTTGACTGTGTGCAAAATACCACAACTGAAGATCAGTTACTTTTTGGTTGCAAGCTGAAAGGAATGCACACTGTTAATTCTCGGTGGCTGAGTGTTGGGACACATTATTTTATCACAGTAATGGCAAATGGTCCATCGCTTTGTCAACTGGGACTTCGACTAAATGTGACTGTAAAAGAGCAGTTCTGCCAGGAATCTCTGAGTTCAGAATTTTGCTCTGGGCATGGTAAATGTCTGTCTGAAGTTTGGAGCAAGACATACAGCTGCCATTGTGAGCCTCCATTTTCTGGAAAATACTGCCAGGAAGTTGATGCATGTTCTTATAAACCATGTGAAAATAATGGCAGTCACATTAATAAAAGAGGAAAATGGAATAAGCAAGGATACGAATGTATCTGTCACCCACCATTTACAGGTAAGATTATTTTTAAAAATTGCATAATTCTACTAAAATAGAAAAATAAACTAAATTCATAAACTGTTACTTAAAAAAACAAGCTACATTTTAAAAAATTTTGTAGATTTTTTAGAATGGGCTAAATTTGGATTCTGGACATAGAAAAATCCTATCAGGCATTCTCTAAAAGAATTCTTCTGCTTATTTAAAAAGGATTTCTTAAAGACACATATGTTTTACCCTGAAATACCTATTTTCACATCTTTCACAAATTCCACTCTTAATGTCTCATATATTAAAAAAGAATATTATCAGAATAATATTAGTCACTGAATGAAATTCACAAGCTTTTGGGTTCAACAGTTCTGGGTGATAATGTGGACGTGAGTGCAGATCCAAGTTGCAGAAAGCAAGGAGCTGTGTGGTTGTGGGGAAGCGTGAAGTTGTTTGCGAGAGTTGGAGAGGAAAAGATCATTGTGAGCCAAGAGCAATGTTCGTAATGGACGTTGATGTAGCACCTATAATGTAATTGATAGATCATAGTGACAGGGAAGGAAAGAGCATGATATAACTAATAACTGGTTATAATAAAATAAATGAGAGGCAATGAGGAGGAAAGTTTGTAAAAGGAAGATGTTTGGTGTGTGGATGAAGCCGGAAGAAGGGTAATTTAAAAACAACGTGGACGATACTACCTAAGGCTAAAGTGAGGATTTAAGGGAAAATAACTCTCTCTACTTGAAAGTTTACTAGGGAATTTGGGTCATCATCAGAAAGTGAAGAGAAACATTGAGAAATGTAGGGAATTTTGAAAGTTTGGGAACATATGAAGGGGTTTCTTTTAATGAGAGTTCCAGGGACCTGGCATGGAGAGTTCCAAGGGTAGTGGGTAAGACAGGGATGATCTAACAAAGGGAAATACTTGATGTAGTTTGCAGAGATAGTATAGGAAAACAACAGGTTGGTAGTATAATGTGGTCGTGAGAGAGGAAGGAGGGTGAGCAGCAGATATGACTAGAGCAGATCAGGCTCAGGGATGTAACTGTAATTTTGTTGGGCAGGCTTTGGCAAATTCAACAAGGTTTTTCTTCCATGTGCCTGGGAAGACTCCATTGGAGCCAAGTTTGAGGAGGCTGTATGATAAAATGTAATAGAATACTTTAATAAGCCATTGTGAGGTCTAAAATTTAGCTAAGCCAATCTTTCAAGGAGTAATTTTAGACTCAATAGTAGGGAAGTACCAAGGCCATTTCAGAAGTTAATCCCAGCAGTATACACCGAACATCCTCTCTCTGTAAAGGGGATCAAATTCTCATTTGATTCTACTGTCATCAATGACAAAAGATGTGAGTCACCCTGACTTATCCTGTACTATATCAGGTAATTAAAATTAAGACAGGTCAGCAAAAAAGGAAAAGCACTCAAATTGCTGATTTGGGATGAATGAAAAACAATTTAATTGAGAGCTCCTAAGGCCTACATTTTAACATGTCCAAAGAATTTTAAAGAATATTTGGCCAGAAAATTTCCACCATCTATCATAAAATTAATTGACATATATGTAATCATATATCATAGGATATTATTTCGATGATGTTATCATAACTACAAAGACTGGTTTGTTTCTTACCCAGTGTTTTTTTGTTTGTTTATTAGAAACACAGCTGTAGATAATTTAAATCATTAAATTTTAAACACCATAAAAGTACCTAGTATTACTTATTTATTCTTTAAAACATTGAGCATATACTATTATGCCACTTTAATTATAAATAATTCTATTTTAAATCTCAGAAGAGACAGAAATATGTAGAATTTACTAAAGAAATTGAGAATGTTCACTGTATTAATTTGCTAGTGCTACCAAAACAAAGTACCACAGTTTGAGTGTCTTCAAAACCAGAAATTTATTTTCTCCGCGTTCTAGAGGCTAAACGTGTGAGATCAAAGTGTTGGCAGGGTTGGTTTCTTCTGAGACCTCTCTCCTTGGTCCATAGACGGCCATCTTCTCCCTGTGTCTTCACATCATCTTCCCTCAGTATGTGTCTGTATGTCCAAATTTCCTCTTCTTATGAGGACATCAGTCAGATTTGATTAAGACCCTCCCTAATGACCTCATTTAACCTTTATTACCTCTCTAAAGACCTTATCTCTAAATGTAGTCACACTCTGAGGTGCTGGGGGTTAGGAATTCAACATATGAATTTTGGTGCTTACAATTTATCCCATTACACTTACTGAGATTGAAGTAGAGCATGACTTATTGAACATTCTACTACTAACTTAGTTTTTGTGTATGAAGATATTTTGGTATGAAGATATATTGTGTATTGAAGATATAATTGCCATGCAATTATATTGACTTACATTTTCATTGTGTAGGGGGTTGTTTGGAGGTAAAAGAAGGAAGAAGAGTTTTGCGTTAGTGAGGCAGGGATGTCAGTCTATAAGGAATTTGAAAGGCATCAATGATAATGGCAAAAACTGCTTACAAATTAAATTAAGAATTCAATTAGAATGGGAGGGCAGGCCTGTTGCCAAGTTACGTACAACTGTTTTGTTGTAATGTGTCCACTCGCCATACCCTGGAATTTTCTAGGCACATTCCTCTATGAAGAATATTATGAGATGATTAACTACAAAGAAAAATATGCTATGCAAGGTTATGGTATGTGATATAGTAAGAACATGATGGTTTGGGTAAGTGGGATTTGGAAAATTTGATATAGCAGCAAGGGTAAGACCATGTAGAATTTAGAAGTTTGTGCATAGCTTCTGAGAATCCAAGCAGCCTTTTCTTTTTTATCTCCCCCATAATTTTAGATTTATTTTATTTTATTTTACTTTGGAAAGAACACTTAATATGAGACCTATGCTATTAACAAAATTTTAAGTGTACAATATATTATTGCTGACAACAGGTGCAATGTTGTACAGCAGATCTCTAGAGCTTACGCATCTTGCTTGACTGAAAATTTATGCCCCGGTTCCTCTTTCTCATTTTCCTCTTTTGGATCTTTACCTTGGCTGGGTGGTAGGGCTAAGACACAGTATACATTTGAACATTTCACTTTGTAAATTACCACTGCAATGCTACCAGTGTATGTTGAAGAACTGGTATCTACACGTATTAATATTATCCACTGTCAAAACATGACTACAAATTCAAATTATCATGAAAAGCAACTAAAGCTCAAATATCAACAATCAGAGAAATATTTGAAGATTATATTATGTGGTCAGAAGATGGAAAAGCTATTGTCAAATTTATTGAAATTAATTTTTGTTTCGATTTAAACGCATCATCATGGAGCACTATTTCTTAATTAGAATTACATTTTCTCAAAATTTTGGTATTATTCGTTATTAAAGAATTTGGGGAAAATTGATGACCATAATAGACTGTTTATACACAATGTAAATACTTTAATCTAATTTAAAAAATATTTTTCTTTCATTTTTATAGGTATAAATTGTTCAGAAATAATTGGCCAGTGTCAACCACATATCTGTTTCCACGGGAATTGCAGCAATATTACTGCAAATAGTTTCATTTGTGAATGTGGTGAACCATTTTCAGGTAAAAAATGCACTTATATGTTTATATATGCACATACACACAAATAATTTTAATTTTATCTTATTTCAAATTAAAATTGAAATGTTTCACTTATTACTAAATAATACCATTTTAGAGGTTCTATACTCTGACCTTTTTTAAGGGTAAGTTTAATAAAACGATTTGGCTAACAATTAAATGATTATTTTGCTAAATATTTCATAATAAAAGAAGAGTTTGGACACCATTTGACAAGTTTTTCAACATGGTAAAATATATTTTGTTCTTAAGTACTAAAATATTTTTAGAAATAGTGCACATTTTGCACATAATTTGCATAAATTATGTGTAACTTATTTCGTTAGGTAACATGTCATTACAGACATAGCTCCTTTTATGAAGACTAAAAATTTTTTATTCCTTCTCAAATGAATTTAAAGATGAGAAATGAAATCCTTGTTTAAACTAATAGTTTTTTAACTATTGATTAAATGTATAAACCATGAAAACCATTCTCATCTCATCTTTGAACTCTTCTACAGTTTCCCATTTTCTGGGAAATACAGCTCACCATTAGTATATCTGTGCCTCTTCAAAATGTCTTTAAACAGCAGCGTCTCTGGCCACAATTAGACACCTAAGATTCCTTTTGTAGGAATGAGACAAAAGATGCATTTCTCCCAAATTACAGAGAATGGTGATATCTCTGAGTGTTTCTCTTGCAGGTCTTTCTACCTAACTGAGTTGAGAGAGATTTGAAATTTTGGTTGAGTGCATCAGCCTCTGCCCCTTAGTAAGAGGGGTTGGTACAATGCAGGTAGTAAGAACTCCAATAACTGTCTTCAAAGAAATCTTATCAGGTCTTTTTTTTCCCTCAAGTCTTTTATTTCCTTGAGATAGGTTATGAGTTGAAAGATGTTCTACAATATCCTACCATATCTTGCATACATATGGAGATCATATAACTTATCTTCCAAATTGTGGCATTTTGAGCAAAAGAGGTAACTCAAAGAAGCTACAATTGTATAATATTTTAAATATTTATTTATTGACTGGCAAATTGATTTCATTAGAAGGCAACATATAAATTATTTACAAAAATAGATGGAAGGTCATGTTTGGCTCACCAACCCCTGATTTATACCATGCAGAAAATGACCAAACCTCTAGAACTCAATAAACTCTATGACAGGACTACTTGGCATCAATTTTTCTCTCACATAAAACATAGACGTAACTCATAATTTCCTGTGGTTCCCACTGACTCAGCTTGCTTGTAATCAGTCAGTTTTGTGCTCACAGGGCAGTATTATCAAATCCTTCTGCTCCTGCCAAGTGAGACAAGAAGAAGTTAGCTATTTGTGGCTGCTGGGGTCTTCAAAATCCCACAAGCTGTCCTTAAATGAGAGATATATTATTCTTTGAATCTGGAAAGGATCGGGAAAAAGAGAGGTTGGTTATCACTGGTAACTTGCTAGTTTGTCTTCATGTTGAAATAATATACTGCTTATGTATCTCTCACACTTCTAGAAAAGACCATAGCAGAATTTAAAGTACAAAGTGGAGACTTATCAAACCTATCCCAGTTTATTTTAATGCAGTTGTGAATAATAGTGCTTGGTTAGAAAATATAGAGCAAATGGTAACTTAATAACTGAGGAGAACTGACATCTCAGCAATGTTCTGTCTTACACTCCATGAGCATAAACTGGTGCTTTAGTGGGCAAACTAGGAGGATGACCATGTTAGAAGATCTAGTAACTATAATAGATTGCAATATTTTTGGGGACCATTATTCTGCTACTTAAAGCCTTAGCCAAAAATGTACAGGAAGTATCACATTTTAAAAATTTATGAAGAATATATATGTATATACATATAATTTATCTATGTATCTATCTATCCATCTGTCTATTCAGTTATCTTATACATATTTTCTAATTGGTTTATTCAGAAACCTTCAAGAACTAATATATGTATAATCTTTTTGCCCACTGTGATCATCTGTGCATATTAATATATATATTATCTGATATAAGAAAAGATTCATAAATGAGATTATAATGCTTCAAAGATTCATATTAAAAGTTCAGAAACTTTATATTTCCTATTTCTTATCAATCAGTGATTATTACATAAATTAGCCTTTATGTCAAATTTCCATTACTCTTGAGTTTCACTCCAAAATGAGAATTTTGGGACTCATGTCTTTTGGTAAGTTAAAGCTATCATGCTAGAAGCAGTTTAATAACTTACATCTAATGCAAATTTAAATCAAGACTGCAAAGGAATAAGGGGTAGAGCACACCAATCCTATTTTAAAACCAGTGAGCCTTTAGAAAGCACATATTCCTGATTTTTAGGACAGGTTAAATGTTGCGAAAGAGCATGAACAAGAATAATTAGCCATGAGGTCAAAATGCAATCTCAGACATTATAAAAGCAAAATTAAGAATTAAAGATCTAATCTAAAACTGTATGAAAATGTGTTCTTCGTTGTAATTCCAAATTTGAAAATGTTGTATAAGGTGTATGTGTCCATTATAAAGTGATTTTCTCTAATTTTGTAACTTCATGAGGTTTATTGCAAAAAAAGTTTTAATGCATCTTTTTGAGCAATTCAAGGAATCAGTGAAATTATTCTGTGTGTGGCAGGTTCTTGACTTATTTTCAAAACTTTTCAAATGTGAGTTTGATATAGAGACAAGTGATTGTCAGAAAATAGCTCTTCAGTCTTAGTTTAGGACTAACTTACAGCTACAAAAAAATAATTTTAGTTTCAAGATTCAAGAAGGTTTATTTGCAATGCATGCTGGGATCTCTGTACCCAAGATGAATTTTTTAAACAGACCAAGGCATGGCATTGGAGGAATCATCAATTTTAAAGATGGGATAACTTCAGGTATCAAGAGGTCCAGTCTGACTGGTGAAGAATACTGTAAGACATTTCGTTAGCAGTTTAAATCAGAAGGGAGGCAGAATATTTTCCAATGTAAAGTAGATTTCTCCATTTTCAAAATCCCTACCAGAAGGTAGAATTTGTGGAGAATAGTATTTTGTTCATGGAAAGGAAAGCTACCACGACCTAAATCAGATATAACTTGTTTTCATTTTTAATAATTGAACTTTAATCCTATTTTGAAACTCAATTCTGAGAGAGATTGGAAATTAACCTCAGTCAATTCAACACCAGCTCTCACCCCCTGCCATGTAGAGAATTGAACTAGTCCTTGTTCTCGTGAGTGTGGTATGTTAAATATTGTATATAGTCGATCATGTTACATGAGCCTTTAGGCACACTGTGTGTACAATCAACTCTGAGGCTTAGCATTCAAAAAATTCGGAGTTAAAATTATGGCAAATATTTACACGATTTAATCTACAACATTTAATAACGTACATAATTTTTCTAGGCATTGACTAGGAAGGAGTTCATGTACTTTACTCTGGATTGTTAGTATTTTTACATTGTCAAATTTCATTTTTTGTTGTTTTTCTTCTTGATTCTCTGGTCACTGTAGTCATTCTCAGCATTGGCGGTGATGTGTAGTTCTAAGCACAGCATAAGCCATGGTAACATAACACTAAAAAGCAAAGGTTCTGTATCCAATTACTAACACAAATGATTTCCTTTCCTGCCCTGCTCCATCCTGATAAAGAATCAAAACTTACTTTGTGCCTTCTGATTAATCTCTCTTCCATTGTGATAAATCCGTCTTTGATTGATTGGCAAAACAATGCCTCCTAGTGTTCCCGATCCCACTGTAAATTGTCTCAAGATAATTTATGTGTCTACTTGTAGCTAGTATATATTATTTATTTAATAAATGGTAATTATTGATAATTATGCCATCTCAGGGTGATCATGAAAATTTTTATCTTGTATTGACGAACGAGAGCATAAGTTGTTTACAAATGAAAGAGCTCAATTGCTCAATAAGGCATATAATTTAGCTGAAGTAATGAAACACACATGTTGTGCCAATTAGAATACCTTTTTATTATTATTCAATAAATAGACTATTTATTGTGTATCTTTCTTTTCATCAGAAAGAAATGTCCTTGAAATCATTAATCATACCTATTTTACATTTTCAGGAAATGGTAGAAATAGAATTATAACTTGGATTAATTTACTCCAATGATATTGTTCTTAAACTAATATGTAATGTTGCTTCTCTAGTTTATTTAGTGAAAAGTTAATTAAATATTTAAAAATGAGGTAGCATCGTGTATATTTGTATAGGCCCGAAGTATCCTATAGACCTTGAGAACAAGTATGGCTTACTCATTTCACCATTTTTGTCTTTCTTTATTGATTTTTAGAAAAATTTTATGTACCTTGGATAGAAGTAATTAGTGATGTATGTGTATTGTAAATACTTCTTTCAGCCTCTGATTTGTCTTTTCACTTTTAATGCATGTTTTTTGATGAGCAGATGTTTTATATGTTGATAAAATCCAATTTATCATTTTTTCTTTTTCTATTTAGTGGGTGTTGTGTTTCTTTAGGAAACATTTGTGTATCCCAAAGTCATGAAGATATTCTCCTATATATTCTTCCAGAAGATATATAGTTTTAGTCCCTCTGTTTAGTTGATGATCCATTCAAAGTTAATTTTTGTGATTCATGTAAGATGGTATCAAGGTTCTTTTTCTGTTTCATATATGAATATCCAGTTGTTCAGCATCATTGTGGAAAAGTCTCTCTTTATCCATGAATTTCCTTAGCATCTTTGTCAAAATCAATTAAACATATATGTATGTGTCTTCTTCTAGACTCACTATTCATTTGTCTTTCCTTTAGCCAATAACACCCTCTCTTGACTAGTATAGATTTATATGAAACCTTGAGGTCATGTAGTATGAGTACTTCAACTTCTCTGTTCTTTATCAAGAATGTTTTGACTTATTCTAGATCCTTTACATTTCCATATAAATCTTACAATCAGCTTGCCAATTTATCTAAAAATTCCTGCCAGTGTTTTAATTCAAACTGTTTTGAATCTACTGTTCAGTTTGGGGAGAATAGCCACTTAGCAATATTCAGTTTTCTAATCTATGAACATGATATATGGCCCCAATTATTTAGGACTTTTCTAATCTCTCTTAGTAATATTCTATAGTTTTCAGGGAAGAGGAATTGCATGTATTTTGTTAAATTTATTTTTAAGTATTTTAATCTTTTTTGGTGATAAGTGTAATTGTTTTTAATTTCTTTCCTAATCATATGCTGTTATTTATAGAAATATAACTGATATTTCTATTACCTTGTACCCTAAGTGCATGTTAAATGTATTTATCAGTTCTAACATTTCCCCCAGATTTCTTAGGATTTTCTATTTAAACAATTTTACTGTCTGTAAATAAAGTTATTTTTATATATTCCTTTCTAATATTGTACTTATAATTTTATTTGATTGTCTTATTGTATTGGCTAGGCTCTCCAATACAATGTTTAATAATAAAGAGTGTATTCTTCCCTTTTTCTTGATGTTAAAAGATAAATATTCAGAATTTCATCATTAAGTATAATCATTAAGTTAACTGTAGGTTTCATAGATGTCCTTTGTCAAGGGAAGAGAATCTCATTCATAGTTCCTTGAGAATTTTTGTCAGGATTGGATGATGAATTTTGTCAAATATTTTTATTGCACCTATTGAGATGATCTTATGATGTCTCTTTATTCAGTTAATTCATAAATTACATGTATTTTTACATGTTTAGTTTAGATTTTCATATCTAAACTATCCTTGCATTCCTGGGATAAATCTCAATTGGACATGCTAAATTATCATTTTTATATGTTCTGAATTTAATGGGTAATATTTTGTTAAGAAATTTTTCAGTTGCATTCATGTGGGATATTTATTATAGTTTTCCAGAAATATATTTTTATGTTGAGATATAATGATTAAGCTGGACTCTACTTTTTGAAAGTGATTGTGTAAATTTGGTATTATTTTCTTGCATAAATGTTTGGTGTCACTCACTTGTAAAATTGCTCGGCCTTTGTTGTATATATTGGAAGGTTTTTGATAAAATTCAATTATTTTAACAGATACAGAGACATTCATATTTTCCAAATCTTGTGAGATTTCAAAAGTTTTGCTTTTCAAGGAAGTTGCTCATTGCATATTCATTGTTGGATTTGGGGCATAATGTTCATAATGTTATCTTATTGCTCTGTTGATATCTGTGGGATCAGAAGCAATGTCCATTCAATGTCCATTGAAATAAGTAACTTGCAGGGACCCTACACAGGGACTTTCAGGTAGACACGTGCCATTTTAAGCATCAGATATCTATAATTAGGCATAAAGATCAATTTATGGCAAAGTGATCTTTACACGTTATCGCAATTATTTTAAAATGGAAATTCACAACTATAAATGAGGCAGGTTTGGTAAACAGAGCACTGTCAAGAAGCTGAACTTTTAGGGAAACAGAATTGAGTAGCCGTGATAAATATATTATGTGCTGCCCAAATAATTTTACCTAACATGACCAACTTAATTTTCTAAATATACCTGTGTAAATGCTACTTTCTTTCTCAAAAGACTTCAGTTACTTTCCCTTTACTTATGTTACGTAGTAGAAAAATTGACTTAAGAGTTATGTAAGCTTGGTTATTATAGTCTATCACAGTGATGTACAAATTTTGGTCATCTAATCTTCAGTTACTTCATCTCCTATATGAAGAAAATATAGCACACCTTCCCTGCCTGCTATGTAGAAACAATGAGATAAGAAACGCAGCATAAGTGTGGTTAATATAGCATTGCTCTTGGAATTAAGCAGACTTGTGTTCCAAGACCATCTCGACAACTCCCTGACTATCTGTCCTTTAGAATATTATTTAAGCTCTCTAAATTTTGATTTCTTGGTCTGTAAAATTGTGAGAATCATCAATACTCATCTCATGGGTTTTTCTGAGGATTAAGTGAAACAATATAGTTAGGTACTTAGTAAAATGATAGATACATAGCAAGCATTCAATTAATTTTAGCTGTTGCTACTTCCACTATTGTTTAACATAACAACTCTTTATTCAATGTTTATTTCTTCTATTTTACTAATACAGTTAAAGCCAATCTCCTTTTTTTCTTGCATTCGAGTATTTATACAATTATCTTCTATCTACTTTTATAAATTATTTTTCAATATTCCTCTAAACTAATCATCTGCTATAATCAGATAGTTCTAGTGCTTGTGTGATGAACAAGTCATACACATTTTCTCTGCTGTTGTTCAGATTTTTTACCTTCTTTAGAATGAAGTCTCCCTTTCTTTCCCTTATTTCTCCAAAATTCACTTCATTTAATCCTCCTACTGACTTACAAAGTCCTTGACAGCAAGACCTATAATCTAGTCAAATTTACAGCCCCATCTTGTAGCAAATATAAGGAACTGAATAAATGTTTTATAATCAAGAAAGTAAGAGATGGGGGTTGTTCTTAATCTTAAAAGAATTTCAAAGTGTTATGATTTTCTTCTGACAGATGTACCTGAGAATCAATACTTTTCTTCTGACAGATGTACCTGAGAATCAATACGAAGCAAACTTTTTTTCAGTCTGGAGTCACAGGGTTATATTTGAGTACTGTACACTCTTGTTGCCATAGATAGAAAGAAAAGGACCATGGTTTTCGCTAGGTGTTTTATTAGGATACTGGAAGGAATATTGAAAGAAATACATCATCTCTTAAGAATGAAAGCTATGGTCTTTCTAAAAATGGCCATTTGGATAGTGTGAATACCTGCTTATCTTTGACTCAGAATGGGTTCAGTTTTCATACCAACTAAGAAAATTGTGTGATTGCACTGTTTTTAAAGTGAAAAAACTACTTTTAGCCCTGTAATATTGAACGCACCAATGCCTCTCCTTGGAGAATGTTGAATTGGCTATCATTAGTGACAGATGTTCTATACATTGCAATAATATTCGCTCTATAATTGTAATAATTTTCCACTTCTGATTTGTCAGTTTCAGTGATTTAAAAATCACTTGATGATTGCCTGAAAATGACTGGTGTTTTTCCTATATTAAGTAATTTCTGCTCGTACAGTATAAGCCTTTTATTGAGTTCTTGAATTCTGTTGAAGTCTGCATGTTTAATTCTTTGTTCAAGTAAACAGGTGTGACAATTTACAGAATTCCATGCAGAAGCTCTCTAATTACTCCATCTTGGGACTTTGAAATGTGCTTTATGGGGAAAAGCCATAAACTTATTTTTTAGATACAAGAACACTTCTGAATATATGGCTTCAACTTTTATTTAGGGAAAAAAACTTGAAAATTAAAATCTAGAAAGTTGAACTGGCTAATGTTTCACCTTTATCCTACAGGCCATTTTGTTATTCTATTTTGTCTGTTGATACTCAATGATATTACGATTTCAGATGCTGGCTATAAAATCCCAACACAAGAATTACTAAAGTATCATTATAAGCATCCCTTTCAATAGATATGATCATACTTGATTTCTTTAATTTGCTGATTTGAATATAGTGACCAAAAATTCCACTTGTTTACAACCTACTTTGTTATGGCCAGGCTTACCTTAACGACTCTAGCAACTTCATGTCGTACAATTTCAGGAGGAGTTTTAGAAATGGTCAGAGATAGGTGAGCATTTCCTAATTCAAGACAAATATTGCAAATGGTTAATATATTTTGAAACTAAATTGTGCCGCAGTTCAGTGGAATTCTTCATCAAGCTTAAGAGTAACTTTAAAGATAATGTGAGACAATAAATTAAATTAAGATGTACATTTTAAAGAGGTATCAATTGAGAAAGTTTGAAAAGAAAATAATTTACTTTTCTGTCACTTACCTGTAGATTTGATTCTTGCCCACCTATCTATGCCCACCTATCTATGGCAGATCCATTTTGATGTCTATACTTGATGGACTTGAGCTTAGACTCTTTAAGGCGCTCCCTTCATGGAGTTTATTCTGTTTGCTAATTGAATGCAAATAGCATGCATCATGGCAGGTGAGCCCACCACTTGGTGTTTAAGGACTGAGGGTTCATTTCAGGTTCAGAGTTCACTTCAGAAGCTTCTCTGATCCCATCATGCCTGCTTCTTGGGAATCAACTGCTCTTACAAGAGAGCAATCCTAATATCTTTCCCCTGAAAAAGTTGTTCCTTTACTCATTACTCTTATTATTGGCATAATATTTCTACAATGAAGAATTTCATTTGATATGGTGAGGACTCCAGAGCAAACATTACTTGTAGCTTACTGAATTCATATTCTTCTATGATATTCCTTAATTACTTATTGTTTTCTGAATCTAAGATACAGTACTTGAATATATTAAATCACTTCCCGAAGAGATGATAACTGGGAGATGTGTGTGCAACGGGCACTAAAATTTATAAAATGAGTCTAAACTCTAAGTAAGGTATAACAACATACTTCATTAATCTTATTTTCACACACCAATAAAATTGTGATCAAATCTGGGATATTAATCTCAAAACATTGCCTTATTATTTTCAGCTCTTGCTCATAGAAAATTAAGTATTTGGCTACATATCATCAATTAAATATAAAATTATTTTCAAATGAACATCTTTTACTCTCACAAAATTTTGATAGTAAAGCATTATGTATAAATTTAGCTCTATAATCTTGAGTTTTAAGTTTTTCAGAACTTTGAAACATATTTAATGAGTAAACTTATTGCTCCACTGGTATGTATAAAGACCAATGGCAGAAAGATTGCACATGACTAGTACTGACTAACTGAAAGGAGGTAGCTTTTTTATCTCTCCTGGTAATAGTTTGTTTTTGTGGCCAAAACCAAGAACTCCTAACTGTATTTGTCTAGTGTTTTGAAGTTTGTCCAGTGTTTCCCTATGAAGATAGCATTCAACGCTTACAACTGTGTTATGAGGAAAGAAATACAATAATTATTAAGTACTTGATATACATCAGACTGTTAGGTAGACAGTCCTTGACTGGGAGGTGGTTACTTCTTCGATTGTACCTTCTCAGCAACATTTGTTTTGAATGTTGATAAAACATTTTAGTCTGAAAGAAAAAATCAGACTTTTATCAACAGCTTAAATATCTTGGTTTTCTAGTCCATAATCACAAGCATATTTCCTCCCTACACGTTTGATCTATGTTCTTCTCATTCTCAGCCAAAATACAAATCTCTTTCTCTCTGTGTTTTATATTCTCAGGAGCCCTCATCCCTTTCTTTATTTTTCCTCCTCTATTGTTCACTTAAAACTTTTTCAGCATGTTTAATTCTTATGCCCTACATCTTCAACTATCTCACGCAGTTTTTACTGGTTATTTATTGCTGTGTAACAAACTAACCCTAAATTTAGTGGCTTAAATCAATGCCAACATTTATTTTTTCTCATGAATCAGCAATTTGGTTTTGTCTTTGTTCTGATGATTGTCATTGGGGGTGGTTCAAAGACTGGGTGCTGGAATCACTGAAGATTGTTTAAAATCTTCAGCTAGAACCTCACAGTTCTAGAGGTTGATGCTGGCTCTTGGCTGAGAAGCTAGCTGGTGCTATTGGAGGGAACACTTACATGTAGCCTCTCTACCTGACATTGGCTGTCACAATATGGTACCAGGATTCCACAACAAGCCTCCAGAGAGATGAGTGAGTTGTATCACGTTTTATGATGTAGCCTCAAAAGTGATGTAAAATAATTCTCTCTACATTCTATTTGTTGAAGATGTTATAAAAGCCTACTCAGGTTTAAGGGGTGGAGGAATGTTGTGGAAGATCATGTTCAGTTGGAAATATTGCTGCAGCCATTTTTGAATGTTTGTCACAGAACATTTTTTTCTCTTTCATACCAAAACCTATGTAATTCTCAGGCTTCCTCTTCTTCTTCAGTGCTCTATAGTAAAAGCTACTCATTCTCTCATGTAACATGCACCATGAGCTATTATTGCTTCCTCTTAGCCAACAATTGCATTTACCAAACTATGGCTTTTGCCATATCTTTCAAAATCTCCTTTTTCTTTGAGCTCCACACCACCTCATATCAGATTTGCCTCTGCTTTTAGCACTGTCATTTACTATCTTCTTGATTCCTCATCATTAATTGATGCATCCAGCACCTAGTTTATAATTTTTCTTTCCATTAAAAATCCTATCATCACTATTTTAAAATCTCACTGCAAATTCTTTGACTTTCTCAACTCCAAGGAATATCACAATCATTTTACTGTGGCAACTCGTACCCACAAAGACGCCAAGAACCTTGTCATCATCTTGAAATACTAAGTTATCCTTCTAATTCTCTCACTTTGTGAATCATTCTACATTTCACTTTTGGACCCCAAATCAAATTTTTTTTTTTCTGAGGAGGCAATTTGGTTTGATAGGAAAATAGGTTTTTTGAGTTCAACGACTTGGATGTGATTCCATATCTGCTATTTATTAATCTTGATCAAGACACTTACTTATCTTCTCTGAACCTAAATTTTTTCATGTGCAGTATGAGAAAAAACAAAAAAAGTGTTATTTTGAAGTGTGAGTTACATCTTGTATATAAAATGCAAATACCCTTCCGAGTATCTAGAAGGCACTAGATTATTATTAGTTTCTTCTTGCAAAATGTTTATCTTCTTCCGTAACTAATGAAAATCCAGGTGTCACGCATCCATCCTAGCCTATGAGGCATATAGCTATCTTTGGGTTATTCAGCCCATGTGTTTTCTCTGCTCCTTTTCAAGGTTGCCGACCACGGGTGGAGGAAAACCCAGCATTTTGTATGGCTTTACAAACACATCTGTAGCCTTCAGACTCAGCAGTGCCCTCAGTACCGATCTGCCATCTTCTTCAGCTGCTTAAACAGGAACCTTTCTTATCATCCACTGCTACTTTTCCAAAATCTCAAACTTTTTTTTGTTCAACCTCTCTTTCCTAAAGCTTCCCTCACCCCATCTCCATGCAACAGATAATTTTTATCTATAATTTTTATAATTTACACAGAAAGGACATATCAAGTATGATATCCATCAACTTTTCTCTATTATTTACCAATTTATTTTTACAGTATAATCCCTCACCTCTTTTCCTTTAGTTTCATTTGCTGTTCTGCGTCTATTTATGATGATAACAATCCTACCTAAATTCCTCTTCTTGCCCATAGTCTAATACAATATATGCATTTATCCCAATTGGATTTATTATTTGATATGTATTTTCATTTCTAAGGGAATTGCACTTAATTCAGTTATCTTACTTGGTAGGGATCGACTACCCATGAGGAGTAATTGTTTTATTTGATAAACTCTTGCCATTACTTATCAAAACGTAGCCCAGGACCCTTAGAGGTTTAGACCCAGGGACACTTACTTTGGTTTTCAGGCACAAAAAAGAATAAATACCAGATAAAGCACATTAGTGAGAAAGTATAAGCTTAGGAGACAGTATCATGAAAGACAAAGTTTACAAGAGCCAATATTGGACTTAAGTAGGAAAAAATAATAAATGTTAACTGAAAAATGGCTAAATAAGTCATCAGTTCATGAGATGGAGTGATTGCTCTCAAGGGCAGTAAAATAAAGTCCCTAGTGTTTGACTTGTTCTCATTTGGGCTACATTTCTTCTGTTGATTTTGCTTGTAACTGAAATGACATTTTTACACAAATAAGATAATTTATATTTCCATTTACGTGCTACATGATTGAGTTCTATACACTAGTGAATTTCAAATGATTCATGAATGAGTCATGATAAATGAAAAGTTCTTTAAAAAATTCAAGGCATATTATTCAAAAGTTTATTAAAATTTGTAAGAGCTTGTACTAAAATTTTTTAAGTCAAAATATGTTCCATGAACTTTCCCATTTTCAGAAATTCTAATGAAAACATTTGTTCTTCTTAGATGTTGAAAATATAATTTGTAAAATATTTATAAAATATCTCCCCTTTTCTGATCGCAATAGCACACTACATTTTCAAGAGAAAATGTAGATCTTCCAAAACATGTCTATGTTCTTCCAGGGTGGTTATGTTTACTAGATCTAGATTACATTCAGACTTAGAAAAAAAAAAATTGTATTCTCTTCCTATTTTTGTACGCTGCTTCTTTTATTTTGTTTTATTTTATTTTATTTTTTTGCTGAGGAAGATTCACCCTGGGCTAACATCTGTTGCCAATATTCCTCTATTTTGTATGTGGGCCACTGCCACAGCATGGCTGATGATGAGTGGTTTAGGTCCATGCCTGGGAACTGAACCCTGGCCACCAAAGTGGAGTGTGCTGAACTTAACCACTAGGCCACAGGGCCAGCCCCATACACCACATCTTTTTAAAGATCTTCCGACTCTAGTATGTTTTTTCTTGAGGAATAATCAAGCAAAGACATATTCCAGTGTGTCTCATGATTACCTTCAATGTGTGTGAAAATCAGCAATAACAGGCTAGGTTGTGTACAAAGAATGTACTATTTATTTAGTAATTGAATAATGTGAATTAAGACAAGACATATGGTGAATAAATGCAATCATCTACATTTAAACTATATATAGAAGAGATTATAGCATAAAACATAGCATAATCCAACCAAATCTCTTCTATCATTTAGGTTGTATATTTTGTTTCTGATTATATTTCATTTAGAGCTATAGTAATAAGGGGAATTTTATGGACTATAGAGTTTAAAGAAGATATTGTAAGATGCTTAAGTGACATGGCACTACCACTCTATTTTGAGGTTAAAAATACCCTAAAATATTTTATTAGAAATAGAATAGCAATTTACATAATCACATGATTTCCATTAAGAGTAAAATACAAAAAACTGTGATTCGAAGCAGAGGAAAAAAATCAATCCACTTCTATTTTCCATAGCATTTTATCGTATAGGGGAATACTTTTCTTTCTAATTGTTCTGGCTTCCATGATAATAAGACCATATCCTGAAATTTTCGGTTTTGGAGTAAATGTTCTTTCTGAATCATAGCAGATTTCAACATAAAGTACAATGGTATCAAAGCAGCAGTTAGTGAAGAGCTGGTTGTGATTTGCTAAGCAAGTTGTCTAACAACTAAAAGCCACTAATTTTCACCCTCTACCAATTCAGTTTACAACTCTGCTTCTAGTGGTCATATACATTCATCTTCATTTTATTTTTAGCTCCTGTAAACTTTCTGTGCCATCCTTTTTATATGTCTGCCTTTACTTTCAGAATTGCATACTATATCCACATCCTTCTTCCTACATGAATTTAGCATCTAGGTAACAATTTCCCTTCTTAACAGTACGCTTAATAACTTTTACTTTCATGGAGATGACACTTCAAATATTAGAGTTTCATGATTCACTCTCTTTGATTATGCTAGCATATAACATCAGTCCTTATATGAGCTCAGTTGCTTACCAATTTCAAATTGTTTTTGTATCTCTGGAGTGGCTAACACAATGTTAACCATATATTAATATTTAATATGTAATTGAATGTTGTTTTTAATGCAAAGAAATATTGGAATGCATATTAAGATCGAACAGGTTTTATCAAGGACATTAAGCTTCATGAATTTTATAACCAATCTAATGTATTAAACTCATGTAGATTAAATAATAATAATAAAAATGTCAGCTATTATTTATTATTTACTATATGCTGGGCATTATGATGATCATATTTTATGCATTATTTTCATGTAATCCTCAAAACAATGCTGTATAATAACTGCCATTATACTTCCTTTTACATTTATTAGAGAAAAGGAAACACAGCTTCTCAGAACCATGGCTAGTTAGCGGTAGAAAGGAGGCTTTTAAAGATTAATGATATTAGCAGATTTTTCTCCATAATGCTCAGTTGGAGATAGCATTTGAGTCACTGGCATAGACCCTTCTGTTGCCTGTGACTAGTCTTTTAAAGCAGATATTTTCAAAGGAAGATGATATCACCACAAGACTTCTAGAAACAACTATTTCCTGAGAAAGTGTTATTTTATATACAATCTCTAATATACACAATTTTAAATACTATAAGTAAATTTTTTAATGCTGCAGAAGAAGCTTGTGCATTTTTCCTTGATACGATCTTAAGTCACAGTGCAATCTGGAAATTTCTAAACTTAGGCTAAAGCTATGAATTTAAAATCTTTGGAAATTTACTTACATCATTTCCTCAACAGATGCTTGGCAGAAGAGATGGCTAAGTATAGCTGAGAAAGAAAGTTCTTTGAGGATAGTGAGAGATTTGTTGAGGTTTGAATTCCTCAGGCTTATTTCAACTAATTTTTTCCTTCTTCTTATGCTATGGTATTCAAAAGTGTTAATGGTAAAGTGCTCTTCCCTTGAGAAATACAATGCCAATATTTTAAAGAAATAAAAAATAAATAAAAAGAAGAATTATTTTAAAAGGAAAATAATATTTTAATTTCCCAGGAAGTTCATGTGACTCTGATAAATTTGAAAAGGTATACATTGTTTTCCTACTTTGATCTTTTATCCTATAATATTTAATAACAAGGTACACAGGGATATTATGTCCTTGAAAAATTCAATGGAGAATAAATTTATATCTATTTACATTTACCAAATTGGAAATATTTTAATATTTTAGGAAGAATTAAAATATGTAACTGAAAGAATTCCGCTGAAATAAAAATGTTTTCTTAGACTTTCTATGTCTCAACTACCTAATATTATAGATAGTTTTTTTATACATTTTTTTGTACTATTTTTATACAATTTACTTGAGAGATCAAAAGATTGGTAGTACCCTACTGCTTGCAATTATAATGCTTAATGGAGTTCATGGACTCATAGAATTTAAAGTATAATATTAAGGTTGCCAGATTTAGCAAATAAAATAAAAAAAGTCTAGTTAAATTTGAATTTCAGATAAACAATGAATTTTCTTATATTGAATGGGATTATTTATTTTGAAAAAAAATATCTGAAGTTCAAATCTAATGGTGTGATACATATATTATCTGGCACCCTAGAAGGAAATTTGAATTTTGATTTTGTTTCTCTTTGCTTCAGAGAAAAATAAATTAGATCAAAGAAGTAAAGAAGGGTATCCAAGATTATTCAGATAATTTTGTTTCTCTAAATAAGGCACAGAAATATTAAACATTAAATATATTAAAATACTAAAATATTCCTGATGCCAAGTCACATAGAATCCTAGAGTTTTAACAACTGTGAGGGACATTAATGATGTGCTTCAGGGATCTGGATGAGGCATTTTTGTGGGGAAGAATAGAGTTTTGGTTTTGGTTTGTTTTTCTTGAAATCACAGAGAACTGAATTGCTCCTTCAGAAATCCCCCTCTCCACTGTCCCATAGTGCTTCCTCTACATTGCAGTCATAAGTATATGGATGTGTATGTTTTTCTCTTGCTCCTTTCTTTGCCCTAATTAACGCAAGGCATCCAACTGTTTAAGGGGAGACTGGAATACAGGAGAGTCGTGAAGAGAAAGGAGACTATATTCAGCTTCTGGCATGTAGAGTTATGCATCAAAAAAATAATTAACCTTAAAAACATGGAAATCATGCTGTAAATCAATCCCGAAGGACTCAGTCAGAGATTTCTCCCTTAGTGCACAGAATATTCCTAAACTAAATCTGTCAACTAGCCCAACTTGGTGGTAACGATAGGGAAGGACCTAGATAAGGAGTAGAAAACCTTCCTTATTTTTGCCCAAGGAAGCATGAGAAGGAGGCTTTGGAAAGAGAGAAAAGAAAAAAGAAGTCAAACGTGTCAATTTCCCTCTTCCTAGCTTTGGCTCTGCGGGAGAAGAGAGTGGTTCATTAAACAAGGGAGGAAGCACAAGAGGAGAGGGGCTGCCTTGCCAAGACCCTCTTTAAGGTTCTGGAAACAGAGCACTTCTTGGTTGATGTCACAGGAAGACTCACTGGTTTAATTTTAGTGATCTACCCTTAGTTCCTCTCTGGTGCAACTCCAACAGAACAGTCACTGAGATTCTGGCTGGAGACTAGGAAGAGAGGAGTGGACAGGCAGGGGGGTTCCCACAGTGTTGGTAATGTGACTTGTTTATTTTCAAGAGTAACATTTACATTGTAGTTAACCACCCTCCCTCACTTTTAGATGTTGTAAATATATTTCTCAATCTATTAACTTTGCACATGGTACCTTTCACTGAAAAATAATCCATTATCAAATCCATCAATTGTTATTAATATAGTTTTTGTAGCATGTTTTAATTCTATGTAGACAATTATCCCCACACTTTATTATTCTTTTATAATCCTAACTCACCTATTTGTGGCTCTTTATACCTCACTACATATTTTAGAATAATTTTATTGAGTTTCACAAAATATGCAATTTTGTGTTACTTTAATAGAAAATTTGGACAGAACAGATATCTTCCTGTTAATTCATGGCATCTGGTGAAGTGGAATATTTCTTCATTTATTCAGATTTATTATGTTCTTTATTATAGTTTTCCACATGAGGGTCTTCTATGTGTATGTGCATATGTGTATTTAAACATGTCCTGTGTACCAGATAGTTTTTGTTACTCTAGTGAATAACTTCTTTCTGATTGGTTAGTACTGTGTAAGGAAATGACATTGAGTTGTGTATTAATCTTGTATCACGCAACTTTGTTGAACTCTTATATTAATTTAATATTTTATCTGTTCATTCTGTTCATTTTCTTGATAGATAATCCAATTTCTCTGCTAACAGTTATAATACTGTCTCTCCTTACAATCTTATATCTTGCTATATAAACAAAGCAAAGATGTCTCCATGTATTGGTGTCTAGTTTGTTTATTTCTTTACTGCAGGCTGAGACCTGTTAGCTCAAAACCCTGCTGGTACCAAACTAAAATTTTTACATATGCAATTATTTTTAAAATAGCCCAAACAAGCAGAATTTTAGCCATTTAGAGCATGCCTGCTCAGCATAACCTGTGAAACTGTACCCAGCATCTGCTGGTGAGTGAAGAGAGAGCCTTGTGATAAAACTCTCAGTCAGCACTGCCTTCAGAGCTCCCCAACCCAGAGATTCACTGCGGTGTGGCACTGCTGAGCGACATCCCTCACAAAGGCAGGCGTCCCCTCCTGCTCCTCTCTTACCCAGTTCCCGTGTCCTCCTCTTGTGGAGGGTGACCCTCCTTCCTAAGTCTCCGGCTGGTCTCAGGCTGTGACGGGCTTGCCTTCTCAGGCAACTCTGTCCAGCAGCATCCTATAAAGTCTGTTGTGTTTCCCTATCTCTTACGGTCATCTTTTTCTTCAATTAGTCCCCAAATTTCTCAAAGCCTACATATCTCTTATTTTCTTTTAATTTTTTTTTTCCTTATTGAATTGACCAAGACCTCCAGAACAGTACTAAATAGCTGTGGTAATAGTGGGAATTTTAACCATGTTTCTGATATTAAAGAGAATTAATCTAAAGTTTCCATTTTTGGATGGAATATTTGCATTAATCAAAATATTTTTCCATACTTTCATTTTCAACTCTTCTGAATGAATTTGTTCCTAGTAAATGGTATATATGATATTTGGTGTTATAGGTTCTTTTTTCAACTGCTGGCATTATTGTCATAGTATTTATTGTGGGTCTTAATTCTCTTTTTTTCAACTTAAGTTCAGTCAGTTTTCTTTTTCTTTTTGCTTTTATATAATATACACATATATAATATATATTATATACATTATAATATAATAATGAGCTAGGACAATTATTTAATTTAAATCTATCATCCATTTTGCCTAGAATAGTACAAGTAATTTTTAAATTGTTTTGCTAATTCTCTATCCTGTTACGTTTTTCTTTCTCATAATTGTATGATTTTCTTTTGATATTGGAAACATTTCCTTTAGCTTGTCTCTAAAATATTGATTTTTTTGTAACGTTAATCATGTTCTTTCTGACTCTGATACAAATTCAATTCTAATTTTATTTGTCCATGAATTCTAACTTACATCATCCTTCTTTTCCATTTCATTCTGCTTTTTTGTCTCAGTTTTTTTTTCTAATGATGCTTTCCTCTTTCCATTTCACAGTCGTTATGTGTTCTTGAATATGACAAGAGGTTTGTCTTATTCACACAGGACATTACTTGCTCAGTTAAATGTTTCCTTTCAGTGATCAAGGCGATAGTGCTTTTCTCTCTTTTTGCAGCACTTATTCATAAATTATTGCTGAATTCAACAATAAATTATTGTTGAAGAAAAGCTTTTTCTTCAACATTACTTAAAGAAGTTGAATCTACCCTGTTTAGGAATTTCTAGTGACCAGGTCCTGTGATTGCTTTAGCCATGCTCTCCCTTCACTAGGGTGGTGGCCAAATAAATTTCTCAGCCCCACACCTGGAACACAAGTTAAGCTCCCAACCTCATCAATGGTTTTTGTTAGACGTCCACAGGGGAGCCTGGGGTTGATTTTGCCCCTTTCACCAGTTGATCTAACTTTCATACTCTGAACCTAAAGAGTACATGAAAAACAAAAGTTTCCAAACTATACTCCTGTGTATTCACTTATAGTTTTTTAAGGATTTGCTGTTTCTAAATAAAATGTAATGAGACTGGAGAGAGGAAGGGGTTGAGTAGAGAGAGAGCTCCAATCTTTTAAAAGGCAACATGGAAGAATAGACTTGGGCTGCCTGTTTTGAAGGGAAAAATTGGAAAATGGATGAAGTAACTTCCGATCCTCTTTTAGATGATATAAAGACAAATTATGTTTATCCTTGTTACATTAACCTTGTTATTGGTAGAAATTCAGCTTTGGGACTTAATTGTACTACAAATTTTAGTTTTATTTTCAATTTTCACAGATATATTCAACAGAGTTTGGAAGATATTTTAACATTCATTACAACTCAGATATCCGTCAAGCCAGAGAATATAATTTACTACTTAATAGTACATAAAACTTAACTACTGAATAAATAATACAGTCAAGAAAACATTAAAAATATCTACCCTGTGTGGCTGTTCTTCTAATCCAAAAAGCTGTATCAAAACTCTTCTTGGCTTCATATCTCCCATGGCTTGCATGTTCCTGGTGGTATGTCTAAAATTTCAATTACAGTGCACGCAAGTGTGCACTTTTGAATGATCTCTGCATTAAAGGAGAGCTAGGTTATTGTGTAAGATTATGCTGCATGACAATTTATGTCTATTTATGGAAACTTATGGACTATTATGGACAATTTATGTCCATAAATGGAAACGCAATAGACTAGAAACAAGTTGAAAATATAACTCAAATTTGAAAAAAAGAAAAGTAGATTTTTCTCTAAGATAAAGATGAAAGAACCAAATCACATGGTTACATGGAATCAAAGTTTTTAAAAGCATACATTATACAGTTAGGAGGTAATTTGAAGTCTATCCCAAATGTTTCAGACTGAGTGGTCCTTCACATTATTTTTTGTATTTTTAACTCAGGGTGATTTTACTGACAAATATTTTAAGGAAGCAAACTATGTTTTTTCTTTTTATAAATACGTCCCTCAATATTTGATCAACTATTGGATTTCATATACATATACAAAATATTTTATGCACAAATTAATTCATTTTCCCCTTTATTGAACAAATATTGATCAGGCACCTTCTGTGTGTAGGCACTATACTAGATACTTGGAAACATCAGTGAATAAACAGGCAAATATCTCTGCTCTCATAGAGATTACATTCTAGTGGATAGAGATAGAAATAATAACTAAAAATGAAGAAAATTAATAATTTTATATTAATGGTAAGTGAATAAAAATAGTGGAGTAGCATGAGAAGATCAGCAAATGCTGAGTGACGGAGTGTACCAATGTCATACAAAGTGGTCAGGATTGAGACATCACTGAGACGGTGATATTTGAACAGAGTTGAAAGATGTAAGGCAATTAACGATGGCAGGTGTTTGGGGAAGAAAGTTCTAGCCAACAAACAGCTGGTGCAGTACCCCTAAGATAGGAGCGTGTCTGGGTGCAATCAGAAGTATGGGCTTGCTAGGAGATGAAGTCAGACAAATGCATAAGAGTCAGATCCTCCGAGGCCGTCTGAAGGACTTGCATCTTGACCCTGAATGGGCAGGCACTGGAGAGTTTTGAGAAGAGGAGTGGCGTGTATGACATGTTTGAAAGGATCATTCTGGCTGCTGTGGTGAGAGTAAAACATAGCACGTCTGAGGACAATGGGAGAAGCAGGGAAGCCGATGATAAGTCTGCAGTAAACCAGATGAGAAAAAAAATCATGAAAGAAGAAAGAATATTGTTTTGAATATTTAAAAATCAAGAGACAAAGCTTAATTATTGAGTCATAGAATAGAAATTTTTGGCAAAATTAACTGCAACTATAATGAGATTAGAAAGTGTGCATGTGTTAAAATTATGACATAGTGACAACACATTAAGAATCATAAAAATGTGTGTATTTAAAAATGTAAGCCAGACAACTCACAATTCAAAATATCCATTTTGAGATCATAAATAGTTTTAAATTTAGTGAGAAATTCCATTAACTTATGAACATAAAGCTGCTGCAAAATTGAAGTATCCTGGTTTAAAATTAAAATACAGCAATGATGGGCGACTTCAATAGTTGACTAATGCAGAAGTTGCTTTTATGTGCTAATAGAGAAATACACAATTCAAAGAGAAAAGATATTATAAATGTAATTTTAATACTACTACTTCCATCCTTATTCATCCAAAGAATTTTTAATTTTTATTTTTTAAAGTAGCATGCAGTAAAATTGATCTTGTGTGTGTTAGCAGTGTTAGCACTTCTATGAATTTTAATACACATATAGATTTGTATAATCACTGTTACAATTAGGACACAGAACAGTTCCATCCCCCCAAAACCTCTCTCATGCTATCCCTCTGTAGTCACACTCCCCCCAAACCCTGGCAACCAGTGATGTGTTCTTTGTCATTATAGTTTTTCTTTTCGAGAGTATCATATAAAAGAATCATAGATTACATAAGCTATGACACTGGGTTCTTTCACTCAGTGTAGTATCTTTGAGATCCAGCCAAGTATTGCATGTGCTCGTAGTTCATTCCTTTTTACTGCTGAGCAGTATCCAATCATGTAGATGTACCAAAGTTTGTTTCTGTATCTGCTCATTTAAGGACATTTGTGTTATCTCCATTTTTGATGATTATCGATAAAGCTGTAAGCATTCATGTACAGGATTTATGATTCCTTCTCCAGGGTAACAAGATTTCATTCTCCATGGTAAATACCAAAGTTAGCCTTGCTAGGTCACATGGTAAGTGTATGTTTAATCTTATAAGAAACCACCAGACTGTTTTCCAGAGTGGCTGTGCTGTAGTCCCACTTCGCACCAGCAGTGTATAAGAGTGCTTGTTACTTGGCACTTTCACTGACATTGGTGTTGTTTTCTTTATTTTTTTTTTCTTTTAGTTAATCTAATAAGAGTGTAGCAGTAGCTCATTGTAGTACAAGATACTTTTTAAATCAATTTAAAGTTTATTCAACACCTTTGAAACATGAGAAGGTGTAGTGAGTTCGAGGATTTTAGGGCTGATCGAGGAAAAAAACATGAACTTTAGGTGATAGTAGCCCACAGCAAGCTTTATTTGGGTTGGATTAGTATTACAATGAGAAGAACCTCACATCAGGAGAAGTTTCAGAGACTGGAGCTCATAGTCACCACCCAGAAGGCAAAAAGGGGAAAGGAAGTCCCAAGGGAGAGGGGAACTGGGGAGGGGGTTTGTGTGTCTAGGTGATGTCACTCAGCAGCACAGCTGGGGTCTCCAGATCAGAGAGCTCCTAAGAGTAGCCATTCAGGGCCTTTTATAGTCCCCAGGGTATGTCTTATCTACGGCCAACAAATGTTTTACTGTGTGTATAATGAGAGTAGGCTCTCACTTGCTCAAAATAATGCTGATTGGGGCTATATGTAAAGCAATTGGACGTGTAAAAATTTGAGTTTGGCACTGGTGGGCTTTTGAGCTAATGGTCCCAGCTTGCTGTGAAGAAGTAAACAATATAGGGGCCCATAGCCAGTGTTGTCTGGCTGCTTTATGTGACAGAAGGAAGTAGAGCAGTAGAGGACACTTGATTCAATCAATCGTGTGAATCACGTAATACACTTTCTGCAGAACATCGTAACATTTTACCAATATTTCGAGAAACTAAAGTCAGAAGATAAAATAAAAATACATTTTTTGGTAACTTCTATCCTAATGTTTGATATAGAAACAAAATTTGACCTTCATATGTGAAAACAATATTATTGATTGGTTAGTAAACTTTTTCTTATCTAGAAGTAGAGAAGGGAGTTTGCTAAGAAATCCATATATTACAAGTCTTTAGAAGGAATACACTGTGTTAATGGAATAGTTTGTCAATTAAATGGTATAGTTAAGGCCGTGGAAGTCTGTATATGTGTGTGTGTGTGTGTGTGTGTGTGTGTGCAGCTAGTTGATACGTATTACAAATTAATTTAAGGATGTGGAAGTCTATGTATATATGTGTGTGTGTGTGTGTGCAGCTAATTGATACATATTACAAATTAATATGACAACTATTGTGTCATTTGTAGTAACTTACTAATCTACTCAGACCAAAATTTCATTAGATATCAACAGAACAAATTTTTGTGTATTTGATTGAGGAAGTGGCCAAGGGAAGATCTGGGTACACTGGACCCAGCTTCTGGCTCTGAGTCAGCATGACTCTGAGGAAAGAGAACTGATATTTATTTGCTTTCCTTCTTCCTGTTATTAAGACTATAATTATTTCCAGCTGGCCTGGTGACAATGTACAAGTTTACAGACCTGATGAGATGAGCCAAACAGTGTCACGATTGTGGAGAGTTTTTCTTTCTTTATGTACCATATAGACCCCAGACAGAGAAAAAAAATAATCAAGATGGAAGACCTAGAGGACTTTAATATCTTTGTGGATGCGATGACATGAGACACAGTTTCATTCTACATTTTTTTAAAATGTAAATATTTGTCTTATGGCAAGTATAAATTTGTATTTTGTACATAAAAGGAACTTTGTCTTTCTCTTCGTGAATTTCTTAAGTTAGATGTAAATTAAGAAAGAGGTGATTATCTCTAGGGAGCTAAAACTTGATGAGAATAAAGTTTAGCAAATGTCATAACCCATGGATATTTTCTTCTCTCTTTCTTTCCTAATTCCTTTTTTTCTCCTAGGTAATATATGAACGTGAGAGAAATATATATATACACATATATATATATATATATGCCCATGAGAAAAAGTATGGAACAAGAAGGAAAGAAGGTATTATAGGAATAATTCTTGAAATTTGGACCATCACTAAGGAAGAATTTAAGAATTAGCCATAATACAGTGACCACTCCCTAGGAATAAGAAATTAATTTATTATACTGTTGTTACCTCATAACTGTAAGGATATTTTCAACTATTTTAGTTTATTTGAATATTTTCTAGCTTTTTTTAAAAATTAAGCTCTATCTGTATAGATGTTTGAGATCTTTGGGAGAGTATGATATGAGAGTCTTTTGTTCATGGAGTTATTTATTTGTTATTATTTGTTTGTTACTCATTTATTTTTGGCGGTTTTGGAGGTTGAAATATTTATTAAACATCCAATGTGTCAGGCACTTCTTGCCATATGACCTTAGATAAAAAACTGTATAAGAATATTTCATTTTATTCTTTCTATTCATTAAATTAGAAGATTTTAAATACCTCATCATATTTACTACATATAATCCTTATTATATTAATAATATTCATACCCTTATTATTGATGCCAAAATCTACTATAGTTGGTTCTTCTTTTTGTGTGCAGAAGATCAGCCCTGAGCTAACATCTGCCAATTCTCCTCTTTTTGCTGAGGAAGACTGGCCCTGGGCTAACATCCGTGCCCATCTTCCTCCACTTTATATGGGATGCCACCACAGCATGGCTTGACAAGCGGTGCGTCGGTGTACGCCTGGGATCCAACCCAGCGAACCCAGGGCCGCCGCAGTGGAGCTCGAGCACTTAACTGCTTGTGCCATGGGGCCAGCCCTATAGTTGGTTCTTTAGTCATTTTGTTTCGCATTTAAATTATTAATGTCTCTAAGTTCAACCTGCTTACCTATGCAAAATAATGTACAAATAATGAGAGTAGTTATTCTGAATTAATATCACTGGCGTGTAAAACATCACTAGAAACATCAACTGTTTCATCTTTTCTAATAAGTGAAAATATTAATTGAATATCCCCCATCTCTGTGACATATACACTCAGCACATCTTCTCTCTCACTCTTTCAGATACTGTAACACATGGCTTTTCAAACCAGTAGGTGTGCCCTTGCTCAATTAATGGTGGCAAAGTTCACGTAGCAGGAGTCATTTTAGCAGCTCTTGACAACCGTGTATATAATTCTATCATAGCAGAAAGTGTTTCTCTCTGATTTTCTTAAATTAAAGAAAATATGAGAGCAATTTTTGAGAATTAGTTCTCTCAAACATCAACCCTATTAAAATTCTATACTTTTTAAAAAAATTTTTTTGTCATACAATTTTGCAAGTACATTTTTCTCATCACAGAGAGGTGACAGAAAATCTGTCATCGCAATTTGAATTTATACACATATTTAAACAAATATGAGAAAGTTCACATTTTCAGATGCTATTTAGGTTAAAAATAGCCCTGGCAATGATTTTTAACTTGAAACTATGCAATATCTCCTCAGTGCCTGGCAAAATACAATATTTCCAGTGGGCAATAAAAAAATAATATTTTTTGTCTACCCAAACTAGTTTTAAGAATCCTATAAGATAAATGCACATGTGCTTTGTGGACAAATATAAAAATGTTATTTATATTGGATATACTCTAAATTCCAAACTTCTAATGTATCCCATGTGCTTGATTGGATTATGCAAATCCTGAGTTTAGCAACAGAAACTTCATTTCTGAGCAGTTCTATTAGCAAAACTACGTGATGTTTCTTCAGCTTCGAAGTTATAAATGGAATTGGAAAATTATTCAAAAAGTTCTGGAATCATTTGTGAGGATGTCTTATTCACATCAGCATCAATTATGCTGTTTCTAGGAATTTTTACCTTTTCACCTTCATTTGAGAGCCAGGATTCCCATGGATTATTCTCTGAGATTAGGCTGGGGACCAAGTAGGAGGCAGGTGTAGAAGGGTAGAGGTGGGGGTAAAATGAGAACCGAGACTGAAAAGATGAACCCATGATTTCTGCTATCGAGCAAGTCACAGGTTGGTGGAGAAAGAAGACAAAATTGTGTAGAAAGAAATTACAATGGAAGATGTGAAGTGGGATAATAGAGAAGTTCATGGGTACTATAACAAGCATTCCTTAAAGTACTTTTTGCATGATTAGATTTGAATTTTATAATGATAATTAACAAGAGTAGAGGAGAATTTGGGGTTTTGGAGGTTGCAATAACCCTAGTTATCATAATCCAAAGATGCAGGTCTGAATTAAGTGTTGCCCACGGGAAAGAGACAATGATACAGGTACATATTAGGAATCATCATGATTTTCTGTGTCGTTGGTTATGTGAGGTGAGGCATGCAGGAGAGAGAAAAAGCAGGATTGCAACTACATCCCTCACTGAGATGAGTAGGTAGATAGCACAGCTTTGAGGGTAGAGTGAAATGGTGGGCTAACTTTGTATTTGCTAAGCTTGAGATCCTGTGGGCCATCCACGCAGATGAGTTGACTTATATTTGAAGATTTTCCCCCAAACTCGTGCAAGTCTAGTTAGGGCTAGAAATACGTAAGCATGTTTAAGTTTGCTTTGGAGATGAAAATGTTAACTTTCTAGAATAACTTTCAGCTTGGTTCACTGATATTGTAGCATCCTGGAGTAAGCATGAATTTGTTTTTATTTGTCAGAACGTGATCTTATGCCAGGATAACCAAATAAAAAGCAATAGCAGTGACTTAGAACAAGAAAGATTTATTTTTCACTCATACTGGTGCAACTGCGAGTTTAGCTGACATTCCAAGGCAACTATGAAGCAAAGGTTGTTCAGCCTTATCCTTCCACTCAACCAGGATTGCTGTCTCATTGAAAGATAGCCCTGGAGAAGCTTCTACCAGCAATTAATTATTTCCATCCTTAAGCAACATATGGTCCATCTGCACAAATTTATTTGGCTAAACCAATCACAAGCTATACCTAACCTCAAGGAGGTAAAAAAGTTCTAGGTCAATCCTCCTGTGCTCAGAAGGAGAACCAGAAAGAAACCAGAAATGCTTGTAAACAGCACTAATGTCTTCAGTAATTTTGAAGTCAGAAATACTTGAGTTTCAAAACCAGCTCTGCCTAAGTTTCTTTATTCATAAAATGAGAATATTCATGCTCTTCATGGATTTGAGGATAAAGTGCAAAATTCTATATAAACTTCCTAGTCAGTTGATCTAAAATGGTGCAATTAGTAGGTATAGTTTGCTTGAATATTTAAATGCACACTATGCGTATGTATAGACTTTGAACATTGAACCTGTCCCCAGGAACAAAACATATGCCTATGAAAAAATTTGTGCTTAACATTTTTAGTTTATGTTAGAGCAGAATGTGACTATACCATGTGGTTGAAAAAATATGAATGAACAAGGAATCAACTCCAGTTTGTGTATTATTAAAGATTTCCGTGGGCTTTGCAGCTTAATTTGTTTCTGAGACCTTGTGGATCTTGTCAGTGATTTGATGCCCTTTAAATTCTTTGAAAGAAGGTCTCCTTTTGGATCGCCCATCAGCAGACTGAGTGCTTGTTGGAGTTTGTTGGTGTTTCAATGGATTGTTGCTCATTTTTGGACCCAACAGATTTACATCTTCTCTAATTACTGAAATGGGGCCAAATACATGATATATGCAAGTACAACAATTTTTTGCATGGTCATGTATAAGAAGACCAATATCTTAGACTGGAACAGTATGTGTTAACACATAATCCCCTTAGGCTGGAATAACGTACCTAAGGCTCCTCTCTACAAGGCTGTGTCTTAGAGCTTCCTTAGGAGTAATGTCCATTGACTCCACTTGTGGTCTGCAGATCTCCCAAATGACATTTTGACTGTGGACAGATGTCAGTTTCAATTATACAATATTTTTTATTAGGAGTACAGATTGAAAATATCCAGTGAATTCAACTAATTACATATTATTATCTTGAGTGAGGTAATACATTACAAACTATAATGTGATTAATCTTACCTTAGTGGCTTCTATAAATATGTCTGATACACACTAAGAAACTTAATTACTTCAAGCAGATAAATCCGGCTCAAAGTTAGAACATCTCATTTAATTCAGAAAAATTTAATTTAGTAAAAAGTCATATTTTTATGTTCTTATTTCTGTTCTTTAAAATATTTTCTGTTTTATTATAATCAAAATAGTTTGTTTTTTATCAAAATGATAAAAACATTCTTTAAATTTTAGAGTTTGACAGCCCTTCTTATTGGAAAGGTTTATCGTACTCTGTTTAGTTATTTGTTTACTTAGTTGCTGTTAATGTGAGTTAACCTTGATTTTACACTTACTAGTTACCAGGCACTGTTGTAAATGTGTGATATATATCTCATTTAATTAAATTAATATTACTAAATTTTATTAAGGATTGTATATAGATATATTGAAAATTCAGATTAGTTAAGCTTCTCTAATTTTCTGTGAATAATTTTCAACTCAAGAAAAAATATTTATTTTCCTTTAAATATCTAACAGGGCAAAAGATGTAAAATTATTTATTTTAAATGTATTGTTATAAATAAGTTGTTCATTGATAATATACCTTTGGGTAAATTTTAAAATAATATGAAAAAATTAATTTGGGGTCATTAATCATTATAAAGTTAAAAATGTTAAAACATACATTTAAATTAGAAGGAAGAAAAGGTAGTGATCAGTACCTATATTTAAGAAGCAGTGCAAATTTTGAGAACTTTTGAAGTTCTCAAACTGTGGAAGCAGCAACTGAAAAACTCACAGCAAGTTTAACACTCAAATGACCACATTTCGTAACCTTACTGTATATTGTATATGAACAAACTTTTTACGTTAATGACAAAATTAGGATTTCTGAGATCAAAAATATGACAAAACTGAGGCCGGCCCAGTGATGTAGTGGTTGGTGGTGTAGTGGTTATGTTTGCGTGTTCTGCTTTGGCAGCCTGGGGTTCACAGGTTCAGATCGCAGGTTTGAATATACACACCGCTCATCAAGCCGTGCTGTGGCGGCATCCCACATACAAAATAGAGCAACATAGGCACAGATGTTAATCAGTTAATCAGAGCTAATCTTCCTCAGCAAAAAGAGGAGGATTGGCAATGGATGTTGGCTCAGAGGCAGTCTTCCTCACACACACAAAAATATGACAAAATTGTGTATTCCTATAACTTTAAAGATCTATGATAAATTATTATTCAAATATTTATTTATTGAGCATTTACAGTGGCAGAATTATTAGATACTGCTGAAGAGACATCTGAGTTTTTACTGGCGTGTCAATTAATGCATTTTTGTTGAAGTAATAAGTACATAAACTCCTTTAATTAAGATGTAGTTAAGATGTAGTTAAAACATGGTCAAAATGTGTTTGTGTGTGTGTGTGTGTGTGTGTTGGTGTGTATATAAACAAATTAAAGGTATTCTCTCATTTATCCTCAAATATTTAAATTGTGATGCTAATAAACACCATAAACATGAGTCTTTATTATCTGTCTCACTTTGTGCCAGAATTAAAGGCCTTATTACTTCCCACACTTAGCGTTGATTACACCACTTGTATGAAACCTTCCTTTCTTCAAATTAATGTAGAAAATACCCAATAAAAGTAAAGAAAGAATAATAGCAGCAATTTACAAGTAGTTATATTTATAAGTACTCCCAAATGGAAAAAAAATCAAAGAAACTTTTCAACAAAAATCAGTTGTATATAAAAGTATCTGACCCAGGGGTAGAAGGTAAAGAGAAAATAAAGTATATTTTGAATAAAATGAGAAATACCAAAGAAGTGTGAGTTTTGAGTTTATCAAAACTTTCCATAACAATGATGAGCTAAGAAAATGTCATGTTTCACTACAAAATTCATCAGCAAAAGTGCAGAGATGTGAACTATTTCTTAGGTGTTGGATGTGGAGAAGCATCGCCCGCATTCCTTGAGGAGGGCTGTCCTGCCCCAGCTGCTGGCAGGGAGTGCTGATGGCAGGCAGGCTTCCGCAGGCAGCCACCTCCTAGATGGCCTCAGCTGAAGAGTTGCCTTGTCCAAGGCTGCACCCTTTCCCAGGGCAGTGCGCAGTCAGTACTGTCAGATGAAGGGAGTACAAAGGCCCAGCCATTTCCACTCAAAGCAGGAGCACTCTGATTGGCCATTTTTAGCTCCAGAACTCCCTGGGTCAGCTGAGGCTCTGGTCACTGTAGGGCGCTCCATTTCTACCTGTCTCTGGGGTACTTCCTCCCCTCCTCCCTTCCACACACTTAACTCTGTCTCAACATCTGATTCCCAGAGAATCCAACCTATAACATCTTATCAATACAATTTAGCTGGAAAAAATAATGGCATATGAAATTGGATTTCCTAGCATGATCTCTAGTTTCCCTAGACGTAAGTTTGTTGTTGTAGTTATTTGTATTTGATTTTCTGTAGAAAATTATGGAGCATAGACACAGAGGAATCTGGAGAGAACACTGTAAAATATGTGATATCTGTGATGCCTTTGAAGGAGCTAATAGGCCAGGATTCTGATGACAGTAATCATATAAGCCAGAAACCAATAAAAGCCTGGTTTGTTTTCAAACTGTGTAAGAATGGCAGAATTAGACATGCACTGTGAAAATAAAATAAGTGTAAAATTTAGACACATACCCTGTTTTTCACACTTTCTTGAAAAGACAGCAGAGTCCTTAGCATCTTCTATTTTACACACTAAACTATTTTGAAATCTGCCTATGATCACAGAATCTTGTGATGTGCTAAAATGCTTATAATACTCAGCTTTTAAAATTTCAATTAGCAAGTGCTAATTAGCATCTAAAATGAGGAAGAGGTCCCAGAGAGGTTGTAGGAAAAACAAGGAAGAAAAGAAGTTGAGAGGCCTAAATAAAGGAAGAAAGTTATTTCAGAGTGGAAAAAAGAAGAATGGAGGAACAGAAGGGAAAAGAGAGGACCAAAGAGAGAAACAAAATGTTCTGAGGAAAGTAAAGGAAGGAAATACACAAAATCCATTCTTTGGAAGGCTTCTTTTTCTTTCCTTGGCTTTCAAACGAGATTCTGAAAATGTTTTCTGTTTATCCTATTGAACTTTTATTTCTTTTTATTTTACCTCACAGTTGAATCTGAACAAAGAGTGAAATTCAAATCAGTCGCTAGTAGTTTTCTATTCTCAATAGTTAATAACTATAGACAACATATACCAGCTTTACTCTCAGTTTAGTTCTTGTTTTGTTTTAAATTATACACATTCCAATACAAATGTATAGAGTTTGAGCAAGTTAATTCGATGCATTTTTATGATTATAAAAATTTCAGAAAAAAAACCTATAAGAAATTATTTTCTTCTATGAGTTAACAACTTAAAGGTTTTTAATTAAAAAAAAAAAAATCCTTTACATAACCCATATGCACCCAGTAAAGCGAAAGTCACATAATTGGCTGTCTAAGCTGTGGGCGGCTGGAGACAATTCTCAAATTTCTTACAGGAAGAAAGCCAGAATAAACAGCAGGAAAACAATACGTCATTTAGAACATCACTGAAGCCATATTTTAGTAAAGGAAAACAACAGAAGTCTCATAAGGCAAAGTGGAGCAGATGGTTCCCAGAATCTTGTGGACTAGATTGTTTTTGTTCTTAGGCCGTAGCCCATGATGGAAAGCAAATACACTGGGAACTAATTAACTGGTGCATATGGATGTGGGTGTTAGTTTCCCAAGGTGAGAATCAAATTCACAAACCTAACATTTAATCAAAACCGTTGTTTCTATCTAGCATGGCATGCCCTATCACTTCCAGATAATATACCATATGATTTCCAGTCAAATGCCAACGATGCATAGAAAGCACAGGATGGAGAGATTAGTACCGAGTCAAACCTACTTTTCTCCAGATAGTTAAGGAAAAAAAAAGAAAAAAAAACCTTTACACCAGGATGCTGAAGAAAAAAGGAATGCATATCTTCTAACCGGCTTACATAATGCAGTCATAGTTCTGTCACTAACGAACCTTCAAAACCATACACAACCTCACGTCACGATGTGGAAGATAGAAACATGATGAGCATTGAGCCGGATTATGTAATAATGTTGAAAATAATCATATATGGTGGACACAGCTTTTATTGAATGAAATCCTTTGGCTAAAACATAGACCGAGTTTGTTTTGACCACTATTTTCATCAGGGCTTAAGCTGTTGTTTTCATAACGTAGTTACTAAAAACACTGCATTTGTAATTGCCAAATTGTTAAGAAAACTTACAAATTCATTTCAAAAAAATTAAAATTTTACTTTTCAAAACTATGTGTGTGAGGGCTTTATAAAGCAGTGTGTGTGAGTCTGTGAGTATGTATGTATGCAAATATGTGTGTAGATGGGTAAAATATCCTGTCACGTTTATCTCTGAAGACCATGAAGAAATGCTAATAAAATAACGATATGCACTGATGCAGTTTCGTGTCAATGAAGCAGCGGTCAACAGATGTTGAGCTGTCATAACCTGAAAACCAGCACATGCCACAACTGGATTCTCAATGAATCTTAATAAAACTTTTCACACTTTAAGGATGATTTCTGATTTTCTCTTACAATTTGGACTACTTATCACATGAATGATGTTTCAATATTGTGAGCACTGTCCAATCACATAGTATGATGTTATACATGGTCCTGTTAGTCATCTAACATCTTCTTTATGCTGTTTTCCCAGTGAATATCGTCCAGATTCCTCAGCACTCCATGGTGGCCCTCAACACCATGGAGTGTGCATGTGTGGGGGACTACAATTCCATAGGAGGCATCTAGAAAAGTGGTGGGCAGGGTGGGGGAGGGGTTGGTTTGACCTTGTTGCAAGGACAAGGGAATGTTACTGGAATTTAGTGGATGGGGGCCAGTGGTGTTGAACATCCCCCAAAGAGTAGTCATGAGCAACAAAGAATTGTCCAGTTTGCCAGGAGAGCGTCTGTGGAGAACACTTAACCAGAATGACTTGACCATATCTCTGTAAGCTCAGATTCAGCCATTCTAATTCACATACTCTACACCCCAGGCAAACTGAACAGCCTATTTTCTTTACCATGGGTCTTGGTATGCCATTTCGGTTCCTGAAGAGTTTTTGTCTTCTTCTACTCCCTGTCATGAAGCTAGACCACTAACTCATTTTTCCAATTCCAGCCCACACGCTGCTTCCTTAGCAAAGCATTCCCTAACTCCCTCATGTTTCATTACCTATTTCTCTCTGTGCTTCCAAAAATTCCAGAACATTCTACTAATGCTTTGTGTGCACCTGTTTGTGTGATTTTTACGTGTTTGCATGCTGCTGTCTTTAGACAAGGAATCATTTCTTATTCATCTTTACATATGGAGACTCCAGTATATTGAAATATATGTGTTCATTATGTGCCCAATGAATGTCGAATGAACAAAAAAAAAATAGAGCAAGTGAATGAGTGAATAAACATATGCAAAAAATAAGCAAATGGAATTTTCTGAAAGACATGTTACAATGTGATTTGGGAAAGGGCTCCTGCTTTGAAAGAAATATCACATTTATACTGAAGAACCACACAGAAAAATACAAAATGTTTATGATATAGTATACTCAATTTCATACTTTTAAATATATAGATAATTCTTTATGCTCAAAATGAAAGTGTGTGAAAATTTTAAGGGTAGTGTTTGAAAGTATATTTTGTTTGACAAAACATTTAGAACCAAAGAAGATGATAAATATTGTAAGGTGATGATATGTTTAATTTTTCCTAAATTGTTCAGTTTAATTTAGTTTAGCTCGTTAGCCAGTCCCTTGGACTGAAATATATATTTTGTAGTTTTGGAAAAATAATATCAAAATAATTTGTTATTATTTGAAAGAAATAACTAGTATTGCATAATGGGACATACATAGATTTTCAAGTTATTTTATTAAATGAATATTTAATTTTTGTATACTAAGAGCCAAGTTCTGTGTAAGTTGCTGGATATTTAGTAGTAAAAAAACACAGTCATATTACCTACCTTCACAAAGATTACACTATTGGGGAAGACTTATGGTTAAGCAAGTAAGTAAAAGAAAGTTTAATTACTGATTTGAACTGAGATGAAATACTTTTGTGCAACCTTAGAAAAGTTATTAATGTTTCTGAACTTCAGTTTACAAAATTTATGAAATTTACAAAACATTCACAAAATGAAGCAAATGGCTGCCTTGTGAGTAAGCCATGAGGATCAAGGTAGCTTATATAATGGCCGAAGGCAATTTCAGGAACGTGACTGATACTCCATAACTGGTAACTCATGTTCTATGAGAGTGCTACACATCATTATTACCACCTCTTTATTCTGTCTGGTCTTTTCTTCTAAAGTTTTAATTTTAAAAACTTTTAAGAATTAAAAGTTCTTATAATTTTCTGTATTCAAAAATATAGAAAACTTGTTTACTATGTTTTATATATCATTTCATTTTTGCTGTAATGCTGTATCAGTTCCTTATTCAATCTCATAGGCAAGTTTAGATTTAGACCACACGAACACTACTTTAAAATGTCTTTTGACAATTTAGCATGGATTCGGGAATATATCAAAATACAATCAAGAGCAATGTTTTGCTTTTTCACTGCCTTTTGTTAGAGTGACTTATTATTTCCCTCTGGCTTTTTCAGCTTTCTCTCCAGTTAATCGTTTCTCGACTCTTAGGTGCCTGATATCATGTCTTGCCATTAATCACTGTGCGGTTAACAGTCAGCGCACCTCTCAGTGTTTTCTTGAGTCTAACTCTGTCTACACAGCAATGAGTCAAAGTCATGAAAACAGAGAATGGTATCTCTTCAAATCAAAGCATTTTTTAAAAGATTATATTGTTCAAACTTTCAGGCTTAGAAAATCCTTTTGGTTCTGATAATTTTCTCTTTGAAGTTTAAATATACTTTAAACATACTATCTGGTGAAATTTTACTTGATGAAAAGGTATTAATTAGCATTAGTTTTGAAAGTTAATTTGATAAAGAAAACTTCATGTCTTGACTAAAAGTTTATTAGATTTTTATTGTTTTTCTAGAACACTGCTTTAAGTGCTTATTTCTCAATATTGATATGCTCTCTTGTATCTTAACACATTTTTAATGAAAGAGGAACTATAAATGTGATACATATGTGATAAATCAGGTGACCAATTGGGTCAGTTAACTGAAGTTAAACAAAGTGACTTTGGAGCAGGAAGAAAAATAGCTTCATGATTGATTCAAAACCCTTGGGAATTAAAACTATGTTATTTACACTATGTGAACATTTTCAAACTCTACAGATTTTGGGGCCCAAACTTTTATTTCCCTTAATGTATGAGTAGTAATCATAAACCTTATTGATATCATAAGCTAATCGGGAAAACTTTATGTGGAAAATTTTGTTCGCTTATATCATAAAATTATGTTAACCAATAGGTTAGGCCTGTAAACAATCAAGAAATAAGTTAACTTGTTAAAAAAATTATCTTTTAAAGATAAATTTCACAGAATGTGGATAGAACAGACAGAGCTGAATTTAAGGATTCCAGAGATGGGCAAATATGAAAACATGACATGATATTTCTACATGAAGGTAAAGATTTTATAAGAATATTTTTTCAGTTTATTGCTGTTATTAAGACTATGTCTTAGTGCACCTCTCATATTATTAACCCATAATTTTGCAATTTTGCAAAATCTGTTTAAATATATGTTTTTGCTGTTGGTAAACATTTTCTTAATCAAAAATAACTTTAAACGAATCTAAATTCATATCAAAGAGGAAACTATGAGATGCAAAAAGGATTAAACACTTAGCAAATTAAAAATAAAGTTAGCAAACAGGTGGAATTTTATAGTATTACAAAAAATTGAGTGGTGCAATCACATTTAAAATATTTTTTTCTCTCTTCTTTATACAATTATTGGAGACTTTAGAGTTTACAGGTTATAAATGAGTATTATTATACATACATAATAAATTTACTTAAGCTATGGGCTAGTGGAAAACAAGCCTTAGATATTTCTCTTGTGATTAGCACATAGGATTAATAAAAGTGATAATTTTCCACCCAGTCTGAAAGATTATGAGAAATATTCAAACTTTGTGCATAGCTGAAAATGCACTCTTGGATTCTTAACTTGGGAAAAGCCAAGTAAGCTTAAACACAAATAATTATCAAAACTTTAACAACAAAAACTACCCAAGGAGTTTTAAAGACATTTTTCAATTACGGACCTGGCAGGAATTAAATTCATTTTCAGTTGCCAAAGCAGAATTTATTCTTGAGGTCCTTTGTCAGATTAATAGAGAGACAATTGATATGTACAACATATTTGGATGTTAACAGTAGACAAGATAAGGCCTTAGGTGTAGACAGGCAACAAGCCAGAGAAGACAGGAAAAGGGAAGATATAATTGAATACACTATTGAGAAAAAGGAGGACTATATCTCTCTCTATATATATTTATTGCACAACATGTCTACATTGGTCCCTTTTCTGGCATCTCAGTGTAAATGCAATCAAATAGTTCATATAGTTTGATATTTTTATATATGTTGTTACTTTGCTATGAGATGGATAGGTTGGGAAAGATGGTGTAATAGACTCAATAGCTGAACATTTTATAATTGAAACTAATAATACACTACAATATTAATCTTGGCAAGAGTAGAAATTCATAACATAGAAGACAGAAGGTAGAATGCCTAGCAGAATGTTTTCATCAGTATGCCGGAAAGCATAGAGGATATTTTGCGAGTTTTTTTTAATAACGTGAAAAATGTTAATACCAGAAGCAGTCAGATACTATGTACATTTCTTAAATTATTTCCTTCAAACCTTGCTATGATGTAACTATGTGATATTAGTCTCTTTTTTACAGACAAAACTAAAAAAAAAGAGGCAGAAATATTCAGTAACCTGTTCAAAGGTAGCTTATGCAGCCTTAGAGGAGTTAAAATCTAGCCCTCTCCCCCTGACTTTCCACTAAACTGCAGGCATTCTGCTTCTTCATGGAAGTAGGCTGTGTGGCAAAATAAATCCCACTTGTGTATGTTCTTTTTATATAATCTTCTTTCTTGTGCAGAAGAAATAGAATAAATCAATTAAATCATCTTTAAACTAGATGACTTGATTCTGAAACCCATCCCATACCTGTTTAAAATCAGAAGTAGGTACGGCACCTTAAATCTACAAAGCCAAAATTTACTGTAGAAAGATTTATTTAAGATAAACTTTAAAAATAGGATCTGAAATTAATAAAAACAGGTATACTGAGAACATATTGAACAATAAAGACTCTAGTCTGTAACAGTAATATGTATGTCTAAGGAAAAGGTCTTGAACAGCAATTTTCAGTAATATGCCTAGAACTGGCAGCTTTCTAATAAAGCTGCATTCATTAAATTTCAAACTCAGACATAAGAACCCTTATGTTTAACCATTGAAGCATCCCTTGATGAATATTATTAAAGTCTATTACTACTGTTGCTACTGTCACTTATTCCCTGAAGCTTAGATTAATTATTAAAAATGTCTTCTGATCCTATGAATGTAAGGAGAACGTTCCAGGCACTAACTTGAGGATTAACTTCAGACTTCATCATTTAACTTAGACTTGTATTTGATTAATATTCTTGATAGTAAGGGAACATAGGTATTCTTATATTCTTTTACAGGATTAATGCAAAATAGTAATTAATATCAGCATGAAGTCCTAAATAGCTCTACCAAAGGCAAACAAATATCCTAGGTTCTTAAATTTCAGAATGCATAAGAATTTTTTTCAAAATTTAGAATTCTGAGCCCATATAATCCAAACCTGGTAATCTAAATTAATAGGTCTGAGATGGGACTGAGTAATCTGACTATCTACAGTAAGATATAGGTATTTAGATAAAGGTAGAGAATCAGGTGTTTCATGAATCACTCTGAGAAATGCTGAGCTAGGAGATCCCATAGACAAGAAACTGTAATAATTGGCAAATTATAGTCTTGTAGGATTGTTTAAGAAGAAAACACAGTGCTGTCAATGGTTTTAACAAAAAAGATACATGCCTGCTTCCATTATATTTTAATTATAAACATTAAGAAAAATCAAATTAGCACTGAGTGTATGGACATTCTTATTCCTTTAATTAACATTTATTGAGTCCCTGTCATGTTTGTTCCAGGCCCTGGTAACAGAGCATAGAGGAGAACAAGAGAGTCAGAGTCCCTGTGTGGACAAAGTTGTCAGTCTTGTGAGAAAGATTGCCATCTCCCTGCCAGAAAACAAGCAGGAATGAGATCAAATAATTAAAAATTCTTACTGGTTTTATAAAGAAAAGACACTAGGCTTTCATTTACAAAAGAGTAGCATTTGAGAGTGAAGCATGTCATTTGACAGAAAAAGATCTTCGTGAGGGCATCTCTGAGGAAATTAGTTAGTTCCCCAAGCAAGCAAATTCAACAGCTTCACAGATGCCTTTTGCCTCGGCCTTGCTGGGCCATTTCTGGCTACTCCTGAGCAGGATTCAGGAAATAGCATTTCTGAATGTTCTCGCAAAGATCAATTAATTTCTCTGGGTCTCAGTGCCCTTCTCTCTATAAATAAGAGATTTGGGGCTAGATGTATATTTAGTTCCTTCCAGTTTTACAGTTCTATTTTTTATGTTGATTTTTGCTTACTTTACCTTATTTCATAGACAACACATTTAAATGGTATTAAGGAGATGACATAATGTTCCTCAGGATATTATGCATTGTAATTCTAGCAACATAATTTTTCAAAATATGTAAAGCATTCCAGAATTTACATAGTTTTTTTTTTTAATTTTTTATTTTATTTATTTATTTTTTTTCCCCCAAAGCCCCAGTAGATAGTTGTATGTCATAGCTGCACATCCTTCTAGTTGCTGTACGTGGGATGTGGTCTCAGCATGGCTGGAGAAGCGGTGCGTCAGTGTGCACCCGGGATGCGAGCCTGGGCCGTGAACAGCAGAGCGTGCACACTTAACCGCTAGGCCACCGGGCCAGCCCTAGAATTTACATAGTTTTGATCTGCAGTTGTCTGCCAGCACGTAGAACAGTTGAAGGACTGAATTACTTTAGTTCATTTTTGTAAATTCTGAAAAGGTTTTGTGATTCTATCTTATGGGAGTCATGATTTCTAAAATAAGTTTCTTTCATAGTATATTTTTAAATAAGGATTTTAGAAACTTGGAAAAATCTGTTCATGGACTTTCTTAAGTAGAACAGATCTATAACGATACATATAATGTCAAAATGTAAAAAAATAAAAGCTCTTTAAAAAATATAAATGTTGAAGGTGATATGTAATACAAAAATATAAATTCTAAAGTGGAGTAATGAGCAAAGAATAAATCTTACAAAAGTTAATATTATGCTATGTGAGTATTAAACATTGACATTAATAATACAAATAGCATGTGAAACGAAATATGATCAGCAAAGGACACATTTCTGACTGCTCTTTAGCTCAGAAAACATGAGAAATCAAATTGTTAGTGAGTTAATGATTATTATCATTCCATCAAAAGCTTGTATTTAGTTGCTATGATATGTTAAACACGTTTTTACACATTTTGGGATACATAGATGAATAGGGAAAGTTCCTTAGACAGTTGTCTGTCTTTCTGGTTAAGCAAAGAAATATAAAATAATGTCATTAGCCCTATAGAAGAAATTTTTCAAAGATATTTTATAACATACCTTGAACTGCATCCTGTGTACAAGTACATAAATTGAGAACAAGCAGAGAACTACCATAGGATCCAGCAATCCCACTTCTCGGTATATATCCAAAAGGATTGAGATCAGGATCCCAAAAAGAATACTTGCACTCTCATATTCATTTCAAATTATTACAATAGCCAAGATATGGAAATATATCTAAATACCCATCAATGGGTGAATGGATAAAGAAAATACGGTACACACATGCAAGGGAATATTATTCAGCCTTAAAAAAGAAGAAAATTTTCCCAAATGCAATAACGTGGATGAACCTGGAGAACATTATGCTGAGTGAAATAAGCTAGTCACAGAATGACAAATACTTTGTGATTCCACTTACATGAGATATCTAAAATAGTCAAATTTATAGAAGTGGAGACTAGAATGGTGGTTGCCAGGGACTAGGGAAGGAAGAAATGGAGAGTTGTTCATCAGATATAAAGTTTCAGTTATGTAAGATGAATAAGTTCTAGAGATCTGCTGTAAAACATAATACCTATAGTTAATAATACTGTATTTCACACTTAAAATTTGTTAAGAGGGTAGATCTCATGTTAAGTGTTCTTACCACAAAAAAAAGAAAATATTTTTATATTAGTTATTATACGATGCTATGTTATCTTATACAGTTCTCATAGAAGCATACATGAAATGTTCTTTAAGATTTAAATTACAGTAATATGTGAATACATTGTTCTGTGGGTAAAATAAATTTTATACGCAAGTGTCATATGATAACCAATTTAAATTGGTCTTTATTTTCTCAATTTTTTTATTATATCCGTGGTGATAAAAATCAAGGAAACTAATTTTCATGTAAAAACTACAGTCTGAAGAAATTACAATATTTCCTCTTATATTCTTCAACTATCATTGAGTGTTAATGTTCACGCATGCATTTGGATATATCCTAGCACGAAAACAGCTTAAAGCCCGTATCACCATTACATAACAGTAATACATGCTTTCCTCTCTTTATCCCTGTAATTAATTTCTGACACTCAGATCATTCATAATTGCAGTTATTAGGAGATTAATTTATTATTTTGAAACAAATTTTCTATTAAATATCACTTTAGTAAAACAACAGGGGTTGTATAAACTGAGTAAAATCATCCTTCAAGTTTTCTATTGTAATAGAGATGAAGAAAAGAAAATGGGAACCAGATAATAAGTTCCATTTCCTCTTTATAAATAGACCTTCTATTCTGCCATTGATCTTTTAGCCAATCCTACACCAAAAATACCATACTTTCTTAATTATTGTAGGTTTATAAAGTTTATATCTCTAAATATCTGGTAAGATCTGTGTCCTTCCTTGCTTGCTACAAAGTTGTCTTGGTTATTCTTGAGTCTGCTTTTGAGTTTCAAGTTGAAGGCTTTTACTTAGAAATTCATTGAATTTGTAGATTAATTTTGGGGAGAATGGTTTCCATGAGATATTAAATCTTCAATCCATGTCTATTTCTACATTTATTTAAACAATATTTTTTTGATTTGCAAGAAAGGTTTATAATTATCTCCGTATATGTCTTGAACATCTTTTTTTCAAATTGTTTATTAAAGTTGTATAGGACATTTATCTAATTTGTATATTGATATTTTATCCAGCAAACTTGATGAACACTTTCTTCTGAAAGATTGTCTTTCACTACGTGGATTTACTATATGGAACAGGGGCTTTCCTAACCATTTGCAGCGGAACACTGCTGTGTCACACATGGGTTAAAATTGTGGCAAGATATTGATCTGATTCTTTTAGCAATTTCTTTGTACCCCCTGAGATGGAAAGTGCTGAGAAGCACTGAATAGACTTTTGTTCTTTTCCTTTCTTTCTCACCACGTCGTTCTGGCAGAGCCCTTTAGTACAACATTGAAGAGTTACAGTGATTGCCGTCTTCTCTCTCTTGCTCTTAATCTTTAAAGAAAATGTTTATGATATTTCACCATTAAAAATGATGGATGTTGTCAGTTGTTAGTAAATAACTATTATCAGGTTTAGGAATTTCTCTTTTATTCCTAATGTTTTGATATTTTATATTCAGAGTATGTGGAATTTTATTAATTTTTTTTGCATTGAATAAGATGATCCTATGATTTTTGTTTCATTAATCTGCTAATGTGGCCAATTACTTTAATAGTTTTCTTCACTGTTAGACTCTTCTCGTGTTCTTGTGATAGTGCAGTTTTAAATAAAATGCTATAGTCAGTGTGAACATATTTTAATTAATCTCTTTATTTAGAGATAAACATAGATTCACATGCAGTTGGAAAAAAATAATAGAGATCGCACGTACCCTTCACCCAGTTTCCCGTTTGAGTCAAGAATTTAATCTCTCCCTCCCTTTCTACTTCTTAGTCTATCAGTGACTATAAAAATGTTTACATAATTACTTACTTTGAATTTTTCTTGATTTTTAGCTTATAATAAGAGATGTCTACTTCTAAATAATATATAGCTTATATTCAGATATGTAAAGCAAAACTCAATCAGGAAAGCAGTGAAAATAGAACTCAGAGTTAACAAACTGTAAAATTTGAACCATTAACAATCTTTGACTTACAGAAATAACTTTAAGCCTCATAAAGCCTTTATTTTCATAAATTATTAAGATTACATTGGTGCTTTCATTTACTGTAGCACAAGGGAAACTTTTTATCACACAAGTAGCATTTCAAAAATATTGACAAATTTTTGTTTTATAGCTCTATAACCTAACCAGTTAATGAAATACATTCAGTATAATAAGAATTTGTCTTTCCTTTTCTTCCCTTAAATCAGTGAGAAAATCTCAGTTATATAAGCATAAAATTTAGTGACTTTAGGTTCAGATGTGATGTTAATTTATTCATTCATTCATTATTCAAGTGACTGACCCAGCAACAATGCAAAATACAAACGTTGCAGAATATTAGCCCCTTGGCCCCCAAGAGCACATGTATAATAAATATGAAGCATGCCGTGAATGGTTCTAAAAGTACAGAAAAGAAAGAGAAGATTTTGATTGGAGTGAGATAAGTAGGTCTTCACAAAGAAGTAAGGATATAAGTAAAACCTTAAAATGTTGCTATAATTTTACGTTAAGGGAACTTATCAGGTGTAAGGAGTAGCACATGTCAATGTTTCTAGTAGTATACACACCTTCCAGGACAGGGAGGAGGAAGGGGAGAGATTCTAGGATCTATGTAGCTTCTCAAAAGTGATACATTGTTAAGCGAGTTTGCTTTTTTAGGCAAAATTTTTTTGCAAATTTGGGAAAATGCTCATTTTATACACATATTTTTTGTTTTTTAACATTGCCCTTTCCATGTGCAAAATATTATGTGACAGTCTTGGTGCTTGCCACCATCTCTGGATGTACATGTCCTCAACAAAGCACACAGTGTTTAGCAAAGCTTGGTCCCAAGCGCCCTCGCCCTCATCCAGCACCACTCAACCCTCCACGTTACTCTCCAGCCACTTGGCTGGCCCTTTTCCATTTTCATTGAAGTGCTAACCACTCAAACGGGCCAGGTTTATAGGGGAAGATGATGAGATCAGCCAGGTTTATGTTGAATGTCTGATTTCCAAGAGGCTATGTGACTAAGGCAGTAGGAAATGGAGGTCTGTGTCTGTGATATCACTGTCTAAACTACTGAAAAGATTTGAAGAGGAGCTGTAATTCATATTCCAGGTCTCTTTGTCAAATTAAAACAAAACACGGCATTTTAACTCGTGAATTTTTCCTCTAGGCCAAAATAAGGATTAAAAGTAAATGAAATAAATTGAAGAGACAAATCCAGATCTATTTAAAGTAGAAAGTAAGTGTATATTCAAATTTTAAAAGTCATTACAAATTCCCTCTGGTACTGGTTTTCATTAGGAAATATCCTTATAAAATCATCAACTCGTTAACAACTCTTGAAATATTTCTATTTTATTGCCTTTAGAAAATGTAATAAATCTGTCCCTAAGAGCCTGTAGGCTGACTCAAATTTTTAGATGTTTCATAGTCACCGAACCTGACTGGATGTTATTAATTTCCTCCCTAATATGATGAGTTTGAATATGATTTACTTATTTCCCGGGATTTTTCCAAACTTAAACGTTCTCTAAGTCACAATTTTATAGCACTAGAAAGAATTTTTCATGAAAATGTAATCATGTTGAATCATTCTTTTTCTTTTGAATCTTATATTCTTGTGATTCCCATAAAACATCAGGGCTGGGAATCACTTTAGGGCCCCCTGAGTCGTGTTCCAATACCTGGTATTGCAGACTAAAGAAGTGACACTCTAGAAAGCTTAGTGACTGTTATAACAATGATTCTTCTCTGCTCTTTGAAGCATCATCTTCACTTGGACTCCAGGACATTACAAACTGGCCCCTCCAACATTGTGTCATTTATTAGTTTTTCCTAATCTCCTAAAATTATTGACCCCAGGGAAGGGGGGAGGCAAAACATAGCTTTTGTAATTTATCTCTTTTCTATTCTCATTGTTATTTTTGTCCAGTCTAATATCTTAAAAAAAATCCATAACCTGAAAATGCCCAAATATTAATCTCCAGCTCAGATTTTCCCATAGACTCTAAAATTTTATATTTAATTGCCAACTTGATATGTTTCCTTGAATGCCCGTTAGCGTCTTAAATTCAATATGTCTCCAGGCAAACACTTTATACTCCTTCCTCCACCCCACCTTAATTATTAGCAGTTTATTCTTCCAGTAGGTCAAGGCAAAGAACTTGCATTTATCCTTGACTTCTCTCTTCTCTTACATCTAAACTGAATTCCTTGGAATTTCCTGTTGCCCTTACCAACAAAATGTAATTAAAATCTGACCACTTCTCCGTACCTCCATTGCTACCATCTGAGTGCTGTCATCTTTAGCCTGGTTTACTGACGCATTCTCCTAATTAATCATTCCACCTCTGCCTTTGTCTCCAACAGCACAAGAATGATTCTATTTAAGTGTGATTCAGATCACTTCACTCTACTCAACCATTCACCCGGGAACTGCTTTATTATATCATTAAGAACAGGAGCCCTTAAAATGTCCAACAAGAACCTCCATCGTCTGGCCTCCCTCCGTCTCTGAGCTCATCTCACACCTCTCCATTCCTTCTCTTACTCTGTTTCAGTCAGACTGCCACCTTGTGTTCTGTACAGTGAGGCATTTCCTGACCACATTATTTAAAAATGGACCCAAGTACTCCCCATCCTCTCTTCTGTTTGTTTTTTCTTTTTCTTATGACACTTGTCAACATTTAACTTACTATATATTGTAATAATGTATAGTCAGTATAATATATAGTATAATATAATAATTACAATAATAATAGGTATTGTTATTATTATTTATTTATTTATTTTTCTATGTTCTCCCACCAGAATGAAAGCTCAAGGAGGGAAGGGATTTTTGTCTGTTTTGTTCATTATTCAATTTCCAGTGCCTAGAAAAGTCCTTGACATGTAATAACTTCATGTTTATCATATCAGTAATTAACTTTGGGAAAGAAACCTATACATAAAATTTGTATTTCAATACTGTCTTTTGAAAAGCTTAATACTTACTCTGAAAATACTGCAATCTTCCTTTAATGTTCCCTTTACAAATCAAATAATATTTATTTGCTTAGTTTCATAGAACCAAAGATTTTAATTAACTGGGTTTGTTGTATCCCATTATTATTGGATGATTTCTTGTTTTCCAGAGGGAATCTGGTGAGAGATTTTTCTTTTTTGTATACCAAATTATTTTTTAAAAAAACACAATAAAAACAACTTATCAGAGATAATTGGCTTGATACTGTCAAGTGTAAACCCTTGCAGAAGGCTTACATTTGAACTTTGAAAATTCAGACAAGCTCATAAAATGAAGTACATTTAATTTCATAGTTATTTTTTTATGAGTTTAATTTTAAAATAAGTATTAGTGAAATTAGTAGTTCAACTTTTCAAAGCTTGCTTTGACTTCATACTTCATTTCCTTTATATCATTAACAGGCATTTGAAGATAATTTGATCCAAATATTACCTAATAAAATTTTTCTTTTGAACAGTATATGATCAGGAACACAATCTGATCTTTTTCTCAACATATAAGAATATTTCCACCAGTAATACATTACTCATATTTAATGGACCAATATTTAAAATAAATATTATAATATTTTCAACATAGTGAAAAAAGAAAAATCCTCAAATAGGAACACTGTAGCTAATATTATAAAAATATATTATTCATTTTGTCATAATTATCATATGCAAATTAGTTGACTTCCCAGGATCTGGTAGTATCACTCAAGGAGAAAACTTGAATAGAAGAAAACTGTCTTTAACATATGGCATGAGAGCATATTAGCAATTAAAGTGAAAATGAAGTAGGAGGCACTGGTATGGAGGGCACTGAGAAGGAGCAGCCTAAGAGGTAGGACAGCAATATTAGGAAGTCAAGGAAAAGGCACATTCAACATGCAGGTCATGGGGAGTGGCTTCAGAAAGACGGCAGAATGGGAAGTCCCAGCTCTTGTCTCCCAGCACCAACACTGATTTAATGACAATATATGGATGAAAATACTTTTATGAGACCTCCAGATTCTAGTTAAGAAGTTAAAGTACCCCCAATGAGCACAAACCTTAGAATGACCAAATGAAATAGGTAAGAAGAACAATTTCACTTGACTTTCATCAGCCCCTCTCCCAAATTGACACAGCTCAGCACCAAGAGAGATCACCTTGGCCCATGACCTCTCCCTTGATGGAAAGAGAGTGGAACATGCACATCCATAGCAAAACTTTGAGAGGTTCCCAGAATCTCTAGCTGGGCTAATTGGTGAAAGTTTTTCTCTGCCAAAATCAGTTCCTATAGACTGGGAGAGGTGTCTATGTGCAGACGTGAATGCAAAGCTATAGGGAACATGGAGAATAAGGGAAATATGACACAACCAAAAAATAAATAAATAAATAAATTCTCCAGTACTTGACCCTATAGAAATGGAGATTTATGAATTCCCTGAAAAATAATTCAAAATAATCATCTAAAAGAAGCTCAGTGAGTTACAAGAAAACACATAGACAACTAAACAAAATAAAAAACTGAGACATGAAAGAAATGAGAATATCAACAAAGAGATGCAAGGCATAAAAAAAAAGGCAGAAATTCTAGAAGTAAAGAATACAATAACCAAACTGAAAAATTCAATATAAAGCTTCATCGTCAGAGTTGATCAAACAGAAGAATCAGTGAACTTGAACAGAAGTCATTTGAAATTATTCAATCAGGGAAGCAAAAAGAAAAAAGAATGAAAAGAGTGAAAAAGCCTATGGGACTTATGAGGTACCTCAAATGAACAAATATACACATTATAGGAGTCCCAGAAGTAGAAGAGAGAGGGAAACCTGCAAAAAGCTTATTTAAAGAAATAGTGCCTCCAAACTTCCCAAACTTGGGCAGAGAAATAGACACTCGAATTCACGAAGCCCAAAGGACTACAAAAAACTGAAACAAAGGAAGTATACACTGAGACACATTATAATCAAATTGTCAAAAGTCAAAGAACAAGAGTGAATTTTGAAAATAGCAAGAGAAAAGTGACTCATCATGTACAAGAGAGTCCCATAAGACTGTCATTGAATTTCTCAGCAGAAATCTATAAGCTAGTAGGGAGTGTGATGTTATATTCAAAATACTGAAAGGAAAACAACTACCAACCATGAATATTATACCTGGCAAAACTGTCCTTCAAAAATGAAGGAGAGAAAAAGACTTTTCCACACAACAAAAGCTGAGGGAGTTCATCACCACTGGAACTGCTTTAAGGAAACACTAAAGAGAATTTTTAAAATTGAAATGAAAGGATACTAAATAGCAACAAAAAAACATGAAAGTATAAAGCTTACTGATAAAGGTAAATATGTAAACAAATACAGAATACTCTAATACTGTAACATTAGTGTGTAAACCCCTTTTCATTTTAGTATAAAAGTCAAAAGACAAGAGTATAGATTTATAACTATAAGATGTTTTATGTAAGCCTCATGGTAACCACAAAGAAAATGCCTATAGAAGATATAGAAAAGAAGACGAGTAAGGAATCAAACTATATAACTAAAACAATCAACAGAACACAAAGGAAGACAGCAAGAGAGGAATGGAATAACAAAAGAAAACCAAGGCAGACAGAAGACAAGTAACAAAATTGCAGTAGTAAGAAATTCCTTATCAATAATTACTCTAAACGTAAGTGAATTGAACTCCCCACTCAAATATAAAGAGTGACTGAATGGGTAAAAGTATAACAGCTAACTATATGCTACCTACCAGACATTTACTTTAGATTTAAGTAAACACACAGGCTGAAAGCGAAGGGATAGAAAAAGATATTCCATGCACAAGATAAATAAAAGAAAGCACGAGTGGCATTATTTAAACAAAATGGACTTTAAGTCAAAAATTGTCACATGAGACAAAAAAGGACATTAATAATGAACAAAGGTTCAATCCATGAGGAAAGCATAACAATTATAAATCTATGTATATCTCCAACATCAGAGCACCTAAATATATAAAGTAAACATTGATAGAACTGGGAGAAATGAACAGCAATACGATAATAGTAGGAGACATCAGTACCCCCACTCTCAGTAATAGATGGAACATCCAGACAGAAAATCAATAGGGAAATAACGAACTTGAACAACTCTATAGGACTTGAACAACTCTAAATGGACCTAACAGACATATAGAGAGCATTCCACTCAATAATGGTAGAACACACATTCTTCTCAAACAGATCTTTCTCCAGGATAGATCACGTGTTAGGTCACAAAACAAGTCTTAACAAATTTAAGAAGATTGAAAGCATACAAAATATATTTTATGACCGCAGGTAAATGGAACTAGAAATCAATAACAGAAGGAAAAGTGGAAATTCACAAAATATGTGGATATTAAACATCACGCTCCTGACCAACCAATGGATCAAAGAAAAAATCAAAAGAGAAATTATAAAATATCTTGAGATAAAGGAATATGAAAACCCAACGTACCAAAAATTATGAGATGTATCAGAAACAGTACTGAGAGAGATTATATTGGTAAACACCTACATCAAAAATGAAGAAAGATCTCAAATAACCTAACTTTACAACTCGTTGACACAGAAAAAGAGCAAATTAAGCTCAAAGTTACCAAAAGGAAGGAAATAATAAACATCAGAGCATAAATAAACAAAATAGACACTAGAGAGATAATAGAAAAAAACAAAGAAAATAAGAGTTGCTTTTTTGAAAGATAAATAAAATTGACAAACCTTTGATTAGACTAAGAAAAAAGAGAGAAGACTCAAATAAAATCAGAAATGTAAGATGAGACATTACAACACATAAATAAAAGGGATCATAAGACACTGGTATGAATAATTATATGCCAACAAATTGAATAAACTTGAAGTAATGGATAAATTCCTAGAAACATACAACCTACAAAGACTGAATCATGAAGAAATAGAAAATCTGAACAGACTAATAACTAGTAAAGAAGTTTAATCAGTAATCAAAAGCCTTCAAGCAATGAAAAGCCCAGGACCACAAGGCTTCACTCGTGAATTCTACCAAACATTTAAAGAAGAATTTCTACCAATCCTTCTCAACTCTTTCAAAACGTCAAAGAGGAAGGAACATTTCCAAACCCATTTTATGAGGCCAGAATTACCCTCATACCAAAGCCAGGCAAAGACACCACATGAAAAGAAGACTATAGGTCAATATCCCTGATGAACATAGAAGAAAAATTTCTCAACAAAATACTAGCCAATGAAATTCAACAGGATTATACACCATGATGAAGTGGGATTTGCTCCTTGGATGCAAGTATGGTCCAACAAACACAAATCAATTAATGTGATATACCATGTTAATAGAACAAAGGATAAAAATCACATGATTATCTCAGATGCAGAAAAAAGCAGTTGACAAAATTCAACACTTTCATGATAAAAACTCTTAACAAACTAAGTATAGAAGGAATGTACCTCAATATAGTGAAGGCCATATATGACAAGCCCAAAGCTAACATCATACTCAATGATGAAAAATTAAAAACTTTTCTCAAAGATCAAGATCAAGAAAAGGATGCTCCCTCTCACCACTTCTGTACAATACAGTGCTGGCAGTCCTAGCCAGAGCAATTAGGAAAGAAAAACAAGCAGGCATCCAAATCAGAAAAGAAGTAAATATAACAGTGTTTGCAGATGACATGATCTTATATGTAGAAATCCCTAAAGATTCCATAAAAACCTGTTAGAACTAATAAACAAATTCAGTAAAGTTGCAAGATACGAAATCAACATGCAAAAATCAATTGGTATACACTAAAAATGAACTATCTGAAAAGGAAATTAAAGAAACAATCCTGTTTACACTAACATCGAAAAGAATAAAATACTTAGGGATAATTTTAACCAAGGAGGTGAAAGATGTATATCCTAAAAACTGAACACATTGAAGAAAGAAATTAAAGAAGACAGAAATAAACAGAAAGACATCCTGTGTTCATGTATTGGAAGACTTAATATTGTTAAAATGACCATATTACCCGAAACAATCTACAGACTCAATGCTATTCCCATCAAAATCACAATATTTTTTACGGATATAGAAAAACAGCCTAAAATTCATATGGAACCACACACACAAAAAATTCTGAATAGCCAAAGCAATCTTGAGAAAGAAGAACAAAGCTGGAGGCATCACACTTCTAGATTTCAAATTATATTACAAAACTACAATAATCAAAACATAGTACTGGCTTAAATGCAGACATACCAGTGGAACAGAATAGAGAGACCAGAAATAAACCCACAGGTATATAGCCAACTGATCTTCAACAAGGAAGAATAGTCTTTTCAATTAATGGTGTTGGGAAAACTGGATATCCACCATCAGAAGAACGAAATTGTACCCTTGTCTTACACCACACACAAAAATCAACTTAAAATGGATTAAAGACTTAAACATAAGACTTGAATCTATAAAACTCTTAGAATAAAACATAGAGAAAACCTTCTTGATATTACTCTTGGTAAATATTTCCTGGATACGACACCAAAAACTAAGGAAACAAAACCAAGAAATAGACAAGTGGGACTACACCAAAATAAAACGTTTCTGCAAAAAAACAACCAATAAAATGAAAAGACAACCTTCAGAATGGTAGAATATATTTGCAAATCGTGTATCTGATAAGGTGTTTATATCCAAAATATGTAAGGAACTCCTACAACTCAATAGCATAAATAAATAAATAAATAAATAAACCCAACTTAAAAATGAGCAAGTCTTGAATAGATTTGTCCAAGTAATAAATACAAATAGCAAACAGGTATATGAAAAGGTGCTCAGCATCACTAATCATCAAGGAAATGCATATCAAAACCACAATGAAATAGTACATCATACTTGTTAGGATGGCTATTATCAAAAGAACAGAAAATAAGTGTTGGAGAAGATATGGAGAAATTGGAACCCTTGTACACTGTTGATGAGAATGTAAAAGGGTGCAGCTGTTATGGAAAACATTATGGAGGGTCCTAAAGAAATTCAAAATACAACTACCATATGATCTAGAAATCTCACTTCTCAGTATATATCCAAAAGAATTGAGATCAGGATCCCAAAGAGGATATTTTCACTCAGATGGTCATTGAATAATTACTGATAATAGCCAAGACATGGAAACAACCTAAATGCCCATTGACAGATAAATGGATAAAGAAAATATGGTATATACATATAATGGAATATTATTGAGCCTTTGAACAGAAGGAAATCTTGGGCCCAGCCCCACGGTGTAGCAGTTAAGTTCAGTGTGCTCCGCTTCGGCGGCCCAGTTTTGCAGCTTTGGATCCGGGGCGCAGACCTACACCACTTGGACCTACAACACTTGTCAGCCATGCTGTGGCGGCGACCCCCTTACGAAATAGAGGAAGATTGGCACAGATGTTAGCTCAGGGCGAATCTCCCTCAGCAAAAAACAAAACAAAAGGAAATCTGCCATATATAACAACATGGATGAACCTGGAGGCCATTATGCTGAGTAAAATAAGCCAATCACAGAATGACAAATACTGCATGATTCCACTTATGAGGTATCCAAAATAGTCAAACTCAGAGAAACAGAGAGTAGAATGGTGGTTTCCAAAGGCTGAAGGGAGAGGAAAATGGGGAGTTTTTTCCAAAGACTGTAAAATTTCAATTATGCAAGATGATAAGTTCCAGCAATCTTCTAGTAAAACATAGTGCCTGTAGTTAATGTACCGTACTGTACACTTAAAAATTGGTTATCATGGTACATCTCATGTTAAGTGCTTTTACCACAGTTTTTAAAGAAAGTAGGGCATGATCCACACTTTAATTGCTGCCCTGCTGGAAGGTCAGTTAACAAAAACACTGACATGTTCATTGGATTCTGCAGTATGATGATTGTCAGTTATCTTGTCCACAATCTGAAATGGTAAGAAGAAAAGCCAGATTTGAGGCAGTGGGTGTAGAAAATCTTTCAATAAATTTGTTTGTTAAGGCAGTAACTGGAAGGAGGTGCAAGAAAAAAGTTACATGACCTCTGGTTAAATGCAGAATGTGGAGATGGACCCCTGGGTCTGACACAAGGTTTTACCATCTGTAGCTGTGTCAATTTAAGCAAATTACTCAACTTCCCTATGCTTTATTTTCTTCATGTATAACGGGAATAATAATACTACGTGATAGAGTGTATATGCGGATTAAGGCAGCCATCCAGGTAAAGCTAATAGAAACATGAAATGTTACTATAAAATATTAACTAATATTGTCACTACCATCATGAAAAGGTCATTTCTCTGCCTATCAGTGTTTTCTTCATTTATTTTCTAGGATATTTTCCTCAGCTTCAAATTATTTGTTTTTGTTTTCTGGGAATTCACCCTAAGCAAGAAAGAAATCTTTATCCCTGGTATTTCTCCACAGGCAATGCGGGTTTTTCTCTTTGGTTTACTTTATTGTCTGTTCAAGTGCCCATATCATCTTCTTAGGTTGTGAACTGGAGGAGTGTTGATACCTAAGTAAATTAGCTGGTTGAGAAGTGAGTCTGGGACCAGAGAAGTGAGCATCCTGGAAAAGGTATTTTATTAACTGATACTTCTCTTTATGGGCAGTGGGACCGTGATAGGAGGGGTCAGATTTCAGTATTTAGTTTTCTCTTGGACTATGACCAGCTTCATTTCCGTGGCTGCTAAAAGATGCATTGAGTAACCCCATCTCACTGTTTTTTGTTTTTCAACTTTGTATATCCAGTGGAAGAATCCCGGGGGCTGGCAGGGTAGGCTGCTTTCCAGTACTGTTGAATTCTAGTGGCTGTAAAAACAGGATTCTGAGAGGTGTGTTCTTGTTGCACACAATGCTCCCGCCCCAAGTAATTTCTCTTCCAATTAATTGTTGCCAGAAGTCTTGTGCCAGAATATCTTCTATTTACAGCCCACAATTCCATTCTGCTGCCTCCAGAGGGGGATTTATTAGCAATGCAACAAGGTGTCTCTTTGATGCACTTGCAGGTTTTGATATCTTTTCAGCAATTTGTTCCAACTTGCGTTATATTTAACAGAAATTTTTTGATGATGCACGATTTTGTATAATTTATATAATTTTCTTCGTTTTGTTGAAGGCCTGGAGGTATGGATGGAGTTTAAGGCAAAGGAGAATTTTATGCCTATGAGCTAGTCAGTCACCATTTTGTCTCTTAATAGTTTAAGAGAGACAATAGTGAGAAAGGGGCATAGATTTGGAGTAAATTCCAGCTCTGACCTTGAGTAGTTAATTAATCTCAGTGTTTCTAAAAAATGAGTTTAATGACAGTGACCACTTCATAGAAAAGATGTGAAATTTGAAATGAGTAAAAATATGTAAAAATTTGTAGCAGTGGCTGGCACATAATAAACACTATGTAAGTGTTTGATGTAATTATGAAACTTAATGGCTACTTAGTGTTCTATCATATCAATATATTTATTTAACCATTCAACTGTTTGTATGTTCATTTTTAAAATTTTGCCATTACAAATAATGCTATAATATAACTCTTGGGTATATCACTGATTATTTTGGAGTAAAATTTAGAATAAATTCTTAGACATGAAATTATTAGGTCAAAAGTATGAACATTTTTAAGATTCTTGACATACGCATATTGAGAAATTTCCTTCAAGACTTGGCGAGCAAGTTTACAATCCTAGTATTGGTATATAAAAGAGGTCATTATATACTATCCTCATGAATAGTGGTTAATATCATTACAAAAGTTAAAATAAATTTGCTAACTTGATGAGTATAAATTCTCATTTGATACGCATAATATCATACTTTTAAATTGCATTATATTACTAATGAAATAAATAATCACTTCATTTTTGTTTTCTGATCATAAAATGTATTATGTATATTTTATTATAATTATGTATCTTGTTCTCAGTATAGTCTACCTAAATGGAAACATACCTAAATGGAAATATATGATTTTGAATCTCCTGTTTTCATTCACTATTATATCATAAATAATATCCTGAATATAATAAACCACATATTATATTTCCACGCCATTAAAATTATTTCAAATCTGAATGACTTTAATCTGTACCTTCCATTGTAGATGTGAATCAATCATGAGTGGTCTACATTCAGCACTGAACAGGATGCTACTTTGTCATAATGTAGTCTCTTTAATTAATGCATGTTTCTAATTGTTAAGTACAGTTAATGTTGACTCAAATATGCTGCCTGTCCTAACAAATAATTCTGGTTCTACCCCTATGATGAAACAGAATAATTATATTTTCATAGATATATCTATTTTTGTATCTAAAAATAGTTATAATGTGCCCCTAAATCTTTTACTTTCAATGTAAAAAGTTTCTAGTTCCTTAAATTTTCTTATTATATGATTTTCTAAAATTTTAAAATTCTGAGTGTATTTACATGCTTAATCTTCTAGAAAAAAATGCTCCTATGAGCCTTGATCTTGATAATATCCATGTGTAGAATTAAAAATTGTATTCAAAGTATCTTTTCATGGTGGTTAAGTACGAGGTCTTTGGAGGCAGAGAGACATTGGTTCTATATCAGCATCCTGCACTTCTAGCCTTGTTACTATTATGAATAGACACAATCATACCCTCAGGCTCTTCAACTGTAAATGGACATAAATATTTCTTCTTCACAGAGTTTTCATAAGGATCAAATAAGATCATATATGGAAAATAGTTACCACAATATTTCCTTCATAAATTAACTGTGTTAAAATAGTTTAACAAGGGAGGTGGATATATTTTTATCACATAACAATAAAGTGTTATTTTATACCCTGTTAATGAGCTGTTGGAACACACAATTTAAAAAGAAATATTTTTTACTATGAATAGAAATACATGTTAGCTATGGAACAAATCTAACATGAGATAGGCAAGGTATATCTACATTTTAAGGCATTTAAACATGTGTAAATATATTAAGAGAAACAGCCTGTTCATGCACAAGAAGACTATCTTACTTATGTCAATTAATTTTCCATTCGATCTATAATTTTGATCAATGTCCCAAAAGAGTTTTCCAAGAAATTTAATAAGATGACTGCAAAATTTGATTGGTAGACCGGATGATGGCTGTGATGCTCTTAAACAAAAAATGGAGTGATATGCCCTTGCAGATATCAAGACTAATTATGAAGGCAAAACTAGGACAAGGGTTATCCCTACACTAACTTAAAAAAAAAGATCAAACTTTAAAACTTTTATTAAAAAATATAGTAGAAGATTGGGACTTCATTATGGGGAATATTTTCTTAAGACACACACGTGTACACACGAATAACATACACATTCAAAGTATTAAACCTAGAAAAAAGTATTGATGTATTTGACTACATTAATAATAAGAACTCATAATAATTAAAAAAGCAAAAAATTTCAATGAAGTCACAAAATAGAGCACATTTTCAATACATGTAAACAATAAAAGATTACTATTCAGGTTATATTGTAAATCATCTAAATTCATAAGAAAAGACTTGCAACTTATTGACTTCTGTTTAAATCTCTAAAACAAAATTTTTACATTACAATATATATTCTAAATTTATTGCATATGATTATAAAAGAGAATATTAAAGAAGGGTATATGTGAAAGAAAAAGTCCCACAATCCAATTTATTCATCATATTAT